>NC_057763.1:23261687-23904382 GCF_010389155.1 Erigeron canadensis | reverse complement strand
AAATAGGAAGGACTGTTAGGTCCAGAATTTTCTGGACTCGCTCCAGACGTGATTACTGGAGCCCTCTGAAGATTTGTCCAGAAATTATGTGAAGACCATGAACAACTTCTTTAAGAAATCTGGATTCCACCATTGTGTCACTGGACTTCACTCCAGTCAAATCTTTCCACTGAAGAACATTCTCACTGAAGTCGAAGACTGAGTCTGAAGAAAGAAGTCTAACAAATAGCGGAGCTCACTGGAAGACTTACCAGATCTCCTGACTGGAGTCCTTGTCATGTTCTAGACCTTACAAGTCTGAACACTGATTTCGAGGAATTGACTTTATGCCTTTACATGCCTTTACCCGGACAATCCATTTGTCTTTTTGTTAAAAGCTACACCCATGTAAAGGTGTTGGTTAATAGAAGACAAGTCACTATCATGTGACTTTATTCTTGTACTTTAATCAATGCTTTTAAGGAATTAAAGTAATTTTCGTTAAATGCATGTAACCATATTTGTACGGCAAAAAGAATATTTATTTATTCTTTTTGCCTATAATACCAAGTCACTTCCTCGTTCAAATCACATACTTTTGCATTTGGTGCTTTGCTCAAATACTCTCGATCTAAACAGTCATACTTCACAACTTTAAGTATTCGATAAAGAGTTTATTTAGCAAAGATTAGATCACTTGTAATTCATAGGTTGTTTTACTACTTGTAATATCTTGTTCCGCAACAACCTTGTATTTTATTTAACATCAATAATAAATACACTTGAAAATTACATTGTGTCTCACCATTTACTTACTTGCTTATCTTTATATGCTTAAGTACGTATTACGCTATATATTTCTTGCTTTATATTTATCGTAATACTAGTCCAATCTAGTGCTTACTTGACGTTTCATACTAGTCCTATCTAGTGATTACTTGACTTGTTATTCTACACTTGTGGGTTAAACCATCGAGTGAGGGACTTCACAATTGGTATCAGAGCAGAAGGCTACATACTTGCCTAGATCTGCATTTCTCTCGATGGCCAACCCAGAGAATACACAAGGAAACCTTTAAAAACAGTGGACCTCCACCCATAATGAATTTGAACAAACCATGGCCATAATAACAATAATCCCCACCACCACCTCCTATCCTCTTCCTGCTTCTCCACACTGCATGTGCACTACTCAAACACTCCTGTTCCCAAATTCATGGGAATGGTGATGAATTTGGCAAGTGGAAAGCTAGGATTTATTACATGTTACTGGTATTGAGAGGAATATGCTTAAAATTTTAAATGAAGGACCCTATATTCCTAGAAGTCCTCTCAATCCACTTCTTGATCCAACTGGAGCAAGATCTGGGAGGGAAAAGAGAGAGGAACACTGGTCTGAAGAGGAAAGGAGACTGTCAATATTGACACTACCTTAAAAGTCATGATCCTCGGGGCCGTTCCTGAAGCTCTTATTCCCACACTAGTGCTTTATCCCAGTGCCAAAAGCATGTGGGATGAACTAGTGAACCAATATGAAGATGGTGATGATACTATTGTTACCAGGAAAGTGGCTTTGAATAAGAAGTACGAGTCATTTTTTGCCCTACCCAATGAATCATTAACTGGTACCTACACCAGATTTATGTCCATCATAAACCAGTTGAGAGGGCTTGGGGTAGAAAAGGACAAGGACATACTTCTTGAAAAATTTTGTGATATTCTTCTTCAAAATGGTCTCATATGATTGTGGTCTTGAGACAAGGTAAAACCTTGCATTCCCATACTCTATCATCTTTGTATGGAGCCTTCAGATTCACTGAAGAGAATCAAGCCCAGAGAATTGAGGCAGAAAAAGATGCTATTAATCATGCTTCTAGTAGTTCCCTTGTGGTTAGTCATACTGAACCACCATGTACAACATTAATGTCTTCCGAGAATGTATTTTCGATGAAGAAGATGATGTCTGAATTAATGGATTCTGGAGTCATGAATAATATCTCTCCAGATTATGATGAAACTGATAGTGATGATCTGATTGCTAAAACGATTAACCGTTTTAAAGCCAGAGCTAACAGACCCACTGGACACAATGCACCCAGTTCTTCCACTGACAAGACCAATCTGACATGCTTTAAGTGTGGCAGAAAAGGTCATTTCATGAAAGAGTGCAAGTCCAATCAGTTTGTCTCACAATCTGGTCCATCAACTTCGTATAACAAGCCTGATGATAGCTACAGATTAAAATACAAAAAGCTTAAGGCTCAAATTGCTCTCATGTCTGCAGAAAAAAATAATAATAAATGCATGGTGGCAAAAGAAGAATGGGTTCCCTCTGATGACTCATCAGTTGATGATGAAGAGGAAAGAGATTGTTGTTATATGGCTTTAGCTGATGAAGAGCATCTGGTGAAAGAAGATGTCACATCTGGAAGATGGGTGGACATTGTCATTAAAAAGGTAATAGATTATGACAAAGAAACTGATCCTGAATTAAAATTGGACATTGCTGAAGCTTTAAACTCTGATTTAATGTTTGTGGAAACTGTTCGTTCAGAAATGTCAGATAATTTTGAAACACATTTTTCTAAAATGACAAACTTACAATCTAAGTTAAAAGAATTGCAAGATATTGAACTCGCTTTCAAAGCACAAGTTTTGGTTACTGAACAACTGGTCCAAGAAAAAGAAGAACTGGAAAATCTTTTATCAAAAGAAAAACATGTTATCCAGTCATGGCTTGAGACCAAGAAACCATATGATGCTGCACGTAACCAGTACCCATCTGAAAAACGTGCATATCTGGGGGGTGATGTTAATGCTGCTGCATTAATACCTGTTGTTGACCGACTGCCTGAAGTGTTAAAACCTAGCACTATCTATGATGAACCAACAACACCCAAAACTTGTATTATTCCTCCTGTCCAATTGTCTGAGGTTAAGACTAGAGCTCCACAGATGAATGCTCCAGTCAAGAAGGTTAAGCAGAATAAACCTTTGCCTCAATCATCTTCTAAAGAACCCTAGGTTCAGAAAAAAAAGAATGTTGTTCCTCCACCTAAGCCAAAAGTACAGTCAACTGGGAAGGCTATGGTGTCATCTGAAGAAAATATTTTGTTAAAGCTGGAGAGTCAGTTTCAACTACTGGCTCGTCAAGTTCAAAGTTGTAATGCAAGAATTAACAATTTTGAGGGTACTTTATCTGGCCCTAAACAAAATACAAAACCTTTTGCTAAGAAAGAAAAATCGAGCACACCTATTAACAAGAAAAAGAAAAAGGTTTCAAAACTGTCAGTTCCAGTGGTGTTTACTGAGAAACCCACTATTTTTGAAAGTGAAATCAACCAGATACCAGCTGGGATCCATCCTTGTGGTCCAGAGAACCCATCAGTCGATGGTTCGCAAACCTTTAAACTAATAATCTGGTGGATGTGCAGGGCGATTGAAAGAAATATATTTGGTATCTTGACAGCGCTGCTGGCAGGACAATAACCGGATGTAAGACCCTGCTGGAGGAGTTCGAAGTTTCAGACGGACCCTCTATTACTTTTGGAAATGATGGTTCTGGAAAGACTGAGGGATACGGTGTTCTGAATAATGGTCAAGTCAAATTCAGACGAGTGGCTTATGTAAATGGGTTGAAATATAATCTCATAAGTGTGAGCCAGTTGTGTGATGATGGCTACCAGGTATTATTTAACATCTCTCAAGGCATCGTATTTATAAGGATTGGAAGGTAGTATTGATTGCTCCCAGAAAAGGGAAGTGTATGTGATGGATATGGAAAGCTCTCCTTCAAAGCAGTGTTTCTATACCAAGGCTGATGAAGACACAAACTGGCTATGGCATAAAAGGTTGTCCCATTTAAATTTCAAAAATATCAACAAGTTGTCCAGAAAACAACTTGCAGATGGGATACCTTCTGTCTCCTTCAAAAAGGAAAGGCCATGTCCAGGATGTGAGATGGGGAAGCAGAAACGCACCAGTTTCAAGACAAAACAGAATTTTAGCATATCTGAACCTCTTCATATGCTTTATATGGACCTCTTTGGTCCAGTGAATGTTCAGACTCGTGTTGGTAAGAAATATACCCTGGTAGTTGTTGATGAATACTCTAGATATTGTTGGGTAATATTTCTTAGGACAAAGAATGAAACTGCTGCTGAAATTATCGCTCTTATCAAGCAAATTGAACTCAAATACAAGCGAAAAGTGTGTCAGTTAAGAAGTGATAATGGAACAGAATTCCAGAATGCAACTCTGGAGAAATTCTGCACTGACACTGGCATCTCCCAGAATTTCTCATCGGCACACACTCCAGAGCAGAATGGAGTTGTAGAAAGAAAGAATAGAACACTGATAGAAGCTGCCAGGAGTATGCTAGCTGAATCTAGTCTTCCTAAAATGTACTGGGCTGAAGCAATTGCAACTACTTGTCACACTCAAAATCGCTCAGTATATGTGAAGAGACACAAGAAGATATCCTATGAAATATTGAGAAATAGAAAACCAAATATTGGTTATTTTCACGTTTTTGGATGTCTAGTATACATCCTGAACAACTCCAGTCAGTTAGGCAAATTTGATGCCAAAGCTGATGAAGGATATTTCTTAGGATATTCAGCCATTCGCAAAGCCTTCAGAGTCTACAACAAAAGACTGAAAAAGGTCCAGGAGTCAATTCATGTCACATTTGATGAGTCAAATGAAGCAATCAATAAAAAGCCAACCCTTAATTCTCCCCCAGAAAGTCCAATTATCTTTGGTGAATCTGATCCTATCATCTACAATAAAGATTCATCTGAAGATGTTTCCAGTCGTCCTGACTTGGAACCAGTGCAATTTGAAAAACCTTCCAGTAATACTTCATTCTATCCTTCAATAAGTTTCAAACTACCCTCTGAACTTGTTATTGGATCAGATGTTCGTACTACTCCTCCAGTATCAGATTCAATTGATTTTGAGCCAGTCATCCAAGAAGTGCCTTTAAATGAAGAATTTCATGTTATAAATCGTAATCTTACAGATTCTGATGAAGATGCTGAAGTTGTCTGGCAAGATCCTACTCTAGAAAATCAATTGAACTCTTGCACTGATATTGTTGTAAGAAACAATCCTGGTCAATACTCTAAGTGGACAAAAGCTCACCCAATCAACCAGATTATCAGTGACTCCAGTAGAGGGGTTCAGACCAGAAGTGCCTCCAGTGAACAATGTTTATATGTCAGCTTCTTATCACTGATTGAACCGAAGAAGATTGACGAGGCAATGAATGACCCAAGCTAGGTGATAGCTATGCAAGAAGAGCTTCACCCGTTCGAACGAAATAAAGTTTGGAATCTGGTTCCTCCTCCTGTTGGCAAGAAAGAACCAATTGGAACCAGATGGGTCTTCAGGAATAAGGTTGATGAAGATGGTCATGTGATCAGAAATAAGGCCAGATTGGTGGCACAAGGGTACGTCCAGACAGATCTTGACTTTGAAGAATCATTTGCACCAGTAGCAAGGTTAGAAGCCATCAGAATGTTTTTAGCCTTTGCTGCTCATCATAAGTTCAAGGTCTACCAGATGGACATAAAAAGTGCATTTTTGAATGGAGAATTAGAAGAAGAAGTTTATGTCAAGCAACCTCCAGGCTTCATTGATGGAAAGCATCCACATTGGGTATATCGTCTGGACAAGGCACTGTATGGCCTCAGACAAGCCCCTCGATCCTGGTATGATACTCTGACCAAACACTTATCAGAAAACAGTTTCAAAAGAGGTGCCATTGACAATACCTTATTTATTCTTCGTGAAAGAGGTAATCTTCTGTTGGTACAAGTTTATGTTGATGATATTATTTTTGGTTCTACTGATGAATCTTTGTGCAAGAAATTTTCAAAAATCATGTCTTCAAAATTTGAAATGAGTTTAATGGGTGAATTAACATTTTTTTCTTGGACTCCAGATTAAACAAACCAGTGATGGTATTTTTATTAATCAAGAAAAATATGTTAGAGATATTTTAAGAAAATTCGATATGAATTCTTCACCTTCAAAATCAACTCCAATCTCTGCACCTTTAACAATAGATTCAGACCCTGATGGGAAACCAATGAACACCACTGCCTATAGAGGCATGATTGGTTCACTAATGTATTTAACTGCCAGTAGACCAGATATAATGTTTGCAACATGTCTTTGTGCCAGAAATCAGTCTAACCCAAAAGAATCTCATCTGGCGGCTGTAAAGCGCATTTTGAAGTACCTTAAGGGTACTCCCAGTTTGGGTCTTTGGTATCCCAAAGGCTCAGGCTTAGATCTAATGGGTTATTCAGATTCAGATCATGCAGGTTGTAAGATAGACAGGAAATCCACTACTGGTGGATGTCATTTCCTTGGTGGCAAACTGGTGAGCTGGACTAGTAAGAAGCAAACTTCAGTTTCTTTATCCACTGTTGAAGCAGAATATGTGTCTGCAGCCAGTTGTTGTGCTCAGATACTCTGGATGAAGCACCAGTTGCTTGATTATGGTATTAAATATTCAAAGACTCCTATCTTTTGTGACAATACCAGTGCCATTGCTATCTCAAACAATCCAGGCATGCATTCCAAGACGAAACATATTGATGTCAGGTATCATTTTATTCGCGATCATGTAATGAAAAATGATGTTGAAATCCACTTTATTCCCAATGATAATCAGCTTGCTGACATATTTACAAAACCTTTGGATGAGAAAACTTTTCAAAATCTTGTCAGTGAGCTGGGAATGTTGAACCCTTAATCTAGAACCTTGTTATGAACGCCTTTGTGACACTGGCAGGGTTATTTGATTCCAGATTTATAAATCTATACCAGTAAAGCTATCGAACGCCCTTGTGATACTATCTTTGCACTGATAGATTTATGGATCACCATTCCCGGGGAAAGACTCAGACCGCATTTTTTTATATATCTAAGTTTCAAGGGGAATTTATTAATTTATTTTCTCACTGGACAAATTTTTTTTTGAAAAATGTTTCTAGTACCTTGTAAATGTGTCCCTCTCATTAATACTGGATAAGTTGATGTGCATGTTTGAAGTGACTTCAGTTGCTTTGTAAATGTGTCCCTCTCATTTGTTTATATTAGTTGATGTGCGTGTTTAAGGATTACCAGAATGGTCAAATCTGGGTACTTACTGGAGTGTCCCTCCAGTGTACCATTAATGCAGGTTCTATTGGCCTAATCCACCAGTGAAACTGGAGTGTCCTGTCAAACTCCAGATGCATTAAAATGAGTCTTTATGTGTCAAATCATTTCTTTTTAATACTTAAGGATAGTGCATGCCAACCTTACAAATTTTTCATCTGGACAGTTACTGTTCACCTTACGTGGCATGACTTTTTCAACTTAAATGATGGTTTTGTTACCTTGGGAAGACCAAAAGTGCAAGTCGGTAATTTTTGTGGGCTGTCAACCGTCATACATTTATGTGTGATGGGAAACATTAAATACAGATGTCAAAACCGATCAAAATTGTTTTGAAATTTTTTTCAAAATTACCGTTTTGAATTCCATTTTCTCTTTCTTCTATAAATACCCTCATTTACCTTCACTTTCAGTTTTATCTCGAAAATCATTTACTCCCATATCTTCAAATTCCTTCATTTATTTCCTTTTTCATTTACTCTCCAATTATCATCATCTCTCTTATTAAATTTCTGTCTTCAATCTTAAACTCCTTCACTTTCATTTTCATATATCTAAAATGGCTCCTAAACCATCTCCTAAAAATCTTCTAGCCGTAAATTATACTCCTGCTGATAATGTCAAGAAGGCAAATCATATATCTCTTTCTGCCGATGCCATCTGCATAAACATGAATAACTGGATGGCCAAACTCTCAACAAATCACACTGCAACTTCAATCATTGGAAGGTTGAACACCTTCTTCTTGAGTGTGGCAGGAAGTGGAAGGAAGTGGTAAAGAAAAAAGAGGGTCTGGATCACCTCTTGTCATTCCAGTAGCAACTGCTGAAAGAGAGGACATCATGGCTGCTGATGGGTCCCTAATTGTTGAAGAGGTTGAGGGGGAACAAGTTAGGCAGGTTGAAGGAGATAATCTGGAGCAGGTGGCTCAGATTGATTTGAATGTTGGGGTGGAGAATGTACAAGTAGAGGACCAGATAGGTGGAACCGATCCAGATTGGGATATGGTTGATTCTCCACTGTCTGAGGATAATGATTTTGATGTGAATATCAGTTTTCTGGGAGAAGAAGAAATTGATCGCACCATCCACTCTGTCTCCCAGTCAATTATATCTGATATGCCTCATCCACCCCCAGAAAATACACCAACACCTCTTCCAGAACAAACAACAACAACTCTTGAATCACCTTCTGCACCAGAAATTCAACATTCTGAACCACTGGCAGTCACCCAACCATCTGAAAATATCACAAGGGTGTTGCCAGTATCATCCATCACCAGAATAACCAATCCTTCCAGTGGTCTCTCCTCTTCTTCTTCAACCGAGGTCCAAGGCCTTTTTGATAAGGTGGCGGACCTGGAGAGATCACTTCAGGCTTCTTCTCAGGTCATTTCTGACTTCAAAACTCTAATTTCCAATAATCTTAAGTCAGAAATGAACATATTTGCTGGGAATGAGAAGATAGTCTTTGAGAAGTTGGATGAACTTGTTGTGGCAACAAATAGAAATTCTGAATCAATACAAGTTGCAGTCCAGGGAATCAAGGAGGATGTGGTGAGAAGTGTTCAGACTGCCATTCAAACTGAAGTTGCTCAACCTCTGGCAAGTCTGACTGGTGATGTTCAGAATTTGACCACCAGAGTAAGGTCTCTGGAGAGCAGGCCAACCCTGGAGAAAAACTCAGTGGTTAGCACCCTCAGTGATGAAGTTGTTAGAAAGTTCAGGGGACATATGTTGAAAGAAATCACTGAGGAGGTGTCTGAAACTCTCCTTAGAAATCTCCGTGATGGGTTGCTGCCTGAAGTAATGAAGATGATCGACGCCCAGTTGCCTCGCCACTTTCCTCAAGATCTAGAAATAATTAAAAAGGAAGTGATGTAGTTGAGGAAAACTGTGAACAACATTGCTCCAGTGTCTGGTCGAACATTTGACTCTGCTGACAGACATACACTGGATCAGGTGTGGAATCATCTTCAATCTGGAGATGCTTCCAAGGGGGAAGGTTCTGGTTCTGGTACAGAGAAGGTTGTTGATCTTAAGAAGAAGATCGAAGTCTGGAAGAAGGTTATTGGAGAAGATGTCACTGGTACTGAAGCCAGTGGACAAGTTGATGAAGAGGCTGCTGGTACTGATGCCAGTGAACCAGTATTTGAAGAGTTCCCATACATCCCAACCACAATGAAAAGTCTCAAAAGAAAGAAAGTGGTGTCTAGGGAACAAACAGATGAAGCAGAAGAGGAATATGTGTCTGTTGATGAGGCCAAGGCAAAGAGACTGGAGCAAGAGTGCATCTTGATTGAAATTTTCAAGAAGAATCTAAAAGATGACTTGATTGCTCACCAGTTAGATATGGCCAGGCATGGGACTCTGGATTCTTACAACGCTGGCAGGTTGGGCGTACAAATTGAAGTTTACAAAAAGATGAAGGATGATCCTAGGCTAAAGAAGTGTTTGGATGCCTTGGATGACGTCTATATTCGATCCATGTATGCTCAGGATGAGCAAGTATATGATTCTGAAATTTATGGTGTGAGCATACTGGATCTTATTGCCCAGAGAAGAGAAGAATTAAAAAATCTCCAGCAACAAGTAAGGAGTAATGCAACTGCTCTGGAGCATGAATATAGGAAGAAGGTTAAGGGCTTGCCCAAGGCACCAGCCAGAAAATCCAAAGCTGCCAGAGATGCAGATCTTAGCACCTTCATTCCCTTGAACACAACTGAAAGGATAAACAAAGATAAATTTCAACAAGTTGCTGAACAGAGAAAAGTGTCCAGGGAAGTGGATGAAATGGTAAAAAGGACTCAAACAAAAGAAAAGTATGAACATTTGTCACAATTTAGAGCTGATGTCCGATCAATACTGGGTGCTGAGATCCATCTGGCAGAAAATCATGACAACTTCTCTAAGTTCCATGTCAAACTATTCAGAGAAGGGAACTTTACTGATGAAAGAAAAGGCACTTCAATCAGGGCTTTTGGGTGGTCAGAATTAAGAGAGATTGTTCTTTCATTCAGGGGTAAAGATGTCTCCCAGGATGTTAAATACTTTATGAAGAGGATTGGCAAGGAGTGGATGAGAAAGGAATTGATGGAGATGGAGCTGGGCCTAAGGACTTCTCTTACTTTGTCTTCATTTCCAGGTGTAAAGAGGAAGGCCACTGAAGAGCCATCTGGGCATGCTGAAAAGAAGAAGGCCTGACTCTGATATTGTACTTATATTTATTTCATGTTGATAAAATTGTAACTTTCCTCCAGTTGATGTCTGTAAATATAAGTTGCAATTCCTATATTTTTTACAAGTACTTATCTAGATTAAGTCTAGAAATTAAATGTACATACTGGGAACACTAATGATCTATAAAGTGGCTCTCCAGAAATTCAAATTAGACTTAGTCAAATTTTTCACGGATTCTTCAAGCACAAACTTGTATAGATAAAAGCTTGAAAATCCTTGCATAATTTCTAAACAAATAGGGGGAATTTGTTAGGTCTAGATTTACTGGACTCGCTCCAGACGTGATTACTGGAGCCCTCTGAAGATTTGTCCAGAAATTATGTGAAGACCAGTGAACAACTTACTTGTATAGAAATCTGGATTCCACCAGATTTGTTCACTGGACTTCACTCCAGTCAAGATCTTTCCACTTAAGAACATTCTCACTGAAGTTGAAGACTGAAGTCTGAAGAAAGAAGTCTAACAAATAGCGGAGCTCACTGGAAGACTTACCAGATCTCCTGACTGGAGTCCTTGTTAGTGTTCTAGACCTTACAAGTCTGAACACTGATTTCGAGGAATTGACCTTTATGCCTTTACATGCCTTTAACCGGACAATCCATTTGTCTTTTGTTAAAAGCCTTACACGCATGTAAAGGTGGTTGGTTAATTAGAAGACAAGTCACTATCATGTGACTTTATTCTTGTACTTTAATCAATGCTTTTAAGGAATTAAAGTAATTTCGTTAAATGCATGTAACCATATTTGTACGGCAAAAAGAATATTATATTTATTCTTTTCGCCTATAAATACCAAGTCACTTCCTCGTCCAAATTACATACTTTTGCAATTTGGTGCCTTTGCTTAAATACTCTCGATCTAAACAGTCATACTTCATAACTTTAAGTATTTCGATAAAAGAGTTTATTTAGCAAAGATTAGATCACTTGTAATTCATAGGTTGTTTAGATACTTACTTTGTAATATCTTGTTCCGCAACAACCTTGTATTTTATTTGACATCAATAAATAGAATACACTTGAAAATTACATTGTGTCTCACCATTTACTTACTTGCTTATCTTTATATTGCTTAAGTACGTATTACGCTATATATATTCTTGCATTTATATTTATCGTAATACTAGTCCATTCTAGTGCTTACTTGAAGTTTCATACTAGTCCTATCTAGTGATTACTTGACTTGTTATTCTACACTTGTGGGTTAAACCATCGAGTGAGGGACTTCTCAAGGACACTTTGGTTGGCGGGATAAACAACTTGTGCCAAAACGGAAGGTGCGAGAGTTGTGTGTGCATCAAACATAGCAATACAAATATGTCGCTGAACTTACTGCCAGCATACGCACACCATCACACAATCAACACATTGAGGCCATAGAATAGATGATAAGAGAATCCAAGGGGTTCCCCCCACACTTGAGTTGCACTATAGCCATCAAATGTAATAACCTGCTCAAATTTCATCAGAGCAACCCAAACTAGATCAAAGCAATACTTATACTTACTTGTTCATGCAACAAACTAAAAGAAAAAGAAAAAGAAACAAATACAATGTTTCATCACCCCGTAGGGTGGATACCAACACAAATAAAGAAAGAAAATAAGAAACAATGTATCGAAGTACAGTCATCCATCTATCAGAATGAGCAAATATCAATCAACATATGACCCCATCCCATGGTACCGGATGGAAGTCATCATCATCATCACTGCTGCTGCCCATGATAGCCATACGGAGCACCGGGTAGGCCAAAGAGATCATCAACCCAGCTGGTAGCCTGCTCTGGTGTACCTCCTGAACCTGAACCGCCATAGCCGCTACCCAGCTGATCATCTGCCTGTCCAGAACCACCAGCGGCAAATCCTCCCGAGCCTCCAGCAAAATCAGCAAATCCAGAGCTGGCACCTGCAAAGAAACTAGGCATGGAGGAGGAAATCCCAGCATCACCACCTGTGTATCGACCAAACTGAACTGGCCCTCGGGGAGATCCTCCCAAGTCATGGGGCCATGGGGACATCTGGGATGGTGTGAAGAAGTAAGAACCGCCATCTTGTCGATACGGTGGAACACGGATAGGTGGAGGGCTGAAAGGTGGAATCGGGTCAGGTCGCACAAACTCAGTCCCCGTATATTGGGCCTGCCACATCGGCTGGTAATAGTCAAGAGTGTAGTTAGTATGGGCCTGCTACGACCCTAACCATGTCACCTCCTGATCCATACGCCGCTGATAGTCATCAAAAGCTTGGCGGCTGGCCTGCTGCCCGTCGTAGATCTGCTGGAGCTGGGTGCTCATAGGGGTCAAATCTATCCCTGCCTGAGCCCGCCTCCTAGGCTGCTCCTGTGGAGCATCCCTCATCTCCACATCCTCAGCTTCCTCCACAACGGGAGGCGGTGCAATAAACGCAATGTCATCCAGCAGTCTAGAGTTCTCCGTCTGCGTCATCTTCTTCACAATCTTGGCCTTAACTAACTCAGCCTTAGTCAATATCTCCTGAAAAATAGGGGGGAAAGATCGGTCTGGAACTCATCCGTATCAAAAATGCCCATGCGCCGATAAATCATCGTAACAAAGTGCCCCAATACCAACTCCGAGTCGGAGTGGTTCCACATCCTATCCAAAACAACAATGGGGGCCAAAGCAAACCTCCTAGGCGCCCCCTCAGCAAACAACTTCATCAACCAAAGATCAGTCTTGTACGCTTTGTCCCAGTGAGTGGACTGCTGTACCAGAAACGTGACAATCATACGATGGAGCATCCTCAACCGCACACTCCTGATCTTGGAAACACTACCCGACCCCCCCAGACGGCCAAGCTTCACCACCAGTAATCCAAGTCCAAAATTGAGGAATGGACTCACCATCAAAAGCTTGCTTCACATACAATCCCTGCCTCAACAAACTCCTAAACTCGCTACTCTTCAACTGGTCCAAAATGTACATACCAGTATAATAGCCAAACTGGGCTATAGAAATCTTTCTCGCAACACCCCCACAGTAGAAGGTCACACATTGCTCCTCAAAAATGTCCTTCACCTTATTCAACTCTTTTGTGACCTTCAGAGTTGAATAGAACTCCAAACACAGCTCCCTATACACAGGCTCCCGGTTATTGAACACATTATGCCACATGTCGCTAACAACCAACCTACCACTGATGTGTATTTTCTAGTCTTAAATTTATATCACGAAATACCTAGTAACTGTCTACTACACACTTGCGGGTAGTGTAACCGTTCGTATGCAATATAGTCGACTTGGTAAGCCGAGGTCGAACACAAGGACTTAACAAGCAATTGTTACAATAAAGTGATTCAGATTAAAAGGGGGGGTTTTGTGACCGAATTGTCACGTTGCAAAAGTTAGTGAGAAAAGTCAGTAATCCCGTAGGATTAATCGCAAAAGAATATTTGATGGTTGAATCTTAACATCGATTTAAAAGGAACACCTACTTGGGTCAGCTCACATGCCAATCATCGGGTCTAAATATTACTTGCATTTGTTGAACGACTCAAAAGGTAGACAAGATGAACTCCCGTTATACTTGAAACTTTAACTGCTCAAAACATAATTATTGCTCCCGCACTTAATTTCTACTCTAAACAGTTAAGCATTAAATACCTGAGTTGATTTTATGATTTAATCTTTTGAAAGCTTTCTCCCGAACTGCTTATTCGCCTAATCAGATCCCTCTATCATAAGCGTTTACACACTCAAAATGAATTTAATTGTTTAAAATCTTTATCGTTGATTTCTCCCGAACTCCAACGATTTTAGGTTAATTATAGACCGATTAACCATTTCATAAATCAATTGACAATGACATAGATTTCTCCCGAACTTCTAATTACAATTATCAATCAATTAATATAAAAGTTGAAAACAATATTTAAATCCAAATAAATGTGGATCTTCGATTAAACATGAAAATCTTGTCCAACGATTGCAAGTAACATTCAAAACGACCTTATGACATGTTTACTCCCCAAGCGGGTGTTGAATGATTTAGCTACTCATAATGAAAAGATAAAAACAAACAATAATATATGAAAACATATTGTACCGAATGTTGAAATCGTTTGAGAATGATAAACAATAGCTAAATAAATCTCCAATCGTTTTCTTGATCTTCAAAGGTAGAAGAACTGATGAAAAGTCTCCTTTTTGATCCTTAAAAACGGCTGGAAAAGATGGAATAGGGTTTTGGAATGATTAAGTAAGCTATTTATATGTTTCCAAAAAATTTGCCCAGATTCGGACCTAGTTGCGGGGCAACTAGGTCTAGCTTCACGTTGACTTGTTGAAGTCCAATCATTTAAAGCTGAAGGTGTTGCGGGGCAACTACATAAGTTGCGGGGCAACGATTCTCCTCTGTTTTCCAGTTGCGGGGCAACTCCCCATTTTTCAGCTTTGACTTTCGTTGACTTTCTGCTATCTTCATCCAAACACTCCAGGAATCATCCGTTAGCACTTATTTCACCTAAATAATGTCGTTTTCTCCAGATTTACGTTTAAACACCTGTCAGTAGCCTGAAACACTAACAAATACCATAAACGCACCAAATGTATACAAAAACGACTTATAAACCATGCTAAAACAACTATATTCATTGTGGGAAATGGGTCTAAAATACGACATATCAAATCCCCCCACACTTAAGCTTTGCTTGTCCTCAAGCAAATCCAAGCTGAAAACAAATCAAACCTTGGTACATTAAGGAACCACATTTCAGTAATCAAAAAGAAGCTCAACCATAATCAAGAATGAGAATAGATGGTTAGGCAGTTTTAATCTTAAATGAAAACCGGAATGTTTGACAATACTTGACTGCGGCGCAATGAGGCTTAGAGCAACTCATGCCGAGCTTTTGGACTACGGCGCAGTCCTCTCCTCACACCCCCACTGCGGCGCAGTGGGCTGATGGTCAATATAGGCCGTGGAAACGGACTGCGGCGCAGTCGATGTCACCACCCCCACTTCGGCGCAGTGGGGAACTTCACACCACATTTGAACCTGCACATTCTTGACAAAACAAATTACAACTATCTAACAAAATGAAAATCAAATTTGACAAAACAAATTAAACACGGGTTGACTCCCGAGAAGCGCTTAATTTATTTACGAGTCGTGAGCTAGACTCGATCATCATATCAAGTTTCTGAATAAAAAATGGGGATTTCTTCAACCATCCCCTCCTCCTGCTCTTCTTCCAAATACAACTTGAGCCTATGACCATTGACAATGAAAGACCCATTTCCATCCCTTTTAAAAAGTTCAACATAACCGGACGGATACACATGTTTAATTACAAAAGGACCTATCCACCTAGAAGTTAACTTTGGTTGTTTAATTTTAAATTTCGATAAAAATAGCAAGACTTTTGCTCCAACCTTGAACTCCTTTCTACGGATCCTTTTGTCATGGTAAACTTTGGTTTTCTCTTTATAAAGTCTTGAGTTTTCATATGCACCTAACCTAAGCTCATCGAGCTCATGAAGTTGCAATAACCTAAGTTCACCGGCCTCCATCATATCTAGGTTCAAATTTCTCAACGCCCAATACGCCTTATGCTCTAATTCAATCGGTAAATGACAAGTCTTACCATAGAGCAACTTGTATGGCATAGTGCCAATAGGCGTCTTAAAGGCGGTCCTAAATGCCCACAAGGCGTCATCTAACTTTTTCGACCAAACCTTGGGGTTATCCCCGACTGTTTTCTCTAAAATTCTCTTCAATGCCCTATTGGTGTTTTCCACTTGACCACTGGTCTGTGGGTGATAAGAAGTTGAAAGCCTTGGCTTCGGCCCACTTAGACACGTAGTCAACAATAACTAGAATATACTGAAATTTGTTAGACGGTGGGAATGGTCCCATGAAGTCTATGCCCCAAATATCGAAAACTTCACATACCTGAATTCCTTGCTGTGGCATTTCATCCCGTCTTGTGATGCTTCCTTGTCGTTGGCAAATGTCACAGGTTTCGACCAATGTTTGAGCCTCTTTGAAAATTGTAGGCCAATAGAAACCTGCATCAAAAACCTTTTTACCTGTAACCGACGGACCATAGTGACCTCTGGTTGGTCTGTAATGGCAAGCATCCAATATCTCCCTAGTTTCAGCTCCCGCAACACATCTTCTCACCATACCATCTGCATAAGTACGAAATAGATATGGGTTATCCCAGAAATAGTGCTTAGCATCCGATATGAGCTTCTTCTTCTATTGACCCAAGAAATCATTTGGTATTTCACCTGCAACCAAATAATTAGCAATATCAGCAAACCAAGGACCTTCATCAGAGTTAGAAATGACATTTAAATATTCATCGGGGAAGTTATCCTTAATCTCCCCATCTTGAAGCTCCTCCCGGTTTGGGTCCTCCAATTGGCTCAAGTGATCAGCTGCTAAATTCTCGGCACCTTTCTTATCTTTGATTTCGATATCAAACTCTTGCAACAAAATCCATCGAATAAGCCTAGGCTTTGCATCTTGCTTAGAAAACAAATACTTCAAAGCAGAATGGTCAGTGAAAACAACAATTTTACTCAATACTAGATATGGCCTAAACTTATCAAATGCAAAGACTACGGCAAGCAACTCCTTTTCCGTAGTGGTGTAATTTTGCTGGGCGGGATTCAAGGTTTTACTAGCATAGTAAATTGGCTTGAAATGCTTATCATCCCTTTGCCCTAGCACGGCTCCAACAGCATAGTCACTTGCATCACACATCAGCTCAAAAGGCAAGTTCCAATCCGGTCCAACCATAATGGGAGAATTAGTCAGCTTCTCCTTCAACACCTGAAAAGCACTTAAACAAGATTCATCAAAAACAAAAGGGATGTCCTTTTCCAACAAGTGGGTCATCGGACGAGTAATCTTAGAAAAATCCTTAATGAATCTCCGGTAGAAACCGACATGATTAAGGAAACTACGTACCTCTTTCACATTGGAAGGCGGGGGTAACTTAGCTATTACATCAATTTTGGCCCTATCAAAATCTATCCCGGCCCTAAACACCTTATGACCTAGAACAATCCCCTCGGTCACCATGAAGTGACACTTCTCCTAATTCAACACAAGACGAGCTCTTTCACACCTAGTCAACATCTTATCTAAATTATGCAAGCAAGACCTAAAAGAATCCCCAAATACCGAGAAATCATCCATGAAAACCTCCATTGAGGTTTCAAGCATGTCCTGGAAAATAGCTATCATGCACCTTTGGAAGGTGCTTGGGGCATTACACAAGCCAAAAGGCATTCTCCGGTAGGCGAAAGTACCAAAGGGGCATGTGAAAGTAGTCTTTTTCTGGTCTTTTGGATCAATGGGTATTTGAAAGTACCCTGAAAATCCATCTAAGAAACAAAAATACACATTGCCTGCTAATCTTTCTAACACTTGATCAATGAATAGGAGGGGAAAATGATCCTTACGGGTGGCATCATTAAGCTTACGGTAATTGTAAGGTGCCCTATTGTTGCGTGGATCGTAATAAGATGTGATTCGTTATGTCAAGAGTGCGGAATGCTCTTGAGATAACTAGATTGCTATTGCCTTTTGTTGATTAATAAGCAATTAACCAACCCAAGGAGATGCACAAGGCTTGTGGTTCGTGTAGGAGGTCACACGAAGGAACAAATAACCTTGATTCGTGTATAATCACTAAGATCTAAAAGGATTAGAAATGATTAACCTAATTCTGTAGATTAGGTCTTGTACTTATACTAATAGGTATTGGGTTCGTGTGGGCTTCGGCCTTAATTTCGTATTAGGCCCAATTAAGCAACCAATCGATATACCTCGTGCTGACATCAGCACGAGGTCAGTTCTTCATGCTGATGACGTCAACACGAGGTTTGACCCTTTGGTGCTTTGTTTGACTTTGTTTGGCTCGTACATAACATTCAATCATCGTTTAAGTGTTCTACGACACTCATAAACCTTGATTCTATGTTCTTGTACCTGCAAAACAATATATAACACACAAACACAATACAAAACACAAACAAATATAATATTGAAGTTCAAACATAATCATTAAATATCAACACAAGTTCTTATTTAAATGATTACAAACATAGTTCCTAAAACATAAACAATAATCAAATCTATGTTGCGATTGTCACAACGAATCTGCATCTACAGACTCCCCCTTGACGATTGCAACTAGATCTCTTTAAAGTCTTCAAAACTTGAACTTCAAAGCTATCCGTTAAATAAAAGTCTTGTGCTATTCGCATGAATTCTCTCTTGTAAACAATGAGCGAGAATGTTGCGATAGCGCCTTTCTTCAACTCTTCAAAAGTCCACTGCTGAGCAAGGTGTATCTAAAAGTCTTCTCTGATCACCTCTTGACAAATGGACAACCTGCATTGGATCATACATGCGTAGCAACATTTGTTTTTGTGAATCATCAACAAACATCTGTGCTTCGCCTGACTTGATATCTATTTGCCAAAATGTCATCTCTGTCAGCATACCTTGATCCCATCTGATAGAGGGAACCTTTTTAACACATTTAATCCTTTTCTGGACAAACCGAAATGTGCCATCTGGATTCTTAATCTTCTTCTTCGGTGTAGGTTTAATCAACCTATCTTCAGGCTTCAAACCTCTATCACTGAAATTCCAAATTCTTTCACTTCGGAATCTATTCCAATAGAAATCTGCAATTCCATTACTCTGAAGATTAACAAACCATCGTCTTCCCAAATCTATCATGTCAGAATCACTAAGAGAGTGGAAATGTCTTTGACTCATCGACATGTACTGGCATCCCTCCTTTCTCTTGATAACAAATAAATCAATTCTCTGATCATAAAACCAACTTTGTATCACTGAGAAGTACTTGGGTGCATCTTTGTCTGAGATAAACTCCCAAAACATCGATGGTTTATACGTATCATGTATTACCAAACCAGTATGTCCTCTATAACCTGGAATTAGTCTATTAATAATAAACTCATGATCTTGCTGCACCGGAGGTATATTAAATCTTCCAAGATCAACCTCTCGCGAAGCATCCATATTCCAGTATAGATCAAAAATATTATCATGTCCTTCATCAACTATATTTGCATATACAACAAACCTCAAACTTGCAACATTCTTAGGTTCATCTGGACTGTCTCTGATTGGATTGAGATTGAGATGTTCCACTTCAGCTATTGGTTCAACTTGAATGACTTCATCTTCATTAAAGACACGATCAAAGTCATAAGGTATCTCAAGCAACCTTTTTCTATCAGCTTCCGAAGTAATGAACTCCCCTTCTTCCATATCTTCATCATTGATACTTTCTAAATCTTCTTCAGCATCAAGATCGTCCAATGCACCTATCCTTTGAAGCTTATCTGCAATTCAAACGATTTACATATACAAAGATAAAGAACATAAATCATAAGTCAAGACATAAGAAAATAGTATAAATACATAAAAGAAATTAAAATAAATAATACTATATCATAAATATAATGCAACAATTACATTAATATTTATCTTATAATCTTTATCTATTTAACTTACAGCAATAATATTATATCATAAATATAATGTAACAAATACATTCATATTTATCTTATAATTATTACAAAAACAAAAATCATTAGCACTAAGGTTCATAATCCGAATCTGAATCTGACTCTGAAGATGTATGAGTTAACCCTGACTGTTCTTTCATTTGATCCCTAAGTGATCCTGGATCATAATAATCATCATAGTCCATAATCTCTGCTCTAGCTCTCATATGAGCTTGTGGATCATAACCCAATCTCTTTTCTAGTCTATGCACAATTAATGGGTGCAAATCTGACTCTGTAGAGGCATTGGTAGTAGAATCAGTCTTAGTTGGCTCACTATCCTGAGTAGATTTTCCTTTGCTAAGATTTTCTTTTTCTATATGATTTTGAGGATCATTCACTAGCTTTTCTCGATTCTCCCTTTCTATTCTATTAGAATTAGAATCGAAGTTACCTGAATTGGAATCTTCCTCATCATCATTATTAGGATCATCATCATCTGCATCTAGAGCGGTCATCACAGGTTTGCCTTTATCTTGAGTCCTAGAAGTACTAGCACCAGCTGTACCAGCAATCTCTGACTCTCTTTGTCTTGACGACTCCCCCTGAATATCTGCAGTCTCTGTATCCATAGCATCATCAGCATCTTGACCTTGACCCTGATTCTCTGGCTCACCATCTGTTTGTTGCTGATTTGGATCTTGAGCTCGATCTTGATCATCATGATCATCATCTCTAGTCTTCTTAGCAAGCTCATCATCCTTACAACTACTTTTATCTCCCCCTTGAGCCAAGAATTGGTCAAGTCTAGATCCAAGAGAATGAACAAGAGCTGTCATTACGTCCATCTCTTCTTGATGCTTAGCAGCTTGGAGCTATAGTTGATTCTCCAAAGCCGTAACCCTCAACTCTAACATCTTCTTCTCAGAAAATAAACGGCTCAGCTGCACTTGAACAGGAGCAACTGGACGTGACGTAGAAGCAACATCAGATGTAGAGGCCTGAGGTGGCATTGTAGCTTCAAAAAAAGGCATACGAGCACTGAAAGTTCCTGTGGGAGGCATCTGAGGTCTTTGCAGAGGAGCCAACAAACGTCCCATGATTGTAGAAACAGGAACTGTCGCCTGAATAGGAGCAGACGAAGGCCTAGGAGCAACAAGTGTCGGCTCTGGCTCTTGACGAACTGTAGACTCCAGAGCAGTAGGAATCGTAACAGTTGTAGCCTTAGTTACAACTTGTGCGCGAGAACCAATTCCTCTAATGATAAACTTTGGTCTTGACCTTCTCTCCCCAACAACAACATCAGCAGAAGCAGTAGACACCGAAACAGGAATCTCAGAGACAGAAGCTCTTAAAGCAGCAACCAATGGAGTCTCACCAACATTAGGTGCATGAGGCCTCTCCATGGCTTCATTATAAGCAGCAAACTCTCTATCAACTTCAGCCTGAGATCGCTGAGAAGTTGGAAAACTTTCCACAGCGTCAACACCTTTTCCTTGTCTTCTTCTTCGCTTCGGCAAACGTTCTTCCTCTTCTTCATCTTCTGAATCCTCAACCACATTAACCAGCAATTCAGAAGGACTAACATCAACACCAACTGGAGCAGAGGTAGAAGTAGAAACTCCAGTAGTTAGTGGCACAAGATTTGCGGGATCATCAACATCCTGCATAAGAGCGTCCATATCTGGATCATTCTCCAGATCTCTAGCATACAGAGGAACATCATTGAGTCCCTCAAACTGATCAGCTCGCTCTTCTTGAGCCTGATCATCATCAGCAGCAGCAACATGTACTTCATCTTCCCAACCTTGTCGAGGAGCAACATAGTCAGGATTTATGAGATGTCCGAGCAATGGTGGATTGGCAACATTATCAGGAACACCATGACCTGCAAAGCGTTTCATACTCTCAACAAACACCTTATGAGTCAGACGACCCAAATTGAAAGTAGGACCATCAAACGGTAAATCTGCTATTCTGCGCCGAATGATTATCATCACAAATCTTGGAAATAAGAAGAATTTATTATCGTTTCCAAATGCTCTCAACTGCTTTACAAAATTATCATATATGTACTGAGAAAAGCTGTAAGGCTTGTTTAGCACAAGAGCAACCATCTGAGAAGCAGTAAAAATGTTCAATTGATCATGACCTGCACTCCGATGACTAAGAGACCTCAACAAGTAGTAGGCAAGCAATCTCCATTTGCCTAAAAGACGATTCTTGCGATAAGGATGAGTAATATCACCAACATATCCCATACGCCTGAGAGCACCGTCACAAAAGCTTTCTTCAAACTCAACAGGACCTTGCTCCATATCATCAGTACCTAAGTCCAAAATAGTCCTTAAGTCTCAAGCAGTAAACTGAATGTTACGTCCAGCAACAATAGTGCGAATCATAGTGTGATCACCAACTTGCACCAATCTGGCTGAGTTCCAGAATTCAGTAACAAGACTTATGACCAGGGGAGGATTCTCGATCAAAGCAAAACGAATACGAGAGCGTGCTAGATACTAGAGGACACCGTGAAACTCTGGTGTGCACCCCGTCTGTGTAATACTGAGATCGAGTGCAGCATTGTGCTCCTTGATGAACACACGAGCATTATTACCTTGTCCTGCCATACCTGCACAAAAACAGACAAAAAACGATATGAAAACGAAAAGTTAGAATAAACAAAATTAAAAATTAGGGTTTTGATATTCTGCTTCGTGATGACGTCATCACGAGGAAGATCCTCTTTGTCGTGACGTCAGCACGAGCTTCAAACGAAACCCAGAAACATGAAGCATAAACATATCCATTCGATGAATAAATGAATTTAAATCATCAACTTGGACTTGTTTTGCTTGACTATCATTCCCAGAAATCAAAATCGAAACTAATTCAATGAACACGAAGTTGGTTCGTGTTCTTCGTGTGAATAGTGACCGAAACACAAATCTCTTTGATTAATCTTAATTTAACACTTGTTTACTTAAAGTTTTGTTAGATTTAACATGTTTAAACATCAATTAATCTAATTTTAAGTCCAATTTAAGTCCAAATCATCAAAAATCAAAGATCTAATTCGTGGTTCGTCCGAGTTACTGTTCACGCGAGGGTGATTCAAAAATTGGGCATTATAACGACTTGTAATTCTTAATTCTTATAGTCAAAACATCAATCAATCATCTTAGACTGGAATTATACCAACAATCCTGGATGAAAAACACGAAAAGTAGATGAAATCGATCAAAAAGGGAACGGATGAATAGTGCGCACGAGGAAGACGAAGTTCGTGTGGTTATTTAGGGTTAGTTTTTGATTAAAGGTAATTAATGAAAGGTTAAAACCCATATTTATATTCGGAGCTTCGTGGGCCGGGTCGAACACTTAGTTCGTGGGCTTCGTGATGATGTCAGCGCGAGGCATGCTGTCGTCAGCACGAACGAAGTCGAATTTTCAGTTTTTAAAACAGATGATCTGCTTTCCTTAGCCAAATTTTGTAAATTTTCCAGAAAACTTATTAAGGAAAACTACAAAAATTCTAGAAACATAAACCTATAGATACTCATTACTAAAAACCTATATCTACTCGAATATGCATTCATAAATCATCCGTACTAACTTGTCATCACAATAATGTATCAAATAAATCTTACATTATTATCTTGACATAAAATCGATCATTTCTTCATTGATGTTTAACTTTACACAAATGCAAACTTACATCAAAACATATTTAATGTATAATGCATTACTAATACATCAAAATATCATATCAACAACCTATCACATTACATCTTAGGTTGTGATCTTGATAATACAATTATAACCTATCACACTCAGTCTTAGGTTATTCTAAAAAGACAATGATGCATTCCGCATTTAGATTAATCGTGATATAACCGATCCTACTTGTTTCAACATGGTAGTCAAATGAAATTTGATATCTGTAACCTGCACACTTAACAAACTTCATCAATGCATCAAAAACAATAAAATATCATAAATATGCAAAACAATCAAAATCTTAACCTAGCAATCATTACAAGATCTAAGGCAAGTCCAATCTTTGTCAAGCATACTTATCAACCAACAACAATTGAAATCTCAAAAATTTACTTGAAACACATTCAAAAATATTTTGACTTTTCAATTTTCAAAATCATTTCATTTTCTAAATTAAACAACTTATGTATTAATTAGAAAATTCATCTTTTAAACATACTTACCATAAGCAACAAGACTCATATAATTCACTAAGAATTATGACTTTTAATGCTTATCAAATCTCTCGTGTAATATGAACTAGTTTGACACACAAACTGACACTTATTACAAAAATAAAAATAAAAACGAAAACAAAATAAAATAAAATAAAATAAAAACTAAACTACTTTATTTATTTACAAGAAATTCTAAGTTTTTGCAGATTAGATCAGATTAGCATTTACATAAGTCTGCAAGTGAGAAATAATTCTCTTATTATTAGTTATGAACAGTGACCCAAACACGATTACCGGTATATTTGTCCTCTTAAACACTCGGTACTTCCAGTTTCCTTTGAGTTGTGACACTTTCAACATACCCTGGCCAAGGACAGTCACCATGTAACCCGAGTAGCCTAATATGCCATTGAATAGTTTGCGAACTCATGTGACCCACATTCAGATATATTTCCGTAATCGATACAAGCACTAAGATAACAAATATTCAATATATATTCAAAAACATCCTTAAACAAATCATGAGACACCTTTTAGATAACAGAATTTAATTACTTTGTGATTTAACTTATTTTCTTTTGCATTTCATTATTTATAAGGAACCCGTGATTTTCTATGAGACCCATGTAGCGAACTTTCTGACAACCTATCCCAAGTTGGAAGCTTTAGGTAGGCTAGGTATACAAAGACCCCGAGGACATACTTGTCCGAATCTCAAAGACCACATTAGCCCCTTAATTAACATTCATTTCATTTGCATAAACAATATCACATTTAACTTTCATGCTCATGAATTGTAGAAGTTTTTGCCTATACATTGAACAAATCCTATAGTAATGCTAGATCTTTCACAAAATTTAAGGACTAGATCAATTCATTACTGAAAAGCAAGCATTCTCAGCCATATGTCTAAATATGTTTCCCACAAGAACATTGTATAATTTAACATCTGATTAAGGAAACCTTGCTATTTTGTGTCTACCAATATATCCCAAATTGTAATCATTGAACTAAGCAGTTATATTACGATTAAGCAGACTTAAAAGCTAAGTATCCTCACTTCTAATCATCTGACAACATTAACTTAAATCTCTCCCATATTTTTGTTATTTTCTCATTTTTCACATTTTTATGGTTTTTATGACACTAAGAACTCTTTTTGTATTTTTATGAATCTAGCTATTGACAGACACAAACTTAAAAAATTAGTTCTTTGAGAGATTTAATATGAACCAGCATTCTTCATCCCATTGAGAAGAATTAACTTCTCAAATCGAGCCTTATCAAATGCTTTGGTATACAGATCAGCTAAATTATTATCGGTTATAACCTTTTCCAAATGAATTAACTTCTTTTGGGCACAATCACGCAAGAAATGATGTCTAATATCAATATGCTTGGTGACCTTATGCATGACAGGGTTATTTGTAATGTCTATAGCTGACTTATTGTCTATTCTAATAGGAGTATCAAGAAAATCCATACCGTAGTCACGAAGTTGTTGCTGAATCCACAATACCTGGGAACAACAGCTACCAGCAGCCATATACTCTGCCTCACATGAAGACTGAGCAACACATGTCTGCTTCTTGCACTGCCACGATACTAATCTTCCTCCTAACAATTGACAACCTCCAGTCGTAGACTTTCCGTCATTGTTACAACCGCAAAAGTCTGAATCAGTATATGCAACAAAATCAAACGTTCCTCCCATTGGATACCATAGACCAAGCCCTTGGTTTCCCTTAAGATAACACAGAATACGTTTTGCTGCAGTCAAATGTGACTCTTTCGGACTAGCTTGAAATCTAGCGCAAAGACAAACAGCGAACATAATATCTGGACGCGAAGCAGTCAGATACATCAATGAGCCAATAATAGCACGATAATAAGTTGCATTCATAAGTTCATCTTGTAATTCCCCCATAGCACTTATTTCAAATACATTTTTCATGCTCATTTCAAACTCTTTGCACATCTTTATATTAGATGAACCAAAAATGATGTCATCCACATAAACTTGTACAATTAGATAATCTCGCTTCTTCAACTTGATAAACAATGTGCTGTCTATCGATCCTCTTGTAAAACTATTTGTCAACAAATGTGTCGACAATTTCTCATACCACACTCTGGGTGCTTGATGCAATCCATAAAAAGCTTTATCCAAACGATATGCTCTTCTTGGATAGTTCGGATCTTCAAACCCCGGTGGTTGATGAACATACACTTCTTCTTTAACTTCACCGTATAAGAAGGCACTCTTAACGTCTAACTGATACACCTTTATACCTTTGAAACTGGCATAGGCTAAAAATAACCTTATAGCTTCAATCCTAGCAACTGGTGCAAAAGTTTCGTTATAGTCATATCCTTCTCGTTGTGCAAACCCCTGAACAACCAAACGTGCTTTATTTCTAGTAACGATTCCTTTGTCATCTCGTTTGCATTTCTATACCCAACGAGTTCCAATCGGTTCTTTACCTGTAGGCACATCTACTAATTCCCAAACTCCAAGTTTTTCAAATTGAGCTAATTCTTCTTGCATAGCTTCAACCCAACATGGATCTTGAAGTGCTGCCTTAACATTCTTAGGTTCTACTTGTGAAATGAAACCAGAATACAAACACTCAGTTATCAATCCAGTGTCTTTCATTTCACAAAACAAACTAGTTAGATCCTTATTCAAATGATTTCTAGTTCGAACAGGTTTTGTAGCATTACCAAGAATATTTTCAACTGGATGATCCTTATTAACTCGATATTGAGGAACCGAATCAACATTCAGACTTTCTCCTAAATTTGTTCTAATCTGAAACTCAGGAGAGCTAAAATCATCTTCCGATTCTTCAGAAAGAGGATCATCATCAGGTAGAGTAACCTTAGATGGAGTAAGTGGTGTAGTGTTCTTGGATTCATTATTATCTGAATCTGGTGTCTTATTCTTGTCCTTACTACTTTCATCAATATCAGTAGTAGACTGAACTTTGGTTGCAGTAGTATCGACATTTCAAGTAGGCGGAGATACAGGAGTATTATCCATGTGATCTCTTAAAATAATCACATCATCAAACTATCTCAGGATCTGAATAAGAATCAGGACCATGTAGTGAACTAAACACGCTATCGTAATCGAAGTTTTTGCCACTTCCAGAATGAATAGTGGGCTTATGACTGACAATCTTGACATTTGTTCCCAAATCAACTTTGCCGGTCTGTTTGTTGTAAACCCGTCGAATTGATGTTCCCGGTTTATAACCCATGAGAAATCCCTCTTCAACCTTTGAATCAAACTTTGACTGAGGTAAATACTTCAAGAAAGTACACGGTACACCAAATGGTTCAACATTCTGTAAATTTGGTTTCTTCTTATGTAGAAGCTCATAACATGTCTTATTATGACGCTTAACTACAGTAACCCCTCTTTAAAATATGACATAGTAGGAAGCCCTGAATCTGCAAGCATAGTTCTGGCTGTCTCGATTAGAGTCCTATTCTTTCTTTCAGCAACTCCATTCTGTTGTGGTTCACACGGAGAACTGTATTGATGTTGGATTCCCTTTGACAAACAAAAGACATTCATCACATTATTCTTGAATTCAGTTCCGTTGTCACTCCTGATCCTCTTAACACGAACTCCATAAATGTTTTCAGTTTAGACAAAGAAATTTATCAAAATCTGTGGAGTTTCATCTTTCGATTTAAGAAAGAATACCCATGAGAATCTCGAGTAATCATCAGCAACCACCAAACAGTAATACATCCCACCGATACTTCTTACATTCACTGGACCAAATAAATCCATATGAAGTAACTTAAAAGGATTGGCAATAGAATTTTCTTGTTTCGGTTTATGTGCAGACTTTTGTTGTTTACCTTTGAGACAAGGTACACATTTGTCTTCCATTCCAAACCGTTTCATGGGAACGCCTTCAACCAAACCATGTTTGACAATGTCATTCATCTTTCGGAAATTGATATGTCCCATTCTTCTATGCCATAGTAAAGATTCAGATTCGTTTGCTTTCGATAACAAGCAAACAGACTCCTTTGGATCATCAACACCTAACACAAGGCCATAGATGTCTCTCTTCCTAGGAGCTTTTAGAAGGATCCAGTCTTCAGGAATAACATATCCCGGTTTGAATATAAGTGCTTCTTTCTCATTAAAATGGACATTGTTACCCTTGTCACAAATCTGAGAAACACTTAATAAATTATGTGCTAACTGTTCCACATAATTGACTTTCTCCAGCGTAATCTTCCCATTGACAACATCACCTTGGCCCGAGATGTTTCTGCCCTTGGGACCTGCAAAACTAACATATGAACCATTTACATCTTCATAATTGGACAAAACATTCTTGTCCCCTGTCATGTGCCGAGAGCATCCACTGTCAACATACTAAAGACTGATAGGCTTCCTTGGTTCTCCCTGCACATCAGACAATAAGATGATTAGTTTCTGAAGGGAACCCAAACCTTTTGAGGTTTAGGTTTTCCGAATTCATCTCTAATGATCAATTCGGTCCAATATCCATCGCTCTGTAATAGAGCCTTGGATGAAGATGGTGTTACAAACTGTTTCTTAGGTGAAGTGAAACGAGTCTTAGGAGGTAAATTCCTTGGTGAGGGAGTACCAAATCTAGGTTGACTCCCTAATCGATCATAGAATTTAGACGAACTATTAATTCTAGAAGGAGGAGATCGATTTTGTTGAGCCATCTTCCTAGGTGAATTACTCCTTTGAGGTGTACGAGAACGACTCAGACTTACACTACTAGAAGTAATATTCTGTGAAGGTCCCTATCGTTTTGGAGTCTTAGATCTATTATTATGAGCAACAATATCTGAGTCACTAGATCCTCCAGAAGACATACCCTTTTCTGGACATCTTTGTTTCCCATTTGGACAGCAACTATAAACATGTCCTACTTCATAACAATAGAAACAAGATTTTTTAGCTCTTGCTTTCTTAGCTTTAACATCAAACTCAGCTGAAGTCATGCCTAAACATTCCTTAAGTTCAATTGTGGCTGACTCTTCTTTTGATAAACCAGTTGACTCGTCTTTATCCGAAAAATGTACCTTCTGTTGAGAATTCTTATGAGTCTTATACGGAGTTAAGGGGACTCCATTAGACGTAGATTCATCTTTATTCCATACTTTATCAATCTTGTCATGATCTATGTTTTCAAAATCAATTTCATTGGATGTAAAAACAGTATCACATCCTTTCATTGTAAAACATTTAATGTTCTTATTGACAGGACAAGTTGAATTCACTTGACTAGATCCTTTAGAAGCACTAGCATCATAAACTCCATTCTTAGGATCCACTGGTTTAACAAATGAACTTTCAAGCTTATGTTTCTTGTTAAGCTCCTTAATTTTATCAATTGAGCTTTAGAGCTTTTAGGGGTCTTAGGATCAACATTTTGTTTTTCTGAACCGATTAGACCAATTTCACCAATATCGATCTTTTCAGTAAGCTATGTTAGAGACTCAGTATAATTATCATTGAATGGACCTCTAACCTCATTATAACTCATACCCAAACCACTTTTATCTTTTGAAACCCGTGGTACAGGTTTTTGCATCTGCATTGATCTTATTAAATCAGATCCCCTAATTTGATCTAGTCTTGTATTAATCTTAACTATCTCCAACTTTGCGTCAACCAATTCTTTCTCCTTTTTAGAAAAGTCTTCAGTTAGTTGAGCGTATTGTTCATTTCCCACTTTTTCCATCAGAACTGACTCTTTTAGTTTGTCTTTTAATGCAAGAATATCCTTATCAGATGCACGAATTTTATCTTGATAAAGACTTTCTTGTTTTACCAATCCAGAATTTTTGGCAAACAAAGAGTCGTTTTCCTTTTTAAACATGTTGTTATGACTAGTTAAGTTAATAACTGACTTATTCAAAATAAACACCTCAAGTTTTAAATCTGACACCATTTTACAAACGTCAATTATAGAAGATAAAGAACAAGATACCTTCTGATCTGCAGCCTTGCAATCTGCCATGTATGCAACAAAGTCTTCAGTTGTCATACCTTCAGGTATCACGAAGTTCTTCATTTGTTCTTCAATGCTCTTCATAGAAATGTCATCAACAGGACTCGATGACTCTTCTTTTTCTTCAGATGCTTTCACTGCTGTCATTTGTTCACTCTCAGATCTTACGGTCTCAGCAACATTACATATATTCTTCTGAACTATCTCAGATGCACTTTCTTCACTTGAGTATACAGCATAATCAATTGTTGCAGCTACCTCTTCATATAATTCTACCATGTAGGCATGATTCGAGGTATCATCAGATTGTGTATCCCATTGATAAGTACCATCTGGATTCTGAACAACAACAGCCTTTGACTCCGAAAATGATGACGAAACTGGCTGTTATGGAGTAGCCGGATATGTAATTTTGACGACCAACAACGGTATTATCAATCATCTTAGGTCGTTGACACTCTCTTGCAAATTGACCAAATCCATCGCAGTTATTACATTTCACCTTGGATTTGTCAAAGCCGTTAGTGCCATTACCTATAGGTTACATCGCCCTCACAATATCTTTCAAGAGCGTCCCATAAATCCTTTGAAGTAGTATACTTTTTAAACAAATGTACACTATCTTGAGGCAAGGCCATAGTAAGAGTGGACAAGGCCTTTCCTTCAATTGCGTATCTCTTACGTTCTTCAATTGGCATATCAGCACAAGTATACCTACCGATCACTCCATTCTTCTCATACGAAGGCCAATCAAAACTTTGAGTTATCACAAGCCACATTTTCATGTCGGTGAGACGAATGTAGTCTTCAAAACGTCTCTTCCACATCCAATAATTTTCCATACGGAACAATTTTGGAGGTGTGTTTCCACGATCAACCTCATGATCATGCATGATCATCTGGTTGATAAGTACGGCATTTGGTAAATTTGCGGCAGCTGGTATGGTAGTCATTTCGAATCTTTTGAAATCAAATCAAACGAAATAACACAAAAAAGGATACGTATCACGAAGACACACGAGGATCGCACGAAGTGCACGTGACACGAAGTACAATTGTCACGAACCGTAGCACGAAGAGCAATTCGTGCAGACGTGGCACGAAGTGAACACGAAGTCACTGGATGACGTAAGCACGAACACGAAGTACAACTCGTGCTGACGTAAGCACGAAGTGACACGAAGAAGATCACGAAAATGGTAAATAACACGAATTTCGAATCGAATTTGCAATCAATAGCAAATCAAACGATCTTAAACCTTCTGGTAATTAACCTTAGGGCTCTGATACCACTTGTAAGGTGCCCTATTGTTGCATGGATCGTAATAAGATGTGATTAGTTATGTCAAGAGTGCGGAATCCTCTTGAGATAACTAGATTGCTATTGCCTTTTGTTGATTAATAAGCAATTAACCAACCCAAGGAGATGCACAAGGCTTGTGGTTCGTGTAGGAGGTCACACGAAGGAACAAATAACCTTGATTCGTGTATAATCACTAAGATCTAAAAGGATTAGAAACGATTAACCTAATTCCGTAGATTAGATCTTGTATTTATACTAATAGGTATTGGGTTCATGTGGGCTTCGGCCTTAATTTCGTATTAGGCCCGATTAAGCAACCAATCGATATACCTTGTGCTGACGTCAACACGAGGTCAGTTCTTCATGCTGATGATGTCAGCACGAGGTTCGACCCTTTGGTGCTTTGTTTGACTTCGTTTGGCTCGTACATAACATTCAATCACCGTTTAAGTGTTCTACGACACTCATAAACCTTGATTCTATGTTCTTGTACCTGCAAAACAATATATAACACACAAACACAATACAAAACACAAACAGATATGATATTGAAGTTCAAACCTAATCATTAAATATCAACACAAGTTCTTATTTAAATGATTACAAACATAGTTCCTAAAACATAAACAATAATCAAATCTATGTTGCGATTGTCACAACGAATCTGCATCTACAGTAATCAATACAAACCCGCCAACCCGTAACTGTTCTAGTAGCCAAAAGTTCATTGTTTTCATTTTCAATTACCGTCATGCCCCCCCTTTTTGGGAACATAGTGGACGGGACTTACCCAAGAACTATCGGCAATCGGGAAAATGATCCCGACATTTAACAGTTTAATCACTTCTTTCTTAACTACCTCCTTGATATTTGGATTAAGCCTCCTTTGTCTCTGGACAACGGGCTTAACATCATCAACAAAATCTATCTTATGCATGCAAAAATCAGGACTAATACCTGGAATGTCAGTAGTTTTCCAAGCAAAAGCCCGCTTATGAGCTTTGAGCACGGCCAAAAGAAGATTTTTCTCGTCACTCGAGAGTGAAGACGAGATAACAACTGGTAGAGAGGATTTACCTGCCAAATAAGCATACTCCAAGTGGGCAGGCAATGGCTTAAGCTCCAGGTCAGTAGGGGTACATCAACCGAATTTGGTACCCTTGAGCTTCCATCAGCAACTACTTTTTCAAAGCTCTCCTCCTCTGGAGGTGTCTTATCCAAACTTAGTGCCATAACCTCTGCAAACAGCTCATCATCATCAATATCACTAGCTCCTAAACAAGTGAGCTCTTCATCAACCTCAGTCTCCATTAATTCTTCAAATTCCTGATCCAAAGCATCATCAATGACATAAATCCTGAAACAAGACTCATCATTAGAATAAGAATGCTTAATAGATCTTTCAACATTAAATACAATTCTATCAGTACCCACACCCAAAGAAATTTCTTTATCTTTCACCCGGATGATAGCATCCGCGGTGTTAAGGAATGGTCTACCTAAAATCAAGGGCACCTTAGTATCTTCCTCCATTTCGAGGATCACAAAATCAACCATAAACACTATATGACCTACTTGGACAATCATGTTTTCAGCAATCCCAATGGGATACTTGTTGGAAAACGTGTTTAAGCATGTTCCCGGATCGATTAACACGAGATCTATACAATCATAGATGTGCGGAATCTGTCTATGATCGTCTTTAGGGTTAATTAATGATTATCATGATAAACACACACGAAGATGATAAGAACATGAGATAAACACGAAAATACTATCATTAATCATATGATTACAAGGTGAATCCGTATGAAAAACATCTACAATGATTACAGATTACAATCATTGAGACGAATCGTGATAGTTTGGGCGGTATCTCGAGGTATAGATCTCTACCTCCAAAACCTAGTGAATGACTCTATGTTGCAACTAAATCATCAACCTAAATTCGTGACCTAAGACTTATATTTATAGGTTGAACAAACGGACTGGGCTGTCAAATTCGTACAAACGGGTTGGGCCTTACTAACTTAATAGTTCTTACGAACTTAATCTTCGTAAGGCATATATGTACGAAGTTAATAGTTCTTACGAACTTAAACTTCGTAAGCATAATTGTACGAATTTCTCAGCCTTTTAGAATTATTGCATCGGACAACAAATTGTGCACTTTATGTGCTCTAACAATACTGAAAAGAATGGTCAGTTAAACGAATACTCATGCGAGTAGGTCTCAAATTTCTAGAAGCCAACTTACTCCATACCGAGTAAGGCATCAAGTTTATACTAGCACCTAAATCGGCAAGTTCCTTACAAGTCAAAGAACGAATAGAACAAGTTATAAGGAAACCCTAGATCCTCAAGCTTGGGTGGAATCTGTTGACTCTGCAAGATAGCAGAACACTCAGCATTCAAATAAGCTGCATTCACCCCATCCATCTTTCCTTTATCTATCACAGGTTCTTTGATAAACTTGGCATAGTTTGGCATTCCCTGTATCAAATCAACTAACGGAACATTAATATGAACATTTTTAATCATGTTAACAAACTTGTCATACTGTTCCTTCAGCTTAGCTTTCCTGAACCGCTGTGGAAATGGAACCTTAGGCTTATATGGCTTAGCCTCGGGTGTCACGGCCGGTTTCGGTTGAATAACCGAAGTCTTCACAGTCGGTTGATCTTCCATCACAATCTCCTCATCAACATCTTCAGCTTCTTCATTTCCTGTATCCTGCACATCTGAAACAATATCATTAGGATTAAGAGGAGGAGCATAGGATCTACCTGTACGAGTAGTAATGGCCTTCACTTGCTCTTGACGAACAGGCGGTGGAGTGTACTTCTGACTACTGTTAGACCCTTGATTCTGCTTCGGATTCTGCTGAGTGTTACTAGGCAAAGCACCCTGGGGCCTAATGATAGCAACCATCCTACTTTCAAGATCCTTAAAATTAATATCCTGATTTTTGGCATTCATCTCCACCTTACCATTAATCCTGTCTAGCCTCTCACTCAACTCCCTAGTATCCTCCCTTATATTCTGGATACTTGTGTTTGTCTCCATCTGATTGCTCATCATCTGCTTCATCATTTCTCTCAACTCGGCATTAGGATCGGTAGTAGAAGAGGAAGAGCCAGATCCTTGGCTTTGTTGAGTCTCCTGCTGCTATGACTGACTTTGATAATTGCTCCTTTGCCACCTGTTACCAGAAAAACGAGAAGTATTAGCAGGAAAAGAAGAGTTATAAGAATTGTTACCTGATGACCGATCCTGAAAACCGGTGTTTCTCTGACAACCTCCTTGCTGATTCTGCACAAAACTAACATCTTCAGGTCCCCGATTGGGACATTCTTCATAATAGTGTGTCTCTCTACAATGATCACACCCATCAGCAAGCACCTTCACATCTCGTTCAAGATATCCAAACCGTGATTCTTGATTAGCAAATCCTTTATCCATTCGTGCAGACAAAGCTTGAATCTCGTCAATGACACTAGAACTGTTGCTTCCATCTGCTCTTGCAACCTTACTTTGCTTGAATCGGCTCTCATTCTTCAAAAACCTTTTATCATCCATGGCCGCATTATCTTTCACCATACGCTCCAAAATGTCAAAACCTTCATTTGGAGTAATCTTGCTAAAACTTCCACCGAAAGCATACCCCATCTCTCTTTTGGAACCCTTGTTCAAACCATCGAAGAATAGCTCGACATACTTCTCCTTAGTCAACTCATGTCCCGGACAATTCCTCAACATTTCCTTGAATCGGATCCATGCATCAACAACATCTTCCCCGTCTTCTTGCACAAAGGACCTTATCAAGTTCTCCAATTGCCTTTGATTCCTAATCGAATAAAACTCTCCAATAAAAGCTTCTTTGAGTTGATCCCATGTAGTGATTGAATTCTCAGGAAGATCATTGAACCAATCTTCGGCATCTCCGGTGAGAGTAATAGGAAAGGTTTCAAGTTTGACGGCACTCATTTGGTTTTGTCCATATTGATAAAGCCTAGCTAACTTCTCAAACCTCTCCAAATGCTTATAGGGATCCCAATTCTTCTTACCATCAAGATTTTGCTCTTCAATCCTCTTGAGATGGTTGGGCTTCAAGTTGAAATTTTGATCAACACCCGGTGGTCTAATAGCGGAACCACGAGCCGTAGGAATGGTTCTGGTTCGGTCACCGTATCGGATGTCGTTTGGATCTCTTGGTGGATTGTCACCCATTTCTTCTTTCACAAGTGCAAGCTCAAAGAATTCCTCTAGATAGAAGCCTTCTTCGTCCGAATCTGGTGGTGCTGTGAAGTTGATCCTGCGTCTAGGTGGAGTTTTCAATGGACTAAAAAGATGTCGCCCTGAAGAACGCAAAATCATCAACTATTAAAGAATCCTGCAAAGCACAACTAACACCACACGTCAAATGCACCTTTAATAACTCAAGTAAACAAATCTAAACTAATAAAGCAAATAACTCCCTCACGCGTGAGGAAGGATCAAACCACTAAATTCACAACTAAATCGGCAAGCAATCCCCGACAGTGGCGCCAAAAACTTGATGTGCAAAATAGAGCTTTAAATTTATAAAACTAAAACTCCCTAAAAACTCACTACTACACACTCACGGGCAGTGGACCCGATCATTTGTAATATAGTTAAGAGGTAAGTCTGAGTTCGTTCTCAGGGATTGGGAAATGATTAGTTGCTTATGAAATTGTTTGGAAAACGGGTGTTGCTTCGAAAATCCTCTTGACACTTAAAGTAAATTGGTTTGCAAAATAATTGCATAAACTGAAAAAAAAACTTCAGACAATATAATTAAAAGTCATCCACCTTGATTTTCCTCAACTTCAAATGTGATTGCATTTAATGAAGAACAAATTCTCTAGATTTTAAAGATAATCGTGACAAGATTAAGATACTCACGTGGTACCACCAACCGTGAACAAAATATCGAATCACCCAACTGCCAGTTAAATTACCCAAGTCGGGACCACCAAAACTAAGACAATTCTTCTAACAATTAGTTTTATTGACTATCAAATTATCAATTGAACCTATATGACAATAGCGTGGTACCACCAACTGATATCAATCACGTCGACAAAATTAATCTTTTCTTAAAATGATATTCACTATCATACCATGAACTAGTGATAATTACTTATAGACAAGTAACCATTTTAAAATCACATACACATTCAACTAGTACCACCAACAAAGAATCATATGCAACCAATATCAAAATTAATTAATGAAAAGAATTAACATCATCAAGACCACTGAACAACGATAATTAAATAAACCTTTTTGAATTAAAAATATTGCAATCACATTATCCGTCTCGTTTCATCAAGGTGGATGATTAAACGTTTAGCCACTCATGATCAATCCACAATAATAAATAAAATAGAAGAGAAACATGATGTATAAATCGTTTGATGAAAAGTAACTTGCAAGACAATAAGTAGATACGATGAATCTTCAACAAGTCCGCCTAAGAAATAATCTTGATTGGAGGAAGAAGAACCCTTGTAGAATAGCTTCAAGAAAGATTTTTGATAGCCAATTTTTGACCTAGGGTTTTTTATTTATACTCCTCCAAAATCTGATGCAAAAACAAGGAAAGTCTGATTCTCCCGTGCACCACTGCGGCGCAGTGGGGTTGAGCCTTCCCTCACTGTGGCGCAGTGAGGTATTGTTGACTTTGACTTCAGGGGGACTGCGGCGCAGTGGCTTATGTGACCACCACTGCGGCGCAGTATGAATCCACGACCTCATTTCTTCCTTCCCTGGCTGCGGCGCAGTCACTCCTAACCATCCCCACTGCGGCGCAGTGGGGGTTTGTCCATTAATGTCCGTGGATCAGGACTACGGCGTAGTGGGCTAGTGCAAACTCCACTGCGGCGCAGTCACAAATATGTACAAAGCCAAGTTCTTTCGATCTCGATTACTTGCCAAACTCTGCCATCTTTTCCACTCAAATCAACTCTCATCATCATAACGCACTTCCGGGCCAATAATCATCCGAAAATGTACCAAATGAACGCGTATCCTGTTTAGAGCCTGTAAACACTAACAAACACCATAAACGCACCAAATGCATACAAAAACGACTTAAAACATATAGTAAAATGGCCAATAACAATGTGGGTAATGGGTATAAATTAGTCACATCACATGACTAGCCCGGACAGGGGTGTCAACCCCGATAGTACTATCCATAATATTCGCGCGTTTGTTTCATGACTCAAGTTAACAAGGGGCTTTCATGAGTAATTGTATACATAGCTATACACAAACTATTAATGTGACAACCATCTTGGAAATGTTCTAGATAAGTTCCTCGAATCGTACTTTTGCCATTAGAACGGCTAGACAGTTCAATTTATTTAAGTTCTTGACGTACTTTAGACCCAATTATGTGCTTATGTGAAGGTCAATTTGATCTTAAATCTTAAAATATATGACGAGTCTATGACTAAATACAATGAAATACTAAGGTTCGGCTCGTAAACGTTCGTGTTCATAAAAGTTCTAGTTCAAATGTTCATAAATAGTCCTTGCATTTATTAAGTTCATTTATTATGGGAAGACTATAAATAGAAGAGTTAGAAAGAGAAAACCCTATTCATCATCTTCTCCATCTCCCCACTCTTTCACTAGAACACACACCAAAACACCACAAAACACACACTAGAGCATCTCTTGATTTTGGAATGTTTAATCAAAATCGTTTGTACTTTTAGCACTCTTGTGATAATCAAAACACACTTCTTGAATCAATTCTCAGGTAACAACAACATTTGATGGGTTTTTGAGCAAATTAAAAATGTACTTTTTCAAGTTAATGTTCTTGATGATTTGGTCCAATTTTTGAATGAAAATCGTGTTAAAAGTTAATGGGTTTGTGTCTAAATGTGTTTAATAACATTTATATGAACAAATTTGGGTCATAACATGCTTTAATCTACAAAACCCATTTTTGAAAATGAAGGTACAACTTGTTCTTGAAGGTCACGACTTGTTCATGTTATATTTGATCTTGAAATCATTAAAAGTGTTATTAGATAATGTTATTGAGTATATTTGTACTAGTGCTATGTCCAAACAAGTCCTGAAAATCGATCTAAACATTCATTATTGTACTTGTACTTATTAAGGTTGTTCTTGAGCTAGGACGATCTCCCCAAGATCGTCCCAGGCTCTTGGTGTGTTTGGTTGTTCATTCGAAGTTGTTGTGTTTGGGGAACACACACTTCTTGGGTAACTAATCTCCTAGATTGGTTTTGCTCAAACAATTGATCTTGGCACCAGGAAGATCTTGGCGCCAGAAAGATCTTGGCGCCAGGAAGATCTTGGCACCAGGAAGATCTTGGCACTAAGAAGATCTTGTCCCTAGGACGATCTTGGTCCTAGTGTTCCTAGGACGATCTTGGCCTAGTGTTCCTAGGACGATCTTGGTCCTAGTGTTCCTAGGACGATCTTAGTTCAATGTTCCTAAAACGATCTTGTTCTATAACTTGGCATGCACAAACTTAAATCAACTAGATCTTGTACTTAACCACTAGACCAGTTCTTAGCTTCATTACATTGCAATAATATACGCCAAAGGCTGTACAAACATCATTGCTCAATCCTTGACCAAAGTACATTAAAGTCATGATTCATCTTAATCATTAAAGTGCAAGTTCTATGAACAATCAAACTAAGTTCTTAAGGCTAAAGATCGTTATTAAAGACATGTTCAACTAATTAACATTATAATTACATGTGTGTGAGTTCAAAGACGTTCAGATCAAGTCCAGTTCAAGTACCTAAATTCATTCATTCTCATTTTGAGTCAAAACGTTCAAAGATCATCGTGGGCCAAATCATCAGTTCATCAAGGACATTTCAATGATTAATTAATCACATGAACTAATATGCGTACTTATTTATGATCAATGACTTGTACTTAGGCTTCCATCAAGACGTGCTTGGATTTTGATAGATATAACTTATCTATCTCTGTGCTTGTTCTCTGTACTTATAAACTGTGCTTGTACCAGATCACTGTGAGTTCACTAATCCCCCTTTCGTACATTTTGTTCAAGTTCTTTTATCGGGGACTGAAGAGCATGAAAACTATTTTGTACTTATACATACGTCCTTGAACTATTTTACACACTATTTTATGATCTTGTAAGATGCTTATGATAAGATTCTTAACTATTTAAAAAGGGTATTTAAGTCTTGAATGGGCAGGATCCTTAAATACATTTATACTACCATACTTGTTCATTTCCATGTTCTAGTTCTTACTTGTTCTTGATCAGTACTTATTCACTGCTATCAATTCATATCCCCCAGTTCAGGGATTGAACCGTAGGTAAATATGGACAGCGCTGTTTAGGGTAGGCCCACCCTCATTCTCCGTAGTTTTGGAGGATGCATATTATCTGTTCTTGTTCTGATCTAGATCTTACTTGACTTACTTGATTATTATGAGCATATCGTCACATTACAGTTCAGTTCTGGCCAATCGGGTTAGCAGTGACAATACATCTATAGTTCATTAATTGTTCTTGTACTGTTCTTACTATTGCAAAGTACTTTTGTTAAATGTACAGATCTTATGACCTTGTTCTTACTCTACATATTAATTATATGTATACTAAATAGTACTTTATGTTAATCTCACCAACTACTTTCGTAGTTGACCTTTTGAACTTACATGCTTTTCAGGCTAGACTAGTAGATCTTTTAGCATAGGAGTCTTCCTCTTGTAAGCTCATCTCATTTGGCGACTGTTCGTGCATGCAAGACCAGGAGCTGTGAAGACTTTCCTTTGCTTATTCAATTCCAGACTCGGTACTTTGAGACAATTGTTCTGTCTTTTGAATATTATCTATTCTGGGTATACCCCATGTTCTGTAATAACTATTATACTTCTTATCTTCTTAATGTTATTGGTTGTGTTGGAACTTGTACTGTGTGCAATTGTGCTTATCTGTACATCCCGTATATTCCGCTTTAGGGGGGTGTTATAATTAAAATTACTTGTGTCCATAAGATTGAGCATTATATTTTCACCCCAAAATATAAAATAGTTTAAAAGAGGGGCTACGAGACTCACCTTAGCAGCAGGGAGTATAATAACGACCAAAATTTAGCCTTGTAAAGTGTTTATAGCACACCTTAGATTAAATAAAAATAACTTGTGATTTAACTAATATACGATAGATTTTTGCCATGTTGATTCTATAATAATAGTGTCAGAATATAGGCATGTCATGACTTTTATTTCCAACATTCCAGTAGAAGAAAAATTTGCTTTTTAGTTTGAGTAGTAATTACAATCTATTTATAAAATCCATCTTTTCTATTTGCACAAAAAGTCAAGGTTCTATGAACCGTAGTTTAGTTTAAAAGTTGGTAGAAATAATAGTTTTACCAACATAACATGTATATTCATTTTATGTGTTGTATCAATTCTTATGTATCATATTAGTATATTAATAACTACAAGGGAATCATTATATGTGCAGTCTATACGCCATATTTTCAGAACATCCTTACTGTTTTTGTGAGTACATCGAATAGTTCATATAGATATACTAAGCATGTTTAATTATATATCGCGTTTTAAACATGGCAACGAAACAAGTTATAAGATTATAAACGAAATGGGTCGCTAAATATACCTCTAACAGATGATTATAGGCTTTGGTTATGAACTCGAAACTAGACTCGAAGAAGATTTTGAAGCAGCTTGATGAACTCGAACAAACCCGATACAAAGATGAAACAAACTCAAACAAACTAACGACCCTTATGTTGCCATTCTTTCCTTAAAAACCTGTTATATTGCTGAAAATTTTGGTGATGGTGTGGGTTGGAATGAAGGAAACGAGGGCTATCTATAGGCAGCAAGAATAGGGATGAAGTTGAGTTAGCCGTGGGATGCAAGGAGAAGAAAGATGAGCTGTCAAGTTCTTGTTGAACCTTGCATATGAAGCAAGTGTGGTGTTTAAGCGTGGAGGATGAAGAATGGCAGTCTAGAAGATGATAAAGACAAGATATAAGATTGACTAATGAAGGCTATAAGCTAGCATGGTGAAGAAGCTGCTTATTTTCTTCTATTTTTTTGTTTTGTATGACATGAGTAAGGAAACAAAGAAAGGATTTTTATGTCTTTTTCCTTGCATCAACTTGTCAACTTTTGTCATGCTTAAATGTTATAACAATTTATCAATTTTGTTAATATTGTAATCATGTTAAACATAGAGATTAATATTGTCCATGCTGATCATCAAGTTTATTTTTGATAAATATTAAGTAGGACAACTCAAAATGTCATATTATTAGCTAAAAGTTATATATATATAATATGACATTTTGAAGCATGTACTATTACAATATGACGCATATATTACATATACCTTAGCTAACTAGACTAGATTAAGGGTAGTAACATTGTATCTTATTTGAGGGTTGTTATAGTAGCTACCCGTTGAAGGAATTTCGTCCCGAAATTCAAAGAGAAACCTTCGATGGTGCAGAATTTGAAAATAGATGAGGATATTTTTCTTTAAATTGATCTTCACGTTTCTATGTGAACTCAGGACCTCCACGAAAGTTCCATCGGACCTTGATTAACGGGATTCGATTGTATCTTAATCCTTTGACTTCCCGATCCATGATTTCAACGGGTTGCTCGATAAAACGAAGTTGATCATCAACTTGGATTTCTTCCAACGGAATGATAATACTTTCATCAGACAAACATTTCTTCAGGTTTGAGACGTGAAAAACATCGTGAATGCCGCTTAATTCTTGAGGTAGTTGTAGGCGGTAAGCAACAGGACCAATCCATTCGAGTATTTCAAACGGTCCTACGTATCTTGGACTTAGCTTTCCCTGTTTTCCAAAGCGAACAACGCCTTTCCATGGTGATACTTATAACATGACTTTATCACCTACCTGAAATTCTAACGGCTTCCTCCTAACGTCCGCGTAACTTTTCTGACGATCTTGAGCGGCTTTTAACCTGGTTTGGATTTGGATAATTTTCTCGGTTGTCTCATGTATTTTTCCGGACCCGTGAGCTGACTTTCTCTAAGCTCTGTCCAACATATTAGAGATCTGCACTTTCTTCCGTAAAGTGCTTCAAAAGGGGCGGCCTTAATGCTTGTGTGGTAACTGTTATTATATGAAAATTCAACTAGCGGTAGGTGTTTATCCCATCCTTTGCCAAAATCAATTATGCATGCTCTTAACATATCTTCAAGAGTTTGAATGGTCCTTCCACTCTGACCGTGAGTTTGGGGGTGGTAGGCGGTGCTAAGATCTAATCTAGTACCAAAGGCTTTTTGAAGGGTCTGCCAGAATCTGGATGTGAATTTGCTGTCGCGATCAGAAATGATAGATACAGGAACTCCGTGTATGGAGACAATTTCTTTTATGTAGACTTGAGCCAGTTTCTCTGTGTTGTCCATTTCTTTAATTGGTAAAAAATGTGCGGATTTTGTGAGTCAATCCACAATTACCCAGATCATATCATAACCACTTGAGGTTTTTGGAAGCTTGGATATAAAATCCATAGTTATGTTCTCCCACTTCCATTGGGGTATTTTTGGCTGCTGTAGCAATCCTGACGGTTTTTGGTACTCGGCCTTAACCTTTGAGCATGTTAGGCATTTGCTAACATATGTGGCTATGTCCGCTCTCAGGTTAGGCCACCAATATAGTTCCTTCAAATCGTGATACATTTTATCTGCTCCAGGATGTATCGAATATCTCGTCTTATGTGCTTCACTCTTTACCAATTCTCTTAATCGTCCATATCTAGGTACCCATATTCGATTCATGAAGTACCTAACTCCATTCGTCTTGACTTCGAATTGCTTGTCCATACCTCGTAGGGATTCTCCTTCTACGTTTTCTTTCTTGATTGCTTTTCAATTGACGTGATGCATAAGCAATGACAGTATACTACAAAGCAATGACAATATACTACAAAGCAATGACGTGTCGTATAATATCACAACCCAGTCCTTGATAGGAAGCATCACATATACCACAAAATCATCATTCCCTTCCGGCAGTGCTAGAATTGGTGCACTACAAAGCTTCTCCTTTAATGCTTGGAATGCAGACTCCTGTTTATTGGTCCAGTCAAATTTCTTATTCTTTTGAGTTAACGAGGTTAAAGGCTGGACTATCTTGGAGAAACCTTCAATGAATCGTCTATAATAGCCAGCAAGGCCTAAAAACTGACAAACCTCAGTTGGAGTTTTTGGTGTTCTCCAATTCTTCACAGCTTCGACCTTGGCAGGGTCTACATGAATACCATGGCTGTCAACCACATGACCGAAAAATTGTACCTTTTCTAACCTAAAGTCGCATTTAGAGAACTTCGCATATAACTGCTCCTTCTTAAGCAGTTCTAAGATCTTTCTCAAATGTTGCTCGCGCTCATCTTTGCTTCGAGAGTAGACAAGAATATCGTCTATGAATACAATGACAAATTTATCCAGATATAGCTTACACACCCGGTTCATGAGATCCATGAATACTGCTGGTGCATTCGTTAAGCCAAAGGGCATTACGAGAAATTCATAGTGACCATAGCGTGTTCTGAACGCCATTTTAGGGATATCTTCTTCTTGAACCCTGAGTTGATGATACCCAGATCTTAGATCGATCTTAGAATAGAATTTAGAACGTTGCAGTTTATCAAACAAGTCATCTATTCTAGGGAGAGGGTATCGATTCTTTATTGTTAATTTATTCAACTCTCTATAGTCGATACACATTCGGAAAGATCCATCCTTTTTCTTGACGAATAGGATTGGAGCTCCCCAAGGAGAAGAACTTGGTTGGATGAAACCTTTATCAAGAAGTTCTTGCAGCTGACTGGATAACTCTTGCATCTCGGAAGGGGCTAATCGATAAGGTGCACGAGCAACCGGCTTTGCTTCGGGTACTAAATCAATACAAAATTCCACTTGTCTAGGAGGTGAAAGTCCTGGCAAGTCTTCAGGGAATACTTCGGGAAATTCTCGTGCAACTGGAACGTCTTCTAATCTCTTCTCCGACGACTTCTTTTCCTTTACGTGGGCTAGGACCGCGTAGTAGCCTTTTCTCAAACACTTTTGAGCCTTCATGAATGATATGATGTTTAGTTTGATGCCACCCCTCTCACCTGATACAGTGATTACTTTGTCGTTTGCAACGGGGATTCGAATGATCTTCTCATAACATATGATTTCAGCATGGTATGTTGACAACCAATCCATGCCAACTATGACGTCAAAGCTTCTTAGTTCAACGGGCATTAGATCGATGCCGAATACTTGATCGGCTAAGTTTAAGGTACAACCCTTAACAATTTTAGCGGTTTGTATTAATTTTCCGTCAGCTAGTTCTATGATATAGTTGGCATCTAGGGGAGTGGGGCAATATTAAATGTCATGATAAAGTCCTTAGATACGAAACTTTTGTCAGCACCGGTATCAAATAGCACTGATGCATAGGATTTGTTGATGAGAAACGTACCGGTTACAAGATTAGGGTGATCACGAGCTTCATTGGCCTCGATAACAAACGCTCTTCCACGTGCTTATCCAATATTCACGTTCATCAGCTTTGGGCAATTCTGTTTGAAGTGTCCCTTGTCTCCACAATTGTAACATCCTCCAGGTTGAATTACTTTTGTGCTTGGGATCACATCCCTACAATCCTTGGTCAAATGACCCGTCTTCTGGCATTTTCCACAAACCTTACAGAATCCTTGATGATGGCGTCCACATTTGTTACAAAGTGGCTGATTCCCGGCATATGACTGGTTGGTAGAAGGACCAGCATTAAATATCCTAACAGAATTTGGTTTCTTAAATAGTAGTTGCCCAACACTTCTCCTTTGATTGTCTTCCCACTTCCTCTTGTTATCATTTGTTCGTTGATCTGCATTCTTGGCGGTGTGACGGATAACTTGATCCATAAGATCGTGTGATAGACGAATAGTTTCTTGGATGGTAGTTGGTTTTGAAGAAGTTACATTTCCTTGAATTGAGGGTGGAAGGCCCCAGATGTACCTCTCAATCTTTTTGTACTCGGGAGTAACCATCCCCGGGCACAATGTTACTAGTTCATTGAACCGAGTAGTATATGACATTATGTCCGTTCCTTTTACAGTATGATGCCAAAATTCAATTTCCTGCTTCTGAACTTCACTTCTCGGGCAATACTCGTTTCTCATCATTTCTTTTAAGCCTTCCCAAGGTAAAGCATAGGCAGCATCAATCCCTATAGGTTGTACGTAGGCATTCCACCATGTGAGAGCACTATTTAGAAGAGTGCATGTGGCATACTTTACCTTATCACCATCAGCACAACCACTAATACGAAAGACTGATTCCATTTTCTCAAACTAGTGAATCAACCCTACAGTGCCTTCAGTTCCTTCATAGTTCAAGGGCTTGCATTTCATAAAATCAGTGTAAGTACACCCTTGCCCACCAGTTCTTTGTATATTAGCTCCTGGCATGGCAATTCCTTGTCCAACAGCTTCCGCCCCTGCAGCTCCTTGTCCTTCAGCCATTTGTACTCCGGTTCCTTCCTGTTCAGTCCTTCTATTAGCTGCAAGTGCCGCAGCTACTTCTTAGGCCACTAGTTGGGCTATATCGACAGAGGTCATTGGTGCTGCTTGTGTTTGATTAGGTTCGAGATCATGATTTATTCGAACAGTTTTCTTGGGTGCTCGTGGTTCTTGGGCACGATTGAGTTCAGGGGTTACTCGAGTAGCCCTCTTTTGTCATGAAGGATTTCTTTTTGGTGCCATGTTCTATACATATAAAATATTTAATAAGATTACTGCTTAAAATCAGAAAACACACGATGTTATCAACATACCATTATATTACAAGGAAAATTTTGGTACATTGTTTATCCTAACCATCACACACCATTATACAAGTAGCTATTACATCGCACACCCCTTTATTACACTAATTACGACATATCCGAATAGTTTATCTATTACATACCATTATACAAGTTAAAATTTGGTATGTAATTATAGTAGCTATTATATCGCACACCCTTTGTTACACTAGTTACAACATATCCGCCTATTAAAATCCTTCTATTACTTATGAGACTTATCCCGTCTCTGTGGAAAAATTGAAGGATTAAAAACTTAGTCTTAGGATTAGCTAATTATTATTATTTTTTTTTTATTATTATTATTATTATTATTATTATTATTATTATTATTATTATTATTATTATTATTATTAAACATCAGGGTTTCCATTTGGGTAAATGCTAGAAGCACCATCTGAGTGTTGCGCCGCTTGCGCACCTATCCTTTGCTCCATTTCCGTTACCCTATTTTGCAAATCTTGCATACCCCCCTCATCTCCCCAATTACTCCCACGGTCTCTATGTAGTTATTTGAGAAGTACATAACATGAAATCTCAGTGCAGTAAACCTCCTCCTTGGGATATTCAGCTCTAGTCTTTTAGCTAACTTTTCTAGTCCATTTTCCATAACCTCGTGTCTCCCTTCCAAGTCTAAGAGACGGCCTTCTAAAGCTAAGATGGTTTGATGTAAATTTATTATTTCAGGTCTTTCATTAGGATTAATTATGACTGTAGATGCAATTTCGTTGTGACAATCGCAACATAGATTTGATTATTGTTTATGTTTTAGGAACTATGTTTGTAATCATTTAAATAAGAACTTGTGTTGATATTTAATGATTACGTTTGAACTTCAATATTATATCTGTTTGTGTTTTGTATTGTGTTTGTGTGTTATATATTGTTTTGCAGGTACAAGAACATAGAATCAAGGTTTATAAGTGTCGTAGAATACTTAAACGACGATTGGATGTTATGTACGAGTCAAACAAAGGACCAAAGGCACGTCCCTCGTGCTGACATCATCAGCACATGGGATTACCCTCGTGCTGACGTCAGCACGAAGTGTATTGGTTATTGTTAATTACGGGCCTAATACGTAATTAAGGTCGAAGCCCACACGAACCCAATACCTATTAGTATAAATACAAGACCTAATCTGCGGAATTAGGTTAATCGTTTCTAATCCTTTTAGATCTTAGTGATTATACACGAATCAAGGTTATTTGTTCCTTCGTGTGACCTCCTACACGAACCATAAGCCTTGTGCATCTCTTTGGGTTGGTTAATTGCTTATTAATCAACAAAAGGCAATAGAACTCTATTTATCTCAAGAGGATTCCGCACTCTTGACATAACGAATCACATCTTATTACGATCCACGCAACAATAGGCCACCTTACAAGTGGTATCAGAGCCCTAAGGTTGATTACCAGAAGGTTTAAGATCGTTTGATTTGCTATTGATTGCAAAATCTTTCGAAAACCTCGTGCTTACGTCAGCACGAGGTGATCTTCTTGATTCGTGCTTACGTCACCCAGTGTTCTTCGTGTTCACTTCGTGCCAAGTCAGTACGAATAGCTCTTCGTGCTTCAAGTCGTGACAAGTGTACTTCGTGCCACGTCAACGCGAACTACCCTTCGTGACTTAGGTCGTGACGAGTGTATTTCGTGCTTTACTTCGTGCCACGTGTCCTTCGTGTCACACAAACTAAGTAGTATTTCGTTTTATTTGAATTCAAAAGATTCGAAATGACGACTATACCAGCTGCCACAAACTCACCTAATGCCCTACTTATCAGCCAGATGATCATGCACGATCATGAGGTTGGTCGAGGTAATACACCTCCAAAGCTTTTCCGTATGGAAAACTATTGGATGTGGAAGAGACGTTTTGAAGACTACATTCGTCTCACCGACATGGAAATGTGGCTTGTGATAACTCAAGGTTTTGATTGGCCTTCGTATGAGAAGAATGGAGTGATCGGTAGGTATACTTATGCTGATATGCCGATTGAAGAACGTAAAAGATACGCAATTAAAGGAACGGCCTTATCCACTCTTACTATGGCCTTGCCTCAAGATAGTGTACATTTGTTCAAAAAGTACACTACTTCAAAAGATTTATGGGACGCTCTTGAAAGATATTGTGAGGGCGATGTAACCTTGAAGAAGAATCGTATCAAACTCCTGAAGCGCCAGTATGAAGCCTTTAATGGACTGAAAGGAGAATCTCTTGACGAGATTATTATTCGATTCAGTCATTTGACCACTGAGTTGTCGTACTTTGAGGTTGTTTATCCTCAAACTGAGCTAGTTGATAAGTTTTTGGACTCATTGCCTAAGACATGGACTAATTATGTTCATCAACTTCAAGATGATCAGGAATACAGTACATGCCTAAGACATGGACTGATTACGTTTGAACTTCAATATTATATCTGTTCGTGTTTTGTATTGTGTTTGTGTGTTATATATTGTTTTGTAGGTACAAGAACATAGAATCAAAGTTTATAAGTGTCGTAGAATACTTAAATGGTGATTGAATGTTATGTACGAGTCAAACGAAGTCAAACAAAGGACCAAAGGCACGTCCCTCGTGCTGACGTTAGCACGAAGTGTATTGGTTATTGTTAATTACGGGCCTAATACGTAATTAAGGCCGAAGCCCACACGAACCCAATACCTATTAGTATAAATACAAGACCTAATCTACGGAATTAGGTTAATCGTTTCTAATCCTTTTAGATCTTAGTGGTTATACACGAATCAAGGTTATTTGTTCCTTCGTTTGACCTCCTACACAAACCACAAGCCTTGTGCATCTCCATGGGTTGGTTAATTTCTTATTAATCAACAAAAGGCAATAGAACTCTATTTATCTCAAGAGGATTCCGCACTCTTGACATAACGAATCACATCTTATTACGATCCACGCAACAAAGCAACTATAATACTATAAAACCTCCTTTTCTTCGTGAAATATGCAAATGTGACTTCTAGAGTATGCTCCATTTTAAACCTTAGTTTTCTGAGAAATACACGCTAAAATACATCAACATAATGTTGGTGAGTTCGTAGGTTTTTACCATAAACGTTCACATGGATCACAAGATTTCAACTTTTGTATAAATATCATAACAGATATAAATAGACCAATAGTTTTGTATGCTATGCCTTGAGTGCCGATGTCTTAACCATTGTTACCCATTTAGTTTGTTTTTTACTCCAACGCTGTAGTTTCAAATATTATATTCCCGTTTAACCCAGCTAGCATGACTAGCCCGGATAGGGGTGCCAACCCCGATAGTACTATCCATAATATTCGCGCGTTTGTTTCACGGCTCAAGTTAACAAGGGGCTTTCATGAGTAATTGTATACATAGCTATACACAAACTATTAAAAGTACTTGTGTCCATAAGATTGAGCAGTGTATTTTCACCCCAAAATATAAAATAGTTTAAAAGAGGGGCTACGAGACTCACCTTAGCAGCAGAGAGTATAATAATGACCAAAATTTAGTCTTGTAAAGTGTTTATAGCACACCCTAGATTAAATAAAAATAACTTATGATTTAACTAATATACTATAGATTTTTGCCATGTTGTTTCTATAATAATAGTGTCAGAATATAGGCATGTCATGACTTTTATTTCTAACATTCCAGTAAAAGAAAAATTTGCTTTTTAGTTTGAGTAGTAATTACAATCTATTTATAAAATCCATCTTTTCTATTTGCACAAAAAGTCAAGGTTCTATGAACCGTAGTTTAGTTCAAAAGTGGGTAGAAATAATAGTTTTACCAACATAACATGTATATTCATTTTATGTGCTACATCAATTCTTATGTATCATATTAGTATATTAATAACTACAAGGGAATCATTATATGTGCAGTCTATACGCCATATTTTCGGAACATCCTTACTGTTTTTGTGAGTACATCAAATAGTTCATATAGATATACTAAGCATGTTTAATTATATATCGCGTTTTAAACATGGCAACGAAACAAGTTATAAGATTATAAACGAAATGAGTCGCTAAATATACCTCTAACAGATGATTATAGGCTTTGGTTATGAACTCGAAACTAGACTCAAAGAAGATTTTGATGCAGCTTGATGAACTCGAACAAACCCGATACAAAGATGAAACAAACTCAAACAAACTAACGACCCTTATGTTGCACCGGACATGTAATCTATACGGTATGCGTTTTAGGTATCAAGATGGTACATAAGACAAGAGGTTTTCCATCCATTTACCCTCCTTTTTGTTAAGTAATACACAAATTTATTATACGTTCTACATCAACTTAATATACATGCTAATCACGTTTTATCAATAATTGGCCGATGTAAACTTGATCATCAACATTACGTTTGCAAACGAGTGTTACATTCAAATTCAAGTGACAAGTCACTGGTAATATTACTTATATCCATCATATTCAATGTAACTTACTCCGTATAAGCTATCTTTTATTTATTATATATTGAAGTTTTATTAGGACATATAAATATCTTGTTTACCCTTTTATAGTTTGGTTTTGTATACACAAATTTATTATACATTCTACATCAAACTTAATATACATGTTGACTATGTTTTTAAATCATTAGCCAATGTAAACTTAATATATAGATGTAGAATGCTACCAAAGCCGTAGAAAAAAAAAAAAAACTTACATTAGGTGATGATAATGATCCATGCGCTTTAAATCTTAAACTGTCTTAGGTTTTTTATTATTGCTACAAGAGAATTTTTTTTATATAATTATAATGAGGTGTACTTTAGTGTCACAAAAAAGAGTAAGATTAGAAGCAAGAAAAACCCTATAATACCAGAATCGGTATTACGGGTAGTGAACCATTGATATCGGAACCAGTTATCATTGAAAGTGAGAACCAAATATCGTAACGTACACCAAGTAGTCAAGTACTGAAAGTTGGTACCAGTATTTTTGGATTTTCGTTCATAAATAGTTTAGTCACTAAATACCAAGCGGTATTTTTGTAACACTAGAAAAACATTTATATAGTTGATATGATTTTAGATAGCATAGACAACTCCAAATTCTATAAAATTACATAAAAGTTTGTTACAATGAAATTCTAAACATACAAAAAGCATAATTTATCTTCCAAACATAGGCACAAACATCTTCCAAATATTGGTACCACTATCAATTTTACTGGATACTCTTGCCAACAATGTGGAATTGTGGATGGAAAGAAATCAATAACTACATGATTGTTTAGGCCATATGAGAAAAAGGCCGACAAGATTGACATTAGAGATGCAAAAACTATTCATGAACAACCAAGTGACACGAACTGATTGTACATCAATTAGTAGTGATGACTAGAGGTATACCACCTTGATGGCATGTAGCTTCCAAATATGTTAATAGCAGAATTGTGAACAAAAAGAACATTGTGCAACTAAAACATTGTTCGTTTGTTTACAATAGCTTATATTTCAGTCGATAAACAAACATGAATAACCATCGATTACTCGTATCAGTTTGTTTACAATCTAGAAAAGATTTTGTTTATTAAGCTGAACTATTTTAGACCGACTTATGCAACCGTTATGAAAACAAAGATCCATCCCATAATATTATCTCGAAACATTAGTAGCATCTGCAAACAACTATGGCAACGAATATGATGTTTCTCCTTAACCACCCATTAACCTTGATGTTACAAGTAATGTAAGAAAAGATTCAGAAAAAATAGACATTCTAACTAAAGTACAAGCAAAAACCATAGGAAGTATGTAGACTCTGGACCCTATGTACAATACAAGCCACATTAGGTCCATAGTTCACAAGAAGCCCAGGGTGTCCAATATAATGATCTTGGGGAAGATGACTGATCCTGTACAAGTGCATACTCAAAAGAAAATGTTAGTGGATAAATGAAGAACTGAACAATGTACTGTAGCACAAAATAGTTCTCTTGTTTCTTTTTCATATCATTCTCTCATTAAAGCGAGTTCACAAGCTAACAAAGACCAAAAAATTCCTATTTCAAGGATTTAAAAAGTGAAAACCAGGCGAGATATCAGACAGCAAAATCTAAGACCTACCCTATAAGTGAGAAGCTGCACCCAATCATAATATTCTGCAACTCCATATAACATTCATTCAAGCCCGGGGGACGTTCTCAATTTGTCCATCTCACTGGGTATGCACTCCCATATCTCGAATTTAGATCAATCTTTACTCATTGCGGATGGAACAATACTTTTCCCATAAGGGCTTTGATTTCGCTATTTCAGCCATGAGATTCTTGAACTTGTGGCTGCAATCACCTCCACTGCAAAATGAGCAACTGGCTATGAGTAGAGGTGGCAATTTGACACAGTCAAAGTTAACAGGTTAATTTGGGTTACATTTATCTCTAAAGGGTCAGATGGGTCAAGTAAAGGGTTTCAACTAAAAAAAAAACTCAAATAGGTCAAAAGTCATCCAAAAGATATCCAAATTTTGTAAAAAAACATCCCATTAAAGGTTAGATTAATTTTTGTAGCATAGTTTGGCACACTAAATACCGAATAACTTGTTTTTTCAAATAAGGAGAGAGAAGAAACTTATACCTTATACGATTCAAAGATGCAATAGCTCTAAGTGCACTCCTGATCATGTCTTCATTGCGATCAACTTCTTGCTTTACAGCATCTTGTTTGGGCTTGAAGTTAACAGTTTTCTGAAGAGGGTCCACCAATGAATCTAAAACTGTAAAGGTGCAAACCTTTGAATTAGCTATTTTCGGCAAGTTTTAAAAGTTGCAAACCAGAATGGTCAAAATGGCCCCGAATAACAAATAAAAAGATGCACTAACCTGCTAATACAGCCGATGGACACTTGTCGGCAAGTTTTGAAAGGATAAGATGGCAAGGCATCTTAACATCATAATGATCTGTAATGAACATATACCAGAGTCACTGAAACAGTAATACAGTAACAAGAAGATTCACTATCAGGGGAGAGATAGCAAAATAGCAATATTGTAATAAAATATTTTTCGAGATTACATTTAGCAAAACCAGCCAATGAAAAATTAATAATGCTTTGGACACAACGTATAGTGTCAACCTGACCAAATTCGCCGCATACCAAATTTCACCTATAATGCCCCCAAAACTGTCTATTTTAAACCATTCCCTAACCAGCCTATTTTGCCACCTCTAAATGAAACAATATAAATCAATTCTTGAGTACAAGTTTGTGACAAGTTCTTGAATCAGATAGTACAATGGCTCGAAAAGTCCAAAAACAAAAATAAGGAGTCATTATGAGCTTACCATCAAGACCAGAAATAAGGTACGGCACAATGAAAGAGGAAGGGTTCAACTGATCAAGGCAGTTGTCTAGTAATGTATCTACACACTCAAAAGCTGCCTTCCGCAATTCAAGGCCATCATCAACTGTATGCTTAAAAGGACCAAGGTCGACTGTTCTAATCAGTTCTTTCTGCAAAAAAATAATAAACTCAATATATATAGACTCAACAATAACTAATTATAAACAAGTTATCATGACTTTTCATCCTAACTCATGGAAATCTCATTTTATATCTCCTTATGTCTTCAGAATTCATAGGCTCTTATAATCTGGTTCCCATATTAATCCTAAGGAATTCTTTATAAATTGACTTTATTCCTGAGTGGCACAATAAATGGTAGAGTCGAAATGGGATTCTAATTGCATATAAAATAAAAATAAGCGAAGGCCAATGCCTCTTCTAGTAACTACTTCAGACACACATACCCTAGCTTCTAAAGGAGCAATCAGTTCTGGATTTCTAGCTACTAAAAATCAGAATATACCTGTTATCTAAATAATGGTGGAAGGTTATTAGTTATTACAAATTTACAATGCTTACATTTAGAATGCTATTTGTCACAATTACAAAAAGTAGATGACAATAATAATGTTCCACAAGACTCCCCAAAATCAGTCTTCAAGGAACGACATTCAAGACAGTTATGAAAAAGTTGTCTGATGGTGTTCACTTATGTATCCAATCAAAGCTTTTGCATTATTTAAGGGGACGAGGCATCGGATTTCTACATGTTTTTTGCAACATTTTGAAAATATCAAAGTGTGTCAGTCTTTATTACAACTTTGGCAGTTTTATGAAAATAAGAATATGCAGTCCAACCATCTAAAATGCCTTCATATTGTACCTCACCGTTATACAGCTAAACCTGATTTGTTTTGATAGGTCCAATGAACACATAGTAGTTACCTTAATAACAGTTTGATCATAAAGAAGTGGCAAAAGTTCTGGAAGAAGGCCCTTGATGAGGTTTGGCTTGTTATGACCAGCTATACTCAATGCCAAAACAGCTGCACGTCTAACATGCTGCCCAAATTTGTCACAAAAAAAATCAAGAGTCAGCTATAGGAAGTGATAGAATACAGTTATTTCTCATCAGTGTTAGATCACACATACAGTGATACATGTAATTTGTTAATATAACATTACAATATCCAAAACTCTACAATCATCAAAGATTGTCTCCATGAAAACTCACCCTGTCCTGATCCTTTATAAGCATGAGAAACGAGGAAATCTCTGGGTACAGGACCGAATCAATCTTCTCTGGTCTTTCAACTATAGAATATTTCACAGCAACCACTACTGTTGCTCTGGTGAATGCAGCAGGGCTTCTTGTTCGCTCCTACAGAGTAATTAACATCACATATTAACTTTTGCATGTAAGAAGTAGGATTTCTTCTATTTTAACTCAAAGCGGCAATTATGACCTTTACTTATGAGTGGGTAAGATTGGAATGCATCGAATGTGTTGAAATTACGCAAGTCTATTTTATTTGCATACCCGTCTATGATGTTAATAACGGTGGTATATAGGTGGTACAACAGTTACCGGTCCTTCCTTAAAATAACGGTCAAAATATCGTTTCCGATAATATCGGCGATATTTACCGATATTTTACTGATATTTACCAATATTTTTCTGATATTTATCGATAATATCAATTGTCTTCCAACTTTCCAAGTTCTAATACAAAATTCCCACGTTAACCCCCAAAATCTTGGTTTTTGTTTATTTTGGCCATTATATTTATTTAAGTTTGAGCATTCTTCTAAAAAATTATATAAACTTACAAAATTCATTATTTTTATAATCATCGTTATACCACCGCTATAACCGATATCTCAAATATCAGTCCTCGACCGTTATAACCAATATGTGAGTATTAACAACATAGATACCCGTTTTCATTACAGAATTAGATTACAATTGCAATCATGGTATTTACGTACTCATAATAAAAGCCTAGCTATCCATTAGAAACATTAAAGCTGGACTTGGATGTTTCTTGGTAAACCTAACCCACTCATTTCAAGATGCACTACAAATGACCCTTTTGACTGGTTAACCAGCCCACATGGAACATGCATCGTGGCCCCATTAAATTTAAGTCACAAAACATCTTAGGAAGTTAATCTATACCTTTAGAGCAGGAACAAGTTTTAAAGGCTTAATCAAAGCAATTTTTCCAAGACACTCTGCTACCACATTCCGGACACCCTCTTCCTCACTTTCACAGTGGTTGAATAGCAGGTTGAGTATCTTTTCAACACTAGAATCTTGAAATTCTGCTTTATCTACAGATTGTCTTACTATCACCTGTAAAGTAAATATAGTCTAGGTTAAAAAAAAAATAGTTCGAGCAAGCCTTGTTTTTTTGTTTTAAAGTCATTATTTTTGCTATTATGTGGGTGTTACTAATTGAGATTAAAATTATATGCAAATATACGCTAGAAGATACCTCTTTCAAAGAATGGAGCAGCAAATATTGTTTTTTCTGTTGATTATCAATCTGGTTCAGGATAAATGGCAAGTACTTGGGTAGATTTCCAACAGCAATATTGCCCAGTGCATAAGAGGCTGCAGATTTTATCTCTTCAAATGGAGACTGGAAGGATTCAATAACTATGTTTTCTATGTGTGCATGTGAGCTCAAATCTTTTCTTCGCCCAATTTCACCCAAACATAGCAATGCTAAGTGTTGCTTGGCCTAGAATGAAGAATTAACATACTGAGAAATTGTATAGCAAAAAACATTTCACAAAACAAAAGCTAATAATCTTCAGAACCATGCCAATTAGCATTATCAAAGAAATTATACTGAAATGTTTATGGATTATTATAAAGGGATAATGACATACGAATGTAACCACCTACGACAAAATGGTTATGTAATGTAGTGATCTACTCGGGTGGCTATGTAATGTATGCACCTATGTTTTTTTGGCTATACTATGTAAAATATGTACGGACCTTACATAGTATAAACAAAAAAAAACACATAGGTCATTACATTGATTGACCCGAATAAAAAGGTCCTTACATATTATAGCCAAAAAAACATAGGCGCATACATTACATAGTCACCTGAGTAGGTTACCACGTTACATAACCATTTTGTCATAGGTGGTTACATTCGTATGCCATGATCCTTATTATAAATGACAATGACAAACTCTTGTACAAATGAAGAGATGCGGCAACTTTGGCTATGCCACATATATAAAAAGAAAGTATAAACTATAGTGGCAATAGGTATTGTATGTGTCAATAAGATGTATACTAATGTTTGTCTTTTTGTTTGCATTAGCTTAATATTTACGAATGATATATAAGTAGTTATGTATTGCTTTATATATCATGAACAACTTATAGTTATTAATGACAGCTCAATTTACATCGGAGAATCTTCAAATTACAATGAATGATCTCAAATTTTAAAAAGTTCAGGAAGGATAGACAAGAAATGTTTTAGGTACCCATTCCGACCAATTACCCAACCCACCAAACCGACCACGTAAATATTTCGTTGCACCATCTGGGACCATTTGCAGTTGAACTGTATTAGCCTTTGACACTACATCCACCAATCCGCCTTAATCAGATTATTACATAAAAGCATGAAAGGTATAAAACCTACCGAATTACTACTGCTATCATCTTTCAAGATTTCTGTGAGCATTTTTACTGTAGATGAACATTTGTGGTCACCTGCAGCAAGGCAAAGTACAGCAACACATTGTGCTATGGAAAACAAAGCTTGTTTTGCAATGCCGCCAGATTGAGGAGATGGTTTAGCAGTTGAAAGAAGAGATTCCAGCAGAGCTTCAAAACTAGTGTTTGCAGAATACACAAGAGTAGCAAAAAAGTTTTGCAAAGCCTGCAGTTTACAAATAGTGTATTAGAATAAAGCTTACCCCTCTTGCAAAAAAAACTAGAAGAGTGAAGTTCCATATGAAGATTGTGGCAGTACCGAGAGGGCGTGTCCTTGAAGCAATGAACTTTTGACCAAAGCCAGGGCCTGGGGAAGAACTTTATTCCTGACAGTCGAACCAACAGTTGGAGCAGACCTTCTGTCTGACATCAAGGTACAGCAGAGTTCCAGAGCAAGAGCCGTCATATGCAAGTCTGAATCACTGGTAAATGGGAAAAGCATTCATGAGTACAGAGTATTAGTTTTCAACTCTCTACCAGACCATGTAGATTACTACAAGCGCCAAAATTAGTAAGATTAGTATAGATGTAATAAAATGGGATCATCAAGCAGATTGGTTAACCTGTCGTAAGGGGCTCAGGTCAACACATGTAATTCAAGGGTCAAAGCGGGTCACATCAGGTTCAGTTGAATCACAGAAAATTTTTGTACCTTTTTGTCCTTGAAATTTATTAATTCCTAATTTATTGTAACTAGAAAACCATATTATTATGATATTAATCTAAATCTTATTACTAGAGGAATCCTAAGGGTTGTAAGCAAGTAACTACATCTCAGGTCACTTTTGAAGTGTCTCAAAATTACCACCACATTAATCTGAAAAACAAACTGACATCCAATAAAGACAAAAACAATTCTAGAAAGAAGAGTAGCAAACCTGATCAAAGTTGAAAGTTCTACAATGATAACTCCATAAGCGGCAGAACCAATTTTATCACCATAAGCAACGATAAGTGTGTTTAGAGTACCCAGTGTAGCCTGCCTTAGCGCTCGATTAGCCTATTTCAAAAAAGAAGATCAAGCATGATTCACGTTTTGCTCCAGCTTTCAATATACAAAGAACAATTCCTTAAACTATAATACTTAAGTTTGATGAAGCTTATACCTTCCGTAAAAATGCAGTTAACTCCACAATAACATGCTCTAGTACACATGAAAGGTCTAAGTGCAGTGGAGATGCAGCTATAACTGCAAAAGCCTGAAAATGAATTCAGGGTTCAGAAAGTAGCCTATTGTATCTTACACAAAACTTACTTAACATATTATAAAAAGAGAAATATGGGTGATCAATTGCAAAAGGTATCCATATTTTTATCAAGAGAAATAAAACAGAAAACAGAGTAATGATGCTACAACTATACAAAAAAGATTCATTATAACAGAAGAACAAAGACTCATCTACCAACTGAGCTTTTATTGATATCTTTGTTATACTACTTCGGCTGTCCACTAAAAAAATTGGGTCAGTGATCCTATAAATCATTTACTCCAATATGGACTTGATCTAACATTCTACCAAGGTGAGCATGGCAATCACATCTTTTGTCTTAAGATAAGTGTCAGCATCAGATACCCTATTTGACTTTCAACAAAAAATCACATTCGCTTCACCTTGATGATAGATTAATAAAAGACCATTAGAATGTAGAGCTAAAAAGAAATCAAGACAGCCATTATGTCTGTCATTCGCAAGCATGGGAATATTGCCACTCCATTCATACATTTTGAAACCAGCTGAATACCCTTTCATTCTAATAAGAACGGCAAACAGTCTCTTCAAGTAAACTTTAATTATGACATTCATACAAACCTTAACAGCAGTAAGTCTGGTTATCTCATTTCCCATTCGATCCACGAGAACAGGAAGGCATGCAGGTAATTCCGAAGTGAGGTGATCGCCAAAAGTTGAAACAACAAGTCCCATACAAGAGATTGCACATTCTTTAACCTCCTGGTCTTGATCTTGGTTTGTCAAACGTGACATGATAGCATTATATATTGGATGAACATAAGGTTTAAAATCAAAATCAGGAGCCTGGAGAAATTCAATAACAATCTCAGGGGAGGAAAGTAAAGAAAGAGAAGAAATGTCTGGAACAAAAAGAACAGATATTGGGATTACCTTAATGTTTGGGCGCACAACTCGAACAAGTTCCCCACATACTCTTAATGCTTCAGCCGTAACTTTGTAATAACGTTCACCAACAGCAGATAAAACAGGAGCAGAGATGGCCTAAAAGAAGAAAAAAAAAACAATCTAAATCAATTTACTATAATAATACTCGTATTCAATAACCACACTAAATGTTTGTTTTAAATTAAAATTTCTAGAAAGGTTATGGAAGTCTATTCATTAGAGATTAAAATAGAAAGGAACAGCTAAAGTATCAGTCTATTAGAATCTACAAATCCTACAGGATAAACCACATAGATTTTGTACACCTCCTGCATATACATTCAAAAGAGAACGGTGATAGGAGCCTAGGAGGTATGCCTTGGAAAACTATCGAAGCTTTCACATGCATCATTAGGAAAGTATTAGTGAGAAAAACATTAAAAAAATTTATAACATAACGGTTTCTTAGGCAGGCCATCATAAAGAGCACAATTATCCCTTCCATAGCAACCATCTCTTAATATAGACATATCAAGTTGGTAATTACACCAAGATACACACTGCATACCATTAAGTGTTTCATATTATGCACTTGTGTGTGTCTAAATAGCTTTGTATTTCATACATCTCTGTGAAACAAATTCCCACTGCAGCTAAAATATTTAATTTGTGTAATTTTACCTGGCATTACCCACCTAATATGCAGCTCTTTGAAATATTTAGACATGAAATTAATAATAATGTCCTTAGAGAATAAATCAACATGGTCATTTTGATTCATAAAACTAAATTGTCCTATATTTTTTGGTGTCATCAATAACGTATACTTAGCTGTACCTTACAATCATACTAAATTTCAAGTATCAACAGGGAGCAAATACAGATCAATCAAGTAATCGTACGAAAACCAAAATGCTCAGATGAAATTCATAGTTCGAGATTTTGAATCCTGTCAAAGATACATCCAGAAAACCATAATATACTTTACATTATTACCTTAATGTATGGGTGAAAAACAGATGGAGAATGAGATGATAATACTAATCTTGCAAATACAAGAGCTTCAATCTTCAGGTTTGATGTTGAGGATTTTTCCTGAAGAAAGTACATGTTGAATTACAAACATAGATAAATATCATACTGAAAAACAAAAGTAGAAAAATAGACATAAAATTACAAGATTTCCCATACACAAAGTGCTTTCTCTATTCCAGTAACTAGGGATCCAATGTGGTCAGCAAGGCAGTCAGGCAAAACAACAACAAGTTCTTTCAGAACAGAGAAGGCGCCAATCTGAAAATAAAGCATCATGACAGTATGAAGTGAAATATAATAACTCAACTGGAAACAATTTAGTGTTCTCGTTGTAAATAAAAAACTGCAACTGCACCTACCTTTGTCTTGACAGATTTTTCACGCAGCTGCCTATTAATAGATTTAACTATCTTGGGAACTTCTTGCTTCAATGACCATCTGGGGCTACAATATATGCAAGAAACTTGGATTACAAGCTAATTTAGTTATTAAGCCCATAACAGCTGACAAGTACATTCTCCTGGATGCAACCACCCAACACACGAACATGAATTCTAACTTATAATCATTACCACTAACTCAATATACCTTCAGGTCTAATCAGAATATTTGAAGCTATAAATAATAAGCATGAAGAAAAAAATACAATTTCTAGAAGGCCAAGGTTTTAAATAGAAGACAATCAAATTGACAAAAGGTACATTTGGTTCCTGCTGAATCTCTTTCACACATCTTAAAAGTCACTGGGGTTTCCACATAGATAACTATGTAAAACGCACAAGGAAGATCAACCACATGAAGTTTTATACGAAACGTCACTTAGGAATGTCTAAGTGTCCATACAAAGAAGTTTATCCAAGGTAAAGATATAAGACGTGTTTCTTCCCTAAGTGGCAATTTACCAACATGTTTAGAAACATTCCCAGGAAAACACAGTAAGTTTGTTTACCTTAACTTGTCAATGTCAATCTGCCCCTTCGTGACATTTCCTGTTTGACGTAGCAACTCAATGAAAGTGTTAAAAACATCCATCTGCGGCATGGTGGAACATAAAATCAGTAATGCAATCACGTCATAATAACCAAGAATAATAGTGTCATCCTGTACCTTGACATTTTCTTCTCTCTCTTTAAACCTATCAATCAACTTCGGACAAGCCTGCATGAAACGCACTCAGAACATAAGTCAATGCACATGCATAGTGTCCTTTAAGATAACACCCAATTATCAGAAAAGAGTTGAGTCAATTTTTCAATGTTACCAACAAGCACATAAGTACATAACTGAAAACAAAACTGCAAATTTTCAGAGAAGGGTTAACAACTTGAACGTATACCGCAATAGCCATGGCCACTTAACACTAGCACAACCTTACTAAGCACTGTCCCACTGGAAAAGATACTGCTATTGAGAGAAGTTATAAAACCCAACTTCTCAGATTTTAACCTCATTAAATCCAAACTAGAACGGTACCCGCGCGATGTGGCGGTGTAATGGCGGTGGCGGTGATAGATGGTGGCGTGTGGCGGTAGCTGCGGTGGTGGAGGTGGCGGCAGTGGTGGCGATGTAACGGTGGTGGTGACTGGTGGTGGTTGCGTGCGGTGGTGGTGGCGGTAGCGGGGGTGGCGGCGGCGGCGATTGGTGGTGGTGGAGGTGGCGAATAGTGTAAGTTATTGATATAACGTGGTTTTTGATGAATTGTTGCATGTTGAAAGTTGAAAGTGCTATTTGCTTTATAGTATATAAGTATAGATATAGATATACTAGCAGTTACTCTACTTTGTATGTGTCATGGGTAGTAAGGTTTCCAATAAACTAAGCAAATAGGTCACATGGTGATGGGATGTATATGTGCCATGACAATTAGGAAACAGAGCTAGTGGATCAGATAATTCTGCTGTGTTGGTGCAATTAAAGGTAAATGGAAGCATGACTGCTGGATTTATGAAAGTTAAAATCTTAATTATACCTTATACATTTAGCAAACTTTCCATTTCTACAAGTAACTTATTTAACTTATTTTGACTTAGATCTTTTTACTTAAAGTTATAAAAATAACAAACATGTACAAAAAAGAAATTTTTTAATGTTTAAGAAGAAAACATAATAGACTATCAAACTACCTATAACTTAAGTTATCCTTAATATGACAAGTCATGGGGTTTTCTCCACTACTGCTGCACTTATGAATAAAAATTACTCTAGCCACATAGCACAGGCAATAGGCTATTAGCATTTTATCATTTTTGTGTGTCCATGTTAACTTTGGTATACACTATCATGTATTTTTTTTTTTTTACTTCTAAAAGAAACCCAAACATCATAATTCTCCTTACAGAAGTTGAACTATTCATTCATGTCTCATCAAGTCATCAGTATTACTCATAACGTGCACTTCACGGGTCAAACGAAAGTCAATATTATTGCCAGTAGTTCAAATGTAATGATACAATTAAAAAAAAAAATCAGACGCTGCTATCGAAATTTACACATTGTTGTTATTTAGATCAGCTATAAACACCACAAAAGTCATATTCTTTTCAAATGATTCGGCTAAGTATTTCCAATAGGTATAAGTTTACCTCAACATATAGATTTGAGAGCATCTCAGGACGAGAAACAATTAGTGCTGCTAGGCACTTTGCAGCAGCTCTTCGAACTTTCCAGCTAACATCTTCGTCATCTGTATATTCGTTGGCACTATCACTACGAATCAACCAAGTAACACAACAGATTAGACAAAATGTGTCAAGGAGAAGTTTGATAAGACCATCTTAGAAGAAAAGAGCATCAGAATACATACTCATCCTCTTCATCATCATGGACTTCGTCATCAGTATCCTCTTCCATGTTATCAGTGAAATTTGGATCATAACTAAGATATTCCAAAGAAAGATGTAATATTTGATTACAGTAAGAGAAAATGTCCCTTGGGCATCTAAGTAGAAAGCTTTCCAGTGCCTGATATTGTAGCCACATAGCATAGTCAATCATATGGAGTATTATATATAAAATTAACAAAATCATCTAAGTTCAGAAAGCGAATCCCAAGCGACAAAAAAATAAGCAAAATCACATCACAAAAGAACATATTGCCAGATAGTGATACCTGCAAGCTATACTCACGAAGCTCCTCATCATTTTCTGATGCATTCATGCAATATTGAATAAGAATCGGAACCGTATCTCCAAGATGTGGACCAAAGCGATAACCCACAGCACGGCTACCATATAAAAAATTGCATTATTGGTAAGTTATACATATATAAACCATCAAGGAAGCAAAACGTGACGTTATAGCTGAACAGTTGCATGCATAGAGACAGCATTTAAATTTACAGTTTCAACTTTCTATCCTATTGGTTCTAAAGTTTTTATAAGAACACTTGAGCAATGTCTTGAAAGATTTTTTGGAATTTATATTTCAACTAAAATTTTGACTTAAATTTTAATTTTATCATTCTAAAAAGCATTCACTGCTGAACATCACGCTGGTAGAATTTTAAAAATAATCTTTTCTGGATATCTAGATTTAAAAAGGTCTCATGGATTAAAAATATACATTGGTCAAATATTAACACGATGACATGTTTCCTTTTTAGTTACTGTTCTCATTTGGCCTGTTAGAGATAGTACATAACCCAACTACCCAAGTTGAGCCATTCATATATAAATGGATTGAAGTTTCACCACTGCATATCAGTGTCAGTAAGGCTCAATAAGAAGTTCAGCATTTAGTCACTATCTCAAATATTGTATTTTGATCAAGTAAAAACCTCTTTGTGTCTCATTAACGTTACTAGTTTAATTGACTCATTTGTTTAGTACAATACCAACATTGAACAGAAAACAAAGTAACAACCAAAATTAAAATAACATAGCTTGTAGATGCCAAGTACTGAATGTTCGCAAAAGCAATTCTTGAATGGTGTAAGGCATAACGGAACTATTATATTTTAAACATTAACATAGAAGGCGTGTGCACAAACAAACCTTAAAGCCCCAATCATCTGAATATTTGTACGGGTCAACTCAGGCTTTGTTCCTTTATTCTTTAAAAGCCGTACAACTTCAGTTGTGGCCTTTGCTAACAAGTCATCTGATAGGCTTGAGGCAAGTGAAGCTGTAACCCAAAACAACCAATTTTAATATCAGTTTACTATCACGGCCCTATGCAAAATACTTTCACAGCAGAAGATAATGAACTATTGATCATACGTGTAAAAGCTGATCTTACTTACCAATACATGATACAGTCTTCTTTCTAACACTAGCTTGATTGGAGCTTAATTGAGGCAATAGCGCACCTAACAGGACTTCATGATCTGACGTCATCAGATTCCCAAACTTATGCAGTATGTCGCATAAGATATCAAGACATTCACATTTTATGTCTGTCTTCATTGCCTGGTGAACAAAAACATATGTTGTGAACATCCAAACTAGATAGGTACATCATGAGGGGGGGAAATTATGTCAGATAGGCATTTATAGAAAAAGGTGGACACAGCAAGGGGAACATATCAATGCCAAACAAAAGGTAAAAACTAGCTAATATCTGCAAATAAGATCATAAGAAAAGTATCATGACAATAGCAACTCACATAAGTCTCTAAACGAGAAGCATACAAATGAATAAAAAAAACTCTTATTAAAGCACCAGGAAAATAGCGTTGGTTGTGATTATTTCTCAATTGCCAACTCAGTTCCTATGTTATGTAGTAGTATATTTCATTAGCACGTATATGGTGACTCTTTTGTTTAAAACATAGAAATTTTCTATGAATATAATGACATAACCAGTTCAGATGATTTTACAAATGAGGATTACCAAAAAAGACAGATATATATAAAATATGATACCAGTTCGACATAGAAAATTCTAAAATAATATAGATGCCTTCCTATGAATATTACACTGGCTACAGTATTAATGGTTCAATCTGATATCCCCTTGGCAGAAAACGTGTTTTTTATCTACTTGCTGAGTCACAGAAGTCAATTATAACAATCAACTTAGGTTAAGCAATCAAACTGAATCTCAATGTATTGCCATATACAACGTAGTCTACACAAGCAGAGTGCCAAATTAGCGACAAAACTATGCCCTGATCCAAATGATGCATAAAAGACATTGCATCAATTTAGACTTAATCAGGGAATAACATCGATGTTTTAACTGTGTTAACCAAGAATCGTCTATCAAGATCACGTACAAATTTGGAATGTAAATTTACAATAACTCACCGGGCTTGTTATTCCTCCTATTAACTTCGGAGAAACTGAAATAAGAACTGATTGTGCAACAGATGAGGTAGGGACTTCAGAGAAAATTGTCTTCAGAGCTATGCTTGCAATATCACGATGCTGATCTTTCCCGTTGAGTAACTTATCACATAGCTTATCAGTCATCGCCAGTACCTGTGCCTCATGGACTTTCTTCACCAGGGGAGCAAGACTAAGGGGAAAAAAAGGATAAAATGTCAATAAAGAAAGCTATAAGCTTAACATTGATGCAGCACTAATGATACCACTTATATAAAAAAAATATAAAAAAATAAAAATAAAAAATACACGACTTAGATGCATTAACGGATGGGGAGAGAAGAAGAATGGATCTACAAATGTAGTATATAAAAAGGAACCCTATCCGTTCTAATATTAGCATGCCAGAGAAAGAACCACCACATTCCACAAATATATTGAGGTAAAAGCCAATATCACAGCTAGTGATTATTAGAAAAAAGGTAGCCTGCAGGTGAGGAAAACAAAAAAAAAAAACATATAGCCAGATCATACACAGTAGTAATATGAAAGGTCGTATGCTGATATATTAACAAGTCAGACAAAGATAATCAATGACAAATGCAAACTTATGTTAGAACAATATAAGCTGCGTATATATGTGAGTATATGCGCCTATATGTGTACACTAGTCATGTAGATGTGTGCATATGGAAGTATGCATATGCTCTACGTGTATGCAATTATACATGTATGTATAGTTCCACAAGATAGGAACTAAGAATAGTTTGTCAAGCAAGCAAGTGAACCACACCCACAGGCAAACAAAAGCAACAAAATTACAGAAAAAAAGGTAATGGCTAACTATTGATTCATGATAACTAATGACATTATCACATTAGCAAGGAAATAAACCAAACCATTTGACAGCCAATCCAGACACATCACCAGCTGCATCATCTAGTTGCTGTAGAACAATATTAGACAATCTCAACTCAAGGTCGCTATCCAGTTTAAACCCCTCCTTGTTTAATTCATTCAATAGGTCAGAAGTTGCCATATATCGGTAATCTTTATCCTTCCCCGTCATCTAAACATTCGAGCATGAATCCATCAGAACATAAAAAATAGGAAACTTCAAAGATAAACAGAAAATTTTGATCCACGGGAGAAATCTTTCCATGGAATATTGACACAAAAAAGATAAAAAAGCTCCATACGCTCTTACCTTCTCCAAGATACCAGGTATGGGTGAATTTGCCATCTTTACACGACTCTTTCAAACTCTTATATCACTCTTATAAAGGGTACCTGAAAATGTATTTACTATAAATAAATAACAATATAACATGGATATTCAGGAGTGCACATACATTAAAATAATGTCCAGTGCATGCAGCGACTACGGCAGCTGAATAACAAAATAAATGATGGCATTGGCAAAAAGTCAAGCAATACAATATTTTCATGGACCAATGGTAAAAGTGCAAATATTAAGAATGTATTGCCAAACAATGACTTCGTCCTCTAAGAACGAGACACTATTCTCTGTGATAAAGATGTGAATCAAGTATCAAGACAATGCCGTGACAAAAAAACAAAAAGTACAACCAAACACGCATCCACATAGACATAACGCTCCAAAACTCACATTACTTGAACTTTTACCACCCAAGGAAGCAAAAACACATCCGACAAATTTCTTTCCCTTTACAAAATTACACAAACTCTAGTCCGCAAAATTGCAACGCTAATTAGAAAATTATTACGGTGAACACAACAAAGTATATTAAAAGTTTATATCTGTATGATCAACAAATAATAGTTATGAATAACAGTCAATGCTCAGAACGGTTAACTGTTTCCATATGGCCAAACCGCTGAGCGGATCGAAACTAATACGATTGAATCACTAGTTCAGAGTTCTCAAGATACCGAGTTTGTAAACCAGAACGCAATCGTAAACCCTAATCAAAGGTTGCTAAACCATAGCCAAAACCCTAACGCCTAACAGCTTGTAGTGTAAACCAATTTTTACTCTTTCAATTTCTCGGAACAATAAAATACTACGTACATTGTTTATTCATTGCTTCATAAATCCAAAAAAAAAAAAAAGTTAGATTAAAGTTTCAGAAAAAACCCTAACTCTAATCAATTAAATCCATAAAACAATGATAATAATAATAGTTATTATAACAATAATATTGTAAGCAGATAGAATAAAGTATTTACAATTTGGATTAAGAGAGAAGAAAAATTAAAACAGTATAAAAATTCAATTTACAAAGTATTAGGTTTATTATTTAATATATAAAGTTTAAAGAATAATGATAATTAATTAATGAGGACAAAAAGCTTACTAGAAGATTCCAGAAAAAGAGGAGAGTGAAGGGTGGGGAAGAGGAAGTAACTGCCGGAGTTTGCAGCGGAGGAAGGGGTGAGAAGCAGAGTGTTAACAGAAAATATGTATATGTATATATGTATGTATGTATAGGCGCATACGAGGAATAAGTTTTACTTTATATTATTGTGCGTATGTGTATAGCGTATATATATGATAGATGTAGAGAGGGATTTCGATTCGGGCGTATCTTTTTACATTCTTAAAAACGTATATCGGATATTAATAAAAACGAGAGAACTATCCGTGCGTTGCGACGGTGAGATAGAGAGGGTGATAGGTCATAGAGTATGATAGGTCATAGGAGGTGATATGTCATAGCCAAATGTTTTAGCCATACGGGCTCCGACCTCGGATTTAAAAATTCGTCAAAAGTATATCGAATGACATCTCTAATGAAAGAGCATGAAATTTTAAGAATATCCATATAATTTTTATAATTTATCGATGTACGATTTTTGAGATAAAAGATTTTGAAAGAATTATTATGAAGGAGAGAGAAAGTTGTAGGCATTGATGTATTGTATATTATGGGGGTGTTTGGGATTACTTTTTAAAAATAGATTATGCGTTTTGAATAATTAGAATCAGATAATTAGCTGCAACAAAACATGCTAATAATAAAATATAATGTTTGGATTTGATTATGCGGTTTGTAATCACAATAATCAGATCTTAAGTGTTTGGCAAATATATATTTTTTAATAAATAATAAATAATCAAGTAAAATGACAAAAAAAGGACAATAACCAAATGATTATTATGACTCAATTTTACCACTACATATTTGGATGTTAAGGTTACCCATTCAACTTGGACGCAACAATAATTTACAGTATATATTTCTATTGTTTGCAATATGAAAATGTATAGCATTCATCTGAAGCTAATATAACTAATTGTTATACATGTTGCACTACACGTATATGCACTTACTAGTCAAATGAATAAAAAAATAGGGGGCTTCCAAATTGAATAATACTAACAAAAATGTTACTGCGAGTAAACTAATTGACCGATGAGTACATTCAGAGTCAACAAGTTACATAACTTGGAACTTATGCCACCTAAAAACATTCATGAAACTAGATAAAAGTTTAAAAAATGTAAATTAAACTAGAAAAAAACCCATACAGAGTTGAACAGATTGCAAAAATACAAGAATGCCTACTCATATATGCCCTTATAGCTAATCTAAAACTACGCTCCAAGTTGTCCCCAAACCACTCCCACCATGTATGTCATGCTACAGCAAAATTGCATTCCCGATTGAAATAGCAAAGATATCCAAAATCGTTTGCATCAATCTGCAAGATGTCAAAATAACCAAGAAACAACACTTCAACCAAGCTACAATAACAGACGTCTAAGACCCACCATCAAGAGAAATTGCAGAATGCATATACTCAAGACAAAACTAACAAGAGGAATTGCAGATGCACAAGACAAAAGTTTATGCAATAACAACAAATAAACTAGTTTGGATAATCTGTACAGCAATGTCAAATTGGCAATTATAAATAGGTAAAAGACTAATGAATAGAATAACCCAAATTTTTGTAAATTGAAAAGTAATGCCAATAGCCCAATAGTTTAGATATTATGTATTAGTACAGAAATAGGAAAAAGACACCAAGTAGTCTTTTGAAACAAAGGCTCATAAAACATGTAATACACCTCCAAACTAGTCTTGAAACAAAGGGTCGTAAAACATATAATACACCTCCAAATTTTTGTCCTTGAATTTTGCAAGTTTGGGATCCACCTATAAAATAAAGAAAACAATAATTTAGCACCTAGTTACCATAAGATTGTGAAAAAACTAATTGATCAAACCATTACCTATATTTTTTCATCCCACCACTCACTCGTTGCTTTTATCGTTTTTTTCACATGATCCCATCCAAGCCCGGATGCAATCCTCATTAAACGATCATATATCATCCAATGGTTTTTAAGTTGCAATTTAGTAAAAACTTTTCCTGTTTTCTTTTTTAGGCTAATTTCTATGTTTGTCCACCCAACCTTATTAAAGTGGCTCTCGGGTCTATTACCATTTTTGACTTCCTCAAGACACAACTCAGCAAATATGATACGAGTGCTTGAATCCCAAACAGTTTTTTGAGCAATTGTGACATTTCCATGGTTCAAGTCCATCCCTGGATAGCAATAATATACACAATCCAATTTGACAAATAACATAAAAAAGATTTGAACTTTTGTAGCAGACTCGTATAGATATAACTAGTATAATACTATCTCGTTAAAAACGTGGATTATACCATGAGCTACATATACCAAAATATTAATTCAAAGAGGCATGTAGAAAATAATTGAAACCTAAAAATTCATAACATTAAAATATAGACATGATTTTGTTGATCCTTTCCTAAACTTTTTTCTATGATCACACTAAAACAATGAAGTTGTAATACTTTCAATCATCATACGAAAAAGTAAAGTTTGATATTTGAAATACTACATAGAAAAGCAATAACATAAATATGATAAAAAGCAGAAACATCAAATATGAATTGGGATTTTATATCACTTGGACAGTAAACAACACTAATTAATATATTATGGATTATAGAGATAAATCAATAATATAAGATAAATCTTAATAATCCTGGATAAATATATGTTTTAATAAGAAAATAAAGAAAACAATCATAAAAGTAATATCAGATTTTTTATTGGAATCCTTTGATGTTTAAAACAATTGTTTTTACGTAATATACTTGAAATAATTTGTTGATAAAGCAATCAATTAAAGAATAAACATTACCAAGATTATGTAGATGACAGCCGAAGAAGATAAGATTTGCAGGAGCGGCTTGCACTTGTATATTATAATAAACTAATTTGGGGGTATATATAAGGCCATAAGGGTATTGGGGTAAAAGTTGTAGCGGGAAATCTTTTGAGGAGACGCGCGTTTTTGTGCAGTAGGGGTCAAGGTGCTTTTAGAAAACTGTGTTTTCTATCCCTCCAAACGCAAATAATCTATTTAGATTTTATTTCCCAAACACTAAAAAATAATTATTTGTGATTTGTCACCGTGATAATCTAAAAATCCACCAAAATAATCAACCCCAAACACCCTCTATGTATTATCATGTGTAGATCGTTAAAATTGAAAGTTGAAAATTGAAACCTTATTTGCTTTATAATATAGTATAGAAATATATATATATAGATATTGGAAAAAAGTGAATATCTCAAATCTCAAAAGAAAATAGATTTCTTTGTTTGACACATAGAACCTCAAAAAAAATTACATAAGAATAAATATAAAAATAATTAACAAAAGATAAATAAACAAAAGAAAATACATACATATCTTGATACATAAAACTCATCAAAACAAACAAACAAACAAAATTTATAGGAGTACAACTTAATTTCTTTTTTTAACATTTCAAAATGATTTTATTAATATAAAATCTAGTAAAAAGTTAGGAAATATATATTACGTACAGTTTGTAAGAAAATAACATAGTACAATACGAAAGTAAAAATAGAAACGTAAACTTAGAAATTACTACTCCATACGGGCCATTTGATGTCGAGTTATGGGATATATTTTTCATCCGAAGAAAACTCGTGCCTTTGAGTTCTTTAATTGAAGCGGAGTAAGGGTATCTTATTTGATAAGATGTATTTGTTTCTGGTCTTTCATATTACCCAACAGTAAGACATAATAACGAGACTAATGAGGTGTTGTTTCCTAGCTTTTGACAGCGTAGACTTGTGAAACTCAAAAAGGTCTTGGATACTTACTGGTTTGGTTCATGGAAGGCGACACCATGAGAAGCAAAAACTCCATATAGCATCCGCAAAGGGGGAGGAAACAAGTAGATGTTCAGTCGTTTCAGTTGGGAATTTCATAGAGGAGATCAAGATGTGGGCAATGGAATTTGCATATGCGTAGTTGTTAGGCAGTTGGAACACGGTTTATCTCGAGTCTCCATCCTAATACATTAACTTTTAATGGAGCATATTCCATGTATTGACCCAATGATTATGACCAATTTTTGATGTTTGTAGAAGTCTTCCTATCGTCTTAACTGAGAAACAACTAGAACGATCAATCTTCTAGTTTCAGGTGTCATTTTCATTTTAGAGGTTGAAGCGGTCCTGCAGGTCTTGAAGTTGCTGGCATTCTAAATGTGATGATGGGGGTCATATCCAGTTCCTATATCCAGTGTGAAAAGTGCATGTCACCAGTCGTTAGTCCTTAATGACATAGCTTTTGTGTTTTTCTAGCATGATCAGGGAGGCGCTTAAAGATCGGTTGGTTTTCAACCCAAGTGTTGATCCAGAACCTGATAGTGCTACCGTTTCCAACTCTACATGTGATCAAATGCTCCAAAGCAATATCAAACTCATTTAAGTAGGAGTTTAAATTAACGGTTGTCTTCCAAACTCCCACATAAACAGACTTAAAAGGTAATTGGGAACATTTTCTCAGGGAAAAAATGAATGGTAGAAATAACTTGTACCAAAAGTTGTTTTTAAATTTGTTATTAATTGTTAACGCCTTAATAATTAAATCTTAAACATAACTCTCACAATAATACAGTCTTTTTGTTCTTGAAAGGCCAACTAAGACATTGTCGGGTACTCCGTACACGACGCCTCTATGATTAAAGGTACACACTAATCGGCCAAACCCAGATAACTCCACGTTTTGGGGAAAACCATATGCTCAAAGGCCCATGGGTGTTAAAACCTACTCATCCATGGTGGCCGAAATCGCACCTGTCATCCTTTATTGAGCATGGTGTTGAAATTGTGTGAAATTTCTATAACACCCGAGCTAGGCTCGAAATGCACCAAAAAGCATGACATAAGATGGAATTATCGTAGAACGGGACTATATGAATTCAAAAGGGTTTTGTGAACCCAACATTTAAAATACAATGTCGCAAAAGCATAAGGAGCATACAACTATCAAAAATTTATAAAATAACATCCAAAGATGGATAATGATCCTAAGCATGACCCATCAACGGGTAATGAATCACGGATCCATGGTCATAGTTCAACTTGTAGCAATGCACATCAAGCTGTTAGGTTCTCCTGATTACCTGAAAAGTGTACTCAACAATGTCAACACTAAATTGGTGAGTTCGTGGGAAAGAAATGGCAAGAACACATACCAATGTCATCCATAACATAAGCAAGTATAAAGAACGAGAAATTTGATAACAATTAACTATCTAGCAAGTTCCATGACTTCTTACATGTACACAATGTCCCTCATTGTCCTCATGTCGTCCAAAAATGTCATCAAGTACTCAAGTACCCATATAATGTCATCAAACACCTAAAGTGCCCGTTTATATTGTCCTCATGTCCATCAATGTTCTCAACACATCACAAATTGTTTATCAATGACCATCAAAGTCCACAACATCACCAAAACACCATGTGCATACACTTCATACGATACTACTTTTGAAAAATCATAAATGCGACATTAAGGCATAGTGACACTTTCTCTCCAGTTCAATGAAATGCCCAAAGATACCTAGTTATCTTAGAAATGCCAAAACATGAGACAATCTCAAAGTGAATAAATAATGACAATCTTATAAAAATGTAACCATAATCAACTTCAAGAATATGTAAAGTACCAACAAGTTTATAAGTATTCAATCCAACAACCAAGTCTCTATGTATCCAAATATTCAACAACTCAAATATAGAAGGTACATCAAGAAAATTTTATAATGTTTAGTGTTAATACATATATATATACATATATATATATATATATATGCATGTATAGCACATTCAACTAATGAAAGTGTAACAATAATTTATAACTAGCTAATGATCAGAATCACCACACTACTCCACTTGACCAATAAACACTCTCCCAACCCCTTTCCCTGCCCTCCTTCACGTGATGAAGGCTTGGGAGAACCACCATTTTCTCATTTCCCACTCCAACAACACACACACAAACTCTTAAATATGCTCTCATCTCTCTCTCATTCTCTTTTCGGTTTCCAACAGAAAAATGGAGTAAAAACACCCCTAAATCTTAATAATAAATCATAAAACAACAACAATAACATAAGAACATAGTAAGGGATCAAGCTATGGAGGATTGGAGCATCCATGGAGAAGCAAAACAGCCTCGAAAAGCTCTCAAAGTCACGATTCAGCTGTTGTCCAAACAACCCTCTTTCTTGCTTATTTGCATCACCAAAGGTTGATACAATGCTTCTCTTTGTTGTCTTTTCCTCAATACCTTGTGCTTTCATCTAGTAACCTTCTTGCCCTTTTTTCTTTTTCATTTTCGTGTCAAAACAGCCTCCAAGGAGCTCGAAATGTGCCATCAAGAACAAGACCCAACAACACTCTTGATCTTCTTGTTTTCATCTCCAAATGTTGCTAGCTTGAACTTTCTTGAATCTCACTTTACTAATCTTTGATTTATTAAACTAAAGAACTCTAACATATTTAAAAGGTTGATTTAAAAGATATAGTTATAAATGCAAAAGATAATAATGGATTAAGTGTAAAAGTGTTAGATCATCGCATGCATGTTAAGATTTACACTAGTTTATGTTGATTTTGATTGGGACTTGAGATAAATCTTTGAATGATAACTTTATATATTTTTGGATGTTAAGTACATATTAACAATCTGGATTTAAAGATAACCAGTGTTATACCCGACCATTGGCCGGGAATAACAAAGATTAAATGTTTTGCTACTTGAAAAGAACGTCAACCTGCTAGCCGATAAACAAAAAAAAACAAAAAACGAAGAAATGACGTTGGTTTTTGAAAGCATTTGTGTTTATGAGCGAGGTTAAGAAAACCACAAATTTATGGGCGGTAAAAAGTATTGAAAACCAAATGTTAAAAAAAATAATGTATATACTAAAACCATAAAATTAAAAAGAGAACAAAAGAAAAAACAAAAGGGAATACGAAAACCAAATGAAAATTTCTAAAAAAATCAAATGGTATATGTGAAAAGGGTATAAAACCAAATGTTTAAAAAATACAAACTCATATATAATGCAACAAAAAAAACAAAAAAAAACAAAATAATTGGATAAAAAGCAAAATATATACCATTTGAATAAAGTATATAGTATTAAAAAAAGAGAAAATTATATTTTTGGTACTTCAAGTTGGCAGTTTTTGCACTTTTAGTCTCCAACTAAAAAAATTGCAGCTTTTCATACCTAAAGTTTTGTGTTTTTTTCAGTTTTGGTACCACGTTCATACGGCGTTAATTTTTGCCATTAACGCTCTCACGTGACAAACACGTGAATGGTATTTTAGTCTTTTGACCCCCCTCTTTTTGAGAAAATTACATTTTTGATATCTCAAGTTGTCAATTATTTTACTTTTTGGTACCTCAAGTAGACAACATATTTTTATTACACTTTCCAATTTTCATCTCACACATTAGCATCTATCAAACAACACACACTCAAAAATCAACACACATTGCGATCATCCATATACCCATGTATACCTATATCTTTATACCATACCTAATCCAATACATAAACATGCGTAAATAAATTCAAATCTCTTATATGAATCAAACACCACCAGAAAGGGTTAGCGACTATCTCCCTCCCCACCAGGCACCACGACCTCCACCTTAGCTAGAGATTCCGATCTAATCTCGTTTGTAGCAAATATTCATCTGTAACAAATTCCGTTCAAATCTTGTTTGTAGCAGATTCTCATTAAGTTTCGTTTGTAGCATATTTCGATAAAAGAATAGGGTAATTTAGGGGTGAGAGGGTTTTTAATAATATGAAGAAAAGAGATCGATGGTGGGTGCGTATTCTGGCGACCTGAGTTTTTTCTGGCCATCGATCCACCAATGCATTCGGTTCCTCCACCATCACCTGTAATTACACCAACAACATATAATATTTCAAGAATGGATACACACCATTTGGGTGATTTTCTTAGAGCCGTAAAAAAAATAAAAAATCATGTGTGTTGATTTTTGAGTTTGTTTTGTTTGATAGATGCTAATATGTGAGATGGAAATTGAAGAGTGTAATAATAAAAAGTTTGTCAAAAGTGAAAAATTTGACAACTTAAGGTAGCAAAAGTGAAAAAATTGACAACTTGAGGTATCAAAAGTGTGATTTTCTCAAAAAAAGAGGGGCCAAAAGACTAAAATACCCCTCACGTATTTGTCACGTGAGGGCATCAACGGCAAAAATTAACGCCGTATGAACGTGGTATCAAAATTGAAAAAAACACAACTTTAAGTATGAAAGCTGCAATTTTTTGAGTTAGAGACTAAAAGTGCAAAAGCTGCCAACTTGAGGTACCAAAAGTATAATTTTCTCTTTAAAAAAACTTACAAAAAACAAAATGTAAAGTGTTGAAAAAGGCACAAAAAATAAATGTTAAAAAATATTTAAAAAGAACCGCACAAATTATATAAGGTTAGAAATAATAAATATTAAACAGGAGGAGTAGAAAAGATAAAGAGGAAAAAATGAGGGGGCAGATAAGAATAAAGAAAAAAAAGGGGGCAGAAAAGAAAAAAGAAAAAAAGAGGGGGGCAACGTGTAAAACACTAAAAACTAAATAAATAAATAACAAAAGGTGGGGGGGGGGGGACACTCAAACCACTAAACCAAACATTATTTCTATTTTATATTTGGCAAATCATATATTTATCTTTAAACGGTAGAAGATCTGAAAAAAAATACTGTTCACACGAATTCTCTTTAAATAGGTTATAATATAACAAGCAGTATGGTCTTGTAAGAATCAAACAAGAACAACATCAATAATCACAAACCGAAATTCTCTAGTGTACAAAATTGAAACCACCATTTTAATTCAACAATTATGCTATTGAAAGTGAGTATATAATCTATGCAAAATACAAATCAAATGAAATAAGATGATAAAAAACAAAGTCATTACATTGGGAAAGTCAAAATAAGTGTTGGGTGAAGTAACAAAGTAAAGGCATGTTTTGGTATTTTCAAGAAAAACTGAACAACATCTGACTTCAGATTTGAAATGGGTAAAACAAACTGAAATCGGCCAAATCACTTGTCGGTGTCAAAATCAAAGTTGTAGATATGAGAATCAAGTTTTAGCAACCACTAGAATCACCCAAAAATATCGAACAGAACAAAAGTTATGATTTTTCTACAAAAAGTGGTCAAAACTGAAGGTTTGTCTTAATATTGAGTCAACTTTGATGATTTTTAATTCATTAACTAATAGGTTTCAGAAGCTTAAACTTGGTGTGAACTAAGTTCAATATGTCCTTAACCTGAAATAAAATCAAGGATTTTTATAAGGCCTACATCATGAAGAATTTTTTAAAAAAACTTTGGGTTGCACAACAGCTACCATTATGAGCAATTTTGATTTAGTAATTTTTAAGGATAGCAAACAATGTCTAATAATTTAGTAAAAATTCACATAAATATACATACATGTCTCTATAGAAAAATCACCAATTTCCAAATAATTCAAGTTAACCTTGAATGCCTAGTCAACATTTCATAAAAATAAGTGTTAAAATAGAAAATTTTCAAATAAAAGCTCTTTATGACTAAACAAGCTAATAATCACTAGGCTGTACCTTTAGTCAACTCCAACAATCTTGTAACAAAATATATATTAAACCTAATGTGAATATGTTGAATAAAATTTATAAAACTTAACTTGGTTGTTAAATAGCAAAAACAAGTTTAAAGATCACTATTTCGGTTCATTTGAGTACAAACCGAAAGCCACAAATTTCAAAAATCACACCACCAACAATATCACGAATTTAAACACTAAAATATAGTGTATATTCTGTAAGTATTGAATTGAGGATGAAGATCCATTTAAAAGTACTCGATTTGCCTAAGAAATGAGGCTAAAATCTCTATTTCGGTTTACGATGTTAAAAAACCTCTAAATGATCAAAACACGAGAGAGGTTAAATTGATATGACGTATGGGTATTATAAGTTACCCAAGAAGGCATGTACTTACAAGCCAAGAGAAACTAAATGGTAACTCTAACATTATTTTAACTAAGTATAAATTATAAGATAAATAAAAAAAAATTAAATTAATAAATTTGAGTCATTATATACTTATGAACGCCGAATATATGGAGTTAATGAACACCGTAATGATGAAGTGGAACAAAAGATACAATCAAAACCACAACAAATGTAACCAAGAATAAAACGTATAAACAAAAGTGACATTTCAAAGTGATGGCTTAAGATAGGAACTTACATATATTAGTCCTATCATAGGGATAGTCTTGGCTTTGAAATGTGATTGAGGACGATAAGGGATATATGATCAAGGAAGCGATTGATGGGAATTACCCATTTTGGATAGGTGGATATATTGTGCGGCATAAGAAGGTGAGTCATAGCTCCCTTTCAAACTCTTTTATATGTTTTATTTATGGGGTAAAAAACATGAATAATTGAATTTGATTTCATTATATGAAATGATACTTTACAAGAATGATTATGACATGGGAATTATATTGTATGTTCAACGTGTTATATGTTATATGATGAGCTTGAGTACTGTCAAAGTTAAGTCCCTGCTACACTACTATTAACTCACTGAGGCTTGTAGTTAGAGGGTTGCGCAACTAGGATTCGTCTCCACACTCACCAAGAGGGCAGCGGGTTGACTGGCCGCCTATGTTGCCGCCCTCGTCTTCGGTCTGCCTAAAGGTGCTCTAATCTACTTTATGTATTATTGGTCATCTCCATACGACCAAATTATGGTTACCGCACATGATTGACAACATGTGCTTTTATTATTTTCTCGTTGGGACATATTATGATGGTTTGGATGCGAAAAGGTATTAGTAGTGGCTCAAGGTATACTCATCTAATTACGTCAATGTGAATGTTACCACTGACCAATTTGGGACATACTTTGGTTATAATGGAATTAACATACAATTTTGGTATTGGACTATAAATGGAATCTTGGAAGTTGTTTAACTTGGCGATATCGAAATATTGATGACCGCATGGTTTGAGCGTGATATATGATTAATCGATTGATATATCTTTCTCTCACGATGATTTGACAAATGAGAACTTTATAATTACTATGGATTCTCGATCAACGCTTTGAAATTACATTATGGTATTTGGAAAATTAGATAGTATGATATGAGAATTTGGGTATATTGATATGTAATAACATGTTTTCTAAGTTTTGAAATGGTTATGTAACGAGATTTACTTAAAAACCTATGCACTCACCAACTAAGTTTTCGTAGTTGACATTTTTTCTTCATGCTTTTCAGGAATTAGCATAAGCTTTGAGGAATTATATGCATCATGATTGTTTCCATTGCACTTTGGAGCCAAAGATCAAACCTTGTGATGGGCAATGAAATCCGCCTTGATCATTGTGGTATACCATTTCATGTATTTGTTAATTGTTTCGTTGACTTAATATCCAAGTATGGTGGACGCATTTGTACTTGGAAATTGGTTCACATGCTTGTACATTTTTAAATTCTTTTTTATCAAATAAAGATATGGTGAATGTTTATCTATTATCCTTTGTTGTGATAGTCGACTTTCTGTACATCTTGTAACAACCGTCTTAGAAATGTTCTAAATAAGTTCTTGAAAATGTACATTCGCCATTAGAACGGCTAGTCACTTCAAATTATTTAAGTTCTTGACGTACTTTAGACCTTAATTATGTGCTTATATGAAGGTCAATTTGATCTTAAATCTTGATTCATTTGAAGAGTTCATGATTATGTGCAATGAAATATTAAAGTTCTGTTCATAAACGTTCGTGTTCATAAAAGTTCTAGTTCAAAATGTTCGCAAATGGTCCTTGGATTTATGGAGTTCATTTATTATGGAAATGTATATATAGAAAGGATGGAAACCTAGAGAAAGAAGCAACCTCACTATTCATCTCCTTCTTCTTTCTTCTTTCTCTCACTAAAATACCTAGTGCAGCCACATTTTCACACACAAAATTCATCTTTTGATTTTGGGTTGTTAAAGCAAAATTGTATGTACTTTTAGCATCTTTGTGATAATCAAAACATATTTCCGGAATCAAATCTCAGGTAACAACAACAAATTATGAGTTTTTGATCAAATTAAAAGTGTACCTTTTCAAGTTTATGTTCTTGATGATTTGGTCTCATTTTGATTGAAAATCGTGTTCATGATTAATGGGTTTGTGACTAAATGTGTCTAATAACATTTATGTGAACAAATTTGGGTCATAACATGCTTTAATTTACAAAACCCATTTTTGAAAGTGAAGGAAAAACTTGTTCTTGATGTGCCACACCTTGTTCATGTTATAGATGATCTTGAAATCGTTAAAAGTGTTAATGGTTAATGTTATTGTGCATATATGTACTAGTTCTATGTTCTGACAAGTCCCGGAATCGATCTAGACCTTTGTGTGATGTTCATATTGGCACTTGGGACGGTCCTGGGAGGGACGATCTTGAGCCCAAGATCGTCCTAGGCAGCTCCTTGGTGCTTGGTTCTTGTTCGTTCGATCTTGTATGGTGTTGTGATATTGTTGGTACGTTTAATGGGTAACTAATCCTTTGGATTGGTTTAGCTCAAACACTTGTTCTTGAAACGATCATGTGCCTTGTTCTTGTTCATTGGATCCTTAGAACGATCCTGATCTAGGTCCCTTGGGACGATCTTAAGCTCATAAGTCCATTGGGACGATCCTAGCTTGAAACCTAAGACGACCTTGAAACTTAGACTTGTGAAACGATCTTGTACATTGTCTCTCAAAATGATCTTGAGCATGTTCCCTTAGGACGATCTCAAATGAAACGACCTTGTTCTTGTGCAGCTAGGACGATCTTGTCCTAGAGCAGCTAGGACGACCCTGACACTTGTCCAGTGGGACGATCTTGTGAGTCCAGTGAGACGATCTTGCCATCAAAACCCTAGGACGACTTTGTGCATTCAAAAGACAACATGTACTTGTTCTATAACATACCACACTTGATCCTTAATCATCAATCCAGTTCATAACATCATTATCATTCGATTAAACACATTAAAGGCTACTTATTAACATCGAGCTAGTTCATGAGTCGATCTAAAACAACGTACAAAGTGCAAACCCTAATTGAGTATACATAAGACATGTTCTATCTTGATTACTAAAGTACGAGTTCTATGAACAACTAAATCGAGTTCTTAAGGCTAAAGTTCATTATTAAAGACATGTGCAACTCAGTAACACAATAAGTACTTATGTGTGAGTTCAAAGACGTTCAGTTCGAGTCCAGTTCATGTACTTAAAGTCCATTTAAACTCTTTTGAGTCAAAACGTTCAAAGATCTTCAAAGGACCAAATCATCGGTTCATCAAGGACATTTTAGTGATTAATTAATCACATGAACTAATATATGTACTTATTTATGATCAATAATATGTACTTAGGCATCTATCAAGACGTGCTTGGATTGTGATAGATATAACTTATCTATCTCTGTACTTGTTCTCTGTGCTTGTACCAGATCACTGTGAGTTCACTTATCCCCCTTTCGTACATTTTGTTCAAAGTTCTTTATCGGGGACTAAAAAGCATGGAAACTATTTCGTACTAGTACTTATGTTCTTGAACTATCTTACGTACTATATTATGATCTTGAACTACTTATGATACGATTCTTAAACCGATTAAAAGAGTATTTAAGTCGTGAATGGGCAGGATCTTAAATACATCTATACTACTGTACTTGATCTTTATTATGTTCTAGTTCGTACATGTACTTGTTCAGTTCTTGTTCACTGCTATCAATTCATATCCCAGAGTTCAGGGAATGAACCGTAGGTAATTATGGACAGCGCTGTTTAGGGTAGGCCCACCCTCATTCTCTGCAGTTCTGGAGAATGCATATTACTTGTTCTTGTTCTTGTTCTTGTCATTGTTCTGACATAGATCTTATTTGACGTACTTGAGCTTTATGAGCATATTATCACATTACAGTTCAGTTCTGGCCAATCGGTTTAGCAGTGACAACTTATAACTAAAGTTCATTATATGTTCTTGTTCTGTTCATTCTATTATAAAGTACTTATGTTCAAAGTGCAGATCTTGACCTAGTTCTTATTATTATAAAGTACTTATGTTCAAAGTGCAGATCTTGATCTAGTTCTTGTTACTACAAAGTACATTGGTTCAACGTACAAAACTTATGATCTTGTTCTTACAATACATATATACTTATATGTAACTAAAAGTACATTATGTGAATCTCACCAACTACTTTTGTAGTTGACCTTTTGAACTTGCATGCTTTTCAGGCTAGGTTAAGTAGATCTTGTTAGCATAGAAGTCTTCCTTTCTAAGCTCATCCTTTTGGCAAGTGTTTGAGCGTACAAGGTCAGGAGCAGTGAAGACCTTCCTTGCTACTTCAGCTCAAATCTGTTCTTAAAAGACAATTGTTCTGTCTTATGATTATTGACTATTTGAGTAGATCTTATGTTCTGTAATAACTATCGTACTTCTGTTCTTTGTTAATGTTAATGGCTGTGTTGGAACTTGTACTGTGTGCAATTGTGCTTATCTGTGCATCCCGTATATTCCGCTTTAGCAGGGTGTTACACATCTCACTGTTCCGCCTTAGTTGAAGTGTTACAACTATTAAGTACAGCAATTTTGTGATGGCCGGCATCTACTTTGGTTTTTAGTGAAAATGGTAACGATAATGTGTATTTATCTATAAATATATAAAACTTGAATTTGTTTAATAACAATAATGCATATGTTTGATCGTGACATGTATGTGAAAAAAAGATAAATTTCAAAAAGATGAAAAGTTAGAGTGAGGAAAAGATCGATGCTAGATATCTTGATATAACTTTGTTAAAAATTTATGAACAAATTGAGTGGTGGATCTTTTTACACTTCAAATAGACTTGTATTTTATGTTTAAAAAGCTATAGTACTATTAAGTACAGTAATTTTGTGATGGCGTCGACTTTGGTTTTCAGTAAAAGAATGATAATGATAATGTGTATTTATCTATAAATATATAAAAATTGAATTTGTTTAATAATAATAATGTATATGTTTGATCGTGACATGTATATGTGAAATTTTATAATACCAATAAGAAATTAAGAATGTATATGTTTATTGGTTTAATCACGATTTATACTCGTATTATTTTTATATGAAAATATTAGTAACGTTCTAAAATTTTAAGACATTTTTTTAGCATCTGAAATAATATATTAAAGTGTACGAATTCTCAATTTGAGAAACAAAATAAAATAAAATTAGAATACTTATGTCGAAAACATCATCTCCTCGCCAAAACGACCAAAAATGCTTTTGAGTTTGAAAATGAAAGTCAAACTTGGCAAATACAGTAATACACGGTCTCGCCAAAACAACTAAAGCCTTAAACATCTGAAAATAATACATAAGAGTCTAGAAAATCATTATGAAATGTATTCCTCCTAATTAAATATTATATACTATATGAAAACTAAAAGACTCTTTTTGCGTGCCACTTTCATCCCCCATTTTTATTGGTTTTTATATTATGTCCTTCCGTTTTTTTACTATCAATATAAAAATTTTGAGGATATTTTCCTTTTTCATTTTTTTTATTCTTTTTTGCCCCCCTCACCTGCCGACTCTTTTCATACTTCCAAAATTCTCTAGAAGTAAAAAGAGGGTTTTTACTCAACTACTCAATCCTCTCTGCACTCATCTTTACTAATTTTTTCCACACAGGAGAAACAACTTTTTTTCCCACAACAAGATTATACAATCCAATGAACAATCAAAATGAAATACATCGGTAATGTTCATTTGTTTTTTGGATTTTTTTTGGTTTACGGTTTGCTACTATTTTATCTTTGATATATTTACGCATATATATATATATATATCATAAGCAACATGATTAATTGAATGAGATTTAGTTATCTTCGTCTCTTATTATTATTATTATTACTTCTAATTAGATGGCTCATTTACTTGAATATTAATGATTGAAGATGACCCATCCAGTGGATTATAAGTCAAATGATTTATGTAATTTTTTTTTTCTTGCACACATTTTTTAATTTTTTTGCTAATATTTACTACAGTAATAATTTTTCATCTACAATTTTCTAATGTCTTCTTATTGTTTCATTTGCTTTCGTACGTGTGAGAGAGTGATAACGCTCAAATTATACATATTTAATTAAGCATTATTGTGCAATTTAACGTATAATTATAACTCATTTGAATGTAAATTAATGTATTTTAGTTACTTATTGTGTGTATGAGTGATTTTACAGGTGACAATGGACTTTGGTGCAAAAATACTTGAAAAATCACAAATGGACGTTGTTGTACTGTTTTGGTCATAACTTCTTCATCCGATGTCCGTTTTTCACGAATAAATTGGCCACACGAAGATAAAAGAAATGTCTAAAACTTGAAAATGATTTTATGCAAACAAGACCTTGCAATCATGATCAGAAGCCACGATGTCCATGATGATGTAGTGTTATAATATGAAATGGACACATGTGACTAGCATATTTATTGTCACCATCTCCACTTTATCAAAATTGGAAGATGTTGCATGTATGGGCCTACATACCTCCTGAAATTATGAATCACATGCAAATTATTTACTCTATGCATGCTTTCGTGGGAATGGTCAAGATACTATAGCTCATTGCCTCTATCTGCTCTTTGAATTCCAAGAAGCTGCATACTGTATGGACAGTAAATCCTCCTATTCACAACTGTTCCATACCTTGTCAATGTCTCCATACTTAAGAAGGTAGTTGAAAAATATGGCTATAAAAGGAAGCTTGTGGGAGAATGTTAGAAGTGTGCTTGGGAAGTCTCCTGAGGTCTCCAAATCAATTTCCGTCAAAACTTGTCAACTCATTTCATAGTGTAATAATCTATATTCTAAGTTACTAAATTTCTTTACTAAGCGTTCTTTTAATCTTCCAATAAGAATTCCAATTGTCAAATCAAAAAAATCAGTTTGTATTATGTGGATATTGCATCAGAAAGTATTTGCAAGTTACATTTAGTTAAAGTAGTAGTTCCATCTCGTTTTCAATATTAAGTTCGAAACTTTGTTCAAAAACTTCAGTTCCAAAGAGCATAAAATTTGTACGTTAAAATTATAATCTAAAATTTGTTATAAGTTCATTTATGATCCATTAAGTAGTGTGTCAAGTTTCATAAAATTTCGTTGCAGTTTGCATGTTCGCATGAGATATACTTACAAGTATTTTTCGTGATTTTCGATTTAGTTTACGGGTTAATTGTGAAGGGTTCGAGTTCATTGAAGTGTCATTGTAGTTAGAGGAGGTGTAGCCTAGTCGTGTTAAGAAGCAGAGTAGTTATCGTATACCGCAGTAGCTAGTTTGAGTGAGACGAAGTAGCTCCGTTGGTGCAGGTTTAGTTTAGTTTTGGTTGACCTCTACAAGGATCCATCACGTTGGATTATATGTGCCACTTTGAACATTCAATTCAGTTTACATTTTAAAATTAAAAAAAAAACGCAAGGATCATTAAGGTTACGTATTCGGGCCATGTATACTTTGATGTCTTTCATTTTAGTTCAGCATAATTTGTACTCTTCCGTTCAAAGGTTAGTTATTTCCACTATTTAGTTTGTTAAGCAACATGACAACTCGGTGACAACCCCCCAATTTTACACTTTCTATTTAGGTTAAATTTAATATTTTTATTTACTACTAATACTTATTCCCTGTGGACAATCCTGGACTTACTACTAGCAATACTATACGCAGTAGGATACACTGCCCGTGTGTAATATAACTATAGTATATCCTTATTTTATAAATTTAAAATATGGGTGATTTTTATGAGCAAAACGATTCAACAAAATTATGCACTCAAATTACACATCACACAGGTAGTGGTTTCTCAACAAACTACACATATTGACATGACACGTGTACAAGAATAATATCTGAAAATTGCAATTTATATCTTCTTCTCAATTCAAAACTCACTACTCTTTCGTTGTGTCTGCACCTACAACAGGTGACATAATCAATATTTTTATTTTCATCTATTGTTTCTTCAATATATTTCTTTTATGTAAACAACAATTATTGATGTTATATTACATCTGTCTTTGATTTTTTCACTTTAGCAATAAATCAGTTGTATACCTACAATCAAGGTTATCTTAATTTATTTTGACATATATTAGGTCTTGCGCATAGGAACTTGGGCGTGATCACAGGGCTTCAACGAAGAATAAGAACAATCCATTCACCTAATTCGTATCCTTCAGGTATTAACATCCCAATTTTCCAATTTCTTTTGAGAATTTTTTGTACCGATACTAACTTTTTCGAGATCTTTGGTGTAACTACGAACTTTTTTTGAAAATCTTGTAAGACCACAAAAAACGGTGTTAAAGACACCGGTCTTGCCTTATCTAGAGAAAGCCGGTATATCTCCAGCACCGGTATTCCCTTACGTGTTGAAAGCGTCGACAAAAGAGCGGTATTACAATGACCGGTCTTGTTTGACTTTGTACTAAAGCCGGTGTTTAGGACACGGTCTTCAACCGCACAATAGCGGGTGCACTTATGTGTTAAAAAATACGACACTAAATAACAAATGTTATCATCTTTTCTTTTCTTAATTTTTCCGATGAGAAAAAAGGATAGGAGGAGGAAAGGAGAGAGACAGAAAGCAAATAGCAACGGATAGGTTTCAGGTTTCTTTGTTAAATGCGTATAAAATAGGAATGAAATAGAATAATGGGTTCGTGTCAGAATGTTGAAAGCTGTCAACCATATATAAATTTCACTTCTTATTTTTATTTTCATTCCATATAAAGAGATAATATGATTAAAATATGTCATATTAACATTTAAACTAACTTTAAACTATTATGGTCATATTAATATTTAATTCAACCTATAAATTCAAATTAAATCATGTTCTTCTATATTCAATAAACAAAATGTAAAAAAAAAAAATATCATTTTCTTGTTTTGACAGCCCATGTGATGTCCATCTCTCAATGCATGCAATGTGATTTTCAGTCCAAGTGTGTAGCTTTCCATAATCCCATTTTACTACTCCAACACCCCATCATATTCTTCCAGTTTTTCTATCTCCCTCTTCTTATTTAACAAATCATGAAGTATCTAACTTCTTTCAAACCTCTTTCTGTTTCATTCATACATTCACATTCACTCATTATTTGTGTTATATCCATTTATCATATTCAATGTTCAAACTTAAACCTTAAAATCATCCAAAACTAATACTGTAACATTGTCAAAACATAACATTGGCAGGAAACAAATACCAACAAACCATTTAATTGAACATACTTATTTTCATCACCATCTTCATTTCTACCTGCAAGAAACAAGCTCTAAAAAATCTCCCATTCGTACAAATTTATCCAAATGTTTCAGCTGCGTGACACATATTAGAAGACTGGTTTCTCAATCGCCAGTCTTGGTTGGAATGGAGTAAAGGTGGTGTTTGAGAGGCCGGCTACTCAGGAAACAGAGAAAATGAATGAAGACCGGTGTCTAGATGACCAGCTTTGTCAAGATAAAGTAAGACCGGTGTTGGAGTCACAAGCTTTCTCAAAAAAAAAAAGAAAGACCGATGTCTTCATTACCGTTTTTCGTAGTTTTACAAGATTTTGAAACAAAGTTCGTATTTACATCAAAGGTCTCGAAAAAGTTAGTATCCGTACAAAAAATTCTTCTTTTGATGGTAATTTAACTTTAGAAGACAAACATGTTGGTAGCACGTTAGTGTCACCGTCACTAATCATGTGTCATTCCTGATATGATAATTGATAATAACTGAAATCCCTATGTCTAGTAAATATATAATAGGCTTATTTACTCTTAGAGACGTAGTATAGAGTTTCCCATTAGGTGATTGTAAACAAAGAGGACTAATGATGCACACATTAAACACCAAAGGGGTTGAATGTGTTAATATTCTCCTTATAAATAGAGAGTCATTAACCCTAAGTTAAGGTTAATCTCAACACATAATGAACCTAAAATTCGTGTGTGTATTCCTCTCAAATTCGTGCATCATGTTCCAGCCAAATTACTCATCCCATTATTACTCAATCACCTTGTTATGGGAACCCGAAAGCAATAGCAATTATGCTTTAATGTTCTTACAGGTTCCACATGACTATTGGGGATGTTTTATCACTCGAATCAAATCATGTTTATTCCAACATGTGGTATCAGAGCCATGTTACGAGCTATAAGTCATGATTCGGTTCAAATTTGATGAATTTCGCGAACTACAAATCTGCAGATTATGAACTTCGTGCTGACATCACACAAACTTTGTGCTGACGTCACACGAACTTCGTGCTGACGTCATCACGAACTAAAGCCCACTTCGTGATGACGTCGTCCTCGCACTGACGTCATCTTGTGCTGACATCATCATGGCTTCTGCAGCTCTGCTGATGTGACCAATTTATACCCATCGCCCACATCATTATTGGCCATTTATTTAAGTATTTTAAGCCGATTTTATGTACATTTGGCGCGTTTATGTGTTTGTTAGTGTTTTCAGGCTCTAAACAGGTTACGCGTTTATGGTACATTTTCGGAAGATTTATTGGCCTAGAAGTTGATTTGTATTACCGAGAGTTATTTCAAGTGGAAGAGACGGCGAGGTTCAGCAAGTTTCAAGATCGTAAAGAAGAATATTGTTCACAAGCTTATGACTGCGCCGCAGTGGGGATGTTCCTAGTCCACTGCGCCGCAGTCCATATCCACGACCTCGAAGTGAAATTACCCCATTGCGCTGCAGTGGGAGTTGCAAAGGATGATTGCGCCGCAGTCATGGGAAGAAGAATTTAGTACGTGGAATCGGACTGCGCCGCAGTGGGGGTTACCATAGCAACTGCGCCGCAGTCACATGAAAGTCAAAGTCAAACCCAGGCCACTGCGCCGCAGTGGGTAACATCACAAGCCACTGCGCCACAGTGGGAGCACGGGATCTGAAGTCCTGGGACGTTTTTCTGCATCAAAATTAGAGGAGTATAAATAGAAAACCATGACCTAATTTCCAAGGGATCTAAAATCTTTCTAGGAGCTGTTCTACAAGGGTTCTTCAATATCCAAGCAAGTTTTCTTAGGCGGATTCATTGAAGATTCACGAGCACCCATCTAGATCGTATCTACTTTTATTGTCTTGCAATTTCAATTTATCAAACGATTGGTACATCATGTTTCTCTTCCATTTTAATTATTATTTTGAATCGATCATGAGTGGCTAAACGTTTAATCATCCACCTTGATGAAACTAGACGAATGATGTGATTGCAATATTTTTAATTCAAAAGGGTTTATTTCATTATCGTTGTTCCGTGATCTTGATGATTTAATTCTTTTTATTAATTAATATGATATTGGTTGTATATAAATTCTTCGTTGGTGGTACCTGTAACAACCCTCAATTTCCAATTAGGACTATTTACTTATACTTATCTAGGTATCGATCCGTAGAGGTTTATTAAGAGAATTGCCTTCTAGACATTTAAGGCTTAATACTAATTGCCCTCTAGTACAGTGAAATGCCTTAGAAATGCTATAATCAAAAACTATAATCATTCAAGACAATCTCATACTATAATTAGTTCTAATTGAACTTCATGAAAATGTCAACGAACCAAAAATTTAATTTCAAGGAGTTAAATCATAAGAATAACTATGCAAGACTCACAAGATGGGATAACAACCCAAAAATTTCTTACGGATATCCAACAATTCAAACAGAAAGCTAATTAAAGTACTTTTGAGCACAAAAATATAATGACCATCTTGAAGATAGATTTATAAACTATTATGTACATAATAGTAAGCTTGAATAATAATAATAAGTACATAAATATATTGCAACATTTGAATAAGTCTTCCAATTAAAAGATATGCATACAACTTAAACTTATTATAAATATAAACTCTTATAAAAATTCACCAATCATCATACAACTAACCCACTTATTCTTACACTCTCCTCCATGTCTTACACTCATATATACCAACACATATATGTATCAAAAATAAACTAGTCCTTACACTTCCAAGACAAGACTTGGATACTCCAACTCCCTCCCTTCACACCTTAATCACTCTAACATCTCCCAACACACACACAATCTCTCATTTCTCTCTCATTTCCTCTCAAATTTTCTGCATTTTCTTCTCTTTTCTCCCTCTCCATTTCGGCCCAAATAATCAAGAAAAAGGCAAGAATAAATCTCATCTAACAGATAACAATAATAAGGGTTTATACTAAATTAATCAAGGGTTGATTCAAGTAAGGTTTAAGGGTTATTTCAAGCTTGGAATAAGGGTTGTTTACAGCTTATAGGGCCATGAAATTTCAGCCCGAAATCAGTTTCAAAACCGAGTTCATCAAGGGTATAAATCTTCACCTCTTTGTTAGATTAATTTTGTTCATGTTTATATTCAAAGATCTTTATCAAAAGTTTATGTTTTCTTCTTGTTTCTTTGAAAAACACACTTGATGAAGGCAAGTTGATAGAATCTTTCTCATCATGCTCATGCATGTCGAAATCTAGAAGAAAGATTCTAGGATTTAACAAGTTTAAGACCCAAAAGTGTTGTTATAGATTAAATAACTTTTAAAGTGATTTTTCCTTTGAAATATGGTCATATTTTTATATATTTTGATGAATATATTTCTGGAGTTTTTCATAAAAATATGTTTTTAAGTTGTTGAATTGAAGATGGATAAAGATTTGTTGTTAAAATGATGAGATGATTACATGCATGTTTAGATTGGCACTAGTTTAAGTTGTTTTGATTTGGGATTTGAGATGGATCTTTAATTGATGATTTCATATATATTTTGATGTTAAAATACATGTTAATAATCTGGGATTTTTGAAGTTAGTACAAGAAATAAGGATTTTATAAGAATTCAAGACAAAACTATGCATAAAAATCACTAACCGAAATCACAATAACACAAATATAAATTCATCACTTTCATCACATGATTTGTCCATAAAATATGAAATAAAATCTAGAGAAAACACTAATGAAAGGTTAAGAGATGAATTAGGATGAACAAAATGTATTGGGTTTGCCAAAATAAGTGTTGGGTGAAGCCATAAAGTAAAGGCATGCATTGGGCAAATAAAGTAAGCTGACAGAATCCATCTTCTGTCTTTGAACGGGAAAACTGGGCATGTGAGGTCATTTTCAAGAAAAACTTTCAAAATAAAAGTTGTAGAGGAACGAGTTAAGAATAACCACCAACTTGAATTACTCAAAAATACTGAACAGAATGAAAGATATGAATTTTCTACTGAAACTGGTCAAAACTGTAATTTGGTATAAATATTTTATAAACTTTAACAATTTTTATCTCCTAATCCATAAGGTTTCAGGAGTTCATACTTGGTGGAAAGTAATTTCAATGTGTTTTGAACTTAAAATTAAATCATGGGATTTTTCTAACAATCAGAAAATCAAGAACTCTTATAAAACTTCTGATGTCGCAAGCAGTGCCTATTTGGGACAGTTTGTGTTTGAATAATTTTTAAGGAGACCAAACATCATCTAAAAATTCATCAAAAATTCACAAAAATACTAGATACATATAAGTCACTGTGTAAAAATCATGAAGGTCCAAATAATTCGGCTTGACCCCAAAATAGTATCCAACATTTCATAAAAATCTGAATTAAAAACAGAAGATTTGAAAGGAAACTAACCATTTGTATAATGGGCTAAAAGATGCACTAAAAGACCATAATGGGCTAACACGGCCCAAATACTAAACCCATAGAACCATAAATCAGTAGACCCACTTGGCCCAACAAACCATAAAGTCCAATAACCAATATAACCCATTAATCACATAACCCAAATAAGAGTAAGCCCAATAAATAAATTAAGCCCAAGTCACTTAAAAACCCATTACATTTTGGCCCAATTGATAATGGCCCATAACACTTAAATGAATTTCATAAAACCAAGTATCATACGGCATATCGAGAAAAATGTGAGTTAAAGGGATAAGCGTAAACATTGTAACGCGAAATATAACTAAGCGGAATGAACATAAGTAATTACGTTAACCAATCTATAAATTGATATCACAAACGCTAATTCATCCTAAAATCGGTTACACATCAAATAATGAATAAGGTTAATATAAACTAATATGACATTAGCATATGATAACCTAAGATGCCAAACGAAACCACAAATGAAGACAAGTTACTGAAATTCTAACAACTTATAACTACATGTATACTGAAAGTGACCTTTTACACCATCAATCTCTATGATTAAAAAGATGTGAACATTAGCAATACACTTGGATTCCATAATTAGTGACAACTTAATAAAAGTGGCATTTCTAAGTGATGGCTTAAGATAGGAACTTACATATATTAGTCCTATCGTAGGGATAGTCTTGGCTTGAAATATGATGGAGGAACATAATGGATATATGGTCAAGGAAGCTATAGATGGAAAATACCCATTTTGGATAGATGAGTATAATATGCGGCATATCAAGGTGAGTCATAGCCCCCTTTCAAACTATTTTATGTGTTTAACTATCGGGGTGAAAAACATGATATGTAAATGAAAATTGCTTTTATATACATATATGTATGAAATGATTTTTGATAATATGATTATGAAATGAAATTGTTTCGTATGTTCAATGTGATAAATGCTTCATGATGAGCTTGAGTTCTGTCAACCCGTTTTCTTTCGGTACACTACTATTTACTCCGAAAGTGAAGGCCTGTAGTTAGAGAGTTGCGCAACTAGGATTTGTCCACCCACCCAACGTGTAACGGTGGGATGTTTGGTTGCCTTTGTGACGGCCATCATTCCCAGTTCGACCACGCGGTGTTCTAGCTACCTTAAATTTGAATGGTCGTCTCCATGGCACGACCCTATTATTATTAATACGGCACTTGATTGACAGCTTGTGCCATGAAATGAATTATATATATTGTTGGACTTGATAAAATGGTAGTAGTAGTGGCTCAAGCATTTACTCATCAAAATTATGTAAATTATGCCTTTGTGGCTAATTGAAATTGATATTGAATTATGCCCTTGTGGCTAAGTGAAATTGATATTAATATTGTTGATAATTGGAAATTGTTTGAACATACGGATTGGGTATCGTCCCTCATATGATATCTTGAAAGACGTTGAAATTGGTGATATTGAAATGATTTTGGTAACCGAATGATTTTGGTATGATATACGATTAATCAATTTATATACTTTTTCCTCTCATGATGATTTGCCAAATGAGAACCTGAAATTTTACTATGGATTTTTCCGAGTCTTGATATGACATTATGGTATTTGGAAACTTGATAACATGATATGAAAATTTTGTCGATCATATGGTTTGGATATTTCGAAATGTAATAGTAATCGGTTTTCTAAGTATTAAAACGGTGATGTACCAAGATTTATATAAAAACCTATGCACTCACCAACTATGTTTTCGTAGTTGACACTTTTTCTTCATGCTTTTCAGGAAATAAGCTTAAGTATTGAGGATTTATATGCTTCATGATTATTTGCATTGCACTTTGGAGTCAAAGATCAAACCTTGTGATAGGCAATGGAATCCGCCTTGATCATTGTAGTTTACTATTTCATGTGCTTGTTATTTGGTTCGTGGACTTAATATCCAAGTATGGTGGACGCATTTGTACTTGGAAAATGGTTCACATGTTTGTACATTGTGAATTATTTTTATCAAATAAAGCTATGATGAATGTTATTTATAATCCTTTGTTTTGAATACTCGACTTTCTGTACATCTCATTGTTCCGCCTTAATTGGGGTGTTACAGTACCAGTTAAATGTATGTGTGATTTTAAAACGGTGACTTGTCTATGAGTAATTATCACTAGTTCATGGTATGATAGTCAATATAATTTTAAGAAAAGAGTAATTTTGTTAACGTGATTCATAGCGGTTGGTGGTACCACGTTATTGTCACATAGGTGCAATTGATAATTGTATAGTCAATAAAACTAATTGTTAGAAAAGTTGTCTTAGCTTTGGTGGTACCGGCTTGGGCAATTTAACTAGCAACTTAGGCGATTTGGTAATTTGTTCACGCTTGGTGGTACCACGTGAGCACCTTAATCTTGTCACGATTATCTTAAACTCAAACGAATTTGGTCTTAATTAAATGCAATCACATTTGAAGTCAAGTGAATTCAAGGTGGATGACTTTTATTAATATTGTCTGAAGTTCTTCTTACTTTTATGCAATTTGTCTTTCAAATTCATTTTAATTTTATTGTCAAAAGGATTTTCGAAGCAACACCCGTTTTCCAAACCATTTCATCAAACAACTAGTCAATCTAATCCTTGAGAACGAACACGGTCTTACCTCTTAGCTATATTACAAATGGTCAGGTCCACTGCCCGATAGTGCGTAGTAATGAGTTTTTAGGTAATTCTAGTTTTATAAATTTAAAGCTTGATTTTGCACATCATCCTCGCGCTTACGTCATCACAAATTCGTGCTTACGTCATCGTGAACTTATGCTTATGTCACCACGAACTTCAGCTTAATTTCATACACGACTTACTGAAAACCCGTGCTTACGTCATCACGAGTTTATGACTTCATCGTGCTGACATCATCATGAATTTGTGACATCTTCGTGCTTACGTGTTCACAACTTACTGATATCTTCGTGTTTGTGTCATCGCGACTTATTGATGTCTTCGTGCTTACATTATCACGAATTATTACTTATGTTCATGTTATAGTAAAGATGATTTTAGCCGATGAATGTGTTCGTGCTTACTATTTTACCCTATAATTTTGTGGCTGAATTTGTCTCTAATTTTTCAAAAATAATTTTTTCTAAGACATTTTTGCCATAGGACTTTATGAGTGAAAATTTGTGGTCACGCTGACCCAGCCAGGGGATGCCGCCCCTTGGACCCCGCTTCCATGGGCGCTGCCCCCGGACCCCCGTAAAGTGTGGGGGCTTCGCACTAATGTACATGGTTTCATCATTTGTGCCCAAAGGTCAAATGTGATTCTCATGGTGCTATCGTTCTTTTCCTTTTGCATAATGAACACTAAGTATATTGAATCTGCCCAAAGGTGATTTAATATACTTTTGTGTGCTAAAAGGATTATTTTCATGCATAATATACACGATTCTTGATTTTATGCCCAAAGGTCAAAAGACAGGCGTTGAGTTGCATGACCTAATGCTCATTTGTACTTAGATATTAGTTACTTCTGCCCAAAGGTGATGTAAATTCTAAGTAGAGCCTTATGTTAACTTATTGTTTTGGTGTTTACAATAGGTTATTTATCACTAGCTTCATTGATATAATGGTTTTAGTCTCATTATGTTTAGAAACATTACTCTAGCCTCTTACGTATTCTAGGCGTTACGTTAGTTCCATTACTATTAGAGACATTACTTAATAAGCCTTAGTTATCTAATTATGTCATTATGAGGAACGTTATTATTAGGCCTACTTATTTTAGGCATTACGCTAGTTCCATTACTATTAGACATTAGTTGGTTTGCCTTAGATAGCTAATTATGTCACTATAATCTTATTGCCCTTAGTTTTAGGTATTACTTTAATAATCTTCTGTTACTTGTATTATAAATTCATATCTTCCTTATTTCCTCTCTAGTACCTAACTTAGGCATTAAGCCACTTATTGGTGCAAACTTTGCTTTATGAAAGGATTAATTACCTCTAACTCTAAAGATGCTAGACCTTGACTATGTCATTCGCCATAATGAACCCACTTCTATTACTGCTAACTTTTCCGCAGCTCAAAAAGCGAATTTTAAGAAAGTGGGATAGGGAGAATCATTTATCACTAATGATGGTCAAGAATTTCATCATAGTATCTGAGGGAATGTATAAAGTGTATGCAAGTAACTTAAGAATAAAAGAAATAACAATATTTGTGAACACATAATGAAGATGACTGACATGACTTATAAGCTTAAGAGTCTTAAAATGGAAGTCTTTGACAATTTTCTTGTGCATTTTCTAATGATCTCATTGCATGCTCATTTTGACACCTTAAAAATTAACTTTAGCGCTATGAAAGATAAATGGTCGAAGAGTGAACTAAATGCAATGTGTGTGCAAGAAAATGTTCGTCTTAAATTGGGCCAACCTAAAGTGTTCACCTTACTACCACTGCTAATTCCATTAAGAGGAAAGATATAAGAGTAATAAGGCTACAATTACAATTCAAAAGGATAGTCATGGTGCTACTGCCTCTAGCTTTAAGTCCTTGACTAGCAATCCTAACTACAAATTCTCATTGTGCCCAGATTGCCTTAATTTCAAGGAACTGCTAGCTAAGAAAGGTAACTTATTTCGTGTAATATTTGATTCTTTTATGTTTGATTTATCTATTAATACATGTGTGAGTGTAACTAGTTCTATGGTTCATGTGATTAACTCAACATAAGCATTTCACACAATTCGGAAGCTATCAAATGACCAAAGAAAGCTTAGAGTTGGAAGGGTTGATCTCTTATATGTCGAAACCATGGAGACTTATGATTTACATATAAACACTTGAAAGTGTATTAGACTAGCGGATACCTTATGCGTACCAAGAATTTCTTGGAACCTTGTATCTATTTCTCTAGTTTAAAACCTTGAAAGTTATGTAATAATTCATGGTTACGACGAGATTGCCATTACTCATAATAATGAATTTCTTGGTCATAGTTTCTTTGATAAATTGTTGTGTAAGTTAGAACTAGATCATAATTTTTCATAGTCTTTGTTGTCTCCTAATATTGATGACATAACTAAAACAAAGACAAAATCACCTAAATAATTAGAGAATTCCTCCATAATGTGGCATAAACTTCTTGGCCACATCTCACGAGTTTGCATGATACGACTCATAAAGGATAGACTATTACATTCTCTTGACTTTTGTGATTTTGAAACATGTATTCAATGGCTTAAGGGATTAAGAAAGGAGCCACTAGAAGTTCCAACTTGTTGGAAATAATTCACTCTGATGTTAGTAGCCCCTATTCCGCAACCATATCAGAACATACATGACTTACATTCATTAACGATTATTCATGTTATATGCACCTATATCTGATCAGAACCCTTAGAGACTTTTAGTGATCTTAAAATTTTGGTTTTAAACCAACTTGATCATAAAATAAAAGTTGTGAGATCAGATAGAGGAAGTAATTATTATGGTTGACATATTGATAGTGGTTAAGCTCTTAATCCTTTCCATAAATTTTGAAAAGGAACAAGACATAAGTAACCAATATACCATGTTTGGTTCTCCTCAACAAAATTTTCTATCGCTAAAAAGAAAGGGAGAAATCAAACCTTAATGGACATGGTGAAAAGTATGTTTGTCAACACTAACTTACCTACTTTCCTTTAGACTTAGGCCTTACGCACAACTGTTCATGTACTCAATAAGAGTTCCATTAGAATCTGTCCTTAAGACTCCTGGACAGAAAGGAAAATGTCTGTCTAAATTATATGAACGTATGAGGTTGTACTGCCAAAACATAACTCTATAATCCTAACTTAAAGAAACTGGATCCTAAATCCCTTACCTGTTTCTTTATCGGTTATTAGTTTTATTGTCTTTCCTACTCTACTAGCATTATTGACACGAGTATGTCACATTTCATGAGAACTAAGAGATCAGTGGGAACACGACAAATCATAACTTAAGATTTGCAGGAAGTACAAGAAGCGGGGGAACCACTCATTAGTTATTATTACTCCTCCGATAACTCCTCTTGTACCCAACGTTGCTCCTAATATCACTGATCCACTTTCTCCTAATCAAAATCAAAAAACCTAATCCTCTTAAACATGATACTACTAATGTTAAAGCATCTTATTAATAATGTTTAAGCATCTTCCTTACTGAACCTGAAAATCAACTCATGAGATTATCTAGGTCACTCAAGACCATAACTTTGATGATTTCATAACTGAAGTTGAGGGCATTGGAAAGCTTACTGATCCTACCTCTTATTAAGAAGCCATTAATAGCGATCATGCCGCTTAGTGAAATGAAGCCATAATTTGAGAGCTTAATTCCATATAGCATAATAACGTTTGGGACATGGTTGAATTTCTTGAAGAATCCAAATCTATAAGTTGTAAGTGGATCTTCAAAACCAAATTAGACCCGAATGGAAACGTCACACGCTATAAGGCCATAACCATTTGCGAAGGGCTTTACTCAAAAGGAAGGAATCGATTATCAAGAGACCTTATCTCCTGTCTCATAAAGATTCCTTAAGGATCGTCATGGCATTCGTAGTTCATTATGATTTAGAGTTACATTAGATGGATGTCAAGACCACTTTCCTAAATGCAAACTTGCATTAAGACGGATACATGTGAACCTAAAGTTCCATAAAGTAAATAGCACATGATCTGCAAGTTGAATAAGTCCATATACAAGTTGAAGCAAGCATCACTAAAATGGCACATTAAGTTTAATGAAGTCTAGGAAAAGACTTCCTAAGAAAATCAAGTGGATTAATGCACCTATCTCAAGATCAGTGGGAGTAGATTTACAATCCTTGTTTTGCACGTGGATGATATACTTGCAAGTAATAACTTGGATATGTTGCATGAGTCGAAGCGTTTACTTTTCGCAGAATGTTGACATAAAAGATCTCGATGATGCCTTTAATGTCACATGTATCGAAATACATCGGGATAGGCGTAATGATGTTCTAGTTCTTTCTCAAAAGACTTATATTGAACACATCTTAGAACGCCATAACATGCAGCACTACACACCCACTATATAGATCTAGTAGTAAAAGGAGACGTATGTAATTGTTTCCGAAGTCCAAACATTGAGATTAAAAGGAACAAATGAGGATGATACCTTACTCGTAAGTAGTTAAGAGCATTATATACGCTCAGGTCTGTATTCATCTAGATATCGCTTATATTGTCAGTATGCTTGGGAGTTAACTATCTTTAGCACACTGGAAAGCGGCTAAAAGGTTCTACAATATTTGCAAAGGACCAAAGACTACATATTAACTTATAGAAGAGGTGACAACTTAGAAGTAGTGGGATGTTTTAATTCTAATAAGAAATCTACTTCTGGATGTATATTTATGATTAGCTGGCAAACCTATCTTTTGACGGAGTCATAAGTAGAACTGACTACAACGTCTACCATGATGTCTGAACGTTCATAATTTCATGTCATGAGATGTTATTAAAGAACCTGGTCAGTGGACTCGAAAGTCGTCAACTTTATTATTAGACGATTGAAGTTTTACTGTGATAACTCAGCTACCGTAATTTTTGAACAGTAACATTTCAACTAGCGCTGAGATGTATCTCAATACAAAGATGCTGTTTAATTTACGTGAACGGATTGAGGAAAATGTTCTTTGTATTGAGTACATAAGTACACATAAATATGCTATGGATCCAATGACCGAAGGTCTTCCTCCTAAAATCTTCGTAGGACACCTGTCGAAGATGAGGCTTACTAAAAGACCCATTATGATAGCATGTTGTACTTATTGGTCATTATTATTATGTTAATGAAAAATTTTCCTCCTTATTCAGATTTTGTTTGTCTATTAGTTACACTTCGAGCTCATAACAGTGTAAAGACATTACATAACAAAATTTGTCTTAGTCAATTGATCATTGCTTATTAGTTTAAATTTGAATCATAGTTTGACTAGTGGGTGTCCTGAGTTGATGTTCTTCTCTACGACTGTACTTATAGGCTATGATTTCGGTTTAAAACAAAATGAGTATTATTCCAGAACTTACTAAATACTCATAGATAAATGATCGCTTGGTCAAGTGGGAGAATGTTGGAACCACGTTAGTGTGACCGTCACTGATCATGTGTCATTCCTGATATGATAATTGACAATAACTGAAATCCCTATGTCTAGTAAAGATATAATGGGCTTATTTACTCTTAGAGACATAGGATAGGGTTTCCCATTAGGTGATTGTAAACTAGGAGGACTAATGATGCACACATTAAACACCAAATGGGTTGAATGTGTAAATATTCTCCTTATAAATAGAGAGTCATTAACCCTAAGTTAAGGTTAATCTCAACACATAATGAACCCTAAAATTCGTGTGTGTATTCCTCTCAAATTCGTGCATCATGTTCCAGCCGAATTACTCATCCCATTATTACTCAATCACCTTGTTATGGGAACCCAAAATCAATAGCAATTATGCTTTAATGTTCTTACAGGTTCCACAGGACGATTGAGGATGTTTTATCACTCGAATCGAATCATGTTTATTCCAACAAAACAAAGTATACACTACTTCGTGGAGGGTTCATCATGTGGTTTATCCAGTTGATTTTATACGTTATAACCGACTTTCGCAAGTTTGTAACAACATCGACTTTCATTCGTTTAGTCGAAAACTATTGTTGAATTATGTTTGTGTTTATTATTCTGTACATTATGAAGGAACTGAGGCATAAGGCATACTCTGCTAGCTGTTGTACCTTTTGTATGAATTATTAAAGATATCATATGTCAAGCATTGGGTAGCGTAATGTTGATGCACGTTGATGTGACAACAGCAACTTAGATTTAATATGTCGGTTAGATTAAGACATTATGTTATTTTATGTCGTAACTATATATGTAATTGATAGATTATGGACTTTATGTTTTTGTAATGATCGATTACATGTTTTGGTATTATATATATGTGTTATGTATGATGTTTGTTGTGTGTTATACAAATACAAACATAATATGTGTTAGGATTCCTTGAATGATGAAACACTAAGGAATATAACTAAGTCGTACATCTAACGAAGATAAGGTATATCTTCGTTAGAGGCAAACGAAGATAAACTTCGTTTGGTACAAACGAAGATTAACTTCGTTACATGGGCTGGGTAGCTAAGTTCATAAGAACAAAGCCCAGCAAGCCCAGTTCGATCTGAAACATATATATACGAATGAATACCCTAAATTGAGGAACAATATTCGACATACACGTACTCCAGACTTCTAAGTTCGTTCTATAGCTTATAGAAACGAATATAGCATCATACGGTTGATTATCTACTTGATAATTAAGCGATATACACCTTAACTAATCAAACTAGTTATCTCGTGAGGATTTCGCACTCATGACATAATAATAGACGATCTCGAGAGCGATCTGTAACTATCGAGGGGTTCACACGTAATGCTTTTTTTTCTATATTCATTAACACGTTCATGAGACAATATTGATGTTGCAACAAATAATCACCGACAAACACAAACTAGAAACACGAATTCAGCTTTTATATTATTGTCAATAACCAACACATATATGTGGAACCTACTTTCTCCTGATTTATATATTATTGTCAATACTCAACAGTTTTCATATCTTTTTATGGACGAAACGGTAAATCTTTATTTCTTAACTTCTTCCTATTTCCATTATTCTTATATTTTACCAACCTTTTAATTAGCTTTCTCTTAGGGATATGGGATCGAGGCATTGGCTCCTTCAAGTGATGAAAGCCATCCATCTAGACAAAATGGTCACATTACAACATTGCTAAGCTAATGGCTTTAATTAAGTCACCCAGCCACAAGTTATCATGTGCACCGACTAATGTGATATCTTTTCAGGTTCACTTATTTAAAATGATTTCTCATATAAGTTGGCTAGCGCACGCAGCTATAATTAATTTCATGTCATTTTATTAAGGAGCAAGACAATAGAAGTGACTTTATGGGAAGATATGGGTCGTTCAATAGACAAATTAAGTGACTGTGCTACATAACATCGATCATTGCAGTTACGGCAACATATGTGTCTAAGTACTCAGAGGAAATTCAGCTTACATCGACAAATGCCACAAGGTTTTACGTCGACCCGCCAATACCAAACCTTCAACAACCGAATTAAAGAAAGGTAATTACCATTCTCTTTTACCAATTACTTTCGTGCTATGTCAAATTGAAGCAATCTTCTTCAACCGCGCTGTGGAACAACTAATAGGAATTTTGTATCACGAACTGATCGATCACAGGAGACAACTGTGTTGACCCTAAAGTCCTACCGACTGAAATAAAAAATATCCAAGGGCAACGCAAGCAACTGCAGCTCTCAGTCAAACTTAGCGGTTTCGTTAATGTCAACAGGATACTTGAAATACAGACACCGCTCCCATTGCCCAACACAAACTCCGCGTCATCTTCCACGGACCACCCTACAACGCCTGCACCAAAGCAACAAAGAAGAGTTTCACAGCACAACAAGGCCGCTACACCGGGTTCTTTCACATACATAACTAACTCCGTTTCATTATAAACTAATTAACTAACTTTCCCTGTCTTCTTACTAGCTAGACGTTTTGCCACCTCGAAAAAAATCAAAAGCCTCTTCCCAATCTACTCGAGGTACTCTACACAAACTTAAACACCTTATACAAATATAATGTCATTTGTCATCTATATGATTCAGCTTTCGGTCATATAACACTACTACAAATTACATGTTAGTGCATGTCTAATACGGTATACATAGCTAGGTAACTCTATATATTTATAACATTTCTATTCATGTCAATTTTAACTTAATGAATTCGCATAATACGAAGATACAAAACATGAGTATAATATACTAATATATATACATTTTATTTACCATTAGCATAAAATATAATACTAAGACTATCAGCAACAGTTCAGGATATCCTTCCAACAAACATCCTAATTAGCATGCCACATCAACTTTTCAACCATCCTTCCCACAAACATTTTTTACCCACAACAATAATATTAGATATCTTTCTTACAAACAACCAAATAATTATCACCTCATTAATGATTTTATGTTTTACTTTTAATCTTTATAAAAACTTATTTAACAAATAATACTAATTGATAATTAAAATATACATCAGTAGTTAGTTAAAAATACATTAGATCGATCGAGTTAATACTTTATCCATAAAAGTAAAAGAAAAAAAAATGGGATAGAAAACTTCAATGGCATGGTTTGTAATTTGGACAAACATTAATGGGTTTTTTAGAATTTATGTGTTAAAGAAATCTGCATCTATATCTGTCATCTTCTTGACTAGAAAACCTTTCCACCATTGACAAAAAAAAAAACTTAAGCTTTTTTTTTTATATATATAAACAATAAAACCTCAATACAATCGCTAGAAAACAAAGAAGTGAGTTTTCTTTCACAGGTATTAAATCTCCATTTCATTAAAAAAAAAAACGAATAGATCAAGGCATCTGTTCCAATCCTTCCTCACGGATGTCCAAGGATGGACATCCTCCACATCATCACCCACATCAAGACACTTCTATGGACAGCCTCCGCGTCACTCACGGATCTCTCACAAACAACCCCGTTGTGGATGGTCTAATAATCGTAGAGATAGGTTCACCAAAATTGAAATGAAGTGGTTGGATAAGTCAATCGGATATGGTTTAAAACAAAAAAGAGAATCCCTTAGATTGCCAAATCACCACATCTAACGCTCCATATTCTGTTTTTAAATTTCAGATTTTTTTTTATTGACACACTTATCTGTCATTTTGTGTTTCTCCTTTAACTGTACCTTTCTTCATATCTTTCACAGCCATCCTCTTTTTCTTTCTTCAACCCAACCACCCAAATCACTCACAAGAACACTAATCAATCTATCATCAAACCCCAACCATTTTTCCTTCATCTTTAAAATTTCAAACAAACAAAAGCCACGTAAAAACACTATTTTGCATATTCAGAGCTATATTTAATGGTTTTTTTATTTTATTTTTGTTAGATCTATTTTTTTTAAATCTTTACAGATCTCGCGAAACTCGTATCCACCGGATACATACGAAAGCAATTCATCAATGACGGATCTTCACTACTACGAAGTGAAACTAGGACGACTTTGATTCTTTATAGTTTTAGTTCTATGATATTTTTTATATTTTTACTAACTTTATTCATATTTATTTGAACATTTTGTTTTGATTTGGCTTTATAATAATTATATATCATATCGTTTCATATTTTTTGTTATTTTAGATCCTCAACTATAGTTCAGATGTAAAATTGAAGAAAAGTTGCGGCTTGTATCCAAATACAAATGGAAGATGAGATTAGACGATATTTAGCTTGTATATTTTTTCTCACTTGTATTTACAGTTCAGTATTAGTGGATAATTACGATTACATGTGAATATACATATTATTAATATAATTTTATATTTTGAGTTTTTGAACAAATAAAATAATTTTTTAATTTATCAAGAAATTTTATATATCTACTTGGCTTTGATGGTTAAGCATCAATTATTTTTGGGCTCTATCTTTTATTGTTAAATAATAACAAAATGGTTTGTATGCATTTAGCGGGAACATATAATAAAGCCGAGAATAAAGAATAGAGACCAGTTATTTTGAGTGAAATCGGCCTCTATATTTAGCATAAAGACCTGTTGTCAACCGGTTTTTATGAGTCATAGAGACAAGTTGTTTTACCGGTCTTTAAGTTGCATTAATTAGGAGCTCCATATATGCCACATATTTACATACTTAATTGCTACGTGTGAATTTTTTATTATACGTGGCACCACCAATCCATCAACTTTATCTAGATAGACATGTATAGCTAGTAGATATATAAATTCTCACCAAGCTGCCAACATCATATATCATTGAGTTGCATGTACGTGTATTTTGAGAAATCCAAGTGAAACACAAATATACCTGAGTATCATATCTACAACAATTCAAAAAGAATAAAATTAATAAAATGACAAGATGGTCGATCAACCAGGAACAGAACATCTCATGGATCCAACTCCACAATTCATGAACCCAAATTACAAACCAGCTGGCAAGCTTCAGGCCGGTTGTATATATATTAATTCACTTTTGTGGACCAATTTTGCGTAAAATAACGATTTCATAATCTAGGCATGCGTTGAAGTACATGAACGAATGCATGCAGCATTATCAACACCACATCAGTTGACGCGTATTCAGGGTGAGAGTGATGTCTCAGAGTTCGGAAAAGACACGCCAATTAATGGGTAGGCCATGGGCAGCTCAGCCTTACGAAATTGCGCCATCGTTTGTACGTGTTTCTTGCATCGGATGACTCTTGCTACTTCACAGGACAATTTCTCCGCTCCATCCTAATGGTATGTGTAGGGTTTTTGTTTTCTACATGCATGTTTTGGTTGAAATGTTTTTTGATTGATTGTGTTTTGATGAAAATCTGCAGGTGGAATGATAGTGAATATATGCTTAAGTTGTTGATATACGTTGGTACTCATCGTGCACGGAATTAGTAACACATGAAGATCGAGATCATAAAATAGTTAATTGTGTATATATAGTACATGTAAGTTAAATGTTGTTTTAAATATGTATATCAAAATAAAAGGAATCTCGTGTGTGTATGTAAAGTAAATGGCCGGTGTAAGACGTTAATAAAGTAATTATTATAATAGTTGAGTAATTATAATAGTTTTTATTTGTGAATGTTTTATTCTAGGTTCTACTATACTTTCAGTCATCGTGTTATAAGAATTGTAATATAAAACTTATATAAAAGAAAAAGCTAAACCAAAAATACAAAATCTGATATATGAAAAAGAGAAAACTGATTTAAGGAAATTTTTTTCGTAATCTTAATTGTATATCATAAAAGTTATCCACAAATCCTTTAAACTAGCTAGACAAACAAACAGCATCATATATATTCAAACCATTAATTAATGAAGAAGAAAACACCTTTTTAAAATTGAAATCCTGGAAGAATAAGCAGAAAGATCGAAACTAATAACATCCAAAACTAGTTATATCTAATCTAATTATTCAAGATTTAATTAAGCACGTACGCGCGTACACAAATTAAACCATCAGATTACTGTTATTATTTTTTTGTGTCTTTCACACTTCAAAAACAAACACATTACATACACATATATATAATCATAGGATTATATAATAATTATAATATAATTAATCAAGCAGCTGCAGCTGCAGTCTTAGTCGCTTTAATATCTTCACCACCCGCAGCACCATCTTTCCCCATAATATCAATAACTTTCGCCTGTTTCTTTTCTTGACTCATTTTCGCCACCTTAATTTTCAACACCCCATCTTCAAGACTCGCCTTAATATTTTCCAGGTCAGCATTCGCCGGCAATCTAAACTGTCTCCAAAACTTGCCACTCGTCATCCTCTCAGCCCTATGCCATTTATCCCCTTCACCATCCTCCTCCGCCTTCCTTTCTCCACTCACTTTCAAAACCCGACTACTCTCTTCCACCTCGATCTTTATCTCTTCTCTTTTCATCCCTGGTACATCCAGTGTGATCACGTGATGGTCTGACGTTTCCTTCCAGTCGGCACGTGCCAAGTTGATTATTGGGTCGAGGTTTTTATTATTAGGGAGATGATTAAATGGGGTTTGTTCGAGGATCTTAAATGGGTCTAATAGTTCTGATGTGACCATCATGTCGAGTAATGGCCTGTTGTACGGTATTAGAGCTTCTGTTTTTGTTGGCAAGATTATCATAATGGACGACGCCAATATGAAGAGAGTGATTATGTGAGACGTTTTTGACAATGCCATTGTACGTGTTAATTAGATATAGATATTTATATATATTTTTGTTATTTTGTGGTTTTTGTGACGTACGTTATGGGATTTGATAAGGGGTGATGGCTTTTATAATGGTGTTAGGAGAGTCTGCATGATTCTAGAGATTGCATGAAAGTGGTTTTTGGAAGTTTCGGGACATAAATAATTTGACACGAAACATGACGTTTATTGATGGGGTGATAGCCACTCAAATCTTGCCATGTCATCACATTTTGGTAAACTTTACATCACCCACCGACGACATGCATCATTTTAACTTTTATCCAAATATCTAATTTTTTGTTCCTCTTATACTAGTTGCGTCGTTCTCCCGGGAGACGTAACGTTAATTGTCTGTAATAATATGTAAAATTATAACGTGCATTTGAAACATTATACAGTAAATATATTAATGTAAATAATGACACATGAATAACAATAATGTAATCACTTATTATATGTATTACGTTAATATAATCTGGTTGGAAAAAAATAAATAAAACACAATATTATGTATGTAAAAAAACATAGTATATTTGTATGTGTTAATATAGTTGGAAGAAATAGACGAAAATTGAAAAAATATTAAATGACACAGCAAAAGAATATGTATTTTCGTTTTACTCGTAATTTGTTACGACTATAATTGTATTAATAAATTAATAAAATATGTATAACAATGACTATGTTAATAACTATAACGTCACTCACTCACAAAAGAATGATATAACGTGTTTCATATATAATATAGGTGGCGAAAAACGTACAACCTGAAGGCTTACAAAAAAAGAAGTTATTCTAGGGGGGAAAACCCGCAAGATTCAAACTCGCAACATCAGTCCATGAAGTAATTTAACAAATGCCCTTAAACCAATCCATCAAAGTGCGTTGTTGTTAAATTCAACTCTATCTATAATATATATCTTAATTGTAATTAATACGAAAAAGGATAAAAAGATATCAAAAAGAAAACAAATATTTATGCTAAAACGTAACATGAAGAACAAAACCATTTATATTAAACAAAGATACTAAAGTGAAAAATGTTGGCCTTCAAAACTATTTTGAAAACAATTAAGAAAATAAAATCTATTGTAAATTTTCAAAATTGTCTATTAATAACAAAATTTGAAAAGATAAAAGTGGAAAATATGTTTGAATAAAAAAGGGAAAGAGCAAACATTTACATGAAAGATGTCAGGGGCAACGCATATTACCATCTAAACTAACTAAATGTTTGTTGAATTATTTGGCGTATGTTTTATATATATGTTTTTAATTTCGAATAAAATAATATGCACGCAATTTCGTACCTTTGGTTTTTATATATATACTAATATATGATTTTAACCATGATCGGTTTACTTAAGAATAAAAATAAAAACTACGAGTGCTAATAATTAAATTCAACTGATCAATAACTAGGTATATATAGTATTACTTAATGAGTTGAATTGATTTTTAAGATATTGACTTCAAGGATATTGTATTGTATAATCATTAAAGGTCAAGATAATGATCAGTGGTTTTAATTGATATTAAAGCTAAAATATTTTATGAAAACTTAAAGTAAAAGTTAAAGCATGTTTATTAATGAGATAAGTACCTGATAGTGTAATAAACTATGCATGAATGTTTATGTTATGTAATGAACTACCTAGATGTTTATTGTATGTAATGAACTTTCAAATCTCGGTTATTGAATGTACCCGGGTATATGTGGCAACAATCTAAGCTGCCACTTGTACGCTTTCGATTGGTCGAATACATCCAATAACCTAGATTTAAAAGTTCATTACATACAATAAACATCTATGTAGTTCATTACACAACATAAACATTTGTACATAGTTCGTTACATTCCTAGGTACTTATCCCTTTATTAATTGGGTTAGGTATCTTGGAATGTAAGTAATTTTGGCAACTTTTTCTATTGTGTGTATGCATCAAAAATTTTGAACATTTTATGTAACTATCTCGCTAAATTGAACGCTTAATGTAAAAATGTATACGTGGCAACCATATGAGCTGCCCACGTGGAAGTTTTTGATTGGTCAACGTAAAACATTTACATTAAGTGTTCAATTCTAGCAAGATACTTACATAAAGTGTAATAAATTTTTGATACTTACATACAATAGAAAAAGCTACAAAGTTGCTTACACTACTAAACCCTTATTAATTTATTGAAAAGCTTATATCATGAACGGGTTTTGGATGAGTATAATAGTTGAAAAGCTTATATCATGAAAAGCTTATATCATAAAGTGTAATAAATTTGGTAAGGTTTGTTTCATATATATGTTTTCTAGTTTTTGTTTTGTAGTTTTTTTTTATACTTTTTGTTTTTGTTTCATTTTTGGGTTCTTTTGTTTGGGCTTGAATGGAGTAGAATTTTGGACGTGATTTTAACATTGCCCTTAAACAATTATATTTTATTTACCTGCAGCATCAAGCATCCACGATTATTGTAGCCCGCATTGCGGGCGTTAAACTTCGTAGTTAAAAGTAACTCCAATTACACTTGTGAACAAATAATTTTGACATAGCAATATCGATACTTTTAATTCAATTTTAATTAGATTGTTTCAATCTAGTTTTTACACTCATCTCTCTCTATAACTAAGAAAGAATATAGAAAATATTTATATTTCATTACAATTTAATATTTATATTTCATTACAATTTAGCTTACAAGTAAAATTTTTGCTTACTTGTCAATTGTTGATAAATAGTTTTTATTTAAGTATATATCACATTTGATTCTTAGTTGACATAAAAAAAATTAATAATAATATATTAATAATAAGATAATATTATTTGGCTAACATCTCAATTAACACCGTTATATATGTAGATATCGAATATCATACTCATAATACTATACTTATAATTCTATAGTTATCCTATTAAGATAATAACATATGGTATAAGATTATTTATAGTGTAAAGATTCCCTAGGTTTAATCGATATGTATGAAGAGGTTGAAAATGTTAATTCAAACCATATTATAAAACATTTCACGCTTTTCTTTTTTACATCAACTATCAAATTATTACTATTTTTTGATTTTGCATGTTTATGTTATTTAGGTTCATTTAATCCGCATAAAATTGAAGAATAGAATATAAAGTTTACAATTGTATTTTAAGGTATGATTTTTATTTTAATTACTCATCAATAAATTTATAGTTTTAACTCTTTATCTATATTTCAATTTCTAATCTTAATTTGATTACCGATTATTAGTTAACTAGTGATTTTGGTGGTCGCAACTATTGATTATATATTCAAAATAAATGTGCATAATACATAATTTATTGTTGAAACACGTCGAACCGTTTAAATCACGATCTAAACAACTACAAACGTGCGGAATCCGATTGTAATTGTCTTTGAGGATTCTAAATAAACATGAACATATAAACACGAACTGAATGATGAATAAGAGATAAGAACAGATGCAAAACTCGTGAATATCATTAATCATATAAATATTACACCAAATTAGTATACATCTTACTGGCACGGGGTATAGATCTCTACCCCATGCGCTATGAACGAAATCTGTAGCAACTAAAATCATTAAAACACAATTGTAACCTAATTCTAGTATATAGGCTGTAGAAACGGGTTGGGCTTCTATCTTGTTCATGGGCTTCGACTTCCTTCACACGAACTAGATGCCTCGTGCTGACGTCATCACGACCTTGATGATGCCTTCTCTTCATCTTAATCAGCCCTTAAAATTGCATTGCAACGGACAATAATCTATGCACGAAACGTGCATCTACATTTATATTTATATATATCATCAATTTCAATACACGTAATAGAATGAAAAAATCAAATCGTAATATGTTTTTTAAAATTTATAATGTTACAAATTATTTTTTAATATGGCATAAACATTTTGTGTATTATTTCGTTAACATATCTATAAGTAATGTAGTTTTCTATAAAGTATTAGTAGATTTACAATTTCTATGATTACCTTAATGATTTTTTTAAATACTTTTTTTTGGTCAATTTTGTATTTTTTAAGGTTAACTTACAAAATTAAAATATTTTATCATTCTTATATAAGTTATTATTATGTTTATACTATATATATAGAGTTTTTATATGAAATACTAAAAATGTATCCTCAATTATATATATATTCTAGCTAATGACTATCATAATTAACTTTTTTTACCGTACAACGTACAAGTTTAATCTAGTTTTATATATGCACGTAGATATGACATGTTAGTAAAACACCATCAATTTGTAACTGCAAGGATCGGGTGGATGATGCTATGATAATACTTTTATAAATTTATTAATTATTTGTTTTCACTCAACAAAGATACGGAAATGCGTGTAAAGAATAGACCGGTTAAACTTAGTAGACCTTTTTTTTATAACTAGCAAGTCTTTATGTATTGGTATTCCTTATCATCAGAATACTATTTCTTATATAAAAATTAAACACTATTTCCTCTTATCTAATGTTCAAGATTCATTTTCCTCTATTGCTATTTATTAATCAACTCTTACCCAGGAAATTACAAGAACAGAAACCGGTTAAACTTAGTAGACCTTTTTTTTTTATAACTTGCAGGTCTTTATGTATTGGTATTCCTTATCATCAGAATACTATTTCTTATATAAAAATTAAACACTATTTCCTCTATCTAATGTTCAAGATTGATTTTCCTTTATTGCTATTTATTAATCAACTCTTACCCAGGCACCCACCACCTCCGATTCTAGGATTTTGAAAGGACCGAACTCGACTCGGCCATTTTATAAGAATTTTGTTTCAAGAATGTACTCAACTATAAATCTCAACAAATACAATACCAAAACTCGTTATAAAAGACATCGCACAAAAAATAGAAATTTTGGCATGACCTTTTCGTAAAATCTACATCAAAAGACTCATTATAAATAACCAAAACATCCTTGAATCTAACACTTGACGTAACAATAACTTTACCAAAATGACATATCAAGAGCCAAGATCAAGAGGACTACTACGGGTTCTAGCAAAGAAACCATTTTACCACAAAAGAGATTGACATTTCCAAATCCAAATTCAACTTTAATATGCAAGAAAAACAATCTTGTTTCTACTTCGGGGACAACATATCAAAAGGGTAAACAACTAAAAGGTAAGCAAAACTTGGTGAATAATCTTGCATACGTTTATACACACATAGGAGGGCAATGCACAAAGGCCTATTGCATATAGCCTATGGCACCGTCGTACCATACCTATATACTTATCTTTATAGTAATGCATAACATTGAACAATGTCAACTCAATCAATATCTCATACATATCATATCAATAATTCAAGATTCTTAGGCCCCATGGTCAAGAGAATCTTAGGCCTCATACATCGTATATCAAGAGGTTCTTAGGCCTCATACATCATATATCAAGAGGTTCTTAGGCCTCATACATCATATAGCCCCTACTTAGACTTAACGCCAAATCGATTACCACACACGAAATCCACCATCATATAGAAATCGACCCGACACACACACACACATACACACACACACACACACACACACACACACATATATATATAAGATATGCAAGAATACTCACCTTCTTCGCGACCATAAATCAACAATCAAGAAGACAGCAAGAACACATATATAAGCTTTAAACCTAGCAAATAATCACAAGTACATATAAGATCATCAATCACATACTAGGCCACCTAGCCACAATCGATAGCATCTTAGCACCAAACCGATCTTTTATAGTCTCACATTGTTCTTAGTTTGATTTACAAAACATGAATCTCTTATAACATTATCATATGGCCAAACACACTTTTATACAAAAAGTACTAGTACCATTTTCATATTCGACCAAGATGACTTCAAACAAGTATAACTTTTGTTCTACTCAATCTTTTTACGTGATTTCAATAGCCAATTAAAGAAGACACATATATCTAAATCTTATCTTTAGTGACTAACATGTGAATTAGTCCTAAAAAGTGACTTCTGCTCGTTTTAAAAACAGGTACAATTGATGTTCTTATTGACAAAAAAAACAGATTTGACCTTTGACTTCAAATAATCCTAACTTGAGTTCTACACCATATTTTTACCTCTTTCCAGTGGTCACTTAAAGGGGACACATGTAGCTACATTTTATCTTTAGTGACCAACACATGATTTGACTCTCACAATTGCGTTTCACTCATTTCAAAAACAGACACATGATCAAGTTTTTGCTAAAAAAATCAAATTGACCATATGGACTTCAAAACTTCATCATTGGAGTTCTACTCCACAAATTTACCCCATTTCAGTGGCCACAAAGACACATAAACCTACATTTTCTTTTTAGTGATTAACAAGTTAATAATCTGATACAGAGGTGTTCTTCATGTTGCAAAATCAGAGACAGAATCTGTCAAATTTTGTTCCCACCAACAATCGCTGAAACTTTCATGCAAGCCAACTAGAAACTCACAGTTTGATTAAATTTCAAGAACCCTAACTTGTATTAAAAAGTAATTAACTAATTTAAAAGAAAACCTCCATTTTCCACAATTCAATATAATAGTAAGGACTCTAACTTCTAAAATAATTAAATAAACAAGGAATAATCACACCTTCAAAAACAATTAGTCAAATAAATGGGAAACCACACTTTCTTTCTTTTTTTTTTTCTTTTTTTCTTGATAAATTCAACCCTCACCCACATATATCTACTCTCAATCTTCCATATTCTCTTGCTAGAAACTTGATAATTATTATTATCATTTGGAAGATTTTTCTTGAACTAGATGCAATGGAGGATACAAAATTTCTTAAAAGTAATTTAGAAGAAGGATTTGAAGAATATAGAAGTTTGATGTTTGTGAGTGGAAGAATGAGACACCAAAAGAAAGATGGTTGGCACCTCTACTTTGTGTCACTCCTCTTTTAAAGTTTATAGGGTAAAATATCCGTTATCTATTAAAGTTCAAACTAAAATAATCTCATATTTAAAAATAAAATACTAGAAAATTATTTTAATGTTAAAATTATAATAAAGATTAATTTTTATTGACCTGGAAATTTAGGATTACAAATCTTTACCAAACCATCAAAGTTTTCATCAACTCTTTTTCTTCTCTACAAATTGTGAATCTTCGGTTGTCAAACAAAATCTGGAATTGTTGCTGGAGTTTTGCCAAGATCTAAGATCTAGGTATTTGCAACTACCTTTAAGATTGTATATGTTTGTTTCATTACATATTTTTATTATTTATACTTATTATATGATCATTACCTTTAAGATTGTAAAATCTTTTTTTTTAAATTATTCTCTATTCATGTTGTGATATTTTAGATCTAACGAATCAGGATCCAAAGTTATCTTGCATCTCTTTGTCTTTGGTGGATGGATACCCAGTATACGGGAAGAAAAAAATGTTAGTTTGACCTATACCTTTTGAAATTTTTTGTCATATATACATCATCTAATTTTATTTTTAGTTCTTTTGGATAATTTTTTTTTTTTTAATTTTCTTTGACAAGCATTCAGCTGTTTGAGAAAATATGAAACTAGAAGCTTATATTATCAATTTGTTCATCTATTTCAGAAAAGATTGAACAAGTTCTCATAGCTTTTTTTTGTGTCAATTCATTAGAATATATGATTCTTTTTGAAGTTTATTATATGTCATATCCTATTATCCTGTATATATCATTGCTGGATCTTTCACTTACTGGTTCTATAGGAGCATATCAGTTTGCATGATTTTTTCACATTATTTAGTTTATTTTTATCTAACTTTAATTTACATAGTATGAATTGGTACATGAATTTAAGTTGTATTGTTTAGATTTGATAAAGATTAGTTTAAAATTAAAGCTGTTTGGAACTGTGACATAAAGATTGATTAATATATTGATTACTCCCATCATCCCTAATTAGTTGTCATGGGACCCAAAGCTCATAGATCAAGAAATATTTGATTATTATGTTTTTTTGTCATAAAATGACATTAATAACCTTAACTACAAATTCTTAACCAATTTGTCTTCGCATTAACATAACTACTCATATTCCACTACGCCTTACTTTCCCTGCTATTTTTCATAATACCAACTGTTGCTTACAATCATTTTGTCTTTTACTCACATGAGACGCCAAGAGTTAAACTTTTTAAGATTACTGCCATTTTTTGCCGCTATTCTTTTTGGGCACATATAGACTTGTTTAAAAATGCTGCCTACTGCAAACACCAACGACAAAAATGTTCTTAAATTTCACATTTTCACTAGAGTTGCTTTCTCCCTTTCATTTACCGTCGATATGGAACATTTAGCAAACCCACGTGTAAAAAAAAACTTAACCAATAACTAAAGACAAATCATCTACCAAATGTTAATGCAACAAAACGTTGATGGAAAATTGCAACATGGAACCCTTGAACATGTGGTGACACTTTTCTATGTATCTAAGCGGAGTAGAAGTCGCATTACGTTATTGAAAAAATATTCAGTGTGTAGCAAAGCAATAATAGACGTTTCAAAATCAACAATGCATAAAATAATCAAAGAATGAACTTTAAGACCACATACAAATGCGATCGAGCCGGATTTAACCGATGACAATAAGAAAGCAAGGTTGGGGTGTTGTCTATCAGTTATTACTCGATCATTGACATTTCGCGACATGTTTAATGTGATTCACATAGATAAAAAATGGTTTTACATGTCAAAACCATCCAAACATTACTATCTTGACCCCAAAAGTAATGTTCCTAGCCGCAATTGCATGACCAAGATTTGATGCATTGGGTAATGAAGTCTTTTCGGAAAAATCGGTAAATCCCCAATAACAACTTTGGAACCTACAAAATGGTCGAGTAAGAATAATGGGTATATTAACGTTTGAGTGGCATTGAAGTAAGAGAACTTGGGTTAGTTAGTTGGTATTTGTAGGCTATTTATAACTATTATTTGAATAAAAAAACAAGTTTCCCATATTATTTTACATTTTCTGCATATTAGCATTTATATACATATAAGTAAATGTGAGTGTCTGGGTAGAATTTGGAGCCTAATTTTCCAACATATTGGTATCAGAGCTTAGGGTAGTGAATATCTTGCCGGTTTGAGAGTCGATGGCAAGAACGGGTTCAACTGTTTTTTTGGCTGTTGGACCGGAGAAGAAAGGAAAGAAAGTAGGCTTGATTTTTTTATTATTATTATTTTTTTAGAACAGCGAAGGCTGGGCCATGGGTATCAGGACTGGTTACCGTGGACCTAAGACCCTTTTCCCTCCATCCTGCCCGCCCCACCCGGTAAATGCTCCACGAAGGCCCAGGAAACCTAAAGCATGTAAATCTCACGCCTGAGAGTATCGAACCTAAGACCTCACGGACAAACGTCCGGGTGTCCAACCACTGAGGTAATCAGTGAAGGACAAGTAGGCTTGATTGAAATCAGCAAAAGGAAGAAAGTAAGAGTGCTGGTGAATTAAATAAGCAAGGAGAAGAAAGAAGACCGTAGCAGTGCCCCAAGGAAGAAAAAGATGCTCCAGACCGAAGAAAATTTTTTAAAGCTCAAGACCAAAGAAAAAGAACAGTGACCAAGGTGATGACCTACATCGGAGATGCGCCTGAGAAGATCAAAGACTGATGAGAAAAAAAAAAAGGATTGAGTTAGGGAAATGCAGGCGGAGTCAGCATTGGATTGGGTGAACTCATCAAGAGAATGACAACAGAGGCCGAGTCAACCATGGTAATTTGTAGGAGATTAAAGATAGAAGTTGCTTATGATTGTCACATATGTTTGGAAAGTCAAATAAAATTAGAGGTGATGATGGATTTGCTGTTAGTAACTCAAAGTCAATAGACAAAACAAAGGTGGCAGAAACCGAAGATGATGGTGTCAATAGTCAAACTAAACACAATTCAACATTTTGTGTTTCATGCTGTTTCGAAGAAAAAAAAGGTATTTTTCAATTTGTTTCAATGACATGAAAGAAAAGAAGGTTAGAGACTCGTAACTAGAAAAGGTAGGAGTAGTAAGACCGTGAAGATAGAAGCCATAATAGGCCGAATGGCTAAAAAAAAGGGGGGCATGAGACAGGATAACTAGTCTGTGTGAAGAATGAGTAAGACCGAGACTGTGGTGTGACAAGACCAAAAGTTCACTCCAAAGTAGACCGTGAAAAGACCGTAGACCAAAAGAAGCTTTTATTGAAGAAAGCTTAGGCCGAAAGACTGAGATTGTGAACCAAGACCAAGACCGAAGGGGTTCACATAGACTGAGAAGGAACACAGTTTGTGAACAAAGACGAAAGAGTTCACATTAGGCCGAAGTCGTGAGAGAAGGACCAAAAGTGTTCACGTTGGAAAGATAAAGACCGGACCTGCGTGGTTCATATAGCAAGACCATGATGGGTCAAGATTAAGGGGGGTGAATGTGGCTTTTAATGTTGACTTATTTTGAATATTTAGGTTTTATTGTTAGTTTTATTTATCACATGTTTGTTTAGAGTTTAGAGAATACACCAAGTCATAAGTTTGACCAAAACTTAGGCATGTTAATGTTTGAGTGGCATGAAAGTTAGAGAACTTGGACTAGTTGTTGTTTGTAGGCTATTTATAGCTATTGTTAATTTTCCATATTATTTTATTTCTTTCTGCATATTCAAATTTATATATATCTAAATAAATTGTGAGCGTGAGAGTAGAATTTGGGGCTTGATTTTTCAATAGATTAAACCTATAAATTATTGTCCATTAATATATTATATTGACGATATTCAATACTCTCCGTTTAAGTGAATACACCCGTTTTATATAAATGTAAGAATTACACGTTATTTCAAAGACTCTCGCGAATCGGCTCAAAAAGAAACTGCCAAAGCTTATTTCGAATACCCAGTCAGCCTTTCTCAAAGAGAAACATAATGGACGGTCCTTTGATGCTTAATGAAATAATAAATTGGCTGAAAAGAACGAAACAAGAAGCTTTTTGTCTGAAAATTGATATTGAAAAGGCATTCGATTCGATAAAGTGGGATTATCTAATCTCCATTATGGACCAAATGGGCTTTCCTGCTCGTTGGACCCTCTGGATTAAAGGTATTCTAGCCTCCACTCGTTCGGCAGTTCTTATCAATGGTTGTCCTACTAATGAGTTCAACTGTGAGCGGGGTGTCCCTCAAGGGGATCCTCTATCACCCTTCCTCTTCCTAATTGTGATGGAAGGTATCTCAAATATTATGCAAAGGGCCTCATCCTTAGGCTTAATTTCGAGTATAAGATTACCAAATCAGGGTCCCTGTATAAACCACTTGTTATATGTCGATGACTCTATGATTATTGGTAAATGGTCATCCACCCATCTCTTAAATATCTCGAGAATCTTGAGATGTTTTTTCCTTGTATCCGGTCTCAAGATTAATAGCCAAAAATCCTGTTTCTATGGAATAAACCTTCCATTAGAAGCCTGTACCAGTTCTTGTGAGACCCTCATGTGCAAATCTGGGCAATTTCCAATCACGTACCTTGGACTAACTGTTGGCTCCAATATGAATCTCATCAAAAATTGGGCACCAGTCATCAAAACCTTTGAAACCCGCCTATCTCTTTGGAAAGCCTCCACCCTTTCTGCTTGGTGGTATCACTCTTATTAAATCCATGCTTAATAGTTTCCCTTCTTACTTCTTCTCCTTGTACAAGGCACAGGTAAGTGTTCTTTCCAAACTTGAATCTATTCGTAGATCATATATATGGGGGGGGGGGGGGGGGGTTCCTTGTCTAGTAGGAAAATACCTTAGGTTTCTTGGGAGCGTGTGATCTCCCCTGTGGATTCGGGTGGTCTCGGGTTAGGTAGTTTACAAATAAAAAATCTTTCTCTTTTGTCTAAATGGTGGTGGAGATTTCGTACAGAACCTACTAGTTTATGGACTCAAGTTATCACTGCCATTCATCACTCGTCTAGGAATTGCTCTCCTGTTCATGTCCGTAATAACTTTGTGGGAGCTTGGAAAACCATTGCGGGTTTAAGCTCCCACTTATCCGAGTTTGATATTGCTCTTGAGTGTTTTATTACAGGTTCACTTGGCAACGGTAACACTCTTAGGTTTTGGATTGACACCTGGATGGGAGACGAACTTTTGAGGTTGACCTTTCCTGATCTTTTCAAGCTCGAAAAAGAAAAGAATTGCTTAATCAAGGATCGATGCACAGGTGCTGGTACTTTCTCACAATGGGAATGGAGATGGACACGACCACCATCCACCACAACTGAACTGCAACAATTATTGGTTCTACTATCTCGGCTCCAAAGAACTCACTTGTCTGGCGATAATGATTCATGGGAATGGAAACTAAACAGCTCTCTTTCCTTCACAATTAAATCCATGAGATCCAAACTCGAGAATGCAATTGTTGGGCCCAAGCAATGGGCTTTCCCCTGGAACAATTTCACGCCCCTCAAGGTCAACATACTGGCATGGCGTATTGAGATGCAACGTGTACCACGATTGATCGTCTTTTACAAAGGAATATCAATGTCCCTTTTTCTCTTTGCTCCTTATGTAATTCTCAAAATGAAAACACTTAACACCACTTCATTCACTGTCCCTTTACAAAATCATTATGGGTCTTCCTTCAATCTTAGTGTCGGCTGCCTATTCAAACACCCGAAAACCTTTACGAACGCATGGAATATCATAAGACAATTTACACAAACCCCCACAAACAGAAACTCATCCATCTAGTCATTCTTAATTTCTGCTGGATAGTTTGGAAGAGTAGGAATAACCATATTTTTTCCAACAAATCACCCTCCCTTCCTTTTGCCATTAAGTAACTAAAAGGGTTAAGTTTTCTTTGGTTGAATAATAGAGCAACCTCTGGATCAATTAGTTGGACCCATTGGAACTGTTTCAATTTTTAATCTCTGTAATACTCTTTTTAGTTCCCCGCAATTGTATGTTTTCTAACTGCTTGCTAGATTTCATATAAATAAAATATCTTTTTAATGTTAAAAAAAAAAAAGAATTACACGTTTTACTCTAATGTCAGAGTAAATAAATCATATCATGTTATACGGGAAGTATTTACAAAAGTGTGTTTAAATAGGATTTTACTGTACTTCTGTACCAATAAACACACCATTATATACCCCTTATGAGATAATCTAAAAGTGTTTTTTTTCAACAATAAGGTGTGTTAAGGTATTCTCAACTGAATAATGCAAACCCACTAACATACAATGCATATATATCATTTGAGTCTAGTCTTAGATTGTACCCAAGGTAGGTAAAAAATCACATTTCCACAAAAATTATAAACGTTTTGTTTATTAAAGAGAACAAATGCAGCAATGAAAATTCGATTGAAATCAGATGAATAGTACTATGGCGAAAACGAATCTATCCTCATTATTTTGTGTATGCTTGTGTATGTAACTTAATTGGAAATGCTTGTATAGAATAATATCCATTAAGTAGTCTTATACATGTGCTCAAAATGAAAATGTGTATACAACACTTGAAACTTGTTGAAAATCACAGTAGTTCAGTAACATGAACATGAATGGCTTAATTCACGACAATTAAGTCGCAAAAGCAAATAATAAGATTGTTGATTGCCATCAATGTAAAAGTCATCAGAGTTAGTTGACAATTTGCTTGAATTTGACGATGCAATCCAAAGCTTGGTCAAAATCAATATCTTCCAGGGCTAATGTGAAACGACAATAGCCTGGAATTCCTGTCCAAGATGGCCCGTTGATGCATAATCCAGTGGCTCTCAACATTGCTTCTCGGATGTTGGTGTCGTCCAGTTTGGCTTCCCATGTAGAACCATCTTTATCAAGTTTGAAGCATTTGCCAAAATAAGCAGATGGCTTTGCAATTACAGAAACACCTCCACGAGCTTCTATTACTTCCCACCCACAACTCTCGAGTGTCTGTTTATAGTACAAACAATGGATTATCTTAAGTATTACAACACAATACGACAACCTTAGTTTAACATTTTATTTCTGTAAATCTCTTCTAAAACCATTGTGTTTTAAAATCAAAGATAAACCCACAAAACTGAGATAAAGAACAGAATCTTGCATCGTAATAAAAGTGTAAGCATGAATAGATATTCTTTGGACATAAGAGTGAGATTTTGGAACATAAGAATTAAAGAGTACAATCAAAGGTGTTATGTGAGCATGTATAAACAGCAAAATACAGAAATAGAGCCACTAGCCTTCTACCTACATAATGCAGTGGCAGAACTAAAAAGGAGAGCATCGTGATATCACCTTTGGTTGTAGTTAAGAAAGGGGGTTGATATATATGTAAGGTTGCGTACTTGTTTGGGGTTGTTTTGTAGGGTCCAAAGGGTTGAGATTTTCCAAGGGGTGATTTTCCCTTAGGTAGTTAAGTATATCAGTATATGAGAATATAGTGTAAAATATAAGTTCATGCTAACATTTCCACTTGCTATGTCCATGTTCAAAACTGTGAGAGAAGAATATTTGTATTGTTCTCATATTCCTCTTTCACAACCATAGACTTCACGGCATTTTTTATTTCATCCTACGTTACTAATGAAAAACAGCCAATATTTCTTATCTACAGATTAGTATACAATGCTCCCTTTCTCCAACCTCATCGAGCTGGCAATTTCAACCCAATTACTTAATTATTGGTTAACCGGGGTTATATTTAATCTCTAATATACGCAACAGGTAAATTAAAAACCACTAATAACAATTAACTTGCACAAAACGGTTCAGAAGGTCACACTAGTGTATTTTCAATACGTGAAACTTCTTTTCTTTCACATAACTAGATTATTTCTGGAGATATATATTTTCAAAAACTTTTAAGAATTTTGGACCAAAAGTGGTTCAGGTCAACACAAAGTGACCTGTTTCCACCCATAGGGAAAATCATTTTGACCTGTTACCCAACACCCCTAACAATCTAACATTACCTATTTGCAACCGTTACACGGCATTTTAACAGAACCATATACAAGGATTCGGGCGAAGAGAGAAGCACCCCCAGTCCCCCACTTTCTATGAAATAGAGAATATACTGCAGTGGAAACTCACGATGATAGTATATTATATTGCTAATGCGTTACCTCTTTTAAGCGTTTGAATCTATCAGCCAGCACTTTCCCCTGTCCTTCATCAGCAACTGTTAAATCAGTTTTCATCTCTCTAAGATCCAGCAACTTCTTTGCAGTATACCTAATGGTACTGTGAGGTTTATTCAGTCCCGAGAAACTGTGAAATGCATCAGCCAAAAATCCTTGCTTCAGAACAAGAAAGCCGTATGCAAGGCCACCTGTAGGCATCTTAAAAAACAAGCCTCCAAGTAAACACACACAGAAAGACGGTTTTCCAGCTAATCCTGCTAAAGTTGCATCTAAATTCCAACCAACCCAGCCCTTAGAGTTAAATTTCACTCCAGAGAATGAAGTATCAATTATAACCCGTGCACCAAATTTAGCACAGACTGTCAGCAAGCTTTTAATTTCTTCATTGCTGTAAAGCTGCCCTGTTGGGTTTATTGTCGGGCCAGAAATATAGACCCACGGCTTACTAACAGTTTCCAATACACTAATAAGTTGCTTTTCTGTCAATTTAAAACTTGCTTCAGCCTGTGTAGGGATAGGCACGATGTTAGCATTTAAGAACTTGGCAGATGATACATAATTGCCATTTGATCCATTCGGTATACATAGGCTTCCACCTTCTTCAATGCAGCAGAGAACTAGTTTATTGAAAAGGGCCAATGGGAAGTCTGCGAATATGAATTCTGCAGTGTGATCAACTGAGAAGTTGTATGAATTCTTGATGAATTGCTTAAGGCTGGGAGTGATGTCACACTCTGATTCTGTGACATTTTGCCTTGCAAAACTTTCAAAAATAGCAGCCTTGACTGGGGTTGGTGTAGGTAAAAATACTTGATCCACATCCATGTGAATTAAGAAAGATTTGTCAGTATCTCTAACAGATAGTTCTGCTTGGTTCAGAACTGAGATTGCAGAGCTTGAAAATCCTATCATCTCACTAGATTTTACATCTTCGGCTTCTCTCTGATAAATAATAAAATTAAAAAGTCAACTCTTTAAACTTCACTTGCGTCAAGAAGAATCAAAGACAAATGTATGTATAGAGCATCTAGAAGCAATATTTAAAACCAACTCAAAAGGTTGTGGGTGGAAGTTCTACCTATTCACTAATAAATAAGTCCATGGGGGTTGTGTTCTATATTGAACAGATCAAATCAGAAATTTTGGGTAAAAGGAAACTCTCAGATGGGCGGTAAGGCCACCCAAATTCTATTTAATAATGCATACAAGTTCCTAAATCATTGGTGCAATTTTCCACCATTTATTTAAAATAAGAAAAATGTGTTTGTAAGTCAACTTGACCCACATCTACTCAGCAGGAACCTTATTTCCAATTTGGGCCAGAGATGTAGAATACAACCATCTCAGAGATTTTGAGATTACAAGTTTTATATATTTGAGTGATCTATAGAGAGTCAAAAGTATCAGCTTGCTTCTCCATGAAGCATAACAAAGAAAAATGATTTGATTCAATTTGATTTTTATAGATCAGTTCTACGAAAATATCTTTTGTTTAGAAAGAGTTGTATACATGTTTTGACTTTGGGAAACCCAAACAGTGATCGTAATTCCTATTCCTTACCCGGCATCAATAAAGGGGAAAATTTGGGTTCTCTACAGGATTTAATATACAAAACTTGATAAACTTTAATGCTTTAAGTACATAAAGCGAACCTCGGCAGGAGGATGTCTATCAGGAAGCTGGAAAGATAGAAGCTCATGAAAAAGACAGCCATAATAATATTGGCTAATAAGGGCAGTATTGCCTTGCAAGAGTTCCACACTCCTTGACAATGCATCAAAGACAGTTTGTTCTTCTGATATCACAAAAGCTACTTCAAGATCTGTATAAACCTGGAAAAAGAATGTGTGTGATGATTAGATAACACAATGATGATAAACTGTACGATCAGACTGTACAGATGCAAAAGGAGACGCCAAAATGGGTGGGCTGGGTAACGGATCAAAAGAGGTTCAAACTATTAAAGCTCCTTTATAAAACAAGATGAAATGAATCGCAACACCTTTTACCCAACTTTGAACTTCTTTTATAACTATTTAGTATTAATTATGTATACCAGAACAGTATTATTACAATAATTACCTGAATTTATAAAAGAAAGGTGTTAGGAAGTTGTACGATTTAATTAAAAGACTCTGCGCAACTTTCAACCCATTTGACCCATTTCCCTTTTACCTAGAAGATTTTATTTGATCAACTTGAGATTTAAATATACAAAAAAAAGCCCAAACCAGCCTACTGGTAAGTAAATGGCTAGAAATTTATCGCATCTAAAAGTGGGTAAGCTAGATTCAAGAGCTTCTAGATGATTACAAACACCAATTAATGCTATGGTTTTCAACAATTACTTTAGCTAATCAAAGAAGAAACATACCTGATTTTTCAACAAGCCACATATTATGGCTGCATGAGAAGGCAGTGGAGTCCTAGCTAAATATTTCAAGACTCCAATTGAACTGGGTAGACTGGAAAGCTCAAACTGGTCAGATATGTCTATGAAAAGACGAGACCCAATCTCCCTTGTTACACGTAAAAGGTGCTCAAAAGCTGAACTAGTAACAGCCTCAAACTGAGCGATCCCTGTCACCACCACCTGTGGCCTTAACTTTTTTATCAGCTCAATCATTAAATCTGACTGGCAAGGTGCTTCAATAACAGTGATTCCATCTGTCGACCTTTTGTTGTCCTTTTTTTCCTAAAATGAATAACAAAATTAACATGTACAGCTTTGAATAAACAATATTTATAGTGTCTCCAGAGCACATAACTAAAAGCATGATGATCTGTGTTATGACTTATGAACTTCACTACATGGGTCACATAGATGATCGGTAGCTAACAACCAAAATGGAAACTGGTTAATTTGGTCTCCTTTAATGTAGGTGATTGTCCTTTTCTTCCCTTGGTGCACAAATTAATTAGAATGTTCAGATACATCTCTTATATAATTATAAAAAACTAAGTGCCCTGACAAATTATTCAGTAATTTTAGATTTTAAGACTTCTAATGCTAGGAAATTAAATGATGCCATTTCAAAATGATTGTTATAACATCCACAGAACATTCTGAGGAATGAGGTAAAACAGTTAATACATTTAGCATCATAATAATAGTATAAACTTCAAACGAAATGGCTTCATAAATATACCATACCTGCATTTCTAGTGATGTTAGCCATTGCCTGGGTAGATGTCGGGTTAGATGTTCATCAATAATGGCAAGACGCGGAGTGAACAAACGCAAGGCATTCTCAATAGCAGTAGCTCTTGAAGGAAATATAGCAACATTCTAGTAGAAAAATTAAGAATAAGCGAGTCAGGAATGCATCTTATATGTTACACAAGACTGTAAGATAAATCAATGCTCAAATAAGAAGGCTGGCATTGTTCCAAACCACAAAACATATAGTGTATTTGCTATTTTGCTTCTAATTATTATGACGTGAAATCACAATAATCAGTTTTCAAGGTTTAGACAAACAGATTCCACTACTAATTATCTGGTAACGAAAGGTCAAGTAATCAGTTTCGGATAAGTAGCTTTATGCAGCTGCGACAAAACTAATTATCCAAAGAGAAACTAATGTTATATGTTTAACCCTTCATTTAATTTAACCTACACATGTCAAAATATTTGCCCTTTCTTTACAAAAATGCAATTTCTGGTTTCTGGATATTTATCTATTAATTCCTTACAAGATCGGAATTTGTTAGACACCATACCCTATAATTATCTGATTATTACAAGTTTAACAGCAAAAGCACATTCAAATACCGTGTCTTCTGTAGCATGTTCTAGATACTATCCAGACAAATCCTACATTAACAGAAGAAAATGCTTACATCAGCACTAAGTGGGACATGGTGGTATGTTTTCATAAAGCCTGCAATAAGATCACGGAACCGTTTGCTTCCGATTGGAGACTCATAAGGAAAGCGAGAGTTATCTTTCAAGACACCGGCAAGATATGCTAGAAAAGGGATCTTCTCATCGGCAACTGAATCATCTTCAAAAAATAAATCTAAGGAATTGCTGATGTCATGAAACCCATTTTTGAGAAACTCAAAAATTTTCTTAACCTGTAAATTTAGTTAGGTCAGTACTTATTCCAGTTTCACATTACATTCATGTATGAGGCAAAAAGTTAATGGCATTGTAGGGTAGGTTAATTTTTCAAAGCAGTTGAGGTGGTTAGGTTAACCTGAAGTACTTCTTATCCATTTGCTTTTTATGCTGTGTAGAAATTTTATAAATAACTACGGTCACAATTATGGTTACATAAACTTTTATTCAAAACTAATCCAGTGTTTTGAATACCTTAGGAAGTTTTATAGATTTAAAGTACACTTTGGATGCTTTCAACATGTACATCCCTTATCATTTTGACATATTACTCAATGACTCTCTAGAGATGAAACATAACATTGTGGTTTAATTAGTAAGGACCTGATACCAATAAGCCTTATGGCCTATCAGTACTCACGGTGCCCCGCATTGAGAGACTGGGTTTAATTATCATCCGGCACATAGGTGGATAGGGGTGTATGTAAATCTTCATCATTAAGAAATAAGAATAATATTTAGGACCTGATTAGGATGTCGAAGCTGACAGCTATAAACAGATAAAGCATGAGAAATCCGCCCACCAGCCTTTCCAAAGGCCCATGCTGTCCTGGCACATATTGGCTGGTCTCCAACAAGTCCCATGAAGAACTCAAAACGGTGTGGATTATTCTTCTCAATTTCAACCAAGGCTGAAATGTCTGTATCAGATGCCTGAAGAATTTTGGTCTGCCACAGCTTGTTAACACGAAGCCCACGACGTTCAAATAAGCGTTTGCAAACACCTTGACCTGGACGGCCTCCCATATTGAAGATCATGATTCCCATAGGCTTGATGACATCAATTCCTTCTTCAACTGCTCTAGCAATAAGACCTAAACCAAACTGATCCTCAACAAAACCCTGTGCATGCAATTCTTAAAGATGATGAAATAGGAATATAGTGTTTTGGCTAAAAATAAAAAGATATTCATATGAAACTTAAAACATATGAACAAATCAAATGACATGAATTTATAAGTTGGATACTTGTATACATTAATATATTTGGTATTTGATCCTATGGATCGGTTATCTAATAATATGTATGAAGTGAATATACATCATTGTATCAAATAAATGAGCTCTACAGGGCTCAGCTTCGTATACATAACTGTTGGCGCTAAAGTATCCAGTAATGACCACAACGTTTTCATGATTATGACTTTTCAATCTCCAAGAAAATAACTTTGAAATGAAGTAACTTAAAACATGATCTAAATACACGAAAAGGCTCTAAACAGATATAACCTTTTTATAAGATACTTTATTATTCCTCTTAGGATTATAACACTACTAGACTATTACAATTCATAGAGGTTCTTTGTCTTATATTTTTTAACTGAATCGGAACTAATGAATTAGCTTAACTAACTTTGCAATAATATAAGAAACATTAGAGACAACTGAGAAGCAGAGACAAAAATGTAGATAAAAAGTGTCCTGCTTACCTGAAGTGCACAATAGTTACTAAGTGAATGCAGAAACTCTTCACTGGCATTTTCTGTAATCAGCTTTGACATTGCATCTGGATTTGGATTAAGAATCTAGAAAACGAAGTTGACTGACAATTAATACCACATGGAACAAGAGAAAGCACAAAATAAATAAGAGTTATCAAATGACAGATAAGAATACCTGTGGTATGCATCCGACAATCCGTTCAAGCTCTATCTTGTTATCTCTGCAGTAAGATAGTAGATCAGATTCATAAAACTCTACCCTGTCAAGCAAAGTTTTCTTCTCGTGGTCATAGACAGGCTGACCATTTTCATCCAAAGCATTTAAATACAAATTTATCCATGAAATCTTTACTGCTCGTGGATTTATGTCAAGGCCATAAACCTGCAAGACATTATATACAGGAAATTGAGATATCATAACAAAAACCTACATAGCTTGATTAATAACATGCTGCATTAGAACATATATAATAATAGTAATAAGTTGTTCATACAAAATAAAATATATCATAAGGAGTGGGAATCAGCGAAATAGTTCACGCCATAGCTAGGCTTAAAGTTGAGGGACAAGGATAATTATGACCTTAAGAGGCAACCACTTCTCAGCAATGGCTATTGATATCCATCCATTTCCGCAACCAAGCTCAGCAACCGTCTTATCCTTGAAGATAGAGTCCGGGTGTCTATTTAACCCCTCGTAGAAAGTAAAGGACCAGTCCTCTGGCATAAAGATGCTGGGTATCACCATCATTGTTAACTTTCTTCTTTTCTGGTAACCTGTATGAGGAATATATAAATATTCAATTTGAAGGTTCCAAATTTTAAAATTCCCAATTAACATACTTAGCAACAAAGCAACGCCTGGTTTTTGCTTCCGACTGATTTAACAGCTGCATTAGATCACATAAATTGTCTAGTAACTGATCGTGGGTATGCTTGGCAAACTAACTCGAGTTTTAGACCAGAGCTTTTAGAGGCTTTTCCCTGTTTAGGTTACCAGGGGAGGGCGATATCTTTTACTCATATGTACACCTCCTAACCGGGGTAGCTCGTGACTGTCTCCAACCTTTTCCCTCACCACCTCCAAGATTGTATCTAGTGGGATTTGAGGTTAAGAGGGTCCGATCCTTGCTCCTTGCAGATCGGAGGTCCTTTTCTGGAAGCAACCTCACTACCTTAAGTAGAGGTCATGCTGTCTACATCTTACCTCCCATACACCATCAAAGACAATATTGGGTAGTACTTTACTTTTTTTTACCTCTTGTAAAAAAGTCTAGGATGATAATCATTAGGCCAACTTGGAGGTGGTTTAGTCCAAAAGTCTATTATATTATTTTTTTAAAAGATGTAAATTATTCACAAATATCGAGAAGTCTTGCATACGTTGTTATCTATGAATTCAGCTTTAGTCTAAAGTCTATTGTATTTATCTAACTTGTATCGTATCTATTGCTCGTATCCAATTTGTTAATGTGTCATCTACAATCTAGTAAAAATTAGATGCATATATACATACAGATATAGATATATAAAATATTTTATATAAAGAAAGGGACTAGAGACCTTCATTAGATTGTTCAAGATAAATATCTTGGATTTGGAAATGATAAGTATCAAGACAATGTTGTGGGGAAACACCATCGCTTTCAAGTCTTTTCTGTAAATTTGCAAAAAAGATCCGAGCTTGAATCCGGGTATCCGGGTTTTCAAGTCGCTCCAATAATGATCTTAATGCACTGTATGCACAGTCACCTGATTCTGAACACTCTTTCAAGAACTCATCTATTGATCCATATGATAATGATCCTTTCACTACACCACCACCACTATCCATTTTTTATTTTTTATTTTAATTTTGTGTGTGTATGTATATGTGTGTGTGATAGAAATTTTGCTACAGAGATCGATGGGGATGTTCGCGGGATTTTTTTTATCATATATAAAGAAAAAGAGGTGTGTGTTTGGTGACTTCACTTCATCATTGTTGTTTTTACACTTTCGGCCCCTTCTAAACTTGCTTTATTAAAAAAAGAAAAATTTAAGGTGGGGATCATTTGCTCGTAAGGGAGAATTTAGCTTACGTTGTCTTAACCGAATTCCTGTTAGAGAGCCCCCTCGCCCTCAATACTAGCAGGAGGAGAACCCACAACTAAACCGCCTGAAGGCATGACATTTAATTAGGATAAAACTCTGCCTCCTTCGCAAGACTCAAACCTGCTTCACTGGAGAACTTCTATAAATGTCTTTCTCATGTCTCGAACTCGAGAGTTTCAGAATAAAAAGGTGGTGCTCAACTATTGAGCTATAAGGGGAAGTACAACTTGCTTGATTAATGATATAGAAAGAAAAAAAATTACAATCCATAGAAAACTAATTATATTTCTAATATTTTATAAGAAATCCTCCCAGCTATTAGATAAGACCTGTAAAAAAATCAAGGGTAAAAGTAACAAAAAAAACAATTGGTAGAATTTACATGACACCTTTTTATAATTTTGAAATAATTTTTAAGATTAATTCTTAGAAAAATATATCATTTTTTTATGATGATACTTTGGAATTGCAACCCTTCTTTTGTTGATGCTAATTGTTAATTGCTTTTGATTTTTGTATATGAAAATGAATCATAATTATTGAAGTGTTTTGAGCTTTAAGTATAATAATATGGCATAATGATGGGTTTTGGTTTTGTAATGACTTGAAGGACTTAAGTTAGGACCATTCATGTAAGATTCCTTTGCATATGCTTTTCTTTAATATATTAGTTATAATTATGTTGTGTAAGGAATCCTTATATAAAAGTGATCACCTACTTATAACATATGGGGAACATATAAGGCTGGTAAGGGAGGTTTTCTCTTTTGAAAGTATCATATTTGAGCTCCGCATAATATTTAACTGGGTGATATTATGGGATCTCGAATACTAATTAGTAACACGTTCTTTAATAAATTTAAAAAAAAAATTAAACTTAAGTAGCCACTAGTTATTTTTGGAGCAATTTTAAACTTATATTTTGAATTATGTATTTTTAAATTTTGTAATTTTCTGATTATTTATATCTATACTATTATATAATACATCAACCCTCTCTTTATTTATCTCAAATTACAAAATTGATGTACTTAAAATACATTCATCATTCAACACACCTACCACTTAACATACATGTTCTACCAAAAATACCTTTAATGAAATAATTTACAATATTTATACCTCAATTCTTATATTAACTAAACTACTTTTTTTTTACGTCAATTACATTTACATAAATATCTTACATTATCCGACGTCGACGCCGCCACTAGTCACCGCATCTCTTGCCTCCGCTACCACCAGCGTTGTCGCATAGTGCGGTCATCACCAAGAAATAATTAATATGAAGAATTCTAATAATGACAAGTAAGCATTATTTAGAAAGTAATTATGTCATAAAAATTTTGTTTTATTTATATAAAACCAGGTCTTTTACCCTGCGCGATGCGCAGTTGTTTAAAAAAAATATAGTTCAATTAAGTGTTGGCTAAAATTATATATATACGCTAATAATTATTAACAAATTGTTTTTCTGCTTTAATAGTATATATAAACTCAGTCTATTTATTATTTATGTTGTTAATTATTAATTGAAACCAAAAATTTTATATACAAAAACGAAAGATTTTTCACTAACACCTTTGATTAACAACCATCATGAGATTTGCCATTAAAATGGTCACCCAAAATCTAAGAAAAAAAGTATTGTAGTTGAATAACAATAACAATAAAGCAAATAAAAGATAAATCTTACTGTAATTAAGTTGTGCCATAATTAATAAATTAAGAAAAATAAAAAAGACATGCAATAGAACACATAAAATATAACAAATCGGTTAACTTGCATATTGAAAGTGGTGAAGAACAAAATTAAAGAGAAAACCTAAAAATTTTATATAATTGTGTCGATGGACATTAGAAAACATATTTGTATAAAAATAAACAATATATTTACCACAAGTAATGTGTGTATTTTTGGAAAAATATTTTTTTAGAAATAAACAATATATTTACCACAAGTAATGTGTGTATTTTTGGAAAAAAAATCAAAAAATATATTTAATATTTTTTATAAATAAATAAATGAAAATATAAATAAATATATTGTAAAAAAATATGGGGATGCCACCTAGAATAAATCCTATGTGACAATATTTAAGGGTAGCTTTATAATAAGGAAGATGTGTTACAATGCTGGGATAATTACTGTTTTATTATTTAGATAGATATTTCACTTTTACAAAACTTGTGATATGCGGTATTCAAAAATCAAAATAAACATAAGAATGATCCTAAAATTATAGCTCATCAAAATGCTAACTTGTGTAAAACTACTTGTTTTAAGAAACTCACACATCCCAATCTCCATGTTGGTCCATATCTATCCTCCCAGTTGTATCTCCATGATACATAACTATATCATATCCATTTTCCGTACTTCAATTTAAGCTCCATGCTTCATGATTACATAGGTTCATCTAATTTGAAACCATTCCACTATTTTCAAATTATATTTTTGTTTCAAATTGGGTTAAAAATAAGGGAAGAATACATAAAAATGTAACATATTTACACAAATTTCTTATTAAAGGTAACATATTTTGTTTTCGTTTATTTAAAGGACCTTATTTCTAAAAATTTCCTAATAAAAGGTATCTCGTTAGTTTTTGACAGAGCCCGTTAAGTGTCGCATCACTGATGCCACGTCATCAGATTTGCTGATGCGGCAGTTGACTTTGACTAATATATATGTTCATTTTGGATAAGTTAGTCAAAGTCAACTGCCACGTCAATAATTTGATGATGTGGCATCAGTGACGTAGCACTTAACGGGCGTCGTCTGTCAAAAACTAACGAGATACCCTTTGTTAAGAAATTTTTGGAAATATGGTCCTTTAAATAGACGAAAACAAAATAGGTTACCTTTAATAGGAAATTTGTGTAAATAGGTAAACTTTTTATGTATTAAACAATTAAACCCTAAAAATAAACCATTCTTCGTCTTTGGTGATATTTCAATATAGGTGATGTTTCTCAAACTTTATCAAAGGAGTTTAACTAAGTGTATGTATGAGGTGTAAACAAGTCAAGCCTGCTCGAGAATTATTCGAATTCGATTCGTAAAAAGCTCGTTTCGAGCCGAATCTAAACAAGCTCGAGTCGAATTCGAGCTTAGCAATTGACTCGTTTAGTAATCGAGATCGAGCTTTGAATGCATAACTTGATTAAGCCCGCGAGCCTAAACGAGCTTTCATATATAATATAATAATATAACTATTTGTATATATATATACATACATGTAATCAAGCTTTAAAATACTAATCGAGTTGATCCTAAACGAACTTTTTTCACGAATTTCAAATAATCAAGATATTGATCATTTACCGAGCTCGAGCTCGAATTCATTTAGTTTTTTTTTTTGACAAACGAGCCGTCTCGAGTCAAGCTCAAGATTTCTTAATACATCACGAGTTGAGCTCAAGTTTAAACACTAAGATTCAAACGAGCTCAAGCTGGAACACTATCAAGATCTAGCTCGACTCGTTTACACCTTTTTATGTGTATCCAAGTCAATTTGATTTTATATGTATCATATTTGAATCTCGCATATGCATATGATTAGACTAAAATAATAATGTTAACTAATTGTTGATTCCATATAAAAATTACATGGCAATGTTGAAAGTTACAACATTAAATGTTGAAAATTTATAAATCAATGGTCAAAGGAATAGGAATAAAATAGAATGTCGTTCAAAAACCAATGGGGTTGGTGACTCATTGGTATGAGAGGATCTACCTGGGTTCGAGTTCCACTTGTCATATTTGTGAGGGTGGATTAATATGAGTTTTTCGAGAGTCTTAGTTTTCAGGCATACGTATAATTTAAGAGTATGAATAGAATATAATGACGTTCAAAAAAAAAATAATCAATGTTCAAAACAATCTAAAGTCGGAGTCAATTGTTGCCAAAGTCGTCCGTCATCACTTCTTGTTGGGTGTCTTAGCCGAAATTTACAAATAATTCATAATTAAAAGTCATATATGGTTGCATATTATGTGGGTATCATTTTTATATATATCATGATACGATACAATATTTAGTTTTATTAATATTAAGATATGATAAGATGCGTATTCAAAATCTCATTCTAACTTTTGAAACGAATTAACAAACGTAGCAAATCTATACTCCTTATATAAACAAACTACCCCTCTTCATATTAAACACTCTACCTTTAAATTCCCTATTTTACCCTTTTAATTTACACTACCACCAAACACTTTAATCCTGAAATATCAAAAATACCCTTAAGAAAACCTTACGCCCAATTTGTCTCATTTCCCTTCCTTCGAAGTTGCTCACATATTATACAAAAAACACACCCATACATCCCCAAAACAAAACAGACACATACATCCCCTCAGAACCGCCTCCCTCTAAAACAAACATAGCCATCGCCCCCCATAACTGTCGTTGTCTCCGCCATCTAAAACACACATAGCCATAGGTACGGTGATCCGGTAATCGCGCGGGTACCGTTAATTAACCAGTGTTTTTTTCTTATGCCCTGCCGCATCGCGCGGGTACAAGGCTAGTATACTACTAAGTGGAACACGATAAAGCAATTGTTTGTGAAGAGTCAAATCAACATTTCCACCTTTATAAATGATGCGTATGGTGATGCTCAACGAAATAAAACCTTAAACTTTTAAATCGTAACGGAAAGGAATAAATGCTTGAGATGTGAACATTTTCGTTTTGACACCTGGTAGGCCGATCAGAAGTTTGGTAATTCCACCAGGCTTTTAGTAGCGAGGGTAGGAAAAAACTGCATAATGATATTCTGACGAACAATGATATGGGGTTTCCGTGACCTACTTCGTCGTTGCTAAAAGTGAGTCATTGGAAACCCATATTGTTAAACTTTTTGGTTCAAATACTATTCATGTTGGATTTAGTCGTGCTAGATTCAATACGGTTTTTGTTCCTTTTCTTTGTTCTTTCATTTTCATTATGCTTCCTAATTTCGTTTTCATTCCGCTTCTTTATTCATTCCATGGTATGTATTCATATATACATATAGTATAGTTATATACATATAATATTGATATAAATGTGGTGTATTGAATCGTTTCGGATGGATTCTTTCGAGAACATCAAGATAGATGTGGGTGACCAAAATTATGAGTTTCAGTATGAAGAGCCTAATGTTGAATTTGACTCTCCGGGGCAGGTAGAGTCATACACAGTAGAACATCTATAATGTTTAGTCATAAAGCTACAAAATAATACTTGATCATTTACGCATTTAATTAAATTATCCATTTAGAAATTAAAGCAACCTTAATTAAGATAAATGTATAAACCGTCAACTGTCATTTATAAAAGTCGATTACACTTAGTTTTAATTTATTGGATAATTAACTTATTACTTAAAAGTAGTTCAATTAAAGGTACAAATTAATTAATAGTTAGATTAATTGAAATATGGAAAGCCCGACCCAATCTCTCCTAAGACCTCATGGCCGAAAATCCTAAGGGATAGGAAGGAGGTGGTCAAAATCTTCATAGAGGGATTTAGAGTTTTTAGTTTCCTTATATGATTAAGAAACTTTGTCTATATAAACCTTTCAAATCCTTAATTGATTCATTCATTTAAAAAAAAAAAAACCCAAAACACACACATAGGGATTCTTTCCCTTATGTGGTTCGACTCTCGCAAAGCAAAAACACCAAAACCCCGAATTGTTTTAGGTTTAATTATTTAGGGTTTTAGTTAAACCCTAAATTAGTTTCAGCAAAAGCTTTATTGCCTTTTGTGTTTGTGAGGGGTTTGAAATCTCCTCCTCTTGAAGGGTTTCGAATTCGACCAACCCCATCAAAGAGAAGTCAAATTCGACTAGGGTGATTCACAAGGGTTTCGGTTGGTTGTAGTCGTAAGCTTAAAGTTGCCTAGCAGATCCTCGGTTGAGGCATTGTTCGTGTACGCACTCTTGGAGGATTTCTACACTTGGAATCTTGTTTCCGAAATCTTCAATCTTAATAAGGAATTTCTACCATCTCAACGAGGTTATTTTGTATTTATTTAAGTTACTTGTATTGCATGCATATGTTATCTTAGGCAAAAGATGTTATATTAGATTTAATAATTTATTAACATTATCCGCTGCTTACTCTGATCTAATAAAATGTTTTTGTCATTCAAATAGTCGTCATCTAAAACATTTATGTTATTCGGTTAATAAAATCCTAACAATATATAATATACATCTTTTTTATTTACTATGATATGGTATTCGAAACGACCTACACACTTTTTTTTTCCACCCGTCGCAGGTTATGTTCCATTTGCTACAAGCGCATAAATACTTGTATTATTTACCGCAACTAGTGAATCTGGTCGGTTGGAGAATCTGTTTGTCTATAAACAGGTTCTTCGATATCCATTCAAATGTTTTCACCAAACAAACTGATGTTCCAACCATGATTGAATAAGAAACTTAGAAGGAAGAGCAATATGCAATAACATTAGTAGAGCATAGTTATATATATATTAAGAGTTTGAATGGGAAATTTGGTACTAAAACAACACTGATCATACCTTCTTCATACTTCTACTCACTTGTTTTTTCTCGAGTGCACTTTTACATAACTTACGCATATGTGACCATGGAGAATCACAAATGATACAAATAACATACAACCTCCTAACATGCTTGATACGGGTAGTGGAAACGGAAATATTCAAGTAAACGGTAATTCCATTAATTGATCCACTTATTTACACGAGTCTCCAGTTTCCATGCTAATCAGCTGATAAATTATGCCGACTTAGCAAACCCAAGCTGCAGATTCCCATAGTCAAACACTGTGTGGTAAACACCCATGAATACATCTCCAAGAATCCTGCACAGCACGCAAGACAAGACCTCATTAAGAATTAATGTGAAATCTCTACAACTGAATTTTAATTTTGTGTTATAAATGATACATACCATAGAGGACCAGCTGGAGCTGGCACATCCAATGCCATGAAACCACTAATGCAGACGGCAGCCATCCCTTCTCCAGTTTTCATAATATACTGTAAAGGAACGGTAATTTATAAGACTTGAAACTGAATCTTTTGACAGTCAAAACTAAATTTGCAACTTCAATTATATACAGAGACTTGATGCATCCATGGAAAAGCTGAGGAAATATAGAATTCTAACAAAAACTTGATAAAGTAATTTCGGAGGCTGTAAACATTAGGAAATACTTCAGGCAAATCTTTTATCGGTTTGACTTGTTTCAATTCTCGTTAGGGTTTTAAAATTCCCTCCATTTGACTCGTTGTAGGTTAAATACAATTGAAATATCTCCATATTAAACGTAAGGATCAATATTTCGAATTTGATGTAAAAAGATACTCTAAGTACACAAATTCACCAAATTTTGATGCGCTATTTGGTGCATATATTGGAGATACCGTAACTAACAGAAAAGCAAAACAACTTATATTTCAAATTTGAAATTTATCATCACTTATTGAAGCGGAAAAACATTCTTCCTGACAGCCAAAATCAAACATTACAATCAGAAGGCTAACAAATTTATAATTCATTAAGTTTAAGAATCATACCTGTTCTGGAGTGAGGGTGTAAAGTTTTTCCCCAATGGTGAATGAAACGTTGGGCATCTTATGGAGACTATTGCAATCTATCACTGATTCCCCGGCAGGGCTTGGTATGCTCTCACAAAGCTATTTAACATGGCCAGATGTAAATGAGTTAAAAGTGCACCAAGAATAAGTATATTTATATACAGAGTTACAGACATGAGAATGAACATAGATCAAGAATCACCTTGTCCACATAAGATAGCACCGCTTCCTTGGTCTCAGCTTGTCGCAGCTGATTTTGCATCCAAATAACAGCCATTTGACACACTTCACAAAACACTGTATCCTTAACTCCCCCATTCTCTTTCTCCACCACTGTTTCAATATTTGAACTGCAAAAAAAGTGATAGTTAGGCAGATAAGTAGTTGTACACTTGTATAGTACTCATTTAAAAAAAACCTTCGATTACAGATATTTTGAGAAATAACTGTGCCAACGAAACAATGAGACTGGACATAAAAAAACCAGTGATATCAAACTAGATAAAAAAATTTACCTTTCCGGAATATTGAAATAACTGTACCAATGAAGAAATGAATTTAATAATTTAGAGAAGTAATTACGTCTAACTAAAAAGGAGCATTTAAAAGATTTTCAGAAGTCTCGAAGTATATTTAAAATTCATAAACCTCTTAAAAAAGTTAGATTATTATTTTTAGGCTTTTAGCATTTAAAGTATAGTAACAACTATTCACATATACGAAATTGATAAAGTTCAAAAAATGGTATTAAAACAAAAACTGTTTGTGGGTGGGCCAACCCCATACAACCCTTACTAAAAATACAAAAATTTTTTAACAGCTAGTCGGTATTCGACATCAGGGGACACCTCACCGTATAATGGTGAAGCCCTGCACGTATTCTAGACTACGAGATGTAGACCATAAGCCGTTACAGGTGATTCAAAGGAAAAACCTCCAGGACATGTCACTCTAGAGAGTCGAATCCATAACTTGGGGTAAAACCAGGGATGACTCCAGCCAGTTGATCTAGCCTTCATTGTCACTAAAAATACACACTCAAACCCTTTTCACAACTGTCCCCACACTGGTAATAACTAATATATAATGAATGCATTCACCTCACAGACTGAGATCCGCTGGAGAAGCATAAACCAGCCTGGGCACAAGCTTTTCCAGGAGTTACCTGAAAGTCGTATCATTGGCATAAAGTTTATTCTCGAACTTCTAACGGAAGGACAATATAAAGGCTCAGGAGAATATGAAATACTAACCCCAGATACTAGGAGATCCCAAATCATATCTCCGTATTCATTAACAAACATTTTGCATTCACTGCTCAATACTCCTTCAGCCCCAATTGCATAGTTGAGCTCCGTCACAATAGTCTGAAATTTACAGATAGTTAAGGCTTAAGGGTCCAGTTGTAATTCCAATCGTATTCATCATATTTTATGGCTAACAGTGTATTTGAGGAATTATTTTTTTTTTTTTGGAAAAGACGAGTCTTGTCAAGCCAAGCCTTCACAATCCGTACCAAAAAACTACTACTTACTAGTTTAGACATGTAACCCAACCCAATCCACCCTTCTTATCACCACATAGCTGCATTAAAAGCTCTATGAAATACATACGGTTGGACCAGCAAGCAATGATGTTCCAGAATCCACAATTGCAGCACAGCCACCCTCACAGAATCCCGTAGATTGGTTTCCGATAAGGACATCACCCATATCAAACTGTAGGATAAACATAAAATGAAGTGCAGGTTAACTAATGCTTAACATATTTTTGTGGATTGGAAGTCAATAACATCAGAAATTTATAGATACATACCTGCCAGTAACCCTTTTTAGTCACAGGAACATATGTGTGCTTCCCTACAAAGTGTTTTGGATCAACACCGCCGAAAACAAGCTCACCTCCCTCATCAGCAGCAGCATCCCGGTTAAGCCAAAAGGAGAATACCGGCTCTTTCACAAGGCCTTGTTCCACCATGTTGTACCTGAAGTTACAGAAGAGAATAGTTACACAGGAAACAAGATACGAATTTGACACAAACCCAACTAAATACATTATTAACAAAGAACAAGTAAGAATACAAAGAGTATAGTTTAGATCATTTGGTACCAGACTGGCTGCAGGCCGCCAGCTGAAATTTCCTTAAACCCAAGTCCCAAAATTCCGTCAAATTTTCCAATTACAAATGACAAACTTCCTTCTTTCGTAACTTCAATAAATTCCTGAAATATAATGCAAACCACGCATTATGAAAATGGGAAAAGAAAAGACAACCCAATCGGAGATCAATTCACATAAATCAGAAGACTCACTTGATCATCGACACAAATATCGCCAACTTGAACAACATCTTTACTGGAGAATCCAGAAATCGAACCAGATCCATAGTTTATCTGCAACTTCTCCCCTGATCGTTACAGAGCAAAAAAGATGCATGATTAATGGATGAATCAGCCACCAGTATCAGAAATAAATACTCTAAGAATGGTGCATGTTTTACCAATTTTGGTGTAAGTACTCGATTTTGCTCCCTTGAACCGGTTATGGAAGTAGCAAGCAATCTGCACAAAAGCAAACATGTCAAGTACACAATTAGTTAATGTATTTTCATGGATCGCATATGAAACGGAACTTACAGAGAAATAGCACTTGGAGGATGGAATCCAGAGGTTCGAACTGCCGGTATCAAATATGACAGTGAATGTCTGAGGTGGAGTACCAATGCTGATCTCTCCATAGTATTGGGCATCCAAGTAGTTGGTTAGAGGGACTAAATCCGCATCAGAATCACCCAAACCTAGTAGCTTGTTTGTAAGATCTTTTTTGTATTTGTCTCCATTTTTAGCAGCTTTGATGCTATTAATATCCAGAGGACGTTTCTTCATGTTGATTCTTAGTAAACCATCAGAGGAAGCACCGACAATAGATGATAGTAAAGCACATAAACAAAAAGCTAACCAAAGATACCGATTTCCCATGTTGAACAATTTCCTGACAACATACAACGTTTTGGAGCGTGTCAGGTTGCACACACACATCGAGGTACAGTTGTAATGCACATACGTGTATAGTAATAATAAACACAGTCCAAAGACAGCACCGTTGAGCTAGCTGGTTAAATTTTTCCATTTAGTTGAACATTTCTCATTACAACTAGCAGTCATGAGTTTACTTCTAACGGTTCACATATCAATATCTAATTTACCTATACATTCTTATCTATATCTATTTTTATACTAAGATAGTAAGCAAAATCGCTAAACAAGTTTAAGATCAGGTAACATAAACACACAAGTGCCACATCATCTCCTTTTTCGATCCTATATAAGAAATGACACATGAACTCCAGCCGAATTTTTTTTTTCGCTCTTTGATAACATTTAAATTTAAAAACTACATAAGTACCATCTAATCATATTAAGGGATTGTGTTTTGATTATAGATCGTTTGTCATCTCGAAAAGGCATGTCCCATCCTAGTTTTTGAAAAAACTGTTTTCTCTCAATAAAACACTTTTTTTCGCCCAACACTTTTTTTTAGATTATCTGCGATTTGGAAACATAATAATCAGATAATCTCCCGAAATCGCATTCCCAAACACCCCACGGTTTAACACAGTAAAATCAGCTCAATATTTTGTAACTTCTGTCCTGGCCTTCTATAAGTTTTTCTAGATTAAAACTTTAAATTGTGTCTCTGTTGAGCTAAATTTTTAATTACCAAAAAATCGTCATTTTAAAAAGACAAATATTAAAATTTAGTGACATGAAAGAGAATAAAAAATCCAATGGACTAGAAGGGACAAAACAAAAAATACATAGGATTTCTATACAATTAACCCAAATAGATACTAGTGATATGTATTTTTTTTAAGTAGACTTTTATCTAATATTAGTGGATAACGGTAACTCTGTTTTTAGAAACACAGTAACAAACAGTAAAAACTTTATAAGATAGTCAACGTACACAAACTTGTTATTCATCATCTAAAGCAGAAACGACTCATTTTATTCTTTCTTTTTGTAGTAATATATTATGAATTTGTTGAAGTACAACAACAACAACATCAACAAGTAAAAATCAAACAAATATTTAACAAAGTGATAAACTACTACTAAAAATAGAAATAAGTTTCTTAAAAAAAAAAAGTTAACTGATCTGAATATATGATGATATACTAACATGATGAGGGATATACAGTAAAAAAAATAGAGATAAAAAGCTACAGTAAAATTTGATATGAAAATAGAAAGTGGTAAAAAGAGAGTAGAGTTGCCTACCTACCACCAGATAGTAGAGAGAAAGAGTAGTGAAAGTATCTCCTCTGAATAAGAGTAAATTGAATTGGAGATGGCAAAGGAGAGGGGGAGTTAATATATAATATAATAATAATAATAATAATAATAATATAAATAACTAAATAAAATAAAATGAATAAAAGAATGTGGGAGAGTGGTGTGGATTAGAATTACTTCACTACTACGTAGTACGTACTACGAATTTAATATTTTTGAGCGAGGGACCATGTGCATCTGCCAACACGTGTTGTGGCCTATACCAAAGGATTATGTATCACGATTATGATTATTACTGCTAATATAATCTTAGATAATATATAATAAATATATAATAATAAGAAGGTAGTTTAAATTGGTACGGAACATAAATAAATTGCAATTGACGCCAAACTATTGACAAAAAGAAAAAAAGCCATATAAAAAGCGAAGGCGATACTTTCCTGGAAATTTCCGGAACCATTAAAAGCCAACAAAAGCCTTTATATTCAAACCTAACCTTGAAATAAACAAGGATTTGCAAAACTTGCCAATGGAAAGACAAATCATGGAATCACCAAAGCCTATACCCCTATACATTCTTCTTAAACTATCCATTTTTAATATTACAGATAATTTAGAAATGTTTAATTATTACTTTGTTTGCTAATATTATATTTAACACATGTGAATTGAAGTTGCATAGGAGGTTAAATATTCAAAAACAAATAATTTAACGAGTTAGTAAGTAATAATTAGCATTGTGACATCCAATTGAACAGCATGCGAAATTTAAATCATACATGTCTGGGATAAAACATATGACTCTCGAAAACCCCTTATAATCAACTCCACAAACAACTTTTTTACGTGGGAGCAATTTTGAAAGTTATTTGTCATGCATATAAGAGCTGTATCCGAAAATATAAAAAAATTGAACCCTAGCTCGATAATACAAAATGGACGCTTAAAATAATTTCGTCACCACAACGAGTGTAACACTCATATCCAAAAAATATGAGTTTATTTTGAAAAAATAAATACTGCATGTGTGAGACAAGGTTTTATTAAATGAAAATGTAAATAATGCAAGAAACCTGAAAAATATATTTATTATTTAATAATTAGTTTTTATATATATCTTTCCTACAAAACTATCATGATTATTATAAATAATTGTTTGTGATAAACATATATCATATTTTGAAAGAAAAATAATTTTTCCACAAACGGCTACATTATTAGTGTACTACACGTTTACATATCCAAACAAAGAAATCTTTTTCTTTAACTTTTTTTCATTCGTTCTATTAAAAATCAAAACAACTCAAGTTTTTTATTCTGCCAATAGAGAGATATATCTCAAAGTTAATGCTTTTATAACCAATGACTTTCAAATAATAAGCTTATAACAACGCAGATAACATTTGTATGTATTTCTTAATTATTTTTTCTTAATTTTAGAAAAGAGTTACAAATATACCAGTTAAATTTTAAAAAATTTACATTGTACCAAAATTGGAGTTGAGGCAGTTTTGCCCTCATAGTAGCTCCGTCCATGTCCACAAACGTAGGAAGTAAGATTGAAACTCTAATACATTTTTTCAAGATCTAAGACCTTATTAATAGGCCACCAACTCATTGACAAGTTAAATATTCATTTGATAATAATAGTTGTAAGTTTTTTACGAAGTTATTTTCATCTACGTTTTGTGCACTCGATGGAATGCGTAAAGAACAAATCGAAGATAAATAATATTCGCAAATAGCGTCAAAATAAAAATGTTTAGAACAGTACTCTTCAAACTAAATGTATTAAGAGTTTAAAAAGTAGATAGAAATTATATGTAATGTTGAAATTGTAAACGAAAACAAAGGCTATGGGGTAAAATAAAAATTACAAAAGTCCGAGAAGTTAAATGGAAATTCAATTATGTTTGGTACTTTGATTACGACTTAAAAAGACCATTGATTGGCACTCTTCAATTAATTTTTTCTTGTCAACGAAGATCAGTCAAATTGGTCAAAGACACTCTCGGTTTTACCCAAGGTCTTGAGTTCGATCCTTGGAGATAGCATAACTTTGAGGTTTTTTCTCTGAATACTTGTAACGACTCATTGTATAGGGTAACATCATGTTTTTTATTATCTTTTATGTTTGATTTCTAAATAGTTGGATGAAAGTTTGTAGGTGACCCAAACGAGAAAGAAAACCAGATAGGAGCCCGGGTAAAGCCAGATATCACACTATTTTTTTTGTTGTACTTGTTGATAGATGGTAATCATAAAAATGTTAGAAAGGTAAATTGATAACTAGGCTTAAAAGTTATATAAGATTGAAAAATAAAAATAGATACATATAAAATATCTTTTCATGTGAGTGGTAGGTACAGTTATGTTCACGTTTAAAAACAGAAAAGAAAAGGTACAGGGTGATTGATTGTGTTGGTTCTCTGTGAGCCCACACAACTGACATTTTTCACAAAAAATGAAATGGAGCTAATTGGGTTTGAATAGGCCCTATATAGCGGCCCATAAAGACCAAATGTTAAAAACACATAGTTAAATGGGCTAGCTAATCGAGCAGCCACCAAATAATCTCACGATTGCAAAAATTTACGTACACGTTTAAAATATATTCTAAACTTGTTCCAAACTTGCTCAATGGACTTCCAAGCCTATGTTCGAAATATACTAAGCTTTTAACGTAAATAAGTAGCATAAACTAGCCATTTTAACACAAGTGATATTGAATAAAACGATATTGGCCATTAAGTTATGCAGTGACCACTGACCACTACATGCTGTTGTTAAACTCACTACATGCGCTTGCGCTTCGTTGTTAACCTATATTGTTCCATATTAGCTCAATGAACTTCCAAGTCACATGTCCAACCTACACAAAGCTTTTAAAGTAATAAGTAACATAAAACAAGCCAACATCATTTTATTCAACATCATTTTGTTATTATCCGAGAATTGGATGCACATTTCAAAGGATATGTATGTATTCACAAACCAGATAAAGACATTTTTTGATATAAAGTTATGAGTTTTCACAAAGCGTAATCGCCTCAAACAAACCAAAAAAAAACTCTAGACAACTAGAAAATGGGATTATGGGAGCACATCTGAACCAAAGTGCTTAAATTTAATGGAATTTACTCGCCCTTGGTGTAAAGCAATGGCCGCCACGCAATCCCGAAACTAGCGACATCGATATTTTAAACACCACCTTAGCCAAATACAAAGTTGTCGTTGGTTGCGACTTTCCCATCTTTAATTTCTTAACCTGGGCCCTTGTGTTATGGTGGAAGAAACAATAACAGAAATGGAGGTGTAACAAGGGAAACTCCATCAAATTTAAATGACGACAACAACAAGGGTGATAATGTTGTTGTTACAATTCACTCGAAGTAAGATAGAACCCCAGTTTTTTTTGTTTTTTTTCATTGAATGAAGATAGAAAGTTTTGAGACATGTCCATCCTTGTTTCATATTTTTATTCCAACAAAAGAGTATTTTTAAAAAGGTAATCAGAGGCTAACACAATTACAAAATGTTTTGATGGTTACTATAGTGGTAAGGCCGAGTGGAATGGTCACAAAATTGATGATCTTACCCAATTTGCAGCGTTGTCTTTACCCAATAAAAACACTGGAACTCAAAATTCTCAAATTCTCCTCAAACTTCATCAATTTGGTTACGTTGATGTTAACGAGTCAATAAACTGCACAAAAGTTACATCCACTCTTCCTCCCTCACCTCCATTCTCTTTCTCTCTCCTCGGTGAACTTCACCAAAGTCATCGCCGATTTCCTTTTGCCGAGAATGTTAAGAGTACAAGTTATCTTTAAACTTACTCATGTTTGGTTGAGTATTGGACTGCAGGTAAACATTTGAGACACTTTCAGGGACTTAACATGGACAATTCTGAAGTTAGACGATACAAGGGAGTATTTTGAAGAGTTTAGAAGATGGAGGACTGTTTCAAGGAAACTCCAAAGTTGGAGTGTATATATACTCGCATCCAGCAGATTAGGGTTCATAACCCTTATTTGATACACACATATATTTTTCTCTCTTTTGTTCATTCATTATTCATATATTTTCTGTATAATTTTGTATATCACTTTGATATACAAATTCTGTTTCTGCTGCTAATCATCATTTGGATGATTAGATTCTGTTCGTATTCATAATATTCGATTTGGTTGTATCAAACTCTTAATAATAAATAATAACAATAATCATTCGGGTAATATTTTTGGTTGATTGTTGATATTCTTTCAGAGAAGGTTACGACGAAGTTACCGACTCGATGAAATCGACGCCATCTCTTCACCAAGCCCCACTCCCTCCATCTTAATAAGTAATTCAAGATATAAATGGCGCGTTTGGTTCATGGATTCTGGAGAAATTTGATGGAACTGAAATTTAATTCCATTCTATAGGTGTGTGTGGTTGTCAAAGATTCCTCCATATACAGATTTCACATTCCTTTAGAGGTATTGATTGAATCTCATTCCATCATATCATTTATCTCCAAAAGACAATAATACCCACATTTAACCTAAACTCAACACACACCCATCAAAATACACACACGCCGCCGATGGTAAACCTCCACCTACAACCATCACTACCATATGTAATTGTTACTTCGGTAGCAGCGTAACCTGGTGGTGGTGACCGACGATGTGTGATGGTCGAAAATTGGAAAGAATGTTTACTCCGGCAATAAAATAGAGAAAATTGAGTAATGCATTATCTCGGCCACTCATATGTAATCACTTGTGACCGCCATATGTAACCATTGGTGGCGGTGGCCGGTGATGTGTGATGGTCGGAAAATGGAGATCGGCGATAAGAAAGAGAAATGGAGTAATATATTATCTCAGCCACCCATATGTAATCACTGTAATCGTAATATGTAACCACTGGTGGCGGTGTCTGGCGATCTTTGATGGCCGAAAAATCGAGAGAAGATTGGGGAGGGAAAGAAACAAAAATGAGATCTGATATGTGTATAGAGAGAGATCCGATCTATGTGTGTGTGTGTGTTTTTTTTTTTGAGAAATAAAAGGAAATTTCTTTTATATTAGGAAGGACATAAATGTCATTTTAGTCATTATGTCAAAAACATTCCTTTTACATTTTACCAACCAAACACATTAATTGAATTTAATTTCATTCCATCAAACTTCATTCTTTCAAAAACATTCAACGAACCAAACGCGACCTAAATTTGCATCACCATAACCAATCGATCCGAGTCATGTTCGAGCGCCTTTTTATCCAACTAGTAGCTTTCACTTGTTGGACTGACTAGTGACTAGCTTTGAGTCCTTATTTCAAATTTCAAATAAAAAACTAAAATGATTGAATGCAATCTTTTGATCACCAAGTAGTGTATTTGAATGCTGATTCATAAACCCACTTCCTACCTTGTTTTTTTTTTTTTTACCTCCCCCAGTCCACCCTCATTTCATTTCACGGCCACCATCATCAGCCGTTCACCACCATGGCTTCCACTAATCCTCACCACCACCACCAACTCAACGGCACCACCACCACAATCGACCCCAATAATCCCTCATCTCACAATAAAACCAAAAACAACAACATCGATATCTCCGCCGAATTCGCCCATCACGACCCAACCATCGCCCGAATCAACAACGGCAGTTTCGGGTCATGCCCGAATTCCATAATCCAATCCCAACACCATTACCAGCTCCAATTCCTTCAACAACCCGACGACTTTTATTTCAATCATCTCAAACCCTCAATTCTCCGTTCCAGACAATCAATCAAAACCCTAATCAACGCCAACCACGTCGACGAAATCTCCATCGTCGATAACGCCACCACGGCCGCCGCAATCGTCTTACAACATGTAAAATGGTCGTTTTTCGAGTCGAAATTCAACCCGGGGGATACTGCAGTCATGCTTCATTACGCTTACGGTGCCGTTAAGAAGTCGGTTGAGGCGTATGTGACTCGTGCCGGTGGTCATGTCATTGAGGTTAAAATGCCTTTTCCTGTTTCTTCTGATATTGAAATTATTGATGCTTTTAGAGTTGCTTTAGAATTAGGGAAATCGGGTAATCGTAAAGTTAGGTTAGCTGTGATTGATCATATTACTTCTATGCCTAGTGTTGTGATTCCTGTTAAAGAGTTAGTGAAAATGTGTCGAGACGAAGGTGTGGATCGGATATTTGTGGACGCTGCACACGCGATTGGTTCGATTGAGGTTGATGTGCAGGATATAGGGGCGGATTTTTATACTAGTAATTTGCATAAGTGGTTGTTTTGTCCGCCTTCTATTGCGTTTTTGCATTGTAGGAATCCTGAAATGGTGAATTTGCATCATCCGGTAGTGTCTCATGAATACGGGAATGGGATTGCGATAGAGAGTTCGTGGATCGGGACGAGGGACTATAGTGCACAGTTAGTTGTACCCGAGGCGTTAGAGTTTGTTAATAAGTTTGAAGGCGGAATTGAGGGATTAAGGAAATGGAATCATGAAAAGGTTTTGGAAATGGCGGAAATGTTAGTGAAGGCTTGGGGGACTCATCTTGGTTCACCTCCGGAAATGTGTTCGAGTATGGCAATGATTGGTTTGCCTGCTTGTTTAGGGATTATGAGTGATTCTGATGGGTTAAAGTTGAGGTCTCATTTAAGGGAGAATTTTAAGGTTGAAGTGCCGATATATTATCGGCAACCTAAGGATGGGGAGGTTAATCCGGTAACAGGGTATGCTAGGATTTCTCATCAGATTTACAATACTGTTGATGATTATTACAGATTTCGAGATGCCATTAGCAATCTTGTGAATTCTGGCTTCACTTGTACAAGTTTTCAAGATTGAAAGAGGTATGCTGTTCATTTATATTAACTGTTGCTCTCTCTACAGTAAAGTGTATTCGAGGTTTTGACTCATTAAGAGGTGTTATCAAATAGATAAAAAATCTATGATAAAATGGGTTGTATAATTTAGTCTTTGGATGTGCTTCTGTTGTCATAAGCTTTAATAGTCGAAGGAATTAGTAGATTTAAACGGACAAAAATGAATAGAGTGTAAACGTGGATCATATTAGGTTAAAATGAATGGTAAATAAGTAGTTTTATTTACTCTCCTAACTCATCCTCATAAGAATCCTAGTTTCCTACTAACGCCATGCGCTCATAACATGTGGATCTCACACTTTCTCTTCTCTAATCTTTGGTCTTGATTTGTTCAACTATCGTGATCTTGTTATTAGGAAGAGGACTTTTAGGATGATGAGTTAAAAGGATGCTTCATTACTCATAATGAGGTAAATATCTTATGAGTAGTGATATATCCTTCTTATTCGTCCTCCTAAACATCCTACTAACAAGAAGATGATGACGACTTTCAGAGAAATTGAGAGAGGGGGTGAGCGTGAGAAAAAAATGTTTGTGGAATCTACATGACTATGCACATGGTACCAGGAGGACTTGTTAGGAGATTAAATCATCTTGGAGGTTTTTTTTAGGGCAATATAGTGAGTGGGTCAACCCAACTGAATCTTCTTGGACCCATATTTATATTTTCATCTGACTTGTTATTCGGCTCACTCAACTTCATCCTTTTCCACCAACAATCATAACCATATATCTGACAAACAAGTTGTTTGCTCTGTAGAACCAAACTTAATCTGCATTTTCGAAACGTATTGGCTTTACCTAGCATTCATAAAAGTAAAACCAAACGTATTTAAACACGGAAAAAGTAAAGTGGTATGTCATAGGATTTAGCTAGCATTCATATTTTGCATTGCAGAACATCATTTTAGTAGAACATTTTTGTAGCAGAACATGAGAAGTGAGCATAAGAAGATATCTAGTCTTACGTAATGTGTCAGAGTTTAAATGAACTAAAAGTTATTCGTTATATACTAAAAGAGTGCATATCTTATTAAGATTGAGGTTTTACTAATTAAAACATTTAATCCAACAATGTGAGCTGAAACTAGAAACATGTTTCATATAAGAAAGTACAAAGAGATTTCGATGCTTGTTCCTTGTACCATTTTTATAAAGTATATTCAAGGTTTTGGTAGCCTTTGGGTGTATAGGCATCATTTCCCCACCGCAAATGTTATGTGAGGCCACTAGGGGAGATGTTTTCTAGAATTGGGTCACGGGTTTGAAGTTGCTCCCAACTCTACATGGTGTTACCCAAAAATTGCTTCACGAGTTGACAACTATGACTACCTGTATTTAATAAGGATTCATATTCATTTAGTAGATAAGTTTTATCATATATATATATATATATATAAAATATAGGGGTGAGATATTTTGAGACCACCTCTTATTTTAGGACCAACTAGGACCATTGATTTTTGTACACCATCATAATCTACTATGATATACAAGACTTTTTTGTAAAAACACTAAGACTTTCCAGCGATGGGCCCACAGAAAAATCATGTGTAAGTTAACTTATTACACATGATTTTTCTGTGGGCCCGTCGCTGGAAAGTCTTAGTGTTTTTACAAAAAAGTCTTGTATATCATAGTAGATCATGATGATCATGATGGTGGTGTGTAACTTACGAAAATCAATGGTCCTTTTTTGGACTTTTTTTAGTTGGTCTCAAATTATCTTTCCCCATATATATATATATTAGGGTATCTTTGATAATAAGTATCATCATAAGATTAGCATTTATACATCATTAGGGTTGTATTTTCGATTATGGATGAATTAATTGAGGATTAAGGACTTTTAGGTCATAAGATTAGTATTTATACATCATTAGAGTTGTATCTTCGATTATGGATGAATTAATTGAGGCTTAAGGACTTTTAGGAGATCCTTGTTTCTCGAATTGCAAAAACCATTGTATTGTTTTGCTTTGTTTATCAACATGAATCAAACTGGGTTCATGATAAAAGTTTATTGTTACCGGTCAGGACTTTACTGAACTGTGTTTATAGTAGATTGTGTTTGTTTGTAACCACAGAACATAGTATTTTCTGAATAGGTTACCGGGAAAGATGGTGTAGGTGGAGAAGGTCCTTATATGGAATAAATGTCTGTGTATAATCACAGAAAATAAAGGTTCAGCCAGTTACTTTACGCTCAGGTCACCAGGCAGGCAGGCATGCATGCACAAAGGTGCTTTTCTAAATAAGATGAATTTGTATGCATACAATATGTCTTCATCGATAGGTCAATACATTTTAAAACAATCTTTTTGTTGTTAAATTTTAGAAATTGCTTCTGTCATGCTTTATTGTCAGAATTCCTGAATATCTTAGTCATGAAACAGGTGCTTGGGTTTTCTTGTTTGATCTGTTATGATTCGTTTTAAGTTCCTTTCTTTCTTCCTAATTTTGTCTGACTTCTTCAATCAATTTTGTTTTGCATTAGAATGGAAGCCAACAGTTCACCAATTATTGCTTCTTTTTTTTTTTTTGTAGCTTGGATGTAAAATCACCGTGCTGCTGAGGCTGGTGACAATAATACTTCTTACAACATCTCAAGTTGAGATGCAGAAAACCATCTTCTAGATTTGAAGGTAACAAAGCTTGTAGCACCTCATGAATTAGAAATCTCAATGGGCATTGTGGTTATTGTTGTTTAGCTCCCACATTTGTAAAACTTGCTTGAAGTTGCATTTAACCTGGTTAACTACCAAGGCTCGACGCTGAACTCTCACATTGTACCATTATAGAAAGCCTAAAGTGGGTTTTTATTTGTACAAGTATTGTTATAGCAAATAAGATGGTTGGTTTACAATTCTGGAGAGTAGGGAAAACACTTCATTTCAAATACAAATTGTATACCTTTGGGACAACCTAAAAAGAAGATGATGATTGGAATTTTTTTTTCTTGTCTTATAAAACTCACTCTTAGATCATGTCAACCTGCAATCTAGTTCCTTGTAAAGCTTTGCAGTTATACAAACATACTGTACCGAGAACAATAAGTTGAGAATATGGAACCCTCTTCATGCTTTGAAACCCTTTTTCTATATTAATTTTAAAGCATCTACTTACCCTGTTTTCTGCACAATCTCTATCAGCAAAACAAAATGATAGAACTCATGTAAAGACCGAGTTTAATAAAATTTGCAATTAGTGAACAAATGGTTAACATCTCTATGACATAGTAGCTCATGATCAATTTTGTTTCTTTATGTTGTATTGACGTTGGATATGGTCAAAGTGAAAATGGCATACGAGGGTCACATGGTATTTGAAAATTTTCAAATTTGCATACAAGGTGTTCTTATTTTGCATAGTCGATGATTAACCTTTTACATGATGTGAACCTTACGGGGAGCGCTTTATACTAAAAAGACATGAGTAAATTCAATAAATGATGAACATTGACAATAACAACCACCCCCAATGATAAACAACATGCTATATCCATTAAAGATTGACATGTTTCAACGAAATTGTATGTCATATGTTTGCTCATTTAACAAAAGAAATGGTTCACAAATGTATAACCAAACATAAGTTTATTCTTGACCGAAAACCAACGAACAAAAACAACACCACTTGGGAAAAAAACAAAAATATATTTATACATCTTATAGTAATTATCATTTTCTCTCTCATAAAAGTGTTAAATGCAAAATTACCACTTTACTCTTGATTAATTAATTTACATCATCAATCTTTTATCTTTTAAAATATATCCATTATATCTTTACTTCAATTACTTACACCCACCACCAACAGTCACCACCACCCGTCGTCGTAAGTATATAACATTTTCCGTATGTAACTAACTTTTCTGAAAGGCCACCCTAGCTAGGAATGGGGCACCAACAACGAACAGTCGAACACCTAATTTATTCGAATCAGAATATAGGAGAGACCACCAGGCACCAGACTATCAAATTTACATTTTACCTCCAACTAGAATCAAAGTGATCAGGGTGGGTCTTGCCCAATGTGAATCTCGAGACTGAGCATTTATTTGATATCTGAAGTAAAGATGAATACTGGAGTTTGGGAAACAAGTTATCCTATACTGGTTTCATTCGTGTATTCCAGATGTAAGTACCATAATAATAATCATAATAATAATAATAATAATAATAATTGGGAACATTTTGATGGAATTCTTTATTTCTATTATTACCCCATCCCCACGGGATTTACTGCCTTGGTGGCTGTGGATGATCAAAATTATGAATTGCAGCTGCTTGCTTGATTGAGGAGACAGTACCTTCATTTTTGGAAACTATTTACTCTCCGTGTCACTACTTGCTTTACATGTCTGCTTTCGGTAACTAACCTTCATTCAACTATTCATCTATTTTTTCAATTTATATTTATTACTGTATTATTATTATTATTATTATATTAAGCAGTTATTTAGTAATACCCAATACCCTCTTCGGCTCTTCTACGGATTACAGTCCCAATAACGTCTACGCGGTGTATGGGGAAGGTTGAGATGTAAACAGTGTCCACCCCTGCCTAAGGTAGCTGCTTCCTGGTTCTACCTAAAGGACCTCCTATACAATTACTATTTTCTACGAGTAGTTTGCAACTTGTATAGATAATATTGACGTTGCCCCCCACACCTACAATCAAAACCCGAGATATGATCTACATTATACCTGCCTGCCTATAGAAAATGTACTTATTAGGGGGTGTTTGGATCAGCTTGCTTTTATACATACCTTTTTTTAGGTTATTGCATTCATTATTTAAACACATAAACCCCGTATTTGCAGTCACGCGTTTTGGCCTCTCTTCTTCTTCTTTTTTTTTTTTTTAAGAAAAAAAGTGGAATTTTTGTACTTTAATCTGGAATTACCATATGTGCATTTTTGCAGTTAAGTGTTTTGGCCTATATACGTTCATTAATAACATATATAATTAACGGTTGTATGAGCTGCTAATTAACGGTTGGCTGTATCTCGCTTTATGCTTAAAATATATATCTCCTTTTCTACTGCCTTTGTGTATTTCAAGTTCTTGATTTTCAATTTTTTCGGATTTACTTCAGGTCCTTTGTTTGGTTGTTTTACAATCACTGATAACAAATCATAATCTGCATTTTCATTAGCGTAAAACAGTATAGGCTTTTTGAGTTTGCGAGCATTTTTTTCCTTTTTCTTTTATGATCATAAAAAACAGCATAGTTGGATCAGTGGTAAACACCCTTGCCTCTGGAGACAGAGGTCATGGGTTCGATCCTCATCCTATGCAAAGGTTGGAGGGCCTTTTCTACCATTTAGGTAGAAACTGCAAGCGGCCTCTCTACTTTGGTAGAGGTAAGGTCTGCCTACATCTTAACCTCCCCCATACACCGTCGAGGTATTGGCGCTCAAAACTCGCGGAAGGCGGCACTGAGCAGTTACTTACTTACTTACTTACTTACTTTTTTCTTTTATGATCATACAAGAATGCAATCTAAATTTAATAACCGAGATTGTGTTCTAATGTTAACGTTATAGATTGTTGTTATATACGGAAAAGTTTTGATCTCATATGTGAGTTATATTTAGTAATATGTGAAAAGAATCCCACAAGGATTAATGGTTTGAGCTTTATGCGCTAATGTTATCTTGACAAGTTGAGCTTTTGTTTGTCTTGTTTCTTTTTCTGTTTCTGCAGGTGATGGGGTAGGGTAAGCTTTTAAAGGTGTACACTGGATGTTAGTGAGGTTTTTAACCATCGTTGGAGGTGATATTAAGGGTAAAATGAAAGCATATGGGTGTATGTAGAATTACCTTGTAAATTTGGCATCTTAAATGAAAAGTCATCTAAAAATCTGAATTGAGATCCAACGGCTGTCAGTCATCCACCTCACCATAGCTACTATATAATCTCGAAAGCCCAAGCTCCGCCATTCATTAGCATTTCGTATCCGAAACCCTAGATTGTTCTTTCCGCCTCATTTAATTTTGGTCATTTCGCGAATTTTGATCTTAAAGATGAATCAGAAAGTTACTACGGAAATCAAAGATACCATTTGCAGCAGCTGTTTTTGTGGCAATCAGAAGTTCCTTCACCATGTCTGGGATGGACATAAAAGCCAAAAGATCTGCACATCATGCGTGCTGTTTTCCAATAGATTGTACTTTTGTCCCACCTGTTTTTACGTCCCTTCAGAACAATCTGAGCTTGTTGTCATCTGCAATAGATGCCGTTCACTCACTCACGCCAAATGCTTAGCTGCTAATGAAAAACCTGCAGGAGCGCCTTTTGTGTGCTCAACCTGTAAGGATCCGAGCCGATTGGTTTTTACTTTAAAAAAATTCGAAGTGGAAGGAGATAATGGGCGTTATGAGGGGATTGATAAGAATGCAGCGAAATTACTCCTAACAGCTGCAAAAATAGTGTGCAAGTCTTTAGTTAAGGTAACTGACGACGCGGATTATGATGCCATGATAGACGTAACTAAGGCCGTTTCAGCAAAGAAAACGGCTAAATGGGCAGTGGAACAGACTATGAATCTTGAAAAGAGTAATCATGGACCATCTTTGATAGATTCGGTCACTGATAATGAGGAAGACAGTTCTCTGGAAACATTAAGGGAGACTAAAAAGCTGCATAGGTTATTAATTGGAAATGCAACCTCTGAAGGCCAGAACGGAAGGGTGGCTATGGAAATTGACCTTAACAAGAATTAGCCCGAAAATGATGCAGCTATGTGGAAGAATATTGGCCTGCATCAGCTATTTTGTTGACTATCTAGAAGGTTAGTGTAATATGGGTAAATTTTTTATGACTATTTTTAGATATTTTCTTTTTGAAGGTCAATATTCTAGGCTTTACAGCTGCACATAATAAGGTATGTGAGTTATACAAGTACCAAGATATTTCTTAGTAATTTTATAATTTGAACATGTGATGTTATGATGGTTATCAACTTTTGTATTACGTTTGGAAACCAAAAAGTTATGCCTTCTGCCTCTTGCATTTCGTATCCATGATTTTATTCAGTCCTTTCTGCAATGATTTTTATCCTCACCTTCCAATGATGCTATATTATTTCTTCGAGTGATTGTGTAAATTTCTACTTGGGACATTCACTTTGTTAAAAACTGTCTCATTGTAATGATGTTGAGAATTATCACACACATTGTACAGCATGTCATTTTTGCTGCTTTATAACAGTGAATTAATTAAATCAACATAAATTTTCTTGACTTGTTTGCCGTAAGATTAAGTATCACTGATTCTGATACTTTCATTTGGGAGCAACATATAGGTGTGTCTTCTATAGTAGCATCAACATATACATGCTTTTCTATGATGTTGTTACTTAGACAGTTAACACAAACCAAAAATGGGGTTCATATATCTCATACTTTAGGGTACACATGTGAATTTTGCTACAAAAGAATGCGAATATATTATAGGAAAAGTGTTTGGAAATGTATAGCTCTAAGTCTCTAACTCTAAATCTTAGTAACTATCCAACTATAGCTTTAAGTCTCTAACTCTAAACCTTAGTATCTATCCAGTTTCAAATGTTGATATTATGTGTATCCAACTTTCAGTTATTGCTATGATATGCATCTTGTGGTCTTTTTGCTGAAGCGACGTGTATATAAGTTTCCACGTGGCGTTGGTATAATTGGCCACTCGTGCAAAAATATTGCCGGGTTCTTAGAGCAACAATATCTGAAGGTTGAATATATATATATATAATAGCAACATGCCAACATTTATAGTTGGATGCATTCTGCAGATTTCGAGCTATAGTGGTATACACTTTCAAACACTTAACCCAAATATTATAGGATATTGGCCTAAAAATCTGCAATCCATCCAGCAATGCAAAAATGTGATTGGAAATTGGCCTAGCTAGTAGCTATTAATTTGGAAGGACCCTCTTTGTATCATATGTTGTAGCCTCTGCTATTAAAAAAAAAACTACAAAATCAGCACAGGGTAACGTCTCGTGTATAGTGTGTTCGTTATACACCTTTTGTGATCTAAGAGTTACTAGCTCACGACAGGGTTGGATAACACATGAGGGGATTATAACCATATCCACTATATGTTTTACTTAGAGGTGGCAAAATAAGCTCGGGTCATAACAGATTTCCTTTTGTCGAATATCCGAGTCCTGACCTGTCTTTCGTGGGAAATTTCTATACCGGAACACCTAATCTGTAACACCCCAACAAGGCGGAATAATGGGATATCACAAGAAAAACACAGCATGACATGGAAATTAAGTAGAGACAAATCTAGATGCATTAAAAGGATTGGTAATCCATACAATTTAATCAAATACAAGTCCATGACCATTCAAAATGCATAAAGAGCACGACCATCAAACGTTTACAAAAGAGGGTACAAAAGATGGTATATGATCCTAAGCATAACCCATAAGCGGGAACAATGAATCACGGATTCACAGTCTAGTCCAAGTCCAATCCTAGCATGCAAACAATCAATCATCATCCAACATGTCTTTGATTTACCTGTTCACCTGAAAAGTGTACTAAAACGGGTCAACATAAAGTTGGTGAGTTCGTAGGTTTAGATAAAGAGATCAAATGTGTCGGGATAGCAATCGTTCACGTTACACGAGGATTAGTATACCTAATCATGTCCACATAAATTAACACAAGTCAACGTTTAACAATATTGATAACCGGCACGACTTACATGATGAACAATGCATAAAATACGTTTCCTGACACAACTTACATAATGAATAATGCGTAGTAACCGGCACGACTTACATGATAAACAATGCATAAAAATACATTCATGGCACGACTTACATAATAAATAATGCGTAATAAACTGGCACGACTTACATGATGAACAATGCGTAATCATAACACATGCAATCACGTGAACAAGCAAAACAAGTAAGTAATCATCATCTCGTTCAATATCATAATCAATCATATCAACTGACAAGCATTTAACAAACAAGTACACTTTCCACCTCAAATAACGTAAACGTAGGGGCTATGAAACTCACCTTGGCCTTGAACGTTGGTAGAAGGTGACTAAGCGGGTAAGCGGGGAGCACAACAGTCAAAACCCTATTATAGAAACATTTCATCATCACATTATAGCTTACGTTATCATATACATCACCCTAGGCCATTCCAAGACACCCCAAAGTCGGACGATGAATACACGATTGGAGAAACAAGGGACTCGGGAAGAATGGTGATAGATTATTATAAAAAGGATGTTACTACGAGAAACTAGACTCTCATACGATTCTAACGATAGGTCATACGCCTAAAACGGACTTACGGATCAAAAGTTATGAGCGTTTGAAGTTGACAAAAGAAATCGTTCGGGCAGCAAGTCTCCACTGCGCTGCAGTGAGGACCAAACAGTCCCACTGCGCTGCAGTGAGACCCAAAACACCAAAAATGATCAGGAGAATGCCACTGCGCCGCAGTGGTGGCTATCCCACTCCACTACGTCGCAGTGGCCAATATCTGAAGCCAAACAACAGCAGAACAGCAACAGGAACGAACCCAAACCCAATTTTTGACATCCAAATCGACTTGTGGTGTTTCAAGACTTGTTTTTAGGCTCAAATAAACATCATTAAGTATAACTAAACATGTTTCATCAATCAAATCCAAACCCATAACACAATTACATGACCAAATCGTTCTTGACCCAAATCAACCCTAATGAAACCCTAATTTGACCCAATTCAAGTTTTAACCCGATTTCGACCAAGGGTTTCTTAGACATGACTATTAATGAAGTTCTAAACATAAAAATGGAGATTTAAGATGATTTTAACTTACCAAAAGAGTCGAAATCTTCCAAATTTGGTTTTAGGGCAAAGACTTGGATGAACACCTTTAAATCCTTAATTTTTCTTGGAAGATGATTATTATTATTATTAAGGTTACTTGATTATGTTAATTTACCACTACTAACACAAGATTTAGGGGAAATTTATGATGGATTTGGGTGGTGGTTGAAAGAAAGAAAGGAAGAGTAATGAGATGAAGGAAAAGAGGGTAAGGGGGAAATGAATATGGTGGGTGTGGAGGATGGGGGCTGGCCTAGGGAGTCCATTATTGGGCTCCCGCTCCGCTAATTCCGACAAATAGCTAAACGTTAACCATTTAAACGCTAAAATGAGAGCGTTAACACAATTAGACTTCACGTTACTATACAACAAAACGTTCAGAAATCCATATAAGTCAACAAATTCGTTCATTCTCGATTACATTAAATTACAAGTCAACTAAGTCGAAAATCACAAATGTTACATAATCTGCGATAATACAATTATTTTCCCGATTCCTACCATGGTAGTACACAAGTTATTATTATTATTTTTTGCTAGTGTTGATTCTCGTATTGATCTACTACTGTTATTACAACCTATCAGGAAGTAGCTTAGATATAATTTGCTATGAATTATCTTAGATATTAATTTTACACAGCTACAAATCATGACTCAAAATATTGTTTATTTTCATTTTTACTTAAATAGCGTTCCACCGTACAAGAGTATGATAGGCATATGTCCAGTAATGAATGTATATAGAGGCATGGAGGAGTGAATGTATTCTGACTTTTTGATCTATATCACGAATTGTATTATGCACTAAAAGTCACATGCCTTGCTTGTTGTACGTTAATCAGAACTCCAGTTTGTTGGACATTTGGTTGTGTTTTCTTTTGATGTATTACTTCTTCCGTGATATAAAATGTATTGAATAAAATGGTTTTATGTTCAATGCAGTGATTTTGACTCATTTGTTACGTTTACTTTCAAGGCATTTTTACCTTGACGGCTTGACCTTTTACAAATGTAGATTGATCGGAGCTGGAATGGCCGGCCCATTTACATGTAATTTTGTTACTTTTAGCCTTTTAGGTCCGTTGAAAACATAAGATGTGAAGAAGTAACGATTAAAAACAATCTTTTCTTTTCTATTTTGTGTTACTTTTAGGTGACAAGTAATTTTGGTACTTTTAGGTGACAAGTAACTGTTATACCATCTGCAATCTTTCACCCTATTATTAAGTTTGCATCAGCTTCTCTATCACCGTTTATCTTTTTTTCTTTATAAGACCACAAACGTAAATGAAAGAGCTAGGTGAAAAGGGTAAAGGTGAAAAAGGTGAACGGTTAAGAGACGTAGGTGATGAGGTGATGAGTGAAGGTGAAGGGAGGAAGGTGATTGTGATCACTTAGGTAAAAAGATAAAATGTGGGATTCATTTTATATATATATATATATATATATTCTTGTTTTTTTTTATTTTGATTGGATATAGAGTGGAAGAAGAGTGGGGACCAAATGATTGGTGAATAGTTAAGGGGAAAAATAGAAAGTGAAAGAAATGAGAAGGTGATACTGGAAGAAAAAAGTGTAAGTGAAAGAATGAACGGTTACGAATGGTTTAACACATCATTTTTAAGTTTAGTATCTAGAATATACTTAAATACTAATCCAAACTTTCTTAAAAAAATAATTATAAAATAATTATATTGGACCGCCCGGGGTGATGCTTATCACCTACAAAGCCATCACCAACCTATCATCTTCACCTAATATAATGTATTCAACTCTAATCTTTATAGTAATAACTCAACAAATAACACAAAAAAGAATTGTCAATGACAAAAATATCTACCTACGAATTCGGTTCATTGTTAATCTAATTAAGTTTCGTGCAAAACATGCATTTTAAACTATTACCTTTAGTTATTTACTAGATTAATTAGATTTTAGCCCCGTGTCCAGCACTGGACACGGGTTTACAATATTATCAATATTAGATATAGATACATTTAAGTTATAAAAGTTTATAATTTTGAAGATATACGGTTCTAAGTGTTATACTTTGCAATTTGTTGTACAGTAATCATAGGTTTGTCACTGTCATTATTAGGGTAATGGAGGGAACCCTAGCCGCAGTACCACAATTGGATCACTGTCATTATTAGCTGAGACATATGGATGGAATTGTTTGTCATAGTCATTCCACAAACCACATGATATAATAATTTCTTTATAATGATTTTTTTGAAACCACTTGTACTCATAATGTGATATTATTATGAAAGATAAATAAGAATTAAAATATAAACATGCTTGTGATCTTGTACTTGATATTCAAGGATATGTACTTGATTATGATGCGAACCCATAGCACGCATAGGTTTATTTTCAATCACCTGTCATATGATAATTAGATAGCAATTAGGATTGTTTTCATAATCTTTGATAATAATTAAGACTCTTGATTTGAGTGACAATTGTAACTTCAAACATTAATGCGCAAAACTAATATATAAAAAAGGAGAGTATTATATACCTATTTGATTGAGAGATAGAATAAATCTTGAATGAGTTCATATTGATTTGGATTTAATAGTCTAGTAAACATCTGTTGTAAATTGTGTGTTGTTCTGTGATTGTCTCATGTTCTGTGATTCTTGTTGTGTTTATAAAAATATTGTATATCATCATTTGTTATTATGTTTGAAATATGTATCTAGAGTACAAATTGTGTTTACATTAGATATTAAGCTAAATATTAATATTTATAATTTATGAAAATCTAATCTAACATTTGTTAATAAGTCATTAGGTTCGTGTGTTGTTCTGTGATTGTCTCATGTTCTGTGATTCTTGTTGTCTTTAGAATAAAAATATTGTATATCATCATTTGTTATTATGTTTGAAATATTTATCTAAAGTACAAATTATGTTTACATTAGATATTAAGCTAAATATTAATATTTATAATTTATGAAAATCTAATCTAACATTTGTTAATAAGTCATTAGGTTTTGAAATAATTTTTTATAGATAATATACTTCACATATTGAATTTTTATAATTAATTAAATAATTGTAAATTTTAAAAAATCCTCTCAAGTTATGGCTAAAAATAAACATAAATTAAGTATTTAGGACTAAAAGTGTAAATTATTGATGGAAAACAAAAAAGTGTAAATTAATAATACTTTTTCTACAAGTTAATATAAATATTAATATAATAATATATTTGGATAATGATTATTGAGATTTTTAATTTATAGTTAATCTAAATGATGACATAAGCGATAGTCAATTTGATGAAATTGAGTGATTTGATTGGTTAATTAGTCAATAGTTCAACTGTCTTATAATATATATTAAGATTAAGATGACCCGCGTAATACGCGGCTAACTATATTTAACTAGTCACATATTTAATGACAATTGTAAACCTTAAAAATTACCCTTATTATATTATTATCTAAAGAATATTTTGTACTCACTATTAATTAAGATGTCGACATAACAATTAATGTAAAATAAAAAAAATCAACTTTATAACGTACTGATATTATAATTTCTTATCTTACATACCAATCAAGGACATTAAACGATGTCAACCAAAATTTTTGGTGTTTGTCCTTACTACATAACGTATTCCTATTGTAATCTATGTTCAAAGTGAGTAACATTAAAATGAAACAAAAGATCTAAGGTGAAACAGTACAGTAAAAAGAAATCAAACCCAAAGTAATAACAATTCATGCATTAATAACCTCATCTTATCTTAATCTTGATATATATACTATAACACAGTTGAACTAATGACTTATTAACCAACCAAATCGCTCAATTTCATTAAATTGACTTTCGCTTATGTCATCATTTGGATTATCCATAAATTAAAATCTTAATAATCATTATCCGGATATATTATTATATTAGTATTTATATTAATTTGTAGAAAAAGTTTTATTAATTTATATTTTTTTTTCCATCAATAATTTACAATTTTTAGCTTATATAATTATTTATATTTATTTTTAGCTATCAAATTAAGAGATTTTTTTAAAATTTACTATTATTTAATTAATTAAAAAATTTCAATATATGAAATATTGTCTACAAAAAATTACTATTTCAAAACCTAATGAATTATTAATCAATCAACTCGCTCAATTTCATCAAATTCACTCTCGCGTGTATCATCATTTAATTTAATTATAAACTAAAAATCCTAATAATCAATATCAAAATAAAATTTATATTATTTTGTTGAAAAAGTCTCATTAATTTATATTTTTTTGTTTTCCATCAATAATTTACACTTTTTAACTTCAATAATTATTTATATTAATTATTATCCATCAACTTAAGAGATTTTTTTAAAATTTACAATCATTTAATTAATTAAAAAGATTTCACCATATGAAATATTGTCTACAAAAAATTACTAAGTATTTCAAAACCTAATGATTAATCAATCAATCAACTTGCTTAATTTCATCAAATTCACTCCCGCTTGTGTCATCATCTAATTTAATTATAAACTAAAAATCCTAATAATCAATATCCAAGTATAATATTGATAATGTCGTCCAATTTGTTATTATATTTGATTAGATTTTTATAAATTCTTAATATTAATATTTAATATAAACACAATATGAACTTTAGATACATATCCCAAACACAATAATAATGACGATATACAACATCCTTATCATAAAAACAATCTATTTATCATATGAATGGTGAATGAAAATAAACATATTCGTGTTATGAGCCCGTATCATGATTAAAGACATATACTTAAATGTCAAGTACATCATCACAAGTATGTTTATATTTTAACTTTAAATTATCTTTAATAATAATATCACATTATGGTTACAACTGATTTCAAAAAAAGTTATAATAGAGGAATTAGTGTAGCATGTGCTTTGTGGAATGACTACAACAAACAATTCCATTAATATATCTCAGCTAATAATAACAGTGACGATCGAACATATGATTGTTGTACTACAACTTGCAAAGTATCACACTTGGAACCGTATATATTCAAAATTAGAAGCTTTTATGACTTATATGTATGAAGATTTAATATTGATAATATCATAAACCCCGTGGGTAGTGTTGGAATAATTTTATGTTAAAATATTAGAGTTTTTCATAATATCATAATATAGTTAATTTTCAAAACTATTGATATTGAAGGACTTGGCTTACGGGTGGTTGTTGTCAATGAAACTTACTTTTCAAAAAAAAAAAAGTTAATTCTATAATATAATTTATTTATTTAGGGGTTAATTAAAAACTATTTATATTGAAGGACTAAAGTTACAGATTAGTCAAATATGACATCATCTTTCTAGATCAATGGCTTAAATTTAATAAGACAACTTCATCTAATGGTTCATATTTTTTTTTAATTTTTAAATTTAGGGTGTTCTTTTATTATTAATGTTAGAATAATTGTTTAATGTGTTATAAATTTATTGTGTTGTGAAATTTCTTTAATTTATAATCAAATTTGCATATGTTATAAACTTCTTTAATTTTTTCATTATGTCCTTTTAATCAGTTAAAAATTCGAGTATTAATAACGCTAAACATCATTGGAATCTAATTTTGTCGATTTGTTATATGTCGAATACTCATCATTCTTATATTTCGGTCGATCTCTTATAATCTATAAATATATTGATAATGGGGCGTTACTAAAAGAAATTCCATGTATCATTAATCGTCTTTTTTCTTTCATGTATCATTAATCGTCTTTTTTCTTTTTGGAAACTATATTTCAACATTAAGGATTTAGGATTATATGCTTAACGTAACCTTTAGGGATACACTTAACATGCATAAAAAAAATGTATGTGAAATTCATCCCTGAATTTATGATAAATGTACAAATATTTAATACACTTTAACTGTAACCCTGTGTTTAGCAGAACTGTAAAAATAAAAATAAAAAGAAGAAAAGAAAACCCCTCAAAAGTAAAACATTTGCGTGTTAGTTATCCTAAATTTTAGAAGGTTAGGAATCGTCGGAGAATCGAGTAGGTAACTTGCCATAATTGGCAATTATTCCACAAGGAAAACAAGTTTGGTGGATTTGTGTTTGTGGCATTTGAGTCTTTTGACTCTTTTTTTTCTAGTCAACAACGTTTTCGTCTTTTGAGATGAACCCTTCCAATACTCCCAAGACTAAAAGGCTATTTTGGTCATATCAAACCAACCTAGAATGTCCCACCACCTTCTAACTCATATTATACACTTGTAATTTCCAAGTAATTTCACGTATTGAATAATTCATTTCAATTTAAGTAATAGTAATATATTCTCGTAATAACAATTAGTCATTTACAGTAATAACCATAGATATTGTGTTAACTTTTATGGTTAGAATATCATTATGCATATCTATATAAATATTAAAACAATCTTAACTTTTTAAGACTCTCTTTAATTTAAAACTATTTTTAAAATTTGCTCCATAGGATTTTATTCTATGTGTCATCTCTATAATTTTTCACAATATTTATTTATTTATGCCATAAAAATATTAAATGTATATTAGTATGTAAAAAATAAAATTATGAAATTAATAAAATTTGATTTTGTTTCCTAAAAACCAACATTAGTTTCATATATCTATTACATAATTGTGTGGGACACATCACACCATTGTCATATTTTTTTTTAAAGTTGGTTTTTGATTTCATCTTCAAATTCTTTTCGACTTTTAATATGAAAAGTAATTGGGTTGTTAATTTTTATGTGCTTTATACATCATTATATTTCTCAAAAAATTTATATGCTTTAATGTATTATTATATATTAGTTCATGCTCATTTTTATTCTTTTTACGTAGGTTATTTTAAATAGGCGCACATCGTGCGAGTAAAAGACCTAGTATAATAAATATAAGTTTATTTAAAAAGGTAATGGAGGAACCTAGACACTGTACCACAAATGGATACCAATCGACTCACCCCATATAAGTCATATGATGCCGATACAATACCTCCATCCTAATCCTCACATGATCAGGGCACCCAGAATGATCGAACCACGTATTTAAACTTCACATGAGGGTCTAGACTTCATTGGTAACGGGTACCTTAAAGGAATTATTTTTTGTACCAAGCGGGAATCGAACCTAAAACTTTAAGGTCATCAAGTGTTTTCCTTACCATTAAGCTATCTCCTTGTTAGTTAATACGAGTATAAGTTTATTTATATTCTACCTACATGTATTATTATCGAAATGGATAATAATTCATCTTTTTGTTTCATAATTAACATTTATATTAGTCAAGAACTATAATCAACATTTAACTAAATTTTTTCATAATATATTGACATTGATAGTGTTCATTACCATGAAATGAATAAGTCATTTAATATAGTTTGCATCTTATTTAATGAAAAAAAAATTTAATATATATTTATTTTGCCAATGACACACACATGAAGTGGTACGACATCTAGGTGTTATTCATGAGGTCGACCGGTCAAACTCTGATCGAGAGTTCATAAAATTTTTTTTAAGAAAAACTACATGATAGAACTAAGTTACTAAATTCATGGGCATATAGAATCATTTTTTGTTTTTCCATTATCCCAGTTTATTAATTGGTTGTATAAACAAATTTATTTAAGGTGACTCATTGGTAAGGTTTTAAAATTTTGAGAAATCATTAGGGTTCGAATCTCATTTTTTACATTTATAGGAGTGAATTATTGAATTATTTTTGAGAGTCTTGAGTTTTATTTTAAGTATGCCTGGTTTAAATTTTGTATATTGACCAATTGAACGTTATTATGGTGTCTCTATTAAAAAAATATGAAAAAAAAATGATTAATCAATTTAACTCATATGCATAAAAATCAACCTAAAACTTTAAGAATTTGACACGTAGAGTCTACTAATTCTCTTTATTAATCTTATCCCTTAAGCTTTACACATATAAACAACTTATAATTAGGTTGATTTTTAGATATAACAATTAGATTAATCTATCATCGTCATTTCGAAAAACATCGATTCCAACGACCCCATCCATTACGCAACAAAACCTCCTTCCTTCTAAGGGGCATTTTGATAATTTCACAAGGAAACCGGGACCCGCATAAGTCGAAGGCTATTTAAAATAGTCCGCCACATTCCTAATCTTTTCTACACATACAAAAAAAGCTCTTTCTCTCATCCAGACAATAAATAAATATAAATAAATAATAATAATAAAACCAATAAAAATAAAAATAAAACAAAGAGGGAGAGCGAAAGTGCGCCTGCTATCGTGCGCTAACTACCCCATACTTCTATTACTTTCCGGCGAACTAATAACATTTAATAATAATAATACAGTAAATAACAACAACAATAATAAAAAGAGAATATTCCGGTAATCGGATCTGAAAAGATGGCGGCGACGACGGCAGGACTAGCAGAAGAACAATATAGAAAAGCGAAAATATCGGTATGGTGGGACATAGAAAACTGTCAAGTACCAAAAGGATGCGAACCGCATTCGATAGCGCAGAATATAAGTTCAGCATTAGCCAATATGAATTATTGTGGCCCTGTTTCTATCTCTGCTTATGGTGATACTACTCGTATTACTGCTTCTGTTCAACAAGGCCTTAATAGCACTGGCATCGCCCTTAATCACGTCCCCGCTGGTATACTACAATTATACATATATATATACATACAATCTCTCTCTCTCTCTCTATATATATATATGTTTATATATATAATTGTTGTTATCTATATGTTGTTTGAGTTTATTGTTTAATTGGAAACCCTAACATGATCCTGTAGTTTATTATCCTTGATCGCTTTCTAGATTTTGTTTATAAATCCTAATTCTACTTATACCGATGGATCTGTTTTTTTTTAAGACAATTTTTAAATTTAATTTAATTTGAATGGATCGTGGTGAATTGAGTCATAGATATTGATTGGATTTTTTTTTATATTTTTTAAGAAAAAATATTTTTTGTTATATATGATTGTAACAATTTCATGATGTATGAAGTAACGATAAAATTATTTTGATTCTTGAAAAGTTATGTCTATTCTTTGTCAAATTGCTTTCTGGCTACAAAGCTTTAAGTCAAGACGGCTTTAATAGGTCTTTTACGTTTCTATGTCTTTCAACTTTTAACTCAGACAATTTGACCCATTTCTCTAAGCTGACTCATAATGACCAGAATCGGAACAAGTTTTGACCTATTACCAATCCGATCTGATTGGTCTGTTTTTCTATCTATAGATGTAGTAATGCAATTGCAGACGAATTTCAACTAATGGTTTATTTTTTAACTCGGCATGCTTTAATCTTTTGTTACATATAATTGTACTTTGCGGCGTGAGTCATATACTCTTGAAAATGTGGAAAATTTTCAACTTGGTTAAATGCATAATACATAAGTAAAGAACCGGTTAAGTACAAATGATCGGCATATAAAGAGATTCAAAATTGATTATGGTTCGTATCTTGTTTTTGTGTTCCGAAGTTGAGTATGTATGTTGCCCTTATTTATCGGCGACTCATTGTTTATATGTAGATTTTCATTTATTATGTATATTTCTTTTATTTATCGGCAACACATTGTTCATATGTAGATTTTTAAGGATGCTCTGTATTATGGTTTTTCTTAAAGTTCAAAAGCAAACATTATAGTTGATTGTTGGATCACGTTTGACCTTCAAAATTTTCTTGCTAACTTCTTTTCCAATAAAACAAGATCCGGCAAACATTTGTGTTTTGATTCCCTATCTATTCAAATGTGATGGTCGGCTTGCTATGCTTCAAACTTAAATTTATCTATAACACAGTCATATACAGATCACTATTTTTTTAAAATCTTTTTATCTTATCTATGATTATTTATCTATCTATTTTTTTTAATCAAATAATCTGTTGACACTTACATTGGTTGTTTCTGAGGTGAAGTTGTATGATGCTAGAGCTGGTCTATAATACTTTATTTAGCACAATGTACCTGATAGACCTGTATTTTCCTGTGACTAGGTGTCAAAGATGCAAGTGACAAGAAAATTCTGGTTGACATGTTATTTTGGGCTGTTGATAACCCAGCCCCAGGAAATTATCTATTAATTTCTGGTGATCGAGACTTTTCCAATGCACTGCATCAATTGAGGATGAGGAAATATAATATTCTTCTAGCACAGCCTCATAAAGCATCTGTGTCCCTTCTTGCAGCTGCCAAGAGTGTATGGTTATGGACTAGTCTTTTGGCTGGAGGACCTCCGCAAACAAATGGTGAATCATCTCAAACTGTTGATAATACTTACAGTCATACATTCAGTTCTAGTTCAGCACATATTCCAGTTTCTGAGCCGGTTCAGATATTAGATAACGGGTATGGGAATGGGAATCCCCATCCAGGATTGCAGACAGTCTCTAGTATGGGAAGGGCTACTGAGACTAAAACAAAGTTGAGGCCGTTAAAGAAGAACTTCAGTCAACCCGCTATATCAAGAACTGTAAGTCCACCTGTTGGGAATTTGGAAAATCCAACTAGTTCAAATGCGCATCAACAAGGATATGATCATTCTTACCCTCGTAATACTAATGTATTTTCAAGCGGATCAAACTCTAATCATACTCCTGTCCCCCCTGATTATTTACGAAACAATGGAAATAGTGTCAATAACTACCAAGGTCATTATCCACAGTCAGTAAAGCCTGGTAATCCACCCGGACCTCCTTCATTGGCGCCAATAAACTTTTTTCCTAATCCCCCTATTCGTCCTCATTATGTTCCTGCCCGGCCTGATTTTGTTCCTGATGTTGGTAAGCTTAACATTTCTGATAGCTCGGGAAAAACTAAACCACACAGTGGAGGACAGCTGAAACAAAATTCGACCGATCCTCCAAATCATGCATACAAAAATAATCCACAAAAAGGTATGTCAAACAAGTCTCAATTTCAAAAGGATACAACAAACAAATATCCGGTTACTAATTCAGATTTTCAATCATCATCTTCTTCACCTTTAGACACCACGAATGGTTGTGGTGTATGGGGGACACCAGGATGTCCAAAACCCTCAGAATATGTGCAAGGCCTTATAGGAGTGATTTTACTTGCCTTGAGCACACTGAAAAATGAAAAGATAATGCCTACTGAACCAAACATAACTCATTGCATCCGTTATGGGAATAATCCCAAGCAACGCAATATTGATGTTAAAAAGGCCTTAGAGAGTGCCGTCAAGCAGCAGCTTGTAGTGAAACAGAATCTTGGTTCGATACCATTTTTTGTTGGTAAGAATGAAAAATTATGGAAGTGCGTCAATCCTATAGGTAATAACACTAAAGATCACCCAAAAGCAACATGGGATGCGCTTCAAAGTTATTTGTCAACTCCGGCTGGGCGTTCTGCAATAACTGGTTCTCATAACAGGTACCATTTGCTTCCGCTTAAAGTTAGTTTTGGTGGGTGCTTGGATGTGCGTTTCATAACTATTTACAATTACTTATTAGTTAATTACAATAATCAACTGCTATAGAGAAGGCTGTAGCTGGATAGCCTCTGAATGTGCTTCTGCTGTTTAAAGCTATAATAAATCAAATAATTTGTTGTTTGATTATTTGAGAAATCTGATTATCTAAGTTACTGGTGAATAAAAATGACAATAAAAAAAGTTTGCCTTTTATTATCTTATCAAATAGTGTAAAAAAGATGGGCAGCAAGATGCCAGAATAGTTAAAATAGTGTAAAAAAGATAGTTAAACAACTATTATAGTGCTTCATTATATAATCTTTGTTGCAACTTTACTGATTGTTTGACCTTAAATCAATCAGAAATTTATAGTCAGAATTATTTATCCACACATTCTCTATATCGGACTTGGTTTTTTTTCCGATGAACTGTACTTGGGTTTGTGCTTACCACTAGCTGACGGGTGATTATTAATGTTCTGTATAGATATGAGGCAGCGACAATTATAAAGAATAAATGCTTAAAAGATACTGCTTTGGGTGACATACTTCAGATTTTGCACTTGGCAGTCAGTGGAAAGAGATGGATAACGGTTCATCAATCAGGATGGCAGCCCATTACTATAACTCTTCCGGAGACCAACCAGGAATCCGAATAGTAACCGTCAACTTAAAATTAAGTAGTGTGAAGTAGGTTAAATCTTTCTCTCTCTTTTTTTATGGTTTAGGTTAGGATGTCACTTAGCTTGGTCATGGTCAGAGGCATCGGTAACTAGTCAGAGGCATAGGTAACTAATGAAGATAAGTAAATTGGTGTTATGGAAGATCTACTGCACTAGATGCAATGGCAATGGCCATTAGTCTTTGTTTTCTTACATTCTATTTGGTGACTTGTCAGTAATTCTGGAAGTATGGTTTGACTAGATCCTGGTCAAACTTGATATAACAGAATTTGTTTAGGTTGTTGATAGTTTTTTTTAGGCGTATTGTAGGAGGTTTTCTCATCTACAATTTTTTTAGAACATCCACATACTTGGACAGCTAGATATCAATAGCAACCTGTAAAATCTATCGACGCACAGAGCTGTCCTATAATCTTAGAATGGATCAACATGGTTTACCTCTATGTTGACCAAAGACTGCTTGTCTTTTGCATCATTGCAATTTCATCTGTGGTACATCAAGATGGGTTTAGATGAGATCTCTTATGTACTTGTATAGTTATCGGATGGAAGATTGACTTTTTTGCGCACAACTAAGAAAATTATGACACGCTGAAGGAAGCAGTCAAAGAGTATGCTGATACTTTATGTTTTGAAATGGGTGAAGTTTTCAATTCCAAAATGATGACGATGATACTGAATTTTGAATATGTTATGTTCTGACACTGGTGAAGTTTTCAAAGCAAAGATGATGAAATCTTAAAATTGTTATGTTCTGAAAATGAAGTTGTAAGGGAAAAATGATCAGTGATGAGTATGATATATCATATATCTAAGGGAAGATAAAGAAGATTTTAATTTTCTCGTCTTAAACTGGACAACAATTAAGGGAAAATGATGATCTGATTTTAAGTATGTTATGTTGCAACATGTTGAAGTTTGAAGGAGATGATTATCAGATTTTGATTGATTTGTATTCTAAAACTGGTGAATATACAAGGGAAGATGATGATCTGCACATTACCATGACAAATTGTTGAGCAGCAATTTGGCATCAAATGAACACAATACGAGCATGTAGCTTTGCAGCTGTTGCTGCATACTACCCCAGAGCCATTAAGGTATGATCAAAGCTTTAAAAATGAATGTAGCTTAAGGTCTGCTAATGTCTACGTAGGTGGTAGCTACCTTTAAACTCTTGTGTTCTGTTATTAAGGGAAATTCTATCTGTATATTTGTTATTTCTATCATGACATTAATACTCTAGTTTCTGGAACAAGGTTACTCTGTACTATAAATATTCATTATGAACGTGAAGGCAGTAGCCTACCTTTAAATTCATGTTTTTTCATTCAATGACTTGCGTGAGGTGTCGGGTTTACTTTTATGTACAGAATGACAACAGGTTTACTTTCACGAGTCAACATATATCTGTGGGGTTAATTTTGCTGCTTTGAAATGGAAATGGGTGATTTGTGAGTTTATAGGTAGCTCTTCTTTTTTCTTTTGGATAATGGCATGCGAATGTAACCACCTATGACAAAAAGGTTATGTAATGTAGTAACCTATTAGGTGGCTATGTAAAGTATGCACCTATGTTTTTTTGGCTATACTATGTAAGAACTTTTTTATTTGGGTCAATTAATGTAAAGACCTATGTATATTTTTTTGCTATACTATGTAAGGTCCGTACACATTTTACATAGTATAGCTAAAAAAACATAGGTGCATCCATTACATAGCCACCCGAGTAGATCACTACATTACATAACTATTTTGTCATAGGTGGTTACATTTGTATGCCATTTTCTCTTTTCTTTTTCCTGGTTCAGTTTCAAATGGTGGATGGAAGATTCCTTTAGCTGCCTCATTTTGTGTTTGTGCCTCTTTTATAGATTATTAAACGTGTTTTAGAATCAATAAAAAATCACTACCGAGGTGGCCTAGTAGGGAAACGGGCATTTTGGTACAAATATTCTCATTTTGGGTGTTGCAACACCATGCTCGCCCCTTCTCACGACATAATTCTACTGAAAGAGAACTTCTTTGGTGGGCCTTCACTGTAAAATCACTTTAAACTGTGTTGTGACTTGCGAGTGTTCTGATGTATGGTTCTGATGCTAATGTTTTGAGGAAAAAAGGTGGTGATGTACAGGGCCGGTCATGAGGATTCGGATGCTCAGGGCTCGAGGGTAGAAGATATGCTCATGTCCTAATACAACACAAATTTTTTTATGGGTTTGGAAACTAACCAAGCTAGCTAGGCGACTCATGTTCGATTTTATTTATAAAAAAATAAAAAGTTGTAATTTACAATTCAAGAGATTAAACTTTGAATTGAAATTACAACATACAAATCGCCTAAAGTAATGTTTACATGCTTTTTTGATGTAAAATCTTCAGTTATTTTGTCATAATATACATTATTTTAAAACCTACTTTCAATACTTAAAAATTGCTAACCTAATGAATCACTTTTGACTTATGATATTTCATAAATAACATTGATTTCATTATGAAAAGGATATATATATATATATATATATAATATAAATTATATGGCTAACCAAGTTACAAACAAAGAATGAGGACTTTTATTATTAATGGTGAAGTTTTTGAATTCTGATCAAACTATGGAAAGGAGAAGAAACAATCGAGTAATTAAATGAAGTTTGAAATCTCAGTGCTATATTTGTTTAAGATAAAAGTTAAAACCCTGATATTTCTCATTTGATGGGTTAACGAGTATGGTACCCGCGCAATGCGGCGGCAATAGTGGGGAAAGCGGTCTGCTTTAATAAGGATTTTGGGTAGTTACGTAAAGAAAAAAAAAAAGAAAAAAGTCCAAGGACAAATAAGGTATTTAAAAACAGAAATATTAAATAAGGGGGAGGGGAATTGCTTTATTAGGGAATAGAGATAATAATCAAATGGACTGATAATAAGCCTAGTACAAAGTATATAATAAGTTGGGTTGAAACCTTGTTGCCCCCAAATTCCCAATCTATATGTTGCTCTGGGCTTAAGCCCACACTGCCCATAGCCAAGGCCGGCTATGGTGATGTAGAAGTGACATGGACGAGGGGGTACGACATTCTGGTATTCAATTTGTTAACGAATCATTCCTCCCTTGTACGTAGGGGTGAAATCGATTCGAGCTATTAATGGGCTACTCAAGTTCAAGCTCGTTTAAGTGAAGTTCGAGCATGCAAAGGATAGTAGTTTTCAACTCAGAACATAAACTTAATACTAGATGTCTCAATTAGTGTTATGAGTCGAGCTTCATAAACTAATATTTGGCTTGGCTTGTTCAAAAGTTCGTTTAGAAATTCAAGTCGAGCGAGCTATTCAAGCTTCATGAATCACACGAGTCCAAGTGAAATTTATGAGCCATTGGAGTTAAGAACATAACTCGAATTATGTATTACCTTACTGATGGCCGTGTACAACTGTACATGAAATCTAGGTCCATTTCTAAGCGTCAGCAAAATGACATACAAAACAGAACCACCGTAGGTTTTCTTCTTTCTTAAAGATGAGCTATAACTGTACAAAGGTAATGGTCATGTGTGAATGTTACATCTTATTCACATAGCTTTTATCGTAAATATGAAAAAATTGATTTCAAAATGAGTATTCCTCAAAGACATCATCATGACCATATCGATCAACGGCAACATGAACAGATAATGGAAGCTTAGGCACCTCTCCGTCCTTTCATTCGGCAAATATTAAACATTAGTATTTACCGGAAAGTAAATTGAGAAAGAAGCATTGACCATTTCAACAAATGAACTAGCCTGTTTGCTTAAAGTTGTTTTATAATTATTAAATGTGTTTGTATTTACATTCACATTAAAAATATAACAATAAGATATTGCTACGTCAAAATCACTGTCATACATATAAACATGAATACAAATGCTTTACATTTCAATTCAATGTACAAGACGCAACCAACAAATTCCAACATTTGTCATCGCATATACACTTTCACACACTTTTATTAATTCATTTTCTAATTACATTGTAACGTACATATCCTATACACTTATTAACTTATTCTTGTTCCCTGTATTTGGCAATTAATTGGTTTTAAAACACACATTAAACTCATTAACAAGTCCTTCTCACCCCTTATGCCAATTTTAGGATGTCCAACAACCCATAACAAGTTTTCTTCAACACAGGAAATACTAGTGGTGTACGTGTTATATGTACGTAAACGTTGGTTCGATCTGCACATATTTTGGGATTGGTCAAGGCTTTTTTTATAGTCATCAACCCCGGTCAATTGATCAAGATGTTAAATTTTAAGCAGCAACATGAGTCGGGTTAAGAGTTGAATTTAAGTCACTTGGAGTTCGGTTAAGATTAGTCTTTTCTTTTTTCGCGAACCATATTTCAGGAACAACTTGCATTAGGTCATGTATTTTCTCCAATGCATAATCTGCTTCTTTTGTCTTTGTTGTTTTTCCAACCTGTTTGATTTCACAAAAGCAGATATGATAAGATTATAGTCTTCAAAATGTTTAATCTGTGACAACATATGTCCTATTCATATATTTATGCATACTTGCACAAAGTGTATATTTATGTTTTGATATAAACAATATTTTTATGCGTTCTTTAACAAACTATAATATTATCAAAAAACCTTAATTTGTAAGCCACGAATATTTTTCCGAACCTTAATTTTTAAGTGAATTAACAAAATTAAAAGTAATAACATTTATGGGTTACCAAAACAGTTCGGAGGCCAACAACTTTTCCTGCTGCTATGTTCCGAATATTGTCATCAAGAAACAGCTGTAACAAAAAAAAAAAAGACATTAAACACGTCACTTAAGCTTATATAAAAAACAATAAAATACACCAAATTATTGAAATTGAAACTATTTTATTATTTTATATAGTTTAACAAACAGTCCCTATTCGTTGTAACTAACCTTTCAACAAAAAATGATAGTGACTAATATTAAAATAATAACTATTTTAATTATCATGATCGATGAGAACATTATTGATATGACATCCAACACACTTAGATAATGACATACATTATTAATATATTCATTATTTCAATATTCTAATGGTCTTGACTAGGGTGTTTGATGGGTCGGGTTAATTGGGTTTTGGGTTATTTGGTTCGGGTTATTCGGGTTTCAAAGAATTATAAGTTAACCCGTAACCCAAACCAAATAATATTTGGGTTATTTGGGTTTGGGTTGTTTGGGTTCGGGTTTTGGTTAACCCAAATAAAATGTCATTGAATTTACGTGCATTAGTTACGCAATATTGCAACAATATAATTTCAATTTCAAAAACTTGAATAATAATGATACTTGTATAGACTAAGTTCTTTATTTTCAAATGTGTTGAAACACTTTTGATTATGCGTTTTTTGAATTCTTGAATGAAAAAATGATAATATTATTAAATAAAAGTCATAGACAAAACAAATAAATTACAAACTATATAAAAATATAGAAACTACTGATATTAAATAAACAAATTTTGACAATATATAACTCTTTTTATATTCATATTTTTACCATCTTTTATTAGTGTATTTTTTAACATCCATTATTGTTTAACTTTGCACGTTTCTGATTTTGTTTATAAATAAAAATTTAATATTCAAATAATATATACTTAAACAAATTTAATGTGTTATATTAGTGTGTATATATATATAAACGCATCTTATTTGGGTTATTTGGGTTGACCCAAACTATAACATTTTCACCCACAACCCAAACCGATTAAGCTTTGAGTTATTTGGGTTAACCCAAATGACGACCCACAAACCAAATAACCCAACCCGTATCACCCAAACCCATTCGGGTTGGGTCGGGTTATTTGGGTTTGGTTATTTTCAACACCCCTAGTCTTGACAATGAACCATGAGTAATTTTCTGCCACATATAGAGTGTGAACATCAATTTTTGCTAATAAATATTCTTAGATAACTTTATACATTTGAAGATATTTGACAACTTAGACTATTTATGACATTATAACATATCCCGTGTTAGGCTCAATTTTTTAGACATATTTTATCAATTACAACATACCAATATCCATTCAATATGCAAAAGTAAAATGTAAACAGTTATATCTTTATTCAGGAATTAAAATACTACCGTGAGAATCAAACCAGTTTATACTTAATTAACCAATTTAGATTTGATTTGAAATAAACACATTGTTATTAGATGCTCCTATATATATGTCATACCGTTCGGCTTGGATCAACTTCAGCTACATCGATAGCAATATTGATTGCATCTAATGAAGGTTTCAAAACCACAGGAAATTCTTGTGGTGATGATGACTTGGAATTGAACAAATTCGGATTCATTGTCTCAAAGCAAATGATCTGTTCGAAACAGTCATCGATACCTAAAAGACTTAGAGCCTTCATCGCATGAGTCCTATCCGAATTTGTGAATATCTATAGAAAAGAAAGGGAAAAAAAGGATCAATTTCTATTTTGTAGATACCCATTTGAGACTAATTATAATAATCATATAATATTTGACGATTGACATTTCATATGCACAAAGTCACAATTAGATGGTTTTTGCTTACAATTTTTCGTTGTCGAATAGTAAGCAAAAGATTTCTTAATTGAGGGTCTGGTTTAATAAGTTGATAAGGCAACCTTCCGTGCACGACGCTATGATAATCATCCGCGTCAACGTCATAGCCTAATGCCTACATTTGTAGACAATGCAAATTGTATTTAATTAGTAGCAAGTATTGCTTCTAATGATCAGATACACACGGATATAAAAATGAGATTTAGTATATATAAATACATATAAAATGTAAATATCGATGTAGATAGAAGATCATTACTCGTAGACCGGCAAGAGTGCTTCCATAAGTTTTAAAGAGTTCAACTCGAAGAACAGAAGCTTTCCGCTCTTCAAATCCATATTTCTCAACTAGAAAATCTGCAAAAATAAAAAATTTGTTTATTATGACGCACTTGATACTTTTGATAAATTGGCACGACAAGTTAATTATATATATATGCTAAGGTAAGTACCATCTATGTTACGCTTGGTTGCCTCGCCAAATCCGATATTTGAAGAGTACAAAGTATCGTCCAAATCTACAATCGATCATAAATCACAATCATCTATCAACTTAAAGCTTTCATACATTAAAACAAATGATGTTTAGTTAATGCATAAATGATTCTACTGTCATTAATTTTATATCTTATGTATTCTAAGAGATGTTATGGTTAATATACATACACATTTAATAAAACATAAAAACCCATATAAAATACTTATACATACCAAAGATGAGACAATCAAAAGGAGAGTAGGAATCCATGAATTAAGTAAGAAGAGCAAAATTAATAAATTTTGTTAGAGATATGAAAATGAAGGAGCTAGGAGAGGCAGAGGGAGAGTTCAAGAGGGAAAATGTGGTATTTATAATTGAAAAGATTGGATTGGTGACTCACTTTCAACTTTTATTTTATTATTACTTAATTAAGCATACATAACATAAAGAATAATAACGTGAAAAATGAGAACTTGTAGAATATATTCATAGCATAGCACCGCGTTATGTTGAGCGCGTCCCCACAAACATCATGTGTGAACATAATTATTTAAACCTTATGTTACCTACTTACCCACATATGTCGCAAAAAGAATATCTTAAGTATTCATACTTATCTATGACATTATGCATACATGTACCATGTATGTATCTACAGATCATACATATCATGTTATCTGTATCGGTTTCTCTAGATACATAGGTAATCCATCTTACTTAAAGGGTTAACAACATTTGTTATCTGACTTTTTTTCATGGAGAGGAATATAATAGGGAAGCAGAAGTGAAGATGTTAAAATACTTTGATTCTTTAATAAACATGTATCAACAAGAGTGGAGTCAATTAGCTAAACGATTCAATAAGTAAATTATTCTTTCTTGAGAGGCAATCCGTATATTATTTTAAATTTTTTTAGCTATTTTTTCTTGAAGTCTTTGATAGGTTAGAGCGTTGAAAAATGATTAATAAGCTTAAATTGCATGGACCCAAAAAATGACATGTATCATGTATATATATGATCAAATCAAAAGTAAATATGAATAAAATATCATGTATATATATGATCAAATCAAAAGTAAATATGAATAAAAGAGAAAGATATAGGATACATGTCAAATGGTGTTTAGGTGTATGTTTAAGTTTAGGCAGAAGGGTATGACACATCTTGACGAAAAGGAGACTTGCGTCATGTCGCATCATCTCACACCCTAAGATGCTATCAGAAGTTGGAGGATGGTGTCATAGGCTTTTTGAAGAGCATCTTTGAAGGAATCTTGCTTGAAAACATAAAAAAAGAGAAAAAAAATGGGTGGGTGGGGGGGGGGGGGGGGGAGAAAAGATAAATGAGTTAAAAGGCGTCTTTCGTTTGACTAAGATTTACTGCCAATAATCCTAGAGGGGCGGTGTAGCAGGCAACTTGGAGGCATGTCACCTCCTTAGTCGCTCCATACTCCTTCGCCTTATGTCTTTTTTTTAAATATGAATTATGGCACTAGTGTGTAACCAACTATGACTCAATGGTTATGTAATGTAGTGACCTTTCAAACTAGCTATCTGATGTAAGTATCTTCCATTTTTGTTCTTTTAATGTATATATCCTACCGGGTAAGATCCTATTTGTAACCGGTAATGCCACGATGGACGTAAAAAAGAAAACGGATTAAGGCACTAGAGTGTTACCAACTATGAGCGAATGTTTATGTAATTTAGTGACCTACGAAAGTGTTAAATTAATGTAAGAACCTTTCTGTTTTGTTCACTCGATATATGCTACCTGGTTACTCCGACAACTTTATACTCTGGTCATCTTCTCCGGCTAATTTCCGGCACTATCTTTGGTAACAACAAATTTTTTCGGAGAGTAAATATGAAATTGTAACTCAATGTCTAACTTCAATCCCCAAATCGGATTGTGATATGATCACTCAATCATCGTCCACCATAAAGATCTGGCCATCCCATCCCCACCACCATCAAGATTCAACAACGTTGGTTTACAATGGGGTAAAAAGGGGGGGGGCATGGATTTTGACAGAGGATGACGACGGTGGTTGTCTGGGTGGCGGGTAACTTTTGTTTATTTTATTTGTGGTTGTCAGTGGTGGCACGTGTCCAGATGAGGAGAAGGTGGAGAGATGGTCACACCTCTTGAGACCACCCACTACAACTTCGTCGGAGTCTAAGACCATCCACCATCTATCTCGTCGGAGTTCACAATCCACAACCTAACCATGATCGTACAACCGGTACATGAAAAGAACAAAAATGAGGGGTTCTTACATCAGATAGCCAGTTTTAAAGATCATTACATAACATAAACATTCAGTCATAGTTGGTTACACTCCAGTGCCATAATCCCAAAGTAAAATTAACATTGTTACCGACTACCGGTACGACAGGTCAACCGGTACATTAAAAGAACAAAAATGGAAGGTACTTAAATCAAATAGCCATTTTAAAAGATCACTACATGTCTACATTACATAACCATTAAGTTATAGTTGGTTACACTCCAGTGTCATAATCTCTTTTAAATATTCTACATAAAATAGGTGCACTTATTAAGACATGTTAAGAAACCTATTAACATGTATTTTATAAAATTCTTGACTAATAGTAAAAAAATCTTTACAATACAAATAATCTTATAAATCTCAACTAACACATAACAATAACATTTTTTTTACATTATCAAAGTTCATATACATGTTAACTAATACAACTTATATATCAAATCATAAAATCAATTCTTAGTATTGTATATCTATAACCAATAACCTTAACAGGTCTAAAAGGTTTAGTTTTGTTAAGACACAAATCTTAATAGGTCTTAACAAGTACAAACTTGTTACGACACGAAATCTATAAATCTTAGGATCAAATGCCAAACACAAACTTATTTAAAACAAATTGTATCGTATTAAGCGATTTTGTGTCAAAATTGTGACCTCTAATTAGAAGTGTAGCAATAAAAAAACGGAGAAGATTTACTCAAGTTATTTCCCAACTTTGACCTTTGATTGAAAAAAAAAGAAGTATTTAGAGTACTATTTAGATATGGAATGGATAATAGTACCACAACTCTTTATTAATCTACCATTATTACGTATTATATACTTGTACTAGTATTATCCCTACATTATATAAATCTCACTTCAAAATTTGTTAGTTATTCCCTATGTGGCATGCTTAAAAATGCAAGAAAGCCCAAAAATCATTACAATATTGCTCTCTGGAAGGTCTACGGATTAGTTACTTTTATAAGAAGTTCAAATTTTCAAAAACGGATTAGTTATGCTTTCAAGAAGTTCAAATTTTCAAAAATTTGAATATGTAACCGTTCGTGTATTGCTTGTGGTGGTTACTTCCTTGCATGTCTATGTCTATATAAGGCCACTTCCATTCAGTTTTAAGGCATTTTAAAACGTAAACACATAACAGATCAATTTTAGCATGGCTTCACTAAACCATGTTTCAATTAGAAATTTGCGTCCAAATAATAAGCCATGTACGATAACGGTTAGAATTTGCGGCTGTGGAAGCAACCTCTATATGGAGATGTTAATAACATAAGTAGTATTGGGATGATCCTGATGGACGAACATGTAAGTATTCATTGTTTGTGAATTTTTCTTTTTTGATTAGGTTACTTTTTAACATAACTTTCTTTCGAATTTATAACTAGCTTTTTAACATTCTAACGTATAAACATTTTCATTTTGAACGTTTGATAAAGTGGTTGTTGTTGCAACAATCGGTTTTATTTCAACCGACCAATTATGGTATTTAATGGAATGTGTGAACTGTTCTCAAGAAGTTAAGTTGACCGATCTCTACATGGATGCAGTCGACATTATTGATGCTTTAAGGGACAACAAAATGTGGATTTGTTGTTCATGTAACAAGGAAGGAGTTCTCATCAATCCTAGGTATATATTTATATTTCATATTAAAACTCTATAATCATTAAGTTGTGTGGTAAAATTGTATCTCTGTTTTTTTTTTGGTAGGTTTAATGTGCAAGTTAGGACTGTAGATGCTACTAGTGCTATTGGAGTTAAAATGAATGATCAACAAATTTCAAATCTTATACAAAGAACAGCCTATCAAATTTATGATGAAAATTATGAGGTATATTTGGTTTATTTTAGTGTTAAATAAGACTTTTCTATGCATTTTAAGTCATTAATTTTTTTTTAAATGGTCATTAGTTGTAATAGGAGTACATTTACTTCGCTACATGCATGCTTGAACTGGTGTTAAGGAAATTATTTAAGATTATAGCACATCCACGTGGGTCTATATATCAAAGTGGGGGAAAATTCATAATACCTATCACATCCAGGTAACCAACATAATCCTTCTTATATGCGCCTACTATGGGCAATCTATTTTATAATTTCTCTCCGGCGTGCAATGTACGCGTTTTAAGCTCTCATGTATCATTAATAAATCCCAAGGTATATCTAGTATCTTCTTCTTTAAATTAATCAACTCATAAGAATATTTTTATTATGTCCAACTCAGTTATATTTATTCATTGATACAATCTTAAAATAAAGTTTAAGAAAAATTATTTAGGATTGTCCGTGCATCACACGTGGTCTAAGCACTAGTATATTAGATAAGGCTAATAAAAAAATAATGGTTATAGTATGTCTTCCCATTTAGATATATCCATGGGATTTCACATTCAAAAATAAAAATAATAAAATCTGGGCGATTCGCGAGATTTGAACCGGGAGAATCGTTGCAATTCAAATCGATTCACCAACACTACATCAAATCTACGGTTTCCCTCTCTTATAATATCTCTCTCTCTCTCTCTCTCTCTCTCTCTTTTTTTTTTCCCAAATCATATCACACTTATTCATAATCCGCCCCTTTTCTTTGTCTCAAGCAAAAAACAATGACAGTCGACGCCATCTCTTCACCCGTTTCACGCCGAAAATCAACAACCGCCGTCGAAAAACCCAAATCTCGCTCTCCCCGGACCCGAACCACCCCGAAAAAATCACACCCAAAACCCTTATGGAAAACCATTCTCAGTATATTCATCAAGAATTCCATCCTTCTACTTATACTAATCCTTTTAGTCAAAATGGTAACTAAATTCGCTTCCTTTAACACAAACGATTTATCGTATTATTCGTACGAAAAAAGATTCGAAGAAATGGATGTTTTCTTGAAAACCACCACTAAAATGATCCAAAACCGAGTTGATTTCATTGATCAAAAGATTTCAAAAGAAACCGACGGTTTGAAAACCGAATTGGTCAACAGAATTGATGATAACCGGGCTGAGTTTACAGCCCGGTTTCAAGAATTGGGTCAAAAAGTTGTAAAAAAATCGGAAATTTCTCATTTGGTGACCAAAGATGAATTTGGTATGTTTTTAGATCATGAATTCAAGAATGGGTTTAAAGGCGGATTTGGGGATTCTATAAAACTTGATAAAGTTAAACAATTTGCTAAAGAAATTGTCGAAAATGAAATTGAGAAACATTCTGCAGATGGGATTGGCAGGGTGGACTATGCGGCTGCGTCTGGTGGGGGTAAGATTGTGAGTCATTCGGATTGTTTTTATCGAAAGGTTTTTGATAAGTTGAAGTGGAAAAATAGGGTTAGTGGGGATGCTGTGAACATGCTGCAGCCGAGTTTTGGTGAGCCTGGACAATGTTTTCCGCTTAAAGGGAATAACGGGTTTGTTGAAATTAAGCTTAGGACTGCTATAATTCCCGAGGCTATAACTCTTGAACACGTTGCCAAGGTTTGTTTGTTTTCGTCTAGTTTACAAAAGATTATTTATGGTTTCTTGTTTTCGTAGTTGCGTTTGGTGTGTCATAGTAACAAAGTTGATTGATGTGTTGATACAAGAAGAATGAAATGCCAGATAACTATGTAGTTACTTGTGTGATCATAGTTCTTTGTGGTTTTTCTAGTCAAATAAAATGTCTGCACTTATCATTTTTGGGCAAAATGTGCATTCAAGAACATATGTTGATATATGCTCAGAAGTGATAGTTGTCACTTATTTTAATATGAGGTGTCGCGAGTGATAGATATAAAACTAATTCACCTGATTTCAGTAATTTCAATGATTGTTTTACACTTTTACGTCATCAAAACTTTGAAAGCAAACTGAAGTAGCTTATTACTGGCTTTGTTGTAAAACCAACATTTCCCGAAAGTCAGATGATATATTTTGCTAGTGTAAGTTCTTTTTGAATGGATTTGTGTATTGACGTCTCTAAAGATACTTGCATTCACACCCTATGTATTTTAGGATGCTCATTTACTGTTGTCTTTGTCTACAAAGCAATTTATGGAGGTGGTAAAATGGGTGGGTCAGATAATTGGTAAAAAAATGTGTGTTTTTAGGGTAACAGCAGATCAATTCACATTAACTGAATAAATTTTTGTCCAAAGTTCTAATTGTTTGTATACATATTTAGTATATCAAATATGATTGCTTAAGTTATATTTTTTCAGAATCAATCTAGCTTTTTGGATAAGATAATTTAAAGGGGTTGTGTGTCAAAATATACGTCGGGTGACCTTGACCTTGTTTTGTGATCCTTTTTACTCATTGACCCGTTTCTTAACTATATTTAAAGCTATCTTTTGTGATGTTATTAGTAACTGCTATCCTTTTTATTGTTGTGCCATGAACAGAGTGTGGCATTTGATAGATCAACCGCTCCCAAGGACTGCAGGGTCTTTGGATGGTTGCACAACAAGGGTTCAGAACAGATACAATTGCTTACAGAGTTTGTGTATGACCTTGAAAAGAGCAGTGCTCAGACTTTCAATGTTTTGTACACAGGAGGATCAAGCATTATTGATACAATCAGGCTAGATTTCACGTCCAATCATGGAAACCCGGAACATACATGCATTTATCGGTTAAGGGTGCATGGTCAGGAACCCCATTCATTGTCATCCCTTGCATTGCAGTCATGACTTTTATGTTCGTAATGTTCTGTCATGTCTTCGTATGGGTTTTGAACGATAGTTCAGTATGTTACTTAAGCACTTGAAGTTTGTTTTAGATCCATATTATATGTATGTACATTGTTATGGATGGTTGGAGAAGCAAGTGTTGACAGATTATCTCTCAATCTTAAATGGTTGATTGTATGTCTTGTAGGCTTGTATATGTGTTGTATAATAGTATACTAGTTCCTGCTCTCTCGGTCCAAATTTAAATTCGTGTTTTCTTGCTATACAACGTCATAAGGATGTGCTATTTATCAAAATTATGTGGTACCACATCTTATCTAGTAACTACTAACTAGTAAGTTACACTGTACACGGATTCTTCAAATAGAACTGATGGAATCAAGAGAGACACCATTCGGATCACGACGACATAGTACTTTTCTACTTGATTAACATATACAATACTGGGAAAAGAACAGATATGCCCAGATATTAAAAAGAGTTCTATTTGTCATGGAAATTCGACAGGGCAACAAAGCAATCTGACCAATGGAAAATAGTTGTGATTGGACTGGGCTTTCAGGTCAAGTGATTAAAACTCTGAAGACAATGTGTAGTTCACAGAATAGCCACAACCAATGTTATACATACGCTAGCCAGTTCTCTAATGTCATAAATGAGGTTACTACCAAGTACCAACAATCTAAAGAAGATCATACTTGTAGGATTGTTTATTAGAGAAGGTTTCTCATTTAATTTAATTATACCTAATAACTACGATCCAGAAGTTAAGTTTCAATAGTGACCATTTGGTTGTTGCTCTACGGCCACTACCATTATGTCGACGCAATTCGAACATTATCATTGGATGGATTAAACTGTTTACTAACGTTTAGATGTCGTTCTTAACTTTTGTTTGTTTGGAGGCTATTGGTGAACTACTCAATATTGGGTATGCAAGTAATTTGGCAGAAGCCGTATTTGCTTGGGTGGATGCACGAGAACAAGGGATGGCACAAATTATGTTCTTTCTATTCTAATCTAAAATTTAAACTGGAATTAGGGAGAATTTTGCAAGTATACCTAAAACACATATGATTGAAATACAAAAGTTAAAGAACCAAAAAGTTTAAGGGCCTGTATGTTTCTTAAAAATAAAAAACTTTTTAACATAAGACTTAGGTTAGAAAAAAAATAAATCATAAGCCAATTTAAATTTTTTTTTAAACTTTAAATAAAGATAAGGTCATAAATCAAAACAATAAATAATTAATATAAAAAAAAGTAATATTGCTTAAAAGATAATGATGTCATAAGAACCCGAATTATTTAAATTAACTTTTATTACAAAACTAGATTATAATCTCGCGTAATACGCGGGTGGACATATAATGAATGACATTTAATTAGTACAAAAATGTTGAAAATAATTATATTATCATTTTGTCAAAAATAATTGTATTCATTATCAACATTTAATTAGTATCATTTATGTAAATATTTTAAGATATTAATAGTAAAGTATAAAGGAAAATACATATGACAAAGTTTTATTATGTGAATTCATAAATGTTTTATGCAAAATCACAATTTTAATTATAAAGTATTTAATTTTTAATTTGTTCTAATACTAAATATATGTTTTATATTTATTTAGTTATATATATTTATATATATATTTTTTTTAAAAAGTATGAATTACTCATGAATATCAGAAAATCAAACATATGTTGTCTTAATTGCATGTGTAATTATTTATATTACATTGTTGAAGCCATTTGCTGATTACACCACTTGCTTCATGTACTAATTAAAAATTACAAATTTTATTTGTAAATTTGATTTACCTAAAATTTAAACTTTTTTGTGACTTATCCACCAAACCACAACAACACATTGTCTAGGTACAATTATAGTACAATTTACTTAATTGGTATCATGTTATAATAGGCTAATTATTTTTAAAAATTTACCAAGGATTATTGGGTTTAGAATCAATGGTAAAATCGCTCATGATATAATGTCTTTATTTAAATAAAATCATAAGGTTTTATAGTTTTATATTTTTAATAAAAATATAAAGTCTATAAACTAAATAATCTATATGAATTTGGTTCATAATTTTTATATTTTATATTCATTCAGAATATATAGATATACACGAATTCGTTAAAACTATAAAATCTATAAACTGAAAAATCTATACGGATTCCCAAGGTTTTATGTTTCTTTATTTTATATTTGTTAAAAATGTGGTTTTGGTTCATAGTTAAACTTTATCAAATACCATTATGTGTTCCTTAATCAATATTAATGATTTTATGGATATAATATATTCATCCCAATTTATTGTGTGACTATTCTGTTAGGACTAAAAAAATATAAACTAAATTCATGCACTTATCTATTAAACAAGATATATATGAAATTAAGTAAATGTGAATCAAATCAATATTTTTAACGACTATAAAATATAAATACTAAAATGAAACAAAAAAATTAATGTATATCAACCACAAATAAAAAGTAATAAACAATTGTCTCACATAAAAAACTTAAATAAAAGTTAACCAACTAAAAATGAAAAAAAGAAAATATAAATATAAAAAAACAAATTTAGATAATTAAAATATATAAAAAATATAACAAAAATACAAAATCAAAATAAAATTAAAAAATTAATCATAACAAATATAGTTTGTTATAAGTTTAAAATAATAATAATAAATTTTAAGAAAGATAAAAGAGGAAAAAACGTAACTCAACAATTGTATTGGACGAGGTCTTAAGACCCGTGCGTTGCACGGCCAGGATGAAATATTTTTGTTTTCGTGTAATAATTGTATTTTAAAATTATTATTTTGATTGTTTGTCGGTGGTTTGAATATGATTTATGGTAGAATGTTGTTGAGATGTGTATATAAAATTTACGAAGCATTGACTTGATGTTGTATATGATGAGGTTAATTACTTAAGTTTCGACATATCATTAGAGATCGTATTAGCAAATGGAAATAAGATAAGGTTGGTGAATAATCCAGAGGAAATAAGCATGACACACATAGAAATATAAACTTTGAGTTATTGTGAAAGATGAAATTAGATGCATATTAGGAGACCATGTTTGAAGGTGTGTTACAAACTTATAAATTAGGCAATACAAATGTTGTCGTAAAGTTATTATTAGGGCGGAGGGAATGAGATCCAAGTCATTAATCTTACAAAATTCATCCTCTAATCAAAATCCTCCAACTCACAACTACTCAAATCTATCTTTTTCTTACCCGAGTTATAGGGATAACATACCCACTCGTTTCCATATCTTTTTTTAAAAAATGCATCTAGTTTAATAAATATCAGTATAAATGCATTAAAAAGTTTAGTATTAAAACGGTAAACAATCGCATCCTTGACAAAACAATGAAATACATTTCCCTAAACAAAAGTATTACATTAAAAACAGAAAAATAAACATTTTACAAACATCTATATAGAAAACAATCCGTCCTACACACCTTTGCATCAGAGTGAAGTCGGTACTCATGTACTTGTTCTTCATGCCTATTACATCTCACTGCCTACAAATCATGACAACAATCGGACCCGTAGATTCTTTGTGAAGTTGATTCAAAAAAATTCAATCCATTTCCTTAGGTTGTTTTGCAACAATAACATTACTCTTCCCCACTTATGAAAACTAACTTTTTAGGAGATAAGAATGCAAAGTGGGAAGTGAAGGATGAATTCCTCTATATATAGACCCTCATTGGGAACCAAAGAAATTCTATAACCCTCAACTCAATAAACTCTCATTAACCATCTACATATTTATGACAAACCTGACTTTTCATAATCTTTGGGATTTTCATCATCTCATATCATTGTTTAGTTTAATTGAATGTGGCTTTCAATTGATCACATGCATATGTATTTTACAACCACCCAATGTATCTGGTCTGACTTTTAGTTTGTATAAATAAAATTAACTAAACTAACCTATATATATATATATGCATTAACCAAATAAATAATGTCTATCTTGGTTTGGTTTTGTATGCGAATTGGGTTTTGTTTGTGTAGAATAATAAAAATAAAATAAAATAGATATGTATATATCGTCATGTAGTTAGATATGTATATATTGCATGCTGCTTCGTTTCATAAACAACTTTTAGAAAACATCCTTGCGGTCTACCAATTCAACTTCTCAATCGTCATCATTATAATCATTTACTATTGGAAATTATGTTTCAACTTCTTAATAATCCGTAATATAATCAATTACTTATGCTTCAACTTCCTAATGATCATAATTACCACTCTTCCAATAATGCACAATTGCACATAAACCTACTAATATATAAACCACATAACTAATCAACAAATTAATACTCATGCTACATACAATTATAAACTATGCTATTAGACCTATATCAACAATTATGTAGAGAGATTATTTAAGATTTAGAGTTGTTGCATAACCTAACTTTTATATTATGTAATGTAAAGATATATAAAGATTATAATTAAATTGTTTAAATGAAGAAGAATGTGAAGGAACATTATAAATGGATATCCATAATAATTAGAGTTTAACATTTAAAAAACCATCTCCATAATCAACTTCAAGCATTTATCATTCCATTAATAAGAAAGAGATTTAAAATTTAAAGTTGATTCAAAAACTTAACTTTTATATATATATAGATACTAATTTGGAAAAAAATATAGTATTATTTAGTTAGTTGAGGAAAGGATTGATTTATTTAATTTATTAAATATAACATCATTTACTAATTTAGTAAAATCCAAAAATGGAAGATGAGGTCATCGAAACAATTTAAAGGTCACAAATTAATCTTGCTTTTCATCCAATGGTAATGGTTTTTTCAAAAAAAAATTTAGAACTCTCTTTTATACTTATTGGAAGATAACACAAAGATCTTTTTTATCTATACTAAAATTATCAACTATCAAATTGAATAATGTAACCTTTGTAATTATAATTTATATTTATGTATTCATGTAAGTTATATAAAAGAAACGAAACATTCTTTACATTCTAGCAATAATAACCAAACACAATGTACATATTGTAGGTTATAATTACCCATTAAATAAATGCTGAAACCAAAATAATATATAATTAATATTAACAATAATCATGAATTCATCCTCATCCAAATACTCATACATTTGCATCACACACCAAAATGCCTCCATTATTTAAAGGGACGTGTTATATGTACTCCAATATACTATTTAAAAACTTATATAATCATTAATATTATTATTAAATGCCTCTCTATTTTTCTTAATCATTAAATATGGCGCCTGGTATCCCGACCATATTTTTGGTAACCCGACCAGACTATTAATGACAGGGGGCCCGCTTTTATTCTACCAGATTTACCATTACAGACATGGAGACCCACCCTATTTTGGAGCGATATGGTCGAGATACCAAAAACTTTGGTTGGGTACACCATCCGTTAAATATCTCTTACAAAACCCTCATTTACTAGCTTTTTTTTTTCTCTTTCCAATCATTACATAAATCATTTTTTATAATTTATTTCATTAACACAATATATCTCATAATAAATTTATTTTTCTTGATAGTTTATAGATATGTTAATCTTTATATATAGTTGTGTTAATGATATTATTAATATGTAAGTGAAATATTTATTTGAAAGAGAAATATTTCAAAAACAATGACGAATATAATGACATTAAAATATGTAAGTGAGATATTTATTTGAAAAAGAAATATTTCAAAAACAATAACAAATATTTCACTTAGATATTTTAATGTCATTATATTTGTTATTGTTTTTAAAATATTTTTTATTTATTTATGTCATTATATGTTATTGTTTTTGAAATATTTTTTATTTATTTATTTTATTTTTGGTCTTTTATAAAATACATAAGTTTTTTTTATTAATAATATCACTGACACAACTATATATAAAGATTAACATATCTATAAATATAATGACATTAAAATATGTACGTGAAATATTTATTTGAAAAAGAAATATTTCAAAAACAATAACAAATATTTCAGTTAGATATTTTAATGTCATTATAATTGTTATTGTTTTTGAAATATTTTTTTTTCTTTATGTTATTAAATTTTATTGTTTTTGAAATATTTTATTTTTATTTTCGGACTTTTATAAGAGACATAATTTTTTTTATTAATAATACCACTGACACAAATATTTTAAGAGATATTTAATGATTAAGAAAAATAAAGAGGTATTTAATGACATTATTAATGATTATATAGGTGTCTAAATAATATATTGAGGGTCTTTTTAGACACTCTCTATTTAAACTCTAAAGATATATTTAAATTAGGTTGACAATAGTCAACAAGAAATTCACGTATTGTTACTTTTTCGATCTGGCAAACAAAACTTACAACCAAACTGTTGAGTAATGTAAACAAGATCCATTAACCAAATCTTAATATTATCTTAATATATACTAAAAGACAACTGATCTAACTTTAATCGACCAATCACAACCTTCAATTTCACAAGATTAATTAAATCAACACATTTTTTGATTTTCTATCATTAATTTACACTTTTAACCCAATTCAAAAATAATTAATATAATTTACTCTTTTTGATTTTTTATAACTAATTTACACGTTTAACCCAATTCAAAAATAATTAACACTTTATCGCATAATGTCTTTCTAATAACAAAATATAGCTATAAGTTAGAGAGGTTACAACATTTAAATTAGTACGAATTAATATTTATATCAATATTTTATTTTATAAATTTTTTGTTAATTTCAATTGTAATCAAACTATAATTAGAATAATAATCATTGTTGTTATTAGTAATTGGAATGAAACTATATATAGGATACAAAATTTTTTATTTAGCATTAAATATTACGTTTTAATATCTCAATTTTTTTTAAATATATTTTTACATTTAAAATCTATTATGTGGGCCCCGGAGGTGAGTTTTTCCCAAGGTCTCAGGTTCGAGTTTTTAGTTTCTCATCTCAAGTTATTTTCTATAAGGGTGGGGGGAGCGCCTCGCCACCCCTCCTTTTTCTATTTAATTTAATTTCTACTTATTTTTATTCAAATAATAATAATAAAAATAATAATAGTAATAATAATAGTAATAATAGTTTATTAAAAAATTTATACAAAACAAAAAGAAAAACTTTTAGCTACTTTAACAAATAGTTTAATACTCCAGGGTGTAAAATGTAAATATATATAAAATCTTATCTTTTGGATCCTTGGCTGCGTCTTCTACACCTGCAACTTTATACATATACAACCTATATATATATATATATCGATAATGGCAGTCTGGTTAAAAAAAAAGGAAAACCATAAGCAACGGTCATATACAACGGTCATTCAATCGGTAGTGAAATCAGCACAGCCCTCCCCATTCCCCCCCACCCACCCTACCGGTACCGGGGGGTTGGCGCGGTGTGCCAACCGGTAACAGCCGGTACCTTTTCCCTCCCCTAGGCGCTCCTCCGCCCTAAGGATAGGGTTGAAGGTCCAATGATTTATTGGTTAAAATTGTCTCCAACACGTCTGAATCGAAACTAACTTTACAAAAAAAAATAATATTAATTCTTATATATATTAATAATGTTCTAAAACCCGTGTATTTGACACGGGTCTAAAATCTAGTGCAACATTTATAATAAAGCTAAATTTTGTGTAAATTAAGATATGTAGTAAACGGGATTTGATTGTCGTTCCCATTAAAAAAGATATGAGATTTGATGGTATTTTTGAGCCAATAGATGATACCCCAAAAAAAAAATTCATTTTAAATTTATTTTAAATAGTTTTATTAAAATTAATATTAATATGATATCATTAAACTTAAATTGGAATTTATAAAAAATGTTAGATCATGTCACATCAGTAAAAACTTTCTAAAAAAAATATTACTTTGTTTATAAAAGATAAGAGATAGAAAATAAAGTCAGGTCAACTGTTTAATGCATCTCTAAATGGACTCTCTAAAGTGACAAATCGATGGATATTTTTCCTAAATCACTTGTAACGGCTCATAATCTAAGGGGGTGCTTGGTTGGGGGTATTTAGGGGTAAGGAATGACTAACATAATGAATAATCATGCTTGGTTAATGAAAAAGTAGTTAATGAATACCAAAACTAAGCAATGAATCATTATAAACTAAAATGGAGATAATAACTATCATTACCCATATTTTATAAAAACAAACTACCATTATTCCACATTTATGCACCTCTCTCCATATTCAGGAATTCTCGTTTTGTCATTGATGTAGTTATTAGAGTCTACATTATGAACATTGTTTAAATATATTAATAATATTAATACTAATATTAATTTATGCACCATTTTAATTATAATTATACTGTACATAATTTATATTGATATACCAAAATATATATAGATATAAGTAGAAGAAGTTTTAAATAAATAATAATCATTATACTTATATTTAATTACGAGTAATTTTTATATAATCTTTATATATACTAAAAGACAACTGACCTAATGACTTATTAACCAATCACAAAGCTCAATTTCATAAAATTAAAATTTGATGATGTCATTATTTAATCTTACTAATTATTTAAATAGTTTAATAAAATTATAAATATAAATTAGGTAGATTCACGTTAAGTTTAATAGTTTTACGCAAACACCAATATGGATAACGATAATGATTAAATAGATAAATTTAGTTTAAATAAATATACGTATAATAATAGTGATTTTCGTTTAAGTTTAATAGTTTTACGTGAGCATCCATCAATGTGAATAATAATAATGATTAAATAGATAAATTTAGTTTAACTAAATATAAATATAATTATAGAGTCTAAAGCTGGCGAATCATATATTCAACTCAAAATTAATTAAATCAAGACATGCCTAAATTAATTTACATTTTTTGGTTTTTCAAAACTAATTTACACTTAAACTCAACTACAACATTCAACCTTGATATAATTTAGTATTCAGTATTTATATTTGAATATCTCAATTTTTTTAAAGAATATTTAGACATTTTAACCTATAAGTATTTTTTTTATTTCCATATAATAATTCTTATATTTATAATGTTATAAAACCCGTGTATCTGATACGGATCTAAAATTTAATATATATGTTAGGAACCAAGCAACATCAAAATAATGAAACACTTATCATATTCCTATAGTATTTCTTTTGCTTTTCTCCTTTCCATTCCTTTAATCGAACCAACCTATTGTCAAAATATCGGTTGAAAAATGAAATTCCATCTATCCTCAAAATTGCCCAGACATTTTATAACCTCTATAAGGAGACCCTAAAAAAAACACAAACACGCCTCCATCTTCTTTCTTCAGTGTCTATCTCTTCAAATCAGGTATGTTTTCTTCTTTTCTTTTCTTTTCCCTCTCATTAAAACAAAATAAAAAGTTTCATTATCCTATTTTAAAGATGATTAATGTGATCGATTCCTAGTTTTTATTATGTTAAACTGTAGTTCTTGCATAGTTACATATTTAATTACCGATAAGAACTCATCAAGATTCACCATTTTAACCCCTATTAGAAAAGAAAGAAAACACACTCGTACGTAAGATAATATCTTTCTAGCAATTCACAGATGAATAATCTGTAATTAGCCTTATGAGATTCTTGTGAAATTTATAGGTGCAAAGTAACGAACTTTGTTACAGAAAAATCGTTCTTCATTGGCCAAGCTGAGTACTTTATACAAACAATGAGCCCTGGAATTGTAGACTTTATTGTCTGATGTTGTTTTTGTATCGAATATGATCATGTTTGATATGATATGTTGATATGTGTGGTGAGCCCCCGGAGTTGTACACTCTATTGCTTGAATATTTTGAATTGGTTCATATGATTATAATTAGCATGTAAATGATATTAGTTTGAAAAAAAATCAGTTTACTTTATATTATTTATTGATGTTAGTTTGAAAAAAAATCAGTAGATGTTATAAAGATGCAAACTTTAACATATGTATCCAATGTTGTGTTGACTTTCTCTGTTGATTTTGGGAAGTTTAAATATATTTGCTTTTATGTCCTAGAAAATTGTAGGTGTAGTGATTCTCAATCTTGGTGTTGAAATAATTTTAAAGATGCAAACTTTAAGAGATATCTAATGTTTGGATTGATTATATAAATATTATTTATGTGAAAGTAAGTTTCCTTTGCATATGGAATTATGGATTGATTATATTAATGTTATATTGCGATGTTTTTTGATAAATTGTTTTTCCTTTCGTTTTTTATGTCCGGGGTCAAAATTGAAAATATAAGCAGAAGCCACAGCCAGCCGAAGTATTGGATGATATCAGCGTACCGACGGCAGTCGGCGGTGGTTTTGGAATTACAATCACAAATACCCAAAACCAAACTCTTATCAACTATGGAGGTTAAAATCCCACAAACCAAAAAAGATTTTTTACATTATAACCACACTGATTCTTGCAAATCAGCCAGATGGACTTCCAGGGAATCTTATGTGTTCATGTATGCTAGACCATGGGAAAAAGTGGTCAACTTATACTCGAATGTGGTCAATGGCCATACTACATTGCTTCAGTTATTTGGTTCACCCAAGGCACATCAAGGTCAATATGATAATGATATAGAACTTAGTGAGGAACCTGAATTTGTTGTTACTGCATCTCAAAAGCGAGCGGGAAGGTGGGCAAGAATGAATTTCAAGATAGTCTTGTCCTACCATGGGGGATCTTTTGATGGATGGCAGAAGCAACCGGGCTTAAATACTGTTCAAGAAGTGATCGAAAAGTCTCTTGGGAAGTTCGTTGATGAAAGGAAGGCTGGGGTCTTGAGGGATAAAGGTTTACCACTTGAAGCCAATGTTGTAGTTGCTGGTCGAACAGACAAAGGGGTGACGGGTTTTAAACAAGTCTGCTCATTCTATACGTGGAGAGAGGATGTTGGACCTCAAGATATTGAAGATGCCATTAGCAGCACAGTACCTGGAAAGCTTAGGGTCGTATCTGTTTCTAAGGTACCACGTACATTCCATCCTAATTTTTCTGCGAAATGGAGGCGTTATCTGTATATTTTCCCTTTGAATGATGGGGAGGTTGAGGAAGATGCCACTATATGTTATAATGAAAAGTTCAGTGACCAAAACAATGTTCATGATGATATAATTAACGAGGAAAGCTTAGAATCTGGAGTTGATGATGGTAAAGATGATCCAGATGGTATAAAGAAACCAACCAGGTTCAGAGTTAGCAAGGTTAACAAGCTTCTTCAGCAACTAGAAGGGAAGTTGTTATCTTACAAAATGTTTGCACGTGATACAAAACCCTCACGAAATACTGGTCCTCCAACAGAGTGTTTTATTTTCCATGCACGGGCTACACAAGTAACTTTTACCATTGATTCTGAGAAAGGAGAATATTCCGAGGCAATGTGCATTGAATTGGTTGCTAACCGCTTCTTACGCAAGATGGTTCGTGTTCTTGTGGCGACTTCAATAAGGGAAGCAGCTGCTGGTGCCGAAGATGATTCATTGATTAAGCTGTTGGATGCTACATGCCGACGTGCCACAGCTCCACCAGCACCCCCTGATGGTCTTTGTCTTGTTGATGTTGGCTATAACGAGTTTGATTTACGCACTTGCTTAATTTTATAAGGTAACCCGTGTTCACTGCACTGGATAATTCTCATTTGTTAGAAATGGTGATTTCGACCCATTTATTTATGAATAGGCTTATTTGGGTTGTGTTTTTATCTCCAACTGGTCAAAAATGGAAGAAGTTTGATAAGAGGGGGGAATGGATCAAATGGGTGATAGTCAACCAAAGTTGTTTTGTTGAAAGATTTAGATTGTTGATGTAGTAATATTGATTGTAATCGTAGCTAACAAATTATTTATTTTATAGAAGTTGGAATCTTGGATAAAAAAAAAAGTATTGTTTTTATTTTTTGATTAAAAGGAGGCTGAATTTGAAGACTTCCGTGTTGAAGCCCCACTTGAAGGAGGGTACTTATAATTTTCATCTTGACCAATTTTCAAGGATCTTGGTCCTTTTTTTTCCTGATATTGACCTTTTGACTTTGTTGACCGGCTTCCTACTTGGATTTTGGCTAGCTCACCTCGGCCGACCCCCGAGGAAAGAGCACTCGGGATGGAATCAGCCAACTTGGATGAGTCTTACAACCATGCTTTTTTCTACATTGCCAATGCTGCCAAGACCTGTGTTTGCACCGGTTATTCTATCTTCCTAGGAGCCTCATTGCCGATTTATGATTTTACTCTGTTCATGTCGTATTCTAGTATTCTAGAACTGTTACTCTCAATTCAAGCATGCTTGTTACCTTGGAGATGAGGCGTTATATATTGGATACTAATTTATCAATCCATAGAAGTGTCCATATATAAGTTTAGGGGTTTATAGTGTCAAGAATAAAGTGTATAACCGAATGGTAAGTTATTTTCGGTTATAGGCAGTTATGTTGTGAAGGGTCGTGTCGGCATGTTAGTTATAAGATTGGTGTCGGTTTGGACAGTCATACCTGTTGGTATGTACCGGTTCGAAATCTATATATATGTATGTAAACCTACGGTTTTTAAATAAGAAGATAAGTTTAGTGTGTGTATTGTTTTGTGTTCGTGAGTGAGAGGGACGAGGGACGAGGGACGAGGGACCAACAGTGGCATCAGAGCCAAGGTCGTTCGAACCAGAGGAAGACCAACGATTCAAGAGGAATCGTTTTAGAGAAGTGAGATAAAGAAGAGAGTGATTCAGAGAGGAATCGACCAAGAGAAAACCGATCAAGTGAAGACCGAATTTGTAAGTAAAGGAGACAGAAAGACCAATTGATTCAGGGAATCAATTAACAAGTGAAGATCGATTCAGAAACGCAAATAGAGAAAGAAACAAATTGACTGAGTAAAGATCGAATTAGAGAGAAAAGAAAAGAGAAACATACCGTTGTGTGAAGAAGGAACCGCCGCCGTGTGCTTGCCGGAGAAGAGAAGTGTAACCGTCAATATCGAAAAAGAAACCGATTAACTACCACCGCCAGAGAAGAAAGGAAAAGAAACCACCACCGCTGTGTGATTGAAACGAAATCCATACCACCATCGTTAATCAGAAAAGGGGAAAAGGAATTGGATTTGCCCTAGTTTGCTGTTGCGTAAGGAAGAACCAGAAGTTTTTTTTATTTGGGAATAAAAGGAACGACATTGAAATTAAGGGGACGTGACTTTTGTCTACAAAAGGGGCCCACGAGATCATTCAACTTCAAAACAAAAGCACAAGGAAAATAAAAATACAGGTTTTACTACAATACTTGTTATTTTTATTACTATACTTTGATTATAAGGAGAAAAATTCAGATTTGTTACTACGATTTGTGTTAAGACAACATTAGAATTGCTTCAAGATGATTGTGGGTTAGACAGAAAGCTTTAAGTTCGACTATTAGACTTATATTGGTTTTAGAAGAGAACCAAAATTAGAGGATATGGCGGGAGATAAAAATGGAAACAACATTCGTGTTGTTGACATACCGTTATCATCCTATCAATGTCCAATTCTAAACAGTACGAACTATACGTTATGGGCCATAAGAATGAAGAAGATATTAGTGGCAAATGGAATATGGGATCTAGTAGAAAGAACGGGTACATCAAAAGAGATCAATATAAAGAAGGATAGTTTTGCATCTGCATATCTATTCCAAGGATTGCCGGAAGATTTGCAAATGCAAATTGCGGGATGTGAAACGGCAAAGGAAATTTGGGACTCATTAAAGGCCAGATTTGTTGGGACAGAAGATGTTCAACAAGCGCACTCGCAACAATTGAAATCAGAATTTGAGAGACTCGTGATGAAAGAAGATGAATCAATAGATTCATTTGCCGGAAAGATGACGAGTATTATTACAAAGGCTGCTACATGTGGACTCACATTTGATGAACAAACAAAAGTGCGGAAATTACTAACCGCAATACCAGATAAGTTTATACCAATAGTAGCAACCATTGAAATGGTTGTTGATTTTAAGGAAGCGAAATTGGAGGAGGTTATTGGGAAACTTAAGACTTACGAAGAAAGGCTTAAGTTTAGAAAAGAGAGTGGAGAAGATAATAGTGAAAAGTTGTTCACACGCCAAGGGAATGGCAAAAATTATGAACGCAACTATGGGAATAATAGACGAGGAGGTGGTAATCAAACAAGAGGAAGAGGCCAAGGAAGATTCATGAGAGATAATAGAAATGAAGATAGTTTCGATCGATGGAAGAAAAGCCCTGGAGATCAAAACTATCCAAGAAGATAACTTAAAGACGTACAATGTTACAATTGTCAAGATTTTGGACACTTTGCTGCAAATTGTCCAAAACCAAACCGTAGAGAAGAAAAAGCAAACCTTTTGTTCGAAACCTGTTGGTATGTACTGTTTCTCAAATGCTATCTCTTTATCTCTTATTCTTCCTTTCCTTTTGAAATCTTGATGGCGTCTCTTGATGCTTCTTGCATTCGCCATTGTCAGTTCTTGGTTCTTCTTCTAGGAGTTTCTTATCCGAAAAAACTTCATAGTTTTCTTTCTCAAACTGTTCTCTTTCTGACTTTAACTCTTTCATCTCTTTGCTTGTGCAATCTTTCAACTTCTTCAGGTTTTCTAACTCCTTTTGCATTTGTTTCTCAAATGCTGTCTCTTTATCTCTCATTTTCTTCTCAAACTCTTGTTTCTCCATCTCAAAGTCTTGGAGTAATTCAAACTTCCAAAACTCTAGTTTACTTCTTAAATCACTTTCTATCTCTGACCTCATCTCTTCGAACTTTTGTTTTGGAATTTCACCTTTCTTAATGAGAATCCCATATCTTCGCTTCTCTTCTTTTAAGGATGTTGTATCCTCTTCCGAATGGAAGTTATTTTCGGTTATAGGCAGTTATGTTGTGAAGGGTCGTGTCGGCATGTTAGTTATAAGATTGGTGTCGGTTTGGACAGTCATACCTGTTGGCATGTACTGTTGGTATGTACTGGTTCGAAATCTATATATATGTATGTAAACCTACGGTTTTTAAATAAGAAGATAAGTTTAGTGTGTGTATTGTTTTGTGTTCGTGAGTGAGAGGGACGAGGGACCAACATTATATAGATCTTTTAAGTACATCGTGTTATTAGAGCTACTGTAACTTTAGTCACATATACTACTTTGTTTTCCTTCTCAATATTGATAGATGTCTATAAGTATGTCGCACTTAGGTCCTAGACAAGAATAACAAGCTAGGAGGAAAAATTCTCTCTCATCCACCCATCTCAACCAAGTCTATCCATGCAAAATATAACCATGTCGATCTCACCATGTTTTGAGTTGTAACCCAAATTTTTTGACCCAGGGGCACTTGATGGGTTTGATTATCTTCCAGGAATGGTATTTCATTATCCGTTCTGACTTCTGAATATCTCATTTGTCTTTGGTAGTTTGCTGCCTCTATATTGTTCAAACATTATGATCAATTTGCCAGGGTGGCAGAATGCATGTCCTTTTTGTTACAGTATTAATGGTAATATTTACTTCTGTTGTTCTCCAAGTGGGGCTTAATAATATTAAGGAAACTGATTATCTTATGGTAGACGACAAACCGTATGTTATTGTAGGTTCATTATCTTATGGCATATGGTATACAGTATACTTTATGAGGCTTGAAACTTTTATGGTGTAGACGTGTGTAGTTGTAGTACTAGTGGCATAGTGTGTTATCTGCAACACTTGTAGGCTGTAGTCACACAAATGAGGGTGTCTTGACGGCTAAAGAAAGTAGAAACTATGCGCCGTATCTTGGAGAGGTGTAGCAAGAAGGATGGGTTAAAAAGGTTTGTTACCGGGTCAAATCAGGCCAAGCTGGACCGATCCACAAATACCGTTTAAAATTTTTCTTTTCTTGAATTTATCAGTGATTGATGCTCTAAACATGATTAAAATTTTAGGATATATCATAGCATGATGGTCTAATTACATAAATTGAACAATTTAGGAGGTTTTGTGCTTTTTATATATATGTTGGGTGGCTTTCAACCGAGTGCCTATTCAACCTGTTTCTGGTCAAGCTATTTTGTAAATTTCTCCGATTTAATATGCGGTAGAAACATTATCCCATTTCTATTCATTTATGGGTCGAAATTTCTGCCTAAAAATATATATCCCCACAAGCGAGTATAGTAGGATTGATATAGACAATGGTTTCCTTATTCATCTATATCACATATTTACAGGTGGCTCCATGTGGAGGTTTTAAGCAGTCTAGCTTAGGAAGGGAAGTTCCAAATTCCAATTATGGGTTAGATGATCATCTTGAAGTAAGTACCACTACATCTTCTGTTCTGAAATAAAATCAATTAATACTTTTCTTATATATATATATATATATATATAGGGGTGGGTTATTTTAATACCAATCTTAGATTAGGACCATTAGGACCAAATCTCAACCATTCATTTTTTATTCTCTCCTCAAATCTCAAACTCCGTTTTCCAGAATCTGTCGACGACTTCGGCGACAGTGGCAACATCTCTGCCAACATTTCCGGAGAGAATTAGTTTCGTTTTCTGGTGGATACGGTACCGGCGTTGCCCTACATCCGTTCTAAAGGGGTTGTCACCGGACGCATATGAGAATGGTATGGATTTGATGGGCGGCGATCCAAGAGATAGTGACGGTTGTTACGGTACGAGCATAGCCCTTAATTCTAAGGGCAAAGCCCTTTGGGTTGATTTTTCAATGGTTCTCATCATATATGTGGTTCTCACTTGATCCCTTCACTATATATATACCTATATATATATATAGGGAAAAGTGAATATAAGGCTGTCCGGCACCTAAGCTTAGGTGTGGAACCCTCACATACTAATTTTTTAATATTTGTTGAATTTTAATTAAATCACATGGCCTCCCTGATTTTTATGGATTAAAAAAACAATATGTGAGTGTTCTACACCTAAGCTTAGCTACCTAACAACCTTATATTCCCACCCCCCATATATATATATATATATATATATTCTTTATCCAATACGAGTTATAAAATATATGCCAAAACAACGGCGTGATTATCAATCTCTTGTAGATCAAGTATGTTTGTATGGGAAACATGGCATGATAAATGAGCTTGATGATGTTTGGCAAGGTGATAAAGTTATAAGGCTGGGGGGAGAGCTTCTCCACTCCTCCCCTCCCCGATTTTTCTTCTTCTCCCCTCTCCTCCCCTATTGCTAGGAGCACCTTGCCACCCCTTTTCTCCCCACCCTTTTCTATTTAATTTCATTTCTATTTATTTTTAAAACTAAAAATATAGGATTGTTGAAGAAAGGGTTCATGATTGTTGTTTGATAAATTGTATGTGTGTATTTTGTGTTGTTTGAAAAGAAATCAAAGAAAAAGAAAAGAATGGAGGTTCCGTGAAGAAGAAAAGAAGAAAAGGAGAGAAAGAGATAGACGTTGGTTGGTGGGCCACGGTGTTTTTTTTTTATTTTTAAAATCAGCCCAACAGTCGAATCACCAACACCGGCACCACTGTGCCCAACTCGCTCTCCACTCAACCGGTACTGGAGGGTCGGCACGGTGTGCCAACTGGTACCGGCCCGGTACCGGTTCTCTCCCCTATCCACTCCGTCCAGCCTAAAGGGGTAACTGAAAAACAGAAAGCATTGGTAATAAGAGGAGAAATGGACGCTTGCTCAATTAATATTGCAACTGGTTTGATCTGGACATTTGAGTCAAGTCATTTCAGAGCGTGTAGATTTTTTTTTTGTTTGTTAGTTTTCTGGATACAAGTGTAATGCCATCATCTTAGCTGAATAATTAAAGCCTGTTTTCTTACCCTTGGTGATTAGAATGCAATTTTTTGTACCTGAAATGCTTTGAAATATTTTTGATTCAACGAGGGAAAGTACCCGTGCATTGCGGCGGTGAGATGATAGGGGTGATAAGTTATAGAGTGTAATAGCCAAATGTTTTATCCGTACGGGTTCCGCCATTGCATTTAAAAATTCGTCGAAAATATATCGAATGACATCTCTAATGAAAGAACATGAAATTTTAAGAACACCCATACAACTTTTATAAATTATTGATATACGTTTTTTGAGATAAAAGATTTTGAATGAATTGGATGAATAAAATGATTTAGGTAGGAGAGAAAAAAAAATGAGTGGTTAAAATTTGAAGAGATGGAAGAAAAGGAGTGGTTGAGATTTAAGGGTGTTATAGTTATATTTAAATTAGTGAATAAAGAAAATGAGTATTTTAGGTGTTTCAAATCATGAATTGAGATTTTTAAAATGGGCAAAATAGTACTTAGGAGAGGATTCATACAAAGGCAATGCTCTATATGCAACTTCTTTGTAATAACCTTTCTTTGATGAACTTCAGATTTGTTGGTATTTACTTTATATAAGATCATCCATGTTTTCACCCATTAGACCTAACACCCTATAATAGACGTATTATATGTTGTTTGTTACATTGTCAATGGCATGTATATATAAATGTGCGTGTATATATATGTTTTAACCCCACCGCAATGTGTGGGGATTAAATACTAGTTATAAAATAAATTAAGACAATGTGAATCACACACGCGTATGAAAGGCTAGTTGCGTCTATATAAATTACCCATCCTGTTCTACTATTCTTAGTTGGGCAATTGTGCGGTAGGATGCATCGCTATTTTCATTGTTCATAGTGGGAAATCGGCTTGTTTGTTCACAGTTGGCAATTTGCTAAGCCATGGGTGATCTTGATAATATAGTTAGTCATCCATATTAGAGGCAAAGGTGTAATCGGCAAAAATTATTTACTTAAATTGGCTAATGAGTCTTTACACCATCTGCATCGAATTAAATTGGCTAGGGCTATCGGCGAGCAACATCGCCCATATGGAGCCGATGATAGTGAACGTTAGGAGTGTTTTTTTTTTTTTAATTCTTTTAAACTTTTAAAACTTTTACACCTTTACTCTTTTTTTTTACCAATAAAATACACTAAAATAATAAAATATTACACTTTTACCAAATAAAAACCACAATACATTACTTTGAAGAAAACACATTGCACTTTTGTTAAAAACACAAATATAAAAACACACTTCCTACTTCCTATAGATAAACGAAAAACAGAATACATTAACCACAAAATTTTTTTACGAACTTCCAAGAGCAAAGTTCAATAGCAGCTGCATCATCGTGTTGAACTTCTGGGCTGCATCCTGTTGAACTTCTGCAAGTATGTAAATATTATGGGCGAGTAAGGTTCGACTTGGTTCGGTTTTTGACTAAAATCGAAACCGACCCGTTATAATTCGGTTTTTGAAAACTAAAACCATTGGGTTTCGATTTTTTCGGTTTGGGTATATTTTCAGTTCGGATTTTCGGTTTTACTCTGTTTTTAACCACTTGTGGTTGAGTCAAATTGAGCTTAAAAAGTTTATAAGTTTATACCCTATAATTATAGCTTAATTAATTTTAACAAGTTATCAAAACAATATTAGTAACAATAACACTACAACAATGACAACAAATCCATAAAAGTAAGTTGTACAAACTTCAAACAAATTTTATATATAACTATTTATATCTTCTACGCGTTGTTTAACTATATAATTATTAAAAAAATTTATTTTTGTTGTGTATTTTCACTTAGAACATATAAATGATATTATTATATACACCTAAAAATGCAAATATATTAACATATTTATTAAAAATTAATAATAAAATGATATAAATATAAAATAAAGTAACAATATATATTTTTGGTTCGGTTCAGTTTTTATGGTTCGGTTTTTGCTCACCCCTAGTAAATATTGTTCTTCGAGATTGGAAACCTTAGGTTTTGACGCGTGTATTTCAAATATCTTTTTCCATACACCATTTCCGTTTATCCTGTGCTTTTTGCATCATCTCCAACGGTTGTGCTTGAAGGAGATCGTCCTTTTCCATATCATTCGTGATAAGTGCCTTCATCTCGTTGTCACTTATAAGCTAGAATTTGCCACTGAACTGAAGTAGATAGCTAGCCATCCTAGCGGAAATTAAGTACAAACATGTTTATGACATTATAATTACGAAATTAAAACATAGGTTTCATTTGATTCATTATTAATCTTCTTTGTTATGACATTATAATTAGTAAATGAATGAGTAAAATAATCTAAAATGTTTATTAAGCCACTCTAAAGTGAACACAAATGAAAGCCACAAGAAAATAAACTTCATCAAATTAACAAGAACAAAACACCTCGCCAAGTATGACCCTTCTTTCATTTTGAATAGTTCGTGATATGTTTGAATCCTCGTGTTAGTGGCATTTTCCCAATCAATCTTGAGCAACAAATCACGAACTGAAAATTGTTGTTTAAAAGAGTGAAAGCTACTAGCTAGTTAATGAAAAGAGGCAACAACAACTCAACAACAATTCTACCCCATCCCTGGTAAGTAGGGTAATGGGGAAGTAGGATAAAAAAATTTTAAAATTACAAATAAAACATAAGACATAACTAACAAACATGAATGTCCATGAAAGCAACAAATAAAGCGTACAACCTTATTATTGATGTCCCCCTATGTAACCATATGTTAAATAGATAAATGATAAACAAAAAGAATATTCATTAACTAAAAAGGAAAATGATAAAATGGTAAGAAATGTACCTAAAAGTTATGAGAATTACTATTACTATTAGAAAAGTTAATACATCTACCACAGTTATACCATACTCGATTAAACTGTGCAATAAAAGATGTATTTCGTGGTAAATCAATCCCCAAAAGTTATCCTAAAATTAAACGGTGAAATAATGATCGGAAATTAGATACATAGATTGTTGATGAGGAACTAAATTTAAGAATATTCTAGATCAGAAACTAAAAAGAAAGTAGTGTTTAGCTTATTGAGGGGAGAGAGAGAAATCGCGGACTTGAAACTAGAATTGATGAATAATGAAAACCTAGAAGATAAATAGAAGGTTATCTAGGCCAATGGGCTTCGGTTCTACTTTTGGGCCTTTCCAATTAGGCCCGTCCTTATAGTGACTTCCTCCGGCGTCCGCCGCGCGGCACCCGGAGGACGTTATTAGCACAGCGGCGTCTCGTTCGTTTCCTACATTTCCGGACTCGCGGCTTGAGTGGTTGTGGGGCCTGACTTGAACGTTTGAACCAATAATAGATTTTTTTTTAAAACAAACGGCTAGTAGCCTTTTTAAAATTTTTTTTCTTTTTCTATTAATACCACTTCCACACTACCATTTCAAAAAACAACCATCTATTTCTATCACTTCCAAACCATTTTATCTTTCTCAAGCCATTCCATAAACCATTTTTCATAACCATTCCATTCATAATGTCTAGAAGTGTGGACTAAAGCAGAAGATCTTTGTTTGTCGAGATGTTGGGTGACGAGGAGACCGGACCCTGTTACGGGTAGGTATGAAATGAGCAATCCAGACGTCTCCTTTTGGGATGACGTTACTGAAATGTTCAACGCAGAGACCAATGGAGGACCACGAAGAAGGCAAATCAACGTGGGAAGTGAAATGCTCAGAACACGACAAGTGGTGAGCCAATGAAACGGCTTACCGTGGATTAGGAAAAATGTCAATCAAAAATGATGACGATGAAGAGTAATCGTATCATTATTATATATTTTATGTTTTTTTTCCCAGTATTGTCTTTTTTTTATTGTATTGTCTTTGATTTTAAGTAATATAATGTGTGTTTAAGTATTAATAAAATGTGTTTTGTTTTTAATTTTGTGTAAAAAAAATGAAATAATAAATTAGTGAATGAATAGTAAATAAGTGGGTAGTATAAGGAGGGGGTGTTCTTGGAGATAAACCTGATGAATAGTGAAAGAAGTGGGTAAGAAGTAGGGAAGAAGTGTCTCCTATAAGGAGAGGCTGACTTTTATTTTATTTCTTTTGAACGTCAATTATAAAGATTTATAACTTTTTGAAAGTTTATATATCGTAACTATCTCATCTGTTTATGACTATATAGTATATATATATTTATCTTAATGAAATATTGGTGTTTCTTAAAAACCAAAATAATTATGAGTGTATTGTTTAGTGTTCATTCAAACGTACCTGTATATGCTTATTGTTATGCTGAATGGAGATTATAAATCTCATTTTGTGTAAAAGCTTATCATTGACGTTAAAAAATACCCCGTAAATTACATACAAAATCCCTCCTCTCGCCTCCTCTGGATGTCCAATCACGTTGCCACCTCATAAAGATGTCAGGTTCGTCCAGTCCTGTCCTAGACCACTCCCATCGCTTATATTAATTCCGTTCGGTTGGGACATCTAACAATAAAAAAAAGTAGTAAATATGATTGCAGCCAACCGACTTGTTGGCCAAACCAAACAATGTTTGCTGATAAAATTTTCAACGTGGCATCATGTATATCTAACAGCAGTATACTACAAGATAAATTAACATTTGCTTCTTTTTTTTTTTTGGTTTAAATATATAATTTGAATTCAGCAATATAATACCAGATAAAAAGACTATATAATTTTTCTTAAAAAATTATTAAAAATTTAGTCCAATTAGATAACTATGCAAATGTATTGATGAACGTAAAGTTTTTTTAATCCAATTATTTTTTATTTTATATATGGAAAATAACTATTTTTTATATATAAATATATATTCCTTTTTTTAAAATTAATTTTAAAATAAGAAATATTATATGTAAAACATTAGTATATTGTAAAAAAATAGTTTGGTTGGGTTGTTAATGGGAGTGTAAAAATTAGCTTTAGTTGAGTTTGGTAAATATATGAGAGAAAAATTAACTGTTTAATGAATACTATTGTTGGATTGGGTTGGGTTGAGAATGAGGATGACCTTAGGTCGTGTTTGGTTCCCAGAATTTGATGGAATTGGAATTGAATTCCATTCTTTAGTACGTTTGGTTGTTCAAAGAATGAGGAATCACATTCCATAGGAATGTAAACATTCCATTATATGATGGAATCTCCATTCTTTATGGAGGAAGGAATTTCATTCCTTCACACACTTGAATTTGCAAAAAATAAAAAATATTACGTCAAATTTCATTCCTTCCAAAAACATTTTGTGAACCAAACGCGCCAGTTAGGTTGCTAGCCGGTACAGTAATAACGGGTCTAGATGGATGCTAGAAGCCAAGAAAACATCACATACTTCAGAGATAGATATAGAACGGTTCACTATTAAAAACTCATTAAAAATTTGACCATTTTAACCAATAGAGCAGATGAAGGAGTCATTTCGTGTCTCTGTCAATGTAATCATGTACCTTGCCTGTTTTACAGCACTTGCGAAAAAATATGGAGAACAGAATCAAGTTCATAATGAACACAATCGCACGTAGAATAATATTTTTAGCAAATCACAGATTAAAACAATAAGTGAAATCTCCAACTCCCCAATAACTGTACAAAGCTAATTCCCCTACTAGACATCCCATGCAACTCCCATGACTTTGTTACTTACATAGTTACATTACAATCAACTCCCCATCTATGTTGATTCCCCGAAAAGTCTTTTTTACCTTTCAAAATAGATAAATATATAAGACAAATCACCATCCATATCCCTCATTCTACTTGACCTTTGTACTCATTGCTTTAGAAGATTGTAAGAATTAAACAAGATAAATGCAAGTTTATGGCTTCAAGTTCCTTCGACTGCTGTCTGAGCGTAGTAGGTCTGGATTATCGCTCTTATCAGTATCATAGTTTACTCTTTGTGATGATTCAATCTCCGTGCTACTCGCTTGTGATCTACGTCTTCGATCCTATACAATAATACAAACTTCTTTTAACTAATGATATCACGTCTATCATTTTTAGTTTAGTGGGCCATTTCCACCTGGTTACTTATGTTAGGACGATTGGGGCCTTTTTTTTCTTCCAACGGCTCAAACAGTTCATATAAAGAAAACTTTACTAACATGGAAACAGAGCAAACAGGTCAAAAGTCGCTTAAAGTAGATTTTTTTAAGGCTTATGGACTCCAGAATTGATTTATTTTAAAGTTAGATTTTTACTGTACTAATGTACTTTAATCATACTTTACGCATATTATAAGAAAGTAGAAAAGAATAAACAAAATGCAAGTCAACCCAACTCAACTTGTATCATTCTATAATTGACCCGGTTTCACCCACTACCCATCCTTGTCTAACCCGTCCAATCTGCCACCCTAGTTGTTTAGCTATGAAAGTTAACAAACCTCTCTTGGTAAGGGATATTCTTCAGATTCAAGCATACGTACAACTTGGCTCATTTTGGGTCTCTTGTCAGAGTCAGGGTCAACACATCTTAAAGCAGTTAAGAGTGCTCGTTTCAGGGCTCTTGTTGAAGGCTTTGTTTCAATAGTTGGGTCGACAACTTCCTCTGATCTTCTGCTTCCGACCATCATTTTTAGCCAATCCACAAGATTTACCTGCAAAACTTGCACCATGAATTTCTTTTAATCTTTACATTTTTATTTTCCTGATATGCAAAGGCAAAGACACTTCTAACCATCTACTTTTTAGACAAATTGTTTTAAATGTTACTTGAACCGACAACCTCACATCACACCCACTAGGTTAAAGGCCCTTTGGTCTTTAAATGTTAAATCTAACCCATAGTTAAAGACCAAAACCATACCAAAGTGAATTTTTCTGTAGTAAAGTAGTTTTAGCCAAAAATAATTATAACGAAGAGATATAATAGAAAAGAAATTAAAAATCAAGGATATATATCGGTGAATTCTATGAGTAATGCCTAAAAAATATTCCTAAAAATCAAGGATATATATCGGTGAATACTATTGATTTGTTGCACATGTGTTATACATTTCTCTTTCTCAATCCTCACCATTGGTATTGCCATATGTCTACTCCCTCCTTGTTAGGCACACTTCTAGGCATATAATTTAGGCACATTGAACATTGTCCAAATTTATAAATAAAACTAATGCACTCTGAGACATAGTTGATAGTGCTTCTAATGCTTTAGAGACCCCTCTGAGACATAGTTGCAAATCATAATACACTTAATGCTCTTTACAAGTTTCTTGTGATCTACAAGAGCAAAGAAGATGTTCAAACTTAAAAACTTAGGGGACCAAGGTTACGAAATATGAACCATATGATGAAAAGTATGGAAGTCAGCGTTGATAGACCTAACATGATACACGCTTTGTTTTTTATACTTGTGAGAATCTTATGCTTGTGAGTTTGTTAACAAATGCTACTTACTTTCTTAATTGGATACCTCATGGAAATATATTTTTTTTATAGAGTACCCTATAATATTCTTCATATTTTATATAGTAGCATATTGTTATATTTGCAAGAAACTGATCATGTGACATTTACATCATTCTATCTATATGCAGATAAGTACAAGAAAGAGATACACTATCATATACCACTAGGGTATAACTTTCCATCATTATAGAGTGTTGCTGATAAGACTACCAAGTACCTTATACAAAGTAGGAAAAATGTAGAAAACGACTTGGAATAAAAAAGGTATGTGCCAAACTAAAAACCCACTAAGAACTAGAACTACAAGTATGTTGATGCGAACAAGCAACTAAAGGGTTTAAAGTTACAGGGAGATGTTAGTCATTGGTAGAGGGGGCAAAATGGCTGGACGGATCAAAATGAATCTGTTTATATATACAGAGTTAGTTTGTCACATATAGAAACCATTTCATGACATTATTAACCTAAAAATTTCAAATAAAATGCTTTACGAGGACGTGAGCATCGGGAACAGTTTACGAAACTTTCAACCCATTGGAGTAGTTGACCTTGCAGCTGAATTCTTTCATTTGACCCGTCACCCATTAGTGATAAAGCATATACTACATAGATCCAATCATGAGTAATGGATCAAAAGCTCAGAAATGTCATCTCATAGAATAGGATAAAGTAGACAAACAAATGACAACAAACATCACAGCTTATGCATGATTGAGAGTACTATTGATGTAAGGATAGGTTCTGCAGGTCATTGATGAGGCTTTTTTTTTCTTCCTTATTAAAGGAAAATATTAACATACCACACGTTTTTCCTAAATCAGACTTAAACCAACAACCTTTTGGTTGATTGGATATCTATAATACCGCTAGACCATAGGCCCTTTCATGATAATGAGACTTATTAATGATTTACTGGAAGAAACATTGATGTTAATATTGGTATTTGTATTAAATGTCAACAGAATATATTCATGCAAATACCTCTTGAGCAGGGCGACCATAGTCGACAGGATCTCTTCCCGTAATTGATTCCAAAAGTACCACTCCAAAGCTATAAACATCACTCTTTTCATTCAACAGGCCAGTATTTGCGTACTCTGGAGCCACATAGCTGTATAGAGAAATAACAAATCCTTTTAAATAACTGCTGCTGATGCATAATTCAGTCAATAGCTGACTAAAAAACATTCACACATTAAACTGCAGAAGTCACCAATGGATTATATACTAACCCAAAAGTACCCATAACTCGAGTCGTGATGTGACTTTTCCCAGCACCTAGAAGCTTAGCCAGCCCAAAGTCAGAGACCTTTGCATTGAACTCATCATCAATCAAGATGTTGCTTGATTTAATGTCTCGATGTACCACTTTTGGCTCAATTGCTTCATGCAAGTAGGCAAGGCTGCAATAACATGACGAAAATTGTAACATCCAATTATGTCTAAAGGAAGATGAAACTTATTATGAAGCCATGAGGGTAAATAAAATGCACAGGTCTCGGGTGGGCAACTGGTCAAAACTTATAGCACTTACTTTATTTTCTCTTCTTTCAATGAATCAATTTATAAATAAGGAATACATTAAATAATTACATTTAAGTATTTCCAAAAAGATTGATTTGGAATTTGGAAGGTTTTAAGCATTTAAATACAATTCAGATGATTTCAACCCGTGTGACTGGCTCAGTCCTTTTGACGGATATCCTTTTTTGTTAAACACTGTCGCTTAATCCAATTGCCCATTGGAGATGCAACATAACCCAAACAACCATACTTTATAAAAACTTACGCCTTAGCTGTCCCAAGAAGAACCTTCATCCGAGCCTCCCAAGTAAGATATCCGTGCTGGCGCATAGCTCCATGAAGCCATTGTTCTAAATTGCCATTGTTGACATACTCATAGACTAACATTCTGATATTAAAAAAATTCATTGAAAATCATTATTCTTTCAATGATATGTAAATTAATGAATCATATGCATCGATTCCTTCTTCTTTTTTTAATTCAATTCGAGTGTATTTTGCGTATCCGGGAATATAAATGGAATTATGGCATCTACAAAGAGGACGTACCTATGAGTTCCCTCAATACAATAACCCAATAGTCGGACCAAATTCTTATGGCGCACATGGCCAATAGCTTCAACCTCTACTCTGAACTCCTTCTCAGCTTGGCCCCTAAATAAACCAAATCAATATTGATTCAAAGAAATATTACAGATAACACACACAAAAAGAAATGTACAATTAGTGGAATAACCAAGCCTTTACAAAACTCACACATTATTAAGAAGCTTCTTCACCGCCACTGGATTACTATTTACCAAAGTCCCACGATAAACAACACCATATCCACCCTCACCAAGAACATTCTCCTTAGAAAACCGATTTGTTGCAAGTTCAAGATCTCTCAAAGTAAACCAATGACCCCAACCCAAGTGAGAAAATTCAGGTAAACCGACAAGCGGAGAAGGTGCACTAATTGGATGAGAAGAAGAAGGTTTATGCATATGAAAGTTTCCTGAACTCCCATCTTCACCTGATTCACTAATATCTCTATCCATATAATACAACGAACCTTGACTACTCATATTATCCCCATTTTTCAATTTCCCCATTCCCAAATGAACTAAAACTTTATCCGCATCTTTATCACTGTTTTTATCATGAATTGTAAGAAGAATTCCATCTCGTGGAGCAAATTCGCCAGTTGAAACTTGTTCAACTCTCACTTCTTTAATTTCTTTTGAAACGGTCGGTATTTGACTATGAGAAACTTTCTCTCTACCGCCCCTTCTCACTTTCTTCTTAGAAGTGAGATAACATGTTAATGCACATAGAATTCCTATAATAAGTAAACCAACTATAAGCCCAATTAATTCCCACACTTTCATCCCCAAAACTCCAATTTTTTGGGACAATCCGGTGTTTAGATCATCCCCCATTCTTTCTCTAGATGATCAAGTACCTACATACAAAATATCAAAATAGTAAGTTACAAAAAAAGTTTCCATTTTTCAGAAACAAAGTTCATCAAAACTACATTAAGTATTACAAATTGGTGCAAAAAGCTACAAACTTTATTACACAAACAAGTACAATAATGTAGTTACTAAATCTTTCTGCAATCCCCATCTTAATCTTGTCATTAAAATGAAAATTGGTCAAAAAGTTACAAACTTTATAACACAAACAAGTACAATAATGTAGTTACTAAATCTTTCTGCAATCCCCATCTTAATCTTGTCAATTAAAATGCAAATTAGTCAAAAAAGTTACAAACTTTATAACACAAACAAGTAAAGTACTGTACCAACTGAATCTTTTTTACAATACCCAGATAATTCTTGTCACTAAAATGTAATCATCAAATAAAGCAGACTAAAAAACACTAATGGGTAAAAACCCAGATCAAGAATACAGTAAAAAAACAAAAAACTGAAGTGAAATTATGATATAAATGTAGTTCAACTTACCTGTTGAAAATAGGAGTCAGAACAGAGTGGATCTCAGAAGAAAGGGCATAATGAGAGATCTGTGGATTAGAAAATGAAAAATGTGAGTGTGTTTTTGGAATGTAGGTGGGATCTAAGCTAAAATGTAGCTTTCTAAAACAAAGAAAGAAACAAGAAATACAAATAGTAAGTAAAAAAATGAGAATGAGATAAGGAAAGGTAGGAAAGATGGAGTATTCTCACCACCAGAGGGAGGTTGGTTGGTAATGGTGGTGATGGACCCCTGACTCGCATGAAACAGTAAAACTAAAGCTAAAAACATTTTTGTCAGTTTTGTCTTTTTGTTTTGTAGTAAAAATTACAGTAAACGTTACTATTACTCCTCTAATTATGGATTAAATCTTGTAATTGATTTCAAAGTCAAACTTGGACTTGTGTTGAAACAACGAGAGTTTTTGTAGATTTTTTAATTATAAAATGGGATGTAAACGAGTTGAGAGATTATGAACGAGGCATTATTTATCTATTTTTTAAAGGTGAATGCTAGAAACCTCATGTCTAATTTAACAGCGGGAGTTTAGCATATGTTGCGTTAAAGAGCTCCCTCAAAGAGTAGAAAAGCTTATTTCAAATATCGAAATGGGGAAAACCCTCACTAATCCGTCTGAAGGCACGCTGATTAATAAAGGTAAATCCTACCCCTCAGACTTAAACCTAGATATACTTAGATCAAACGCTTATAAAAAAACTTTTTATGTCCACCACAAGACTTGAACACAAAAACTATTAAATAAGAGATGTCCTTTCAAACTAAACTACGAGTAATGTTCAAGGACAACGAAACATTATTTATGACTTAACAAACTATTGTATGTACAAATGAATAGACAGCATATCATTGTGATAACGTTTGCTCTCGTCAAATAAAACAAACTTATAATATATGTAAACAAACAAAATGAATTGCAAATTAACTAATATATAACTTCATGATATAAATTAAAGTTTCATTTAAATAAATTAACAAACTAATGTTTACAAACAAGCTATCGAACATTCACGAGAAAATTATTAAACATTCACGAACATGAATGACAAACAAGAGCTATGTTTATATTTCTTCAGTTAAATAACCGAACTGACTTTTTTTCATAGTGAACAGCTCGTAAACAATGGTTCGTTGATGAATGTTCAACTCGTTTACTGTCTTGCTTTACCACACTTTTATAAGTTTTTATATATATAATGTTTGAAACATTAGAGAATTAATATATACTTTTTTGTTTTCTGTTATATTTCTTGAAATCGAAAACTAAATCAAATGATTATAAAACATTCAGAGAAATAATAATTAGTAAATGATTATGAGAAGCTGTGATTATTATTATACTAAAGTTGTTTGAAAAGTTGATAAGTTTAGTGTCATTTTGTTCATGCGGCACCGTTTCTTTAATAAACTATTGTTAGTGTAATGTTAGTAGTAGTATATTGACCAAATCATGCAAAGTCAAAAAAACCAACTGATTAAGAAATTTCGGCATTATCTACAAAGCACTAATTATGTTATTCATATAAAACTAACATATAGCATGTACAATGCCGCGGAAGTGCAGGAACACAGATATTTTATATAGGTCATGATATTAGTATCATAAGTTTTTATTTATATGTTATATTCATATACCATTAATTTGTACAATGTATTATAATGTTAGTATAGTATGGTAAAATAATAAAAAAACATATACTAATATCATTTCTCATTTTATATTGATAATAACATTCGACAACTTTTAGGAGATATAATAGTTGAGATCATCAAGTAATTGGTTATATTATTTTATAAATTATAAAAAAGTATTTGTTTCTTGTAAAATATGTTTATGATTTTCATATTTAATTCAAAAACCAAAGTATAATGTACTAAATAAGTTAATTACATCAATGAAAATTTTTAATTAATAAGATTTGTTATAACGAGTATTTCATATATCAAAATTTTAAATAATTCAATAACTTTTGAATAAGTTTTATAAAGGTCAAAAAAGGTAAATAGGTGACAACACTACGGCCCTATGTAATTTTTTGGTATTAAAGACGCACACCGCATAGAAATTATGTTCGGTTACTCATAATCAAGGTTGTGGAACTCGGGAATTGGGATTGGATCGACGAGAGAGAGTCGGATTAAAAAAATTGAATTGAAATCGGATCGGTGAATAGTGGGTTTTTTATGTATAAAATAATAGTTTTTGAAATTATATGTAAGAAAAAAATAAAAATATGCATAAAACTTCAAACTTGAACATAACATAATTTTTCAACTTAAGCATAATTGTCTAGAAATACTAACAAAATTGATAAAAGATTTTAAAAAAAGAAGAAAAAAAGGTTTGGCTTTGGTTGACCCGATCCAATACTGTCGAGTCTTGACCGATACAGTTGAGTCTTGACCGATGCAGCTGAGTCTTGACCGATGCAACTGAGTCTTGACCGATACAACCGAGTCTTGACCAAGTTGACCCGAGTCTGAAACTCTGTCCGATTTTCAGACCAAGTATGGCAGACTCGTATCGTCATTCGGCCGATACACGATCCGACTTAGTTGTATCGCCCTAGTATCACAACACTACTCATAATTCATGCGCATGGATCACAATATATAGTTTCTACAGTTGCCTTTGGAAAAATTAACACACAACTTACAACCAAGATTACATGACGACAGTACCAATTGATCTATCATCAATTGGTAATAAAGGCGTTTAAATATTTTATTTACACCCAACCCTAGTATTAATTGCATCCTTTTATATTCCTAATAAAAAAACGTGTTAAGCGATGGACATTCTAGGTTTCGGGGCAACAACTTCTACTATCGGTTCGGTGAAGATCAATGACTATTAATTAGAAGTTAATTAAGTTTTCTAGAGTGTGAGAGTGAAAGAGAAATGTATGTGCAAGAGTTAATCCGTGTGTTAGTGAGAGAGAGACTGAAAGTTGGTAAATATAAGAGTGGATTTGAAAGGATTATTTAGATTAGATGCATTGAAATGAATTATCTAGATCATCTCTTAACATAAATTTAAGAATCTCAAAGTCAAAAAGTGAAAGACAGTACGCATTTATATAAAAATATGGATATAGACTTATAAATACGGGTTTTTATATTCTAATCATACGTGATAATAATAAATTTAAGAAGAGCCAATGGAGTCAGGAGCTCATTGGTAAAGTCTTTGACCTTGGGGTATTCTAACAGGTTTCAAATTTTGTTCATTACCCATGGGTACCATGAAATCCGGGATGCCTTGCATTATCCGCAGAAGAACGTGTCGTATCGGCGTGTTCTAAAGGTTATCCGCATCATGTACTCTTAATTAGACATCACGGTTGATGTTAGGAGTGGAGGTACGGTTTGGGAAAGGCAACAAGCTTTCGTAATCATGAGGGTAGTCTTCTTTTGGGTTCCATATGTACTTGAGTTTTAACATTTGGATTTCTCTTACATTCTATAAATTGTCTTATAAAATATTTCACATTTCTATTTTCTATAATCATCTTTATTTCATGTTTTTTTTAGAATCCTCATTCTTATTATGTCAATGCTGATTGAATCAATGTTATTATTTGTGAATTCGAACTTTCTTTAACTTTTACATCTGTAGAGATAAATTATTTTTGGATAAAAAAAACAAGTTAACCAAAGTAAAATCTTTACCTATAATAAAATTAAGAACACAATGTGATAGTATTAGTGATGTTTCAAGCAGGTATAGGTCTTGATAAAGTTGATTTTTAACTTGATCAAGCTTGTAAATATCGGTCGTAGCGATATATTGATCGATCCACATGAAGTGATATATCAGTCGTAACAAGGATATATCAGGGATGATAAATTAAAAAAATATTAGCAATATTATCCATGATGTGTATGTTTTATATATATTTCTACTTGATGTGTTCACCAGTATATATAATTCTACCTTTTTATAAATTATACATTAAGCTACTATTTAATACTATAAACAAAAATACAATAATAAAAATAAAGTATGGGAAAAACGAATAATCATCCCCCCTAAAAATTATGGAAGTAGTATGCTTCTAGCAGCATACTTGTTAAATCCATAAAGTATTACATTAAACATAAAACTATTTACAACAAACATATATATATTTTTTAAAATTGTAAAACATAGAGGTTTAAACATGAAATAAAAAAAAAGTAAAACATTTTCTGATAAATCCTGATATTGACCAAAACCGATATACATATGGTTAATATGTGAAATCTCGTAACATTATACCTTTGATATCCAATATATCATCGATATATTTGTCAAATACGTCTGGTATTTACAACACTATCCCTTTTAATTTTATCGTGAGTATTTTATTTTTTATTTTAAATAGTTTTATTCTTTACAAGTCATACAACTTTTCGACTTTCACTTATTTGTAGCCGAATGTTCTTATGGAATCATTATCTCTACCTTTGGGTAGAGGTAACACTGTCCACATCTCACCTTTAAATTGGGTGTTTTGTTGTTTTTTTTTTATCAGTCAAAAAGTTTTCATTAATATACAAAAAGTTATGTACAACATTCACAATGGGCTATTAGGCCCGTCCTTATAGGACGTTCTCCACGCGTCCGTCGCGCGGCTTCGTGCCGCCGCTATAAGCACGGCCTCGTCTTCGGCTGCGTCTCCTTCGTTTCCTCCAATTCCAGACGTGCGGCTTGAGGGGTTGTGGGGACCGACTTGAACATTGGAACTAATAAAAAAAAAAATCAAAGATTTTTTTTTTAAACTAACGGCTAGTAGCCATATTAAAAAATTTATTTAATTTCTTATTTTATTAATACCACTTCCACACTACCATTTCAAAAAACAACCATCTATTTCTATCACTTCCACACCATTTTATCTTTCTCTCTCAAACATTCCATAAACCATTTTTCATAACCATTCCATTCACAATGTCTAGAAGTGTGTGGACTCAAGAAGAAGATCTTTGTCTTTGTCGAAATGTTGGGTGACGAGGAGACCAAACCCTGTTACGGGTAGGTGTGAAATGAGCAATCCCGACGTCTCCTTTTGGGATGACGTTACTGAAATGTTCAACGCAAAGACCAATGGAGGACCACGAAGCAAGGCTTAACTGCAAGGTCACTGGTCGAAGATGCGGAAGGAATGTAAACAGTTTGAGGAAATTTGGACACGGGTGATTGCACAATGAGGCAACAGAGAGGATGAGCAAAATTATGCAACGGCGCATCAGATATATCGGGAGAAGCATGAGAGGGGATTCAGATACGAGCACTGCTTCATGCAGCTTATCTTTGTTCCTTTTTAGTTGTTCACCTGATCATGAAGTAGACTTTTTAGTTTGATTAAGTGTGCTTTAGTTTTTTTAAGTGTGTTTTGTTTGTTTGAAGTGTGTATTGTCTTTTACTATTGTAATGTTCTTAAGTACTTTAATAAAACAAGTCTACTTTAATAAAAATAAGTTTATTCATAAATTTGATAACATTACAAATGGAAATAAAGAAAAACATATAACATAACATTAAAACAACCTACTTATTTCTTCTGGGCATAAACTGCTTTGGCTTGGTTAATGAACTCATTCAAGGTGATGACCGCACAAGCAATTTCTTAGTTTCTTGAATCTTGTCACACTTCCCCTGCAAATAAGTAAAGTATTGACACTCAAGCTCAGTGCAATGCCCCGTTTGTATATACTTGATTTGTTCTTGACACCATTTCTTTTTCGCTTGAAGTTTTAGACCAATTTCAACAAGATTGTCTTTGCACATTTGGTGGTCGAGGATATCAGCCATGATACTGTCATTCACTTGATCGACAGTCATTAGACGTTTTTGGTAAGGCGCATTTGATGAAGAAGCCATTGCAGATATATAAAAGGTTGAGTTTTGAAATAAAATATCTGGTAAGGAGTTAATATTTATAGCTGAAGTCAAAAACGCTCCTCCAACGTTCAAAATTCAAAAAATTTACATTTACAGTCCCTCCAACGTTCGGTTCAAAATATTTACAATTAAAGTCCCTCAAAAATTCAAAAAATTACATTTACAGTCCCTTAACGGCTACCTACTTGTTTCATGTATAAATACCAACCCATAGAATTTAACCAGTTTCATCACATGATCACTGCTAACTACATTATCAATCTTCAAACTTGTTTCATCATCATCATCATCATTGATACGGATCCAGACATAGCAGCCCAAGTGGGAGACAGCCTCGAGCCCACCGATGAAAGTGGCTAGAACCGGCCCACAAGTTATTAGCCCATTCAACCATTGAAGATAATAAATTTAGTTATGTTTTCTTGGTCGATACTTTATTCTACTGTTTCCATGTTTACTGTTTTGTTTTCCTATATATATTGTAAGACTCTTTTGGTTGAATGGTGAATTGAAGTCATCGAAAACTTTTGTTTAACAAAGTGTTATTACTTACTGGTCTCGGTTGGCCGAGATAATCCACTTCGACGTTGGTAACTTGGTTGGCCAAGTATCGTCGCCGCTAGGTTTTTTTGGCCTAGGTTTTGTTCTTTGCTCGTGGATTCGCATCAAGTGGTATCAGAGCCAGGTTTCTCAGGATGTCAGGAAGGGATCGCCGTCGATCACCTAGACGGGGCTACATTATTTTCTAAGATCGATTTGCGGAGTGGTTATCATCAGATTCGTATGCGGGTTGGGGATGAGTGGAAAACTACATTCAAAACACGTGACGGACTTTATGAGTAGATGGTTATGCCTTTTGGCCTATCAAATGCCCCAAGTACTTTCATGCGTTTAATGAATCATGTTTTCAAACCTCTAATCGACAAGTGTGTCGTTATTTATTTTGATGATATTTTGATCTTTAGCAACACCTTCGAACAACATTTGAGTCATCTTCGCGAGGTTTTGTTGATTTTGCGAGCTCAAAAATTATTCGCCAACAAAAAAAAATGTCAATTCTTGTCAGAGGAAGTCATTTTTTTGGGTTACTTGGTGTCGGGAAATGGCCTACGCATGGATCAAAAGAAGGTTGAAGCAATTACAACATGGCCGCCTCCGACGTCGTTCCATGAAGTGCGGAGTTTTCATGGACTTGTCTCTTTCTACAAACGTTTTATTAAAAGTTTTAGCACCATCATGGCACCAATTACAGAATGTTTGAAGAATAGTAAGTTTTCTTGGTCTACTAGTTGTCAGTCTGCTTTTGAACTTCTAAAGAAGTTTGTTACAGAGGCTCCCGTACTCGCCTTGCCAAATTTTGATCATGTGTTTCAAGTGGAGTGTGATGCTTCTGGTTTGGGGATTGGTGGTGTCTTAAGCCAATTGAACAGGCCGATCGCATTTTTTAGTGAAAAGTTCAACGAAACAAGAAGTCGTTATAGCATATATGATAAAGAGTTTTACGCGATCGTCCGAAGCCTTGAATATTGGAGACATTATTTGCTTCCCCATGAGTTCATTCTCTATTCTGATCATCAAGCATTAAAATTCATTCATGGGCAGGCTAAGCTTAATCCACGACATGCAAAATGGGTTGAAACTTTGCAAGATTTTAATTTTGTCATCCGTCACAAAGCCGGCAGTGCTAATACGGTCGCCGATGCCCTTAGTCGTCGTCCATCCCTCATGATCTCGTCCACCATTCAGGTTGCCGGTTTTGCACCTCTCAAAGTATTATATAAAGATGATCCCGATTTCCAAGCTATTTGGGAAAATTGTAAGGTTAGTCCGTTTCGTGATTATGTTCAACGTGATGGTCTGCTCTTTAAAGGGAATCGTTTGTGTGTTCCTTTCTCTTCATTCCGGGAATCGATTATTCTTGAATGTCATCAGGGTGCTTTAGCAGGTCACTTTGGCAGGTCAAAAACCGTCTCACTTGTTACTGAGCGTTTTTTTTGGCCAAAGCTTGTACATGATGTGGTGAAAGTTCTCAATCGTTGTCGCACTTGTCGTCTTGCGAAAACTCATCACACTAATCAAGGGTTATATACACCATTACCCACGCCGTCCGGGCCATGGGAAGATGTTAGTATTGATTTTGTCCTTGGTTTGCCACTTGCGCAACGCAAGAAAGACTCTATTATGGTTGTTGTGGATCGTTTTTCTAAAATGGCTCACTTTGTCCCATGTTCAAAAACGTATGATGCTTCAGAGGTGGCAAAGTTGTATTTTTCTGAAATTGTTAAGTTACATGGGATACCAAAGTCGATCACGTCCGATAGAGATGTTAAGTTTGTGGGCCACTTTTGGCGCACACTTTGGAGAAGGTTAGGGGCCACGCTGCAATTTAGCTCTTCACATCACCCGCAAACCGATGGTCAAACTGAGGTCACTAACCGTAGCTTGGGTAATCTTCTTCGCTGTCTCGTAGGTGATAACAAAAAGCAATGGGATCTTGCACTCCCACATGCTGAATTCGCATATAACAGGTCTACTCATAGTTCAACCGGGCGTAGTCCTTTTCTTGTGGTTTATGGGCGTAATCCGTTTACACCCCTTGATCTTGCACCATTGCCGGAGGTTTAGAAGTATAGTGCAGAAGGAAGTGATCGACAGAACAAATCAAGTTGATTCATGAATAGGTACGCGACCAGATTACTAAGCATAATTTGCAATATCAAGCTCGTGCCAACAAACATTGCAAGAGAGTGGTTTTTCAAGTTGGTGACCTTGTCTGGATTTTCTTGAGGCGTGAGAGATTTCCATAGGGACGTTTTGCTAAGTTGCAACCACGTGCTGATGGTCCATTCCGTGTTCTTGAGCGCATTAATGACAATGCCTATAAAATTGATTTACCAGGTCATTATGGCGTCTCGGCTACTTTTAATGTTGCTGATTTCGCTCCTTATGTTAGTGACGAGCCTTTTGACATTGATACGGATCCAAACATAGCAGCCCAAGTGGGAGACAGCCTCGAGCCCACTGATGAAAGTGGCTAGAACCGACCCACAAGTTATTAGCCCATTCAACCATTGAAGATAATAAATTTAGTTATGTTTTCTTGGTCGATACTTTATTCTATTGTTTCCATGTTTACTGTTTTGTTTTCCTATATATATTGTAAGACTCTTTTGGTTGAATGGTGAATTGAAGTCATCGAAAACTTTTGCTTAACAAAGTGTTATTACTTACTGATCCCGGTTGGCCGAGATAATCCACTCCGACGTTGGTAACTTGGTTGGCCAAGTATCGTCGCCGCTAGGTTTTTTTGGCCTAGGTTTTGTTCTTTGCACCACGACCACCAAATAAGAACGTTCACCGACCTCGTTTCACCAAAGATGAGATGAAAGCACAAATCATGGAACATGTCAAAGAGGACACCCTCCTTTAAAATGAACTCTCTGGGGAACTGCTTTACCTACGAAAGAAGAGACACCAATGCGACCAACACGTTCAGGAAATAGAAGCATCAGGCCGCAGGGTCTCGAAACACGAAGAGACATATTCTTATTTTCTGCAGGATGAGAGCAAAAGGGTGAAGAGAGCAATCAATCATGTTTTTAAGGCTTGTCACACGCTGACCAACCAATGCACTTGGGCAGAATCGTACCATGACAACTGCGGAGAATGCAAATCAACGTGGGAAGTGAAATGCCCAGAACACGACAAGTGGTGGGCTAATGAAACGGCTCACCGTGGAATAGGAAAAATGTCAATCAAAGATGAAGAGTAACCGTATCATTATTATGTATTTTATGTTTTTTTTCCAGTATTGTATTTTTTTTAATTGTATTGTCTTTAATTTTAAGTAATGTAATGTGTGTTTAAGTATTAATAAAATGTGTTTTGTTTTTAACTTTGTGTAAAAAAAATGAAATAATAAAATAGTGAATGAATAGTAAAGAAGTAGGGAAGAAGTGGGTAGTATTAGGAGAGAGGTATTCTTAGAGAAAAACCTGATGAATAGTAGAAGAAGTGGGTAAGAAATAATAAAGCTTGTGACAAGTTGATAAATTCTCTATCCCCGGGGCATTTAATTCCCGCTCATTGGCCTCCATTTCAAACCTAGACTTCAAATTTCGAAGTAAAAACCAGTAATTATCCATCAAATCAAGAATTAGCATTGGATTAATTGCTCATCTCAAACAGTAATTATCTGCTAAACATATAATCAATGACTTCCCACCTTCCTCCAGGTATTTTCTACTTTCATTCAGTTTTGTATTACTACTGTAATTCTAAAACCCCCTTTCTTATTTTCTCATTAATTTAATATTTAATTTAATTTGAAATAGGTAGTAATAGTAACGACAATAATAAGGGAGTTGATCTGTGGTCACAAATCATAGCAGCCAATTCATCCGATAATCGACAGCAGACAGTCGTTTACAGACGTAAAAACCCCGAAAAAGAAAGCCTAATTACTGCCACGTAAGTTCGGTTTGTTCTTTTGGTTGCCACATTTTCATATGTACTACCAAAATGTGGAACCAAGGTTTGAACTTTACTTTTTTTTCTTTCTTGAATAGTAATAATTAGGGTTCTGCATTGAAAGATTAATGTACTTTTATGAAATATTCAATTGGGTCACTATAATGTCATCATTTTCGTGTAATTGAGTGACTTTGTTTGGTATAAGTTAATAAATAAAAGTAACCCAATTGAATATTTTGGAAGACTGCGGTAACTTTCTTGCGTATTTACTTTCGTATGTTTCTGTTTATATGGCGTCGCTTTGTGTTTAAGTACTTGTTGAGGCGTATGCAGGAAGGAGGCGAGTGATAGTCAAAATAATCGGGTTAGCTTGGCTCCAGGGAAACGTATCAGTTGGAACCGTTCCCTTTTCACCAGGTTTTTTTCCTTTTTTTTACGGAGCTTTATAAACCAATCAATGTATACAAAATTACGGAAGTTTTAACCTCTAATCTATATTTTGCAGAGGGCGGACAAGTATTGCAGTTGCTGCGTGTGTTAATTATGGACCTGAGAAGGAGAAAAGGATAAGAAAAAACAAACCTCCGCTTGCTAAAGTACGTTCTGCTTTCATTAATGGTGTTCTTTAGTTTATGGTTTATCATTTCATTGTGAGTTCGTGACTTATTTGGATTTGTTCAGGCAAAGGGGGCACCACCTCAAAACTATGATAAGGAGCGTGCGTATTTTCAAGAGGTTGACGCCTATGAGTTATTAGAGGAAAGCCCCTCACCCCAAAAAAAGACTTGGGTTATGGGCACCAAATACTCTGAACTCGAACCACATTTAAAATCCATGGTTAAGAAATGGTTAATATCAAGGCAAAACCGCAGTTGTGGATCCTCTCTTTCGCTTTCCAGGATCTTGGAAACTCCAGAGATATCCAGGAGTTCTGTTTATAGTAATGCTTTGGATTTTACAAGTTTAAAAACTTCTTTAGATACAATATCCCGAGTCAATACAGGTGTAAAATCCAGTTCGAGTTTGAATCCTGTTGGTAGAATTGAAGAAATAGAAAACGTGGGTAGAAAAGATCCTGAGGATATTGAATCTGGTATTCGTAATCTTTTGTTATCATCACGACCATCTTTTCTGGATGAGTCGTTATTGGCCTTGTTAGAAATTTGTGGGCAGTCTTTTCCATCCACATTTTCAGATGTGCTTACTCAGTTTTGGTTGGTTTTCATTCCCAGTATTAACTAACAGAATTAGTAAATAAATTCAAACTTATAATTTGACACATGGATCTCTTGAGACTGCAGTGACCTCCAAAGTATAGCCAAGGTAGGTGAAGGTACATATGGGGAAGTTTTCATTGCTGGTGAAACTGTTTGCAAAGTTGTTCCATTTGATGGTGATTCATTGGTAAATGGGGAATGTCAAAAGGTAATTTTTCATGCTAGTATCTTTTCATTGTTTTGGGCGTATTTGTTCCTTGTATGTCAGACTTGCAATTGCTAAGTCACGCCAGGAGTTATTACGACAAACTGTATGTAGCGAAAAAGCTATTTGTTGAAAACCAAAGCAACAATTCTAATGCTGTTGTTGCTTTTACATGGAACTTCTTGACATTTATGTAGTTACATTGGGCTAATACATGTGCTTCAATAAGAACAATACAATTATCAGTTTTCTTATTAAATAATAACTAAGTATAAATAGTGCTAGCTGTTGGTTTTTCTTATGCCGTTGTTTTACATGCTACAGAAAACTGAGGAATTACTTGAGGAAGTTATGCTTTCTCTGACCTTGAATCAGTTAAGGGGAATTGATGATAATATTCAAAATGTTTGTCCTACGTTCATACAGACGTTAAGGTTAGTCTTTCCTTGCATCTTTGTAAAATGTCATATAACATGAAATTTACATGCAAGTTGATTCAGGTGTTTGTTGGTGTAACTATTAGATTCGATGCCTTAGAACGCTACTTGTAATAGAGTTAATAAGAATAAAGTTTGTTGAGTTTTCTACTTTAGATTTTAAACCTAATCTAACTAATATGTTATTTTATTGTTATTAGATTGTATATATTTTTATCTGAATTTAGATTGAAATTCATATTACTAAACACGCAATTCTCATTTTGCAGCTCGTGAAATCTAGAATTTTATGTCTTACAAGTCAAGGTGGCTTCTATGATTCTGTAAATCCTTGATTGACAGTAAGGGGGTGCTTGATTAGGGCCTTAGGGGTTTTGAGGGATGGGGAATGGGATAGAAAATGAATAAATATGCTTGGCTAGGAGTAGGGAAATAGGGAATGCAATCACTGCTTATTAGTGGGTAATGAACCATTACTTTGTAAATTGGGTGGTAACGTAATGATAACCCACTTGGTATTCCATTTCCCTTTCTCTTTCCCATTCCCTAAATTTGAACCAAGCGACCCTAAGTAATAGTTCTTGATTATATCAATAACTCTGGATATAGCCAATAGTTAAATGGATGTTTGAGTCTTATAATTTGGTTCAAACCTATCAATCAATAACCAATAAAATTACGGTTTTGTTCATGACTAGCAGTGCTTTGCTACTGACTTGTGTAGTGTTTTTTGGTATTTTTTTACTCAAAGTTATTTCTCTGAATTTAATTGCTTCTTTTGGTGTCCCCCTTTTGCAGTTTAAGAGTATGTGATGGTACTTATGATGACGCTATGATAAGAGCATGGGAGAAATGGGACAAGAAGCATAATTCACAGAATGATCATCCTTCCGAGTTTACTGCAAACCAGGTTTTCAATTATGAGGACTCATTTATGATTTTATTTAGTTTCTCTTAATCACACTGCTTTAAATCTAACAATCTTATGTATTTTGTGTTAGCGTTTTGTTGTGTTTGTTCAAGAACACGGTGGGCAAGACCTGGAGAGCTTTGTGCTTCTGAACTTCAATGATGCACGCAGCTTGCTAGTTCAAGTATGTTCCTGATGATTTCCGTTTACCACGACCCCCACCATCCCAAATGCGTGCACACACACATACTTTGCAAGCACAGCATGGCTACTAAACCTATCTATATGAACAATTTAGTGGTTGCATTTTTGCCATTTATCTATGAATGAGTCGATTTGGAGTATAGTAACCGATTAAATGGCTAAAATCTAAGCTAAATGAAAATGGGTCGAAAGTTGCCTAGTGTGTACTGTTTATATCTAAAGCATGCAATCTAGTACATAGCTTTATTCAGAAAGTTAGATCATTTATTGTCATAACCTTTTGTTGTGAATCAAATTAACGCTCTAAATCGTTTTATTCAGAGAAATGGACAAAAGTATTTCGGTCTAAGCGACCCCAGTTTTGTTCTAACGGTTAATCGATCATGTATTCAGGTTACTGTTGCTTTGGCAGTGGCAGAAGCTGCGTTTGAGTTTGAACACAGGGATTTGCACTGGTTTAGTAACTCTCATAACTGGTTTTACTCATAGTTGATCTGTTTTTGCTGGTTGTATATTGGCTTTTTGTTCATTGTTATAGGGGGAATATTTTGGTGAGCCGAAAGGGCACTGAAACATTGCAGTTCATTCTTGACGGAAAGAAAATGCATGTTAAGACATATGGACTTGTGGCATCAATTATTGATTTTACACTCTCGAGGATCAATACAGGTACTTGTTTGTAGTAAAATGCTTGAAGTTCAAATGGTGTCCCTTTATCTGATATATAGAACTTTCTCATGTTGGCAGGGGAAGATATTCTGTTTCTGGATCTATCCTCAGACCCAGGACTTTTTGATGGTCCGAAACTAGATATACAGGTAACATAAAACATGAGTTATTGATAATACTATCAAATTTGTCATGAAGTTTACATTCTTCCATATCGTGTGCAGTCGCAAACTTACAGGAAAATGAAAGAAGTTACAGAAGATTATTGGGAGGGGAGGTATGATAACTGGAAATTATCAATACTGTATAACTATTTGATATGTAGGAAAATTCATAATTTGGCGGCTTTGGGAAATAATTCAAATTGATTCTGGCTCAATGGTAGATTTTTTATAAACATGGGTTTGAAATGGGCTGTGCTGGGTGACCATGGTTGAACATAATCTCTTTAGTATATGACTAGAATAATTGATTTTGAATGAAGATCTAGTTTTCCGATTAGAGTAATCATTATGTTTAAAAATCAAAAGTACAAGCGTTGGAGACTATGACTTGTTTGACCTGTTTGTTTTTAAGTTAATATTTCCGTAGTTTTACCCAATTGACCCATTAGAGATATCATCACAATACCAAATCGACCCATTTTTGGTCTAGGGGCCACCTCTATCAATAACAGCAGTGCTTACGCTTCTCTGTGCTCATAGTTTCCCCAAGACGAACGTGCTGTGGTTGCAATACCTGCTTTACATTTTGATGGAAAAAAAAGTTTATGTAAGTCCTTTTTCTATTACTCTATGCTGCAAGAATTTATTGTTTCAAGAGTTAAGTTTGTAAATTGAATACAAACTAAACCTAAGTTGTATGTAAAATAAAGGCAAATTCCAGAGTATATACTTACTTTATCATTTGTCTCACATCGATCATTGTAGTTTTGAAAATTTAGATATATAAAAGTATGAAACCTGTTCCAGTTTCACAATTGTTTGACTGATTATACCTATAAATTTTATTTCATGTGTTAATGACATGGAATAAAATTCTGGACACATACCACTAAATATATATACCTGTGAGCTGTTACAAGTTCATCATTGTTTGACCAAATAGATTGGTCTACGTGGTCATGACAAATTTGGTACTTTTGACCACAAAATATAAGTAATTGATCCAAGCCATCGACAAGCCAGTCATTAAATCAAACAATGATGAAAGTGAACAAGTTTGGTACTTTTGATTATCTAGATAGGACATTTGAAAGTACAATGATCAATGTAACGATAAAATAACTTATAGTCTATGGAATTTGACCTAAATAAATGCGCTCTTTTCATGAATGTGTTGTTATCTAATGTGTCCAAATCAAATGATCTTAAAGTTTATTTATCTCTTGTTTATATAGCCTTCGCAAATTATTAATCATTATAGCTTTCTTTGGTAAAATTATGCGTTCAATTAACCATTTGGTATCCAAACATGATATTTAATCATTTCATGTCAATAATACGGAGCTGTAACCTATTGTTTTTTGATCATCAATTGTTTATAGGATCGTACGTCTAAGGAGGTGAGGGAGTTACGTGCTCTAAAGAAGCGTTTAAATGGCTATCAGTCTGCGAGAGAATCAGTGGCTGATCCTTTTTTCAGTGACCTAATTGTTAGTGATTGAAGTGATGTTTAGCAAGAAGAATACTAACATATATAATTATGAAAGGTCCAAGACATTTTTGACCTTTTTGTTGTGTTAGCTTCTAAAAGAATGTCAAGAAAGTAATTTGAAAAAGATGGTATTATGTATATGCATGTGTATGTGTGTCACCATATCCACAATATGGCAACTTTAGTATGTTCTCCCTTACAAACTGCCTATCTTTTAGGTTGTAAATTGGCTATTCATGCATCACCTTATCCTGCTTTTCCTTTTTGTATGCAAAAGATAGGATCTCAAGAAAATTAATGTAAGTGTTACCATGTTTTTTGATAATTTTAGTTAACTGCTCGAACAAAACTTAGTAATCGTATGATTATAGTCTTGTATCTCTATCAATTCAATAACTGTAGCTCAGTGTCAGTTTGGTTTGAGGGAATGAAATCTTGAAGTACAGTTGAATAAATTTTTGTATTTAGTGGAAAAAGAAAGGTCATTCAAACAACATGTTAGATATGCATAATAAGACATCCAACTTGTGAGATATTCATCCAAATTGTAGGGAAAGCATCAAATTGTCATCAAACAAGGAAAATAAGGCACATTGATATGTACTGACTGATTGCATGTTATTCTAAGCATACTTCATAAGAACTTCACTGAAGGTGAAGACAGAAGTTAAGAAATAGATACTCTGTGAATGGACCTCAACAAACGTTTCAACGTCTTGGAGAACACCGTTTAGTGCAACTAGAACTTGATATACTTTCTCACTGAACTCTTTACTCTTGGTTTTACGAATATACTTGCGTCTATACTATAGATACCTTTATCAAAGACTTATCGCGTAATCGTTTATCAAATATTTAAGCTATCTTTGATTTCCTTGTGATGTGGTTCTCACTATAGAAACAATCTTTTGACTTAATAGATATAGATATCATTAATATATCATTGCAACCATATCAAATACATATAGTTTATTTCAAGATTTGAAAAAAAAGGCTAAAAAAAGAAAGAAAGCTAGATTTGTGACATGATTATAAGTCTTCATGCCAAAGTAACAACTTTAATACTATTACAACATCCTTATCAAAACCTTGCACATTCATGCCATTAAAAATCAACAACACTACATACTATATTCTTTTGCTTTGCTTTGCTTTCTACCACTTTTTATGCTGTCTGTTCTTTACTTTTATCATCATCCTAGCTTTTTCACACTCACCAATGCCAATGGCTTTCTTTTTAGTATCACAACACTCTTTTAAGAGAATCCCATTTTTCATTCAAGTCTATATCTATTATCCTCTCATCAAACCATCAACATCTTGTCAATCTATATCTATACAACTATCATGGCTCATGGATCTTCTTCTTGTTCTTTTTCCAAGTGTTGTTTCTTTTACTTGGTTCTTCTGTTCTTCTGGAGTTCAGGTTAGTGATACATATATGTATATATCTATATATGTGCTCTTTTGATCATTAAACTTAGATATATGTACATTTTTGAGTGTTTACAATTCTCACGTCTGATTTTAAGTAAAGTTTTCTGTGGAATATGCTTGTGACGGATAAAACTTTTGGTAAGTTTAGGCTTTTAGACTATAATGTCTACTAGGAATGGATCTCTTAAACTGGTAGTAAAAATGGCTTTTTTAGGCCTGCAAACTAGTGTATTCCTGATCCTGATTTGTTTGTATTAAGCTAAGCATGTTCTCTAAATGCATAAAAATGTCTATCAAGTAGTATATGTTAGATAAAGCAAGCTCCTATAGTAGTCCTACCCAATATTGAACGTAACTCGGCCATAAGTAAAGCATATTATCTCGGATATTGAGGTTGAAAGGAGCAATAAAAGTTTGAGTCCATTTATTATGAACTTGAACTTGACCCTTTATATGTTTAGAAGACCAATTGTAGTATTATAAGTTTATAACTCAATAAAGTCTCACTGATCTGGTTTGGACTTGATAAAGTTCCACTTGATCTGGCTTGACCTCAAATTATAAGATAGTACTCAACTTGTTTGGAGTTTTTGATCATCTTAAACTCACAGAATCTTTGATACTGTTATAATAGAGGTGGCAAAATGAGCAGTGCCGATGGGTTGGGTAATAAGTCAAAATGGACATTTTTTTGAACCGGTCAAAACTAATACATACCTATGACCCGAAACTCTTATTGTCCAATTTTTATATTTTCATGGTTGTGTGTTAATCACTTGATTGATTACAATAACAATATATTTGCACTTAGCAACTTTTGTTTTTCTTTCATAAAACGATTTAGGTGGTTAATACGGAGCTAAAGTACAGCTTGTTACATAGTAGATATGGGGCCTTATGGGAGTAGACAAATAGAGTTCTTTTCTGTAACTTTGAACACGTGAAATCCATAATTTAGGCATAGTAGAATCAACGTTGATCGTTGGTAATTTTTGAAAAGCTACTTAGTGAAATCTGATGGGGTATGACCTCTGATGGTGATGCAAACCATACTCATATTCAACTTAATTTTCATCAATAATAGTTTAGTTTTATTGCAGCTATAATTCTGTATTTCCAACTTAACTTTAACAAGTTCATATTATCTACTATGAAAAGTTTTTTTTTTTTTCTTTAACAACTGTTCCCTTGGTTTTGACAGTTACAAGATCCGAAATTCGTCATGCCAAAGACTCGGGTGGATTTGAAACAAAAGAGATTGATAGAGAGAAAGAACAGTTATTTCCTTCTATTCACAGGGTACTCATTGAATATTTTCGCTATAAACTGACAGAGTTTGACTCGATTGATCCCCCAACGACAGCCTTACCATCTGCTCCATTAACCAATCCAGTCACCGCCTCTCCAATTAATCCTGCACCAGGGATTGTCACAGTTCCAGGAACCAACACTGGCGGTGTGTCACCTGTTCCACCAACCATTACTCCTGCCACAAATCCAGTAAATCCACCTGCACCGGTCACAAATCCTGTAAACTCACCTGTGCCAGTCACTAATCCTGTAAACTCACCTGTGCCCGTCACTAATCCTGTAAATTCACCGACACCTGTCACGAATCCAGTTACAACTCCAAGTACAAACCCTGGAGGACAGCCTACAGTTAACCCTGGGACTACACCATCAACGCCATCTGTAGGAAATGTTCCAGCAGGTCGAGGAGGACAAAGCTGGTGCATAGCAAAGAATGGAGCGTCACAGGCTGCACTGCAGTCGGCTCTTGATTATGCATGTGGGATCGGGGGAGCTGATTGTGTCACCATTCAGCAGGGTTCTAGTTGTTATGAACCTGTCACACTTCAGAATCACGCATCATATGCATTTAACAGTTATTACCAAAAGAATCCGTCGCCAACAAGTTGCGATTTTGGAGGTGTTGCTGCTATAACCACCACCAATCCAAGTAAGAGCTTATTTCTTCCATCATTTCACTTAAAGTTGTATGTAAAGGTGGCAAGATAGGTGGATCGTGGGTTGGGTAACGGGGTCCAAGCTGGTCATCTTTTGGTACATGTCGAAATAGGCCTGGTTAGTCCATTAAAACTTATTTGTCCATATATTATAACTTTCAGAAACCACTTATCCATTAAATATGATTTACAAATTTTTTACTATTACTAACATTACACTTTAGGTAACTTCAACCCTTTTTGTAACAGGTACTCTTTGAGATAGTACATGAGTCATGACCCAAATCGACCCATTCGCTAGTAAATGGGCCAAATTTAGGACCTTTAATCGTGTGCTCATAACGCTGAATCTATGTTGTTGAATTGCAGGCACAGGTTCGTGTGTCTATCCATCATCATCATCGTCGTCGTCATCATCATCATCTTCTTCCACGCCTGCAACACCGGTAACGCCAGCTACACCAACTACACAAACACCTAACAATCCAACATCTCTGCCGACACCTACAACAGTATCTCCAGGGTCAACTTTTCCAGGGTATGTGTTATAACCTCTATGTTTGAAAAAAAAAAGTGCATTTTGGCAAAGGATATATCAAACGTGGGCTTAACTTATTTCTTTTTGTGTTGCATTCTACAGGACACAGTCTCCACCACCAGGAGGGTTTAGCTTAGGAAACACTGACCCAACAGGACTAGGAGCTTTTGGTGCAAGCCCTCCGCTTGTGAACAATGCATCCGTATCCAACATTCTGCGGCCCTTCTTTGGGTGCCTTGTACTTGTAGCATCCATTATCTTTTTCGGTCTGTAGAGAAGGCATTGCTATAACATGAATTGGGTTCTTGGGCTTCTTTAGCACAAAATGTTTTAACATTTTGACAGCTGATCAAGATATGACAGAATAGATGGGATCTCTAGCATTCTGATATATTGGGTAATGCTTTTAGACATATATATATGGTTAGATTGAGCAAGAGAGTATGATTTATTATTTGGTTTGTATGATAGAGGTTTTGTATTAGTATTATTTAGTTATATTATATATGTGACACCATATACTATTACTCTCATTCCCTTTACCTATAGTATTTGTTTTATGTAACATAACCAAACATCACACTATCCCATATTGCCAGTTAAAACTATGTTGAGAGAGAGATCACATCTGGATGTCGCATTTTTTGTTTTAGCGATGTTTTAGGCTTCGTGATGTTCTCCCCGAATTACTTGAACATAGAAATCGTCCTATATCTTGACAAAAATCGTGTAATGGTTGCTTTTTTTTTGTAATGAATACAACATGTAGCTGATCGATAAATTTTTTAAAGTAACTACAATAATATATACGGCTAATTAAAGTTCATCCCAGAGAAAATTATCTTCATCATCGATCTCATAGTCGATATAAGCTTTTGAACACTTTAATTACTTTTTGCCTTTTTGGGTTATACGTCTTCATGCTTTTTGCAACAATCATATGCTTAAATAGTCATCTTTTACTTGTATTTTTACACACACAAACACTTACATGCGACTTGCATTTCCTGGCCTAACTTGCTGCTGGTATGCTAACATAATTTGTGTGACTCGTTTGAATATTTTTATTTATATGCCGAGGAACATGCATATATGTATGCTTTTCTCTTCATTTCGACCGACATACACTATTTTCTTATATCCACACATACACAAACATACCAACTCTTGCAAGCCACTTACTTGTATAACACCACGTACACATAACACATCTGCCATTAATGTTTTCTTGAAACTAGTCTCAGGTAGATTGATTAAGATTATTGAAATACTAAAACCAAAAATAAGAATGATAGTGGATTTTTTTTTTGGTAAAGTTAGTTTCGATTCAGACATGTTGGAGACAATTTTAACCAATAAATCGTTGGACCTCTAACCCCCTCTTCATGCACAATACCTTGAGATGAGAAACCCAAGACTTAAACCTGAAACCTTAAGGAAAACTCACATCCGGGGCCCACATAGTGGAAAATAAATAGTTTACGATAAAAAAGATTTATAATATAAAAACTTTTGAATTATTTTTTTAAAAAATGATATAAAAATTTAATCCATAAAACATACGCAAAACTAGGATGTTAAAAATGTTATGTAATACCAGCCGAGTCGTTTTATAAGAACTTTTTATCAATCAATTTGGAGATACTAACCCGCATGATGCGACAAAGATGGTGGTAGCGACAACTTGATGATGACAGCGACTAGTGTCGGTAGTGAATAGTGTAGATAATTGATGTAAAAGAGTACCCTCTTTAAATATTTATGTCTTTATTTTCCCTTAGACTTTTTTGTTTTTTTTCCTTACGTAACTAACCAAAATCTCTAATAAAACAGACCGTCTTCTCCACTACTGCCGCCGCATTGCGCGAGTATCATATTCGTTGTAAATAAATTTTATTAATGGTATATTGGGTATGCAATGGGTTCATAGATAATGTTAGTTATATTAATAAGGGCATCTTGAATGTTTTACAGGTATAAAAAGTAGAATAGGGATTAAGGAGTTTACATAGTTGTAAAATAAATGTACCGTTATATGGAACTAATAAAAGGGTTTGCTAAACGCAATCTTTAGTGCTGTAGTTAAGGTGCATTAAATAGTTGTATAGTCATCATAAAATTCAATGGGTGAGTTTTATATGAAATATATAAAATTTTATAGACATTAACTCGTTAAGTACTGCCCTAAAGATTGCATTCAGCATTTTCCAATTAACAATTAAATATGAGAAAATGATAAATAAAAGCATTAGGTCTTTACATAATATACATAAAAAAAGTTGTACATTTCCATATAAGTCCACCCTAAATTTTATGATAAGTGTACAACTATTTAATGTATCCTAATGAATCTCTTAAAGACTTTATTTAGCAAAACTTTATCTATGGTTTATCAACAAAAATTAAAATTGTCAAAGATTAGTTGTTTCAGAATGCGTTAAATGAATGGAGATTTTTCTATTTATGTTACGTAGTAAATGTTGTTCGAGTCATATGTGACTTGATCATAAGATGTTCATTTCTGAATATTTTTTTCTTTAGTCATCTTTAAGGTATTTATTTAACGATTTATAATTCAATATCAAAATGTCCGGTTTTCGTAAAAACTTCAGACTTTTAATCTAATGTTTCGATCACATAAAAACATAAAGTTTGAGGATATTTTGCCCAAACACCCAGTAAAACGTGGTTAGGATCAACTTCGAACTCAAGACATATAGTTTGAAGTTCTTGTAATCTTGTCTTTATTTTCTCATGCTAATTAAGCTAATCCTAATTAGCCATATTTATTTTACAAATTCCAAATTTACAATGCCATTGTCTATTTGAAAGCATAAGTGCATTACCAATTTACCGTCTCTCAAGTCTTCTTTATATAACACATTTGTAATTATTTAATGAAATAATAAATAAAGTAAGTTTGAATATTCAATTTGCCATCTATCATCAAAAATAAAAATAAAAAATGTAAAATCACCCTTAAATAATGGCATTTATTGTCTAGATAGAAAAAAAGAAAACACAAGTGGCGTGGAATCCAAAGATCCCCAAATGCTGCTGCAGCATACTTGGAAAAAAGTAAACACTTGTCCATCAAAAATTTTGATTTTGCCGCGCTCATTCCCTAACCTAACCAAAACCGAACCAAACCAAACCGAACCTCAATTCAGGTTCGGGTGGGTTTTTGTCATTTCTTCCTACCCTAACCACAACCTCTTCTGTTTATTACGGCCCTCATTTTAATCCCACTACCCACCAACTTCTTTCTTCTCCCTAATCCACCGGTAATTCTTTTACATTTTTGTTTTTCTTAAAAATCTTTTTTTTTTTTTTTAACTTTAATAAGTTTATTCATATCTTTTCATGATTAAAATGTGAACATATTAGTAGTTGCTTCCAAAAATCTCTTACACAACTTCCACGAGACTTGTTGTTGTTTTGTTTATTTTTTAACAAATCTATTTGTGTTTATTATTAGTATAATAGTATGCCAAATGTGCGGTTCTGATGATTTTATCAAATCACCACAATTTTTTTCAACAAATGGACAGGTTTGATTATTATTAAAATAAAAATAATAATATTCATTTGTTTTGTCTTTCTTTCTCTCACTTCATTCATTCAGTTTCAGTGTTTTGAATTATATATATATAGTTTAATTATTAATATATAATTCATGAACATACATGCACTTCAATTCATTTTTATAATGAAAACAGCTTCAAGTTACAACAGAGTCATCAATATCTATATCTATACATATAATTATAGATATAGTTTGACTTCAATTTGAATTAAAGCAGTCACAAGTTATACGTTTTTATTCACATGCAACAACAACAAAGATAGAAATTAAAGAAAATTTGGGTTTTTGAAGATCAAGAAATTAAACAAAAATGAGTTCAAGTAGTAGTAACAGAGGGGAAGAAATTGACCCATTATTAAGAGATCTAACTGAGAAAAAACAAAGCTTTCGACGCAACGTCGTCTCGCTTGCAGCCGAGCTCAAAGATGTCCGTACGCGTCTTTCATTTCAAGAAGAGTCTTTCGCTAAAGAATCTTGTACTAGAATGGTATACACTTATACATACTGATCCTTTTTTTGGGTTTGATTTGATTTATGTCTGGGTGAAATAATATATTTATAGATCTTCTAATATATATATATATATGTATGTATGTATTCATGTAACAGGAAGCAGAAGCTAAAGCTAAGAAAATGGAACAAGAGATTTCTAGATTACAAAGTAGTTTAGATGAGAAAAATAAACAGCTTCAAGCATCATCCTCTGATGCCCAAAAGGTTTGACTTTTATTTTTTTCTTGCTTAAAACATATATGATTTAAGGGTTTGGTTTGATTTGATTTAGTTGTATGATTCAAACATGTTTATGATGTAAAAAATCCAAACAATTCATTTTTTTTTGGGGCAAGTTTTGTCTATTTCCATTTGGATCTTTTGGTAGATTTAGAATAAGTATGTGTAGATGTTTTGAATCTTTTTGTGTTGTAGTGGTATATTATTTTTCACTTTATGGCATATTTTGATTAGTGGTTTGAAAAAGTTTGTCTTTTCCATAACCTGGAGATGCACACAAATCAAATAGTAACATTAAAAAATGTACAATTTACTATGTAAAATGTATTACCCATTTTTTTTTTGTCCATATGTTGCACTGATGATTCCTTGTGGGGTTTTGTAGATTGGATCAATAATGGGGAAATCTAGATCTTTTTTTTTTTAAAATTATTTTATGGATAAGTGATGTTTGATCTATATAAATTTGTGTTATTAAGTTCAGATTATCTTAAGGAAATTAGGGTTCTTTCATAACTTTTAGGGGGCCTAGTGGTAAGGTGGCCGAAAATTTAAGAAGAGATCTAATTCGAATCTCACCGGGTAAACATGTTGGGGTTTTGAAAGAAAAAGTTTTGGGATCGGTCATAAGAGATGCCTCTATGTTTTCCATTTTCCAAATTTTCCGAATCATTATTTTGTTTCTCTCCTTTGATGGTAACTTTTGAAGTTGGTTTCACAATAAATTAGTATACAAATTGTTACAAGTTATCAATTAGAAAACAACTTACCACTATTCCACTAATAAAATTTCTTGTATCTTTTTTGTGGCTGTTGACTAGGACAATGGTGTGGTTATAAACTTGCACTTTTTATATGCTTTCAGTAATATACTAGTTTACACTTTAAATGCAATATGGGTTACTAAACTTGTGGTTACTCCCCAAGTAGATCACTTTTGTGACCACTAGCAACGTAACTTGTATCACTAGTCCATCCGCATTTGACTCATATCAATATATCATATTATCATCTGGTCTTAAAAAGTCTTAACTTTAGTTAATTGCATAATTTTGGTTATCCTTGGCCATGAATAGATGGACCCAGAACTACTGGTGACTCAATATTGTATTCAATATTTGTTGACGATTATTTAGCATGGTTTCACATTCTGTATTTAATGTTTCATCTAACTCTATCCATCTATTTTATATGCTTGTCTTTGGTAGACTTTTTCTTATCAGTCCATATACCAGATTTGCGTTTGTAAATTGTTAAATAGTAAGGGACAGATATAAATCTCTAAGAGTTCATCATAATAAAAAAAATGGGCCAACCTAAATCTAATATATATAAGTTAGGTACATCGGCTTTTATTTTTTGGAAAATCCCTTAGACCATCCGTAACTCGAGGCGTAATCACAGCATTACTGGCTGAACATGAACTTTTATACCGAGAGTGCCCGTAATATAAAAATATTCTTAGAAATTCGAAAGTATTGCACAACCCTCTTCTGTCTTCAAATTCTGCCCATGTGTGGCCATTTTGCCCCAACACATCGAGACATTGGCGTGTTGCCGTTACGGCCTCCGTAGTGTTGGGCTTCTTTAATAGTGAAAGCGTTAAGTGAGCGAGCATTTTTTTTTTTTCATTTTTGCTTAATATAAGGATATATGTATGTGTGTATATATATATTGGGTGTGATTTGTGTGTGTTGGTAGTAGACTTGATAATTTGTATCTTATCTGATATCAGTTTTATTGATGTTCCCGTATTACAGTACCTACGAGATTTGGATAATCTTACTTCACAGCTTTCGTTCACAAAAGCAACCGCTGAAGCAAGTGCGGCATCAGCTCAAGCTGCACAACTTCAATGCACGACTCTCTTAAAAGAATTGGATGAGAAGAATAAATCCTTGAAAGAACATGAAGCTCGTGTAAATAAACTAGCAGAACAATTAGATCTTTTGCAGAAGGATCTCCAATCTCGAGAATCCTCACAAAAACAACTGAAAGATGAAGTCATGCGGGTTGAGCATGAAATCATGCAAGCTTTAGCCAAATCTGGAGCTAATAATGATTGTGAATTGAGGAGGATTCTTGATGAGGTTTCACCTAGAAACCTAGAGAAGATGAATAAACTTTTATCAGCCAAAGATGAAGAAATAGCTAAGCTGAGAGATGAAATTCGGGTTATGTCTGCACATTGGACGCTCAAAACCAAGGATCTTGAGTCCCAAGTATGTATATTTTTTGAAAATCTTTGCATAATTTTTGTTTAGTAATACTAGCATTGTACCCGCGCGATGCGGCGGTGGTTTGGTGGTGACGACGATTGGCAGTGGTGACGGTGGCCGTGGTGTTGTTGTTCATAGTGGGTGCAACTGTGTAAGTAATTTGTGTAAATGTAGTTGATGTAAAGTAATAGTAGATATATAGAAGATAAAGGATTAATGATGTAAATTAATTTATAATTAAATTAATTTATAAGCAGCATGGTTGGATCAGTGGTAAACACCCTTGCCTCTGGAAACAGAGGTCATGGGTTCGATCCTCATCCCATGCAAAGGTTGGAGGGTCTTTTCTACCATTTACGTAGATACTGGAAGCAGCCTCTCTACTTAGGTAGAGGTAAGGTCTGCCTACATCTTAACCTCCCCAAACACTGTCGAGGTATTGGGGCTCAAAACCCGCGGAAGGCGGCACTTAGCAGTTACTTATTTTTTTTTATGTAAATTAATTTATAAAGGGTAAAATGGTAATTTTTTATCTAACACTTTTATGAGAGAGAGTGATAATTATTAGAAGATAGTATAGAAGTATAGATAGACTAATGCTCAATAACCTTCCTTGTGATAGTTGGAGAAACACCGTAGAGCTGACCAGGAGCTAAAGAAAAGGGTTTTAAAACTGGAGTTTTGTCTTCATGAAGCTCGAGCTCAGACCCGAAAGCTCCAAAGGGTAAATCAACCTTTGCTCTTTACTTATTTTTCTTTTTTGGGCATTATGGTACCAAGTGGGTGGGGTGCTGGGTTTAACCTGAACTCTTTTTAAATAAATATGATTATAACCAAAAAGTCAGTGTGTTTAGCATGATTAAAAAAGTATACTAGTCGTATTTCAGTAATACACATCCTGTTTTAAGTTAAAGGGTATTTGGAAATGCACAAAAATAATTACACATGACTCATTTGCTAAGTCTAAAAGCTTAAAATGTGTTTGGATATCATCACGGTTTACAGAAGAAAACACTTATTTTAAGCATCAAGATTGGAGATGTAAAGCATTATACTACGGGTGTTGCTCTTATTCTAAGAGAGGTAGTGATAAATCTACAAAAGCACATTTTAGTCATCCACAACGGTATGAAACATGCATTATTATGGATGGCAAAAATTTGTCGTGTGTTTATCACATTCCTTTCTTTTATAGTAACTTTTAATTAAATTTTACATGTCGGACGTTGGAAGATAAAAACATAACCTTACCCAACCCAGTAAACGTGTTATAACTGACATTGTCATGAACTATAAAATGATTTTATTTCATTTACAATTAATTAAATTCCAGACGGGGGAGAGACGAGACAAAGCTCTAAAAGAAGTAAGAGATGAACTAGAAGCAGCGAAGAATAATGGTGGATGTGGAAATGGAGAAAATCCGAACCCGAATTTCTGGGAGAGCTCAGGGTTCAAGCTTGCTGTATCGATGTCGATGTTAGTACTGGTGTTGTTTTCTAAGCGTTAGTAGTAAAAGTAGTAGTAGTAGAAAGACAATTTTTAATGTTTGAATGGAATAGCTCATAGATAGAGACAAGTCTTTTAGAACATGGGGATGCTTTTTGTTTATAAAATACCCCGCCTGCCAATTTTCAAAATTCGAAATACTATGGTCAATGTATGTATGTAATCATGGTACAATTTACAATTCCAAAACCTTGTTTGTCCTTTTTTATGTTTAGTTTACTATAGACTAGATCCTTTTGATATATACAATAAATGTATGTATGTCTGACTATATGGTATTTCAACTTTGGTCAATCATTCTACTCAAAAACCTATAATAAATTTATAAAACTTCTAAACTAGTTTATGCTAGGGTATATACATTATGAGGTGTTCAAAGAAAATAATGTCAATTAACAAGTATAATGCTACACTGTATAACTTATATCATGACTTCATGAGGGACGTTTTAAGAGTAAAGGCTGTTAAAATTACTGTTGGAACTTTGGCTTTAGGCTATTGAATTTATAAGGCTCTACTTGCATATTTATAGACTATTATATTGTCCGCGCAATACAAGAAAATAAAAAGTTTTTTGAACCTTTTATGATGTAATATTAGATAGAACTATAGAAAGGGATATGGTTTCTAAACTTGAAAAGAAGTAAGCGTTTATTGGGTCTATTTTTTTAAAAAAAAACTTTTGAGACGAGTTTAAGTAGATGGAAGTGGTTAATGGGTTTTTGTTGAGACATGATGAAGAATTGAAGATGAAGGTAGTGAAAGGATTTAAATGGATGGATGATGATTTGAGTTTTAACGATGCAAAAGGGAGTTTTTTGGTTGATGAGAGAAAGTTGTGTGTCTGATAATAATATCCTGGTAATGTAATGTAAAAGAAAAAGAAAAAGGGCGTGCGTGTTACGGTGTTAGTGTCATAGCTTAGCGTGTATATGAGACTAACCGAAGAAAAGGCAGCCCATATCTTGGGCTTGTAGCTCTCGGCCCAACAGTGAAAAAGACAAATAAGGATGAGCTGGGCTTTTGGGTTTGTTGCTCGGCTAGATGAGAGTCCACAAAACAACTTCACAAATCAAATGAAATATTGTAAGTTTGTAACGTATCTACTTTTTAGCAATATTTTGTTCTAAGATAGAACTTTTGCAATATAGCATTAACTATTTTGATATAGGGTTAAAACGTAAATTGCTGATGGAAAACAAAAGAAAAATATGAGCTAATTTAGACATGGGATGATTTACTTAAATTTGAAGAATGGAAAGTTGTGATTGGTTTATAGCTACTACATTAGTGTATATATATAGATTAAAATAAAATAAAATTAAGATTAATATAAAGATAACTGGAGTAAGTAGATCGGTTAAAATTCAAACAAACAAGAACAATATCCCTTTATTATAGCTATATATATTAATTTAATAAATAAACATACACTTATGATAATAACAAAGATTAAACCCAAGCTCCCCAAAAAACCCATGTTGGATCATCATATTGTTTCCATTCTTTTGACAAATAATATCCATCTTTTTTGAAAGCCCAATATGCAATTGTGTCATTGTCTTCATTCGGGTTGCCACCAATAAAAGCACCAACATATTGGTCAAACAAATTAACATGTGCCGATTTTGCTCCATAAGAAAAATCTCCCCAAAAAAGAGTGTCAACTAAGATACCACTACAAAAATGAAATTGATAACCAAGTTCATAAGTAATGTTATGAACCCCAAGATCATCATCTTTTGATCTTACGTGAGCTTCTATAGATGACCCTGGAATTGCATTGTATACTTTTACCATCCACTTTTCAGATAAATAACAGTTTGGAACAGGAGTAGATAAATAAGGGGTTATTAGAAAAGAAATAAAATAGATTAATAAAATTAAACGATTACAAAGCTTCTTTGAACAAATAGACTCATTTTTCAAAACAATTGTATTTGAGTGTGAGTGTTTATCTCAATTCACCGTGATTTATATACGAAGTATTTATGTATAGCGACAATAAATTGTTATTATTATTCTTCTATAATATATGGTGATGGTGATCTTCGTATTTATATTCGCTAAATATGGTAATAAAGTCATGTATTTATTGTGTAGGGATTATTTCCTATTCAAAAAGGTTATTTTGAGTGTGTAATAACTACGAGGTTTATTTAAACGATTTAAATGTATTTGCTTTATAAGGGTTTTTAGGATGGGGGTTTGCTAAATACAGCCTTAAGGTATATAAATTATTTGTACATTTATCATGAAAATCAGGGGGGTGAGCTTTTAATATGGAATGTACAAGTTGTTTTATGCACGTTAAATACAACCCTTAGGACTGTATTTAGTATTTCCCTTTTAGAATATATATATTTAATTTTATACTATATATCAAAAGTCAAAACCAATCGATATTTAAAATACTTTTGACTATTATATGTGGATTTTAATGTCAATGTCAACATAAGTCAATCACGTCATAAATATGATGTGACAATCTTACTATACATGTGTCCACATAACTCAATCCAGCCATAATGCGTCAAAGCAAACATGGTATGCGTATTTTTTGTGTGGGAGGATACAGTGAACGTCGTTCATCTTAAACAAAAATTTGGAGTATAAGAAGAAAAAAGATATTGGGAATATGGGTATGACTACTTGACTAGTGGGTTTCAGGTTTGGGAATTATCAGAACTGTTTGTTTTAACATTAATAGGTTTGATTAGAAAAGAGGTTTTTAAAATATGGAAAATGATTAATTAACCTAACTCATAGGCCTAAAAATCAACCTAAAATCAACCTAGAATCTTAAGAATTTGATATGTGTAACCTACTAATTTTCTTTCCTAATCTTGCCCTCTGATTTTTCCACATGTCATCATCTTACTATTAAGCATATCTTTAAACACACCAATTAGATTGGTTTATCATTATCTTTAAATTATTAGCTATTATGATATGATGGGATTTGTGACTTTTAATTTATTTCCATATTTAAATAAAGTTTTATTCTTTTGTAATTTATCTTTGTTACCGACAACTAGCGTTGTACCCGCGCGATGCGGTGGAGAATAGGAAAAAAACGCCGGTCAAGTAGCAGGTACCGTGTTATTAAATGAATGTATAACTTAACCTCAAGCGTTTTTTATTTCAACTCAAAGTGCAAACCGCGGTTGTTGTTTTAGAGTGAGCTTTTTTTATGTTGAGTGATTTATTAAATTTAGTAACGCAAAATATACACAAACTGAGTAATAATCTTTATTAGGTAGCAATCATCGTAACGTTTGTTTATCTAAAAGTAAGGGAGATGTGGACAAAAGTTTAAACAATGAATTAGTATGAATAAGCCAAAATGCAAAAATAACCTTCAAAATTGAAAAAGAAGTAAAGTACGTCACCAAGTGTAGAAATATACATCAAATCGAAGCCACCTGCAATGTAGAAATGTACAACAATGTACTCAGTTGACGCAATTTCAGTATGATATACAGTATTAAACAAATTAGTTGGTACCTAAAACCACGCACCTTGTATGACCTATGCATCATGTAAAACTTCTCTGTACACCACGTTTGAGGTGTATACTCCTGGTTGATTGAACTCTTTAGCAGGTATGACCAACACCTTCGTCCTGTCGCGCGAAATCCCTCTAGATAGTCCCACATAAAGTTGGCCATGCACGAAATCCTTTAAAGTTAACATGATATCACATTATTGTGAGTCGGGTTGGGTTTTAACTCAGTGCAAGTGTTAACAAATGGAAGAGTTGGGTTGCAAGTATTCGATACACTCAATAATTCGATATATTGCAAGTATTACATCAATGAAGAAAAGACAACATAGCACGCCAAACACACGGTATCTTTGCCGACATTGATTTGAGATGCAACTTGCGTACAAAGCCAAGCCTACCGAATCAGTATCTAATGACCTGAAAAGAACCAGGTGTAGCATTAAAGGCCAATGTATCAAATTACTTTGACTCACACTTATGGAGCCATACTGTTAGTAAGAGGGGCCATGAAGCATCCAAAGAGACACCACATGATTAAATTAATACAAACCCTATAAGTGTTAAGAGACCAGATTTGCTGCAACGGTTCCAAGCACCCAAAATATGACCTGTAGCTTGAGTGCATTGCCCAACAAAGACAACCCATCCATTTTGACACCTTTAAAAGGGATGGGGTATGGCTTAATAGCTTAAAAAATCATATGGATTGTTTAATTTAAGTTAGAAGGTGAACATATGCCAAGCACCCAAAAAACAACATTTTACAACCTTAGTGCGCAAAAAGCTGACCCTTCCAGTTTGATATTGCTAAAATTAAAAAGTTAAACGGACCAGGCTTGTGGAACGATTCTGTTAGTAAGGTCACTGATCCATCCAAACAGGTAGAAACCACAACATTTATTCAATCAATGTAAATAAAACAAATAGTCTTAGCCGGGAAAACCGACACACTTGAAAATTGTTCAAAAACTGCCAAACAACCAAAAGGATAAGGAAACGACACAAAATGTCATGAAGTTGAAGAAAGGACAGGAAATGAAAACTGACACTTGGCAGCTGTGGTGGTGAGACGCCTTATGAGGTGAGATAGACATGGTCAAGGTGTTCTTTCTGACGAAGAATCCGTTGAAAAATTGAGTTCAGCTTATTCAAACGTTCTTCCATCAAATAGAGATCATCATTGATTTGAAAGTAGAGCTCGTCAAAAACCTTTGCTCGACTTGCCTGACGGTTGTACTCCTGCAACAGTAAGTAGCATATAGATGTTTGATATAGCAACATGTATACTTCAGGCCGCCGAATCACTACTAAAATAAAACTTTGGCGTCTAAACTATTTATTACAAATACATTGTGTTTGATATAACTAAAATATAGTAGATATGATGTAGCAGACTACGCAATTATTTACCTCCCATCCAAGCACATGTGGGTTGCGGGTTGGAGGGCGGCCACTATAAATTGGCAAGGCTGCTATTTCAGCATCCTGTAAGACAATGTTAGATATGTTTAAGGCAGGTGTTATACGTGATCATCGAAACATATGAATACAGATTATGTTACTAACTATCTATGCGCGTTGAGGCAACACTTCTGCTATAGAACAGAATGAAATATAAAACTAAGTCTCTTTGTACATCTACAAATGCAAGAAAATAACTCATTTAAAATATGTTAATTGAGATAAAAATTTTGCAATTGTCAACAAAAACTAAACAGCAAAATGTATGATATGCTCCAGCAGACAAACTAAGCCACAATTATATACATTAGATCTAGAAGCATATCTAGATATAGAACAGAATGAATATATAAAACTAAGACTCTTTGTACATCTACAAATGCAAGAAAACATAAAATAACAAACACACAACATGATATTTGTACATCTGCATAATAAATTCACCTCTTAAAGAAAGTGGAATGAACAATATGCCGATAAGAATACTTGTGCCATTTTTCGACCTGTTTGACCAAATTTAGTTTTTGCTACATTTTCTTTTATCTTACGGATTGTCAGGCTTACCAGAATAATATAACACAAATAACGAAACATATGAATACAGATTATGTTACTAACTATATATATCATTAAAAAAGTGAATGGTTCTACACTTAGTTATGTCTTGGATGAAAAATAAGAGTTATGTCTTGTCCAAACATACAATTTGGTTTTACACTCAGTTCTCCATAAACGCATACAATTTGAAAGCTTTCCGTTACTCATATTTTAAAGCAATCCAATCATGACCTCTATAACATCTTGATTTCCATCAACAATTATAATTTATATATACAACAATGCTTACACGATATGCTGAAGGAAAACTTACGTAACAAATTACTCGGGTTCTTATGTTACAGTATAGCCAACATTGTCATATAAAGGTGGAACAACTTATATATACACAACTTATATATATATATGGCAAAAATGTACCTCCAAAGTCTCCACATGCGGTGATGGTTGGACAGGCGGTGGAGAAGGCGGAACAACCGGGTTTAAAGCGGGATTGGGGGCTGGAACAGGTGGGACTGGAGCGGCGTTGGCGGCTGCAGATGACGGGACATAAGCATCATTAGTCGAACCTGTGGTATCCATTCGAGAAAACAATTAGGGATAGAAAGGTTTTTTGTGTGGGTTTAGTATGAGAGTCATGTGATGATTGAATGGGGTTTATATAGAACTGGTATTGGTATTGCGTTATTTGTTTATAGAAGTTATTGTTATAAATCTCTCATGATTATAAGAAACAATAATTAAGTATAGAACCAAAATATTTACCCAATAAGATATGAAAAGATAAACATATGTATATAAAATCTCTCATGATTATCAAAAACAATAATTAAGTATAAATCAAAATAGTTACCCAAAATATAAGCATATGTATACAAAATATTAATTGGGTTGATGCTTAAAATTCGTTACACAAAATGAGTTACAAAGAAAAAAGATTTGCCTAAAACAAAATTGAAGAATCAAAATATTAAGTGGCTGCTCTTTCGATGGTGACAACAGAACAAAAATAAATACCTATAATCGGGTGGCGTTGGTTGGGACGATTTCTGGGACGGTGACGATGCAAAAAACAAAAAATAAAAATTTATTAACCGGCGGTGGATGAAAGAATCGAAAATAAAGAACAATGAAAGGTAGAGAAGGAAGCGTACCAGAGAAGGGGATGGTGGATGGTGTTTTGGGCGGTGGTGGATGGTGTTTATGGGGGGAGGGAGCGTATCAGAGAAGGGGGGAGGGAGCGGCGGTGAATGTGTGTTTGATGAGCCGTGGTGTAATGAGTCGTGATGGAGGGGTAGTGGAAGTTAGGAGGGGTATAAAAGACATTTCAAAGGTAGAGGTGTTAAAAAAGAGGTGGGGTAGTTTGTGTATTAAGGGAGTATAGATTATCATACGTCTGCTCATAAATCAACCTCAATACCTAGAATAAAACTCAATACTTTACGGAAAAAACTCGTAATAATGTAATATCCCTCATTTGAGGACCAAATCCTCATCAGAACTCCAACATACAAACATCTTATCAATAGATAAGACCAACAACGATTGAACTTTTTTCATTTACTTTTTTCTCATACTATTTATTTTATTTTGTAATAAAAAAAAACTTACTTATCAATCTATTAAACAAACAAATTTATTTGGCCCAACATATAAGTCACCCTTATTTTGAAAACCCATTTTTTTATAAAAACTTTGAGAACTCTTAAATTATGTATTAAATCATATGTTTTTATTGTTAATTAACATGTGAAACGTTAGAAAAATATATGTTGTAGAAAGAAAGTTTTTTTCAAACCTTATATATACTCATTTGTAAACATGTGAACGAAAACGTGAACATATTCATTCACAAGTTCACAAAAGACTATTTTGAAGGTTTTATAAAAAAAATTTCTTCTACAACATATTTTTTTATATCATCTCACATGTGAATGAACAAAAAAAATGTGATCCAATACATAACTTGAGAGTTCTCATGGTTCTTAAAAAAATGGTTCTCAAAATAAGGAAAAAATCGGAATATAAGGTTGTCCGACACCTAAGCTTAGGTGTGAAACCCCCCACATACTAATATTTTAGTATTGTTTTTTGTTTAATTAATAAATGCATGGACTGCATGAATTTTTAGGATTAAAAAATTTGTATGTGATTGTTCCACAACTAAGTTTAGCTACCTAACAACCTTATATTACCATCCCTATATATATATATATATATATAAAGGAAAAGTGAATATAAGACTGTCCAGCACCTAAGCTTAGATTAGCAATCCCTCACCTACAAAATTTTTAATATTTTTTATTAATGAATAAATGTTTGGGCCCCCATGAATTTTATGGATTAAAAACAATATGTGAGTGTTTCACACCTAAGCTTAGGTGACGGACAGTTTACCATCTCATATATATATATATATATATAGGGTAGAGATCCGGGAAGAATGTGTCTTAAGGAGAGAATGGAGAGAAGGTCCTATAGGCCAATTAGAACACGACATGTGTCAAAATGGAAAAAAATGCGCGGTGGCATTTTGGTAAATAAATCAAACGTTTTTGAAGCTTGGTCAGCATGGGTTCTGGGTCAACTTGGGTCTGGGTCAGCTTGGTTTGGTCAGCTTGGGTTCTAGGTTAGCTTGGTTGGTCAGCTTGGTCTGGGTCAGCTTGGGTTCTGATAAGCTTGGATGGTCAGCATGATCAGTTTGGTCAGATTTGGGGTCAGGGTCTGATTGGGTCAGGTTGGGTTAGCTGCGGGTCAGCTTGGGGCCAGGTTTGGTCAACTTGAGGTTGGGTTGGGTCAGCTTGGGGCCTGGGTCAGCTTGGTTAGCTTGGGTTGGGCCAGCTTGACACAATTTACACAAATGTAGATTATGGGTTTTGGGTCAGCTTGGGGTTGGGTTGGGTCAGTTTGGGTCTGGGTCAAGTTTGGTAGCTTGGGTTGGGTCAGCTTGACACAATCTACACAAATGTAGATTATGGGTTTTGGGTCAGCTTGGGGTTGGGTTGGGCCAGCTTGGGGTCTGGGTCAAGTTGGGTCAGCTTGGTTAGCTTGGGTTGGATCAGCTTGACACGAAACTACACATAGGGTCTGTTTAGCTTTTAAAAACAAGCTCTTTTGAAAATTATAGCCTTGTTTGATAAAACATAAGTTAACTTACACATGATTTTCTGGTGAGCCCATCGCCAGAAAGTCTTATTGTTTTTACAAAAAAGTCTTGTATATCGTAGTAGATGATGATGGTGGTGTGTAAGTTACGAAAATCAATGGTCCTTTTTTGGACTTTTTTTAGTTGGTCTCAAATTATCTTTCCCCTATATTATAAGGTTGTTAGGTACCTAAGCTTATGTGTGAAACTCCTTACATACAATTTTTTTATTTTTTTTTTATTAATGAATAAATGTTTGGTTCCCCATCAATTTTATGGATTTAAAAAACAATAAGTGAGTATTCCACACCTAAGTTTTGGGATGTGAATATAAGGCTGCTAGGTACCTAGAATTAGGTGTGGAACACTCACATATTATTTTTTTAATCCATAAAATTTATGTGGGCCCAAGCATTTATTCATTAATAAAAAATTATTAAAAAATTTGTATATGAGGAGTTTCACACCTAAGCTTAGGTGTCAGACAACCTTATATTCACTTTCCCATATATATATATATATATATGGGAAAAGAGAATATAAGGCTGTCCGACACCTAAGCTTAGGTGTGGAACCCCTCACATATTAATATTTTATTATTTCTTGTTTAATGAATAAATGCATGGGCCCCATGATTTTTATGGATTAAAAAAATAATATGTGAGTGTTCCACACCTAAGCTTAGATACTCGACAGCCTTATATTCCCATCCCCCTATATATATATATATATAAGTTAGGTGATTTGTGTGGTTATTAGATACCTAAGCTAATCTTGTCCCAAACCAAGTCTTCAGGGGTTTTCACTAGGGCATGCGTATATGCGGTAAACGCGTTGGATACTAATAGGTACATGGTTTCAAAGGGTGGCAACCCACTTACTTCTTTTCAAAACTATTCACTTCTTAATATTTTAATCCGAAAATACATAAGGGCCCAATAAGTTATTGATTATACAAATCATTTCATCATCATCATCATCATCATCAATTTATCATCAATTTATCATTTAGTGGCTACACTTTTAACATCACCAAAGCTCAATACGTCATTGTTTCCATCAACTTAGGATACGTTATCGTATGGGCTACTCAGGAAAGTTGAGATGGCTAAGTTGTAGCCTTGTAGGTTGCATAAGGGTGTTCCCATGACTTTTCCCATGCCATCCCATGCTGATTACCTGGTCAGATTCGAACCCGGGTCTTTTATGAGGCCTTCAAGACACCTACCATTAGGGTAACTTGGATAGGTTTATAGTTAAGGTGTTGAACAAAAACACAAAATTGTTTTTGTTCAAATAATTTGGGATGCTTTATGCTATAAAAAAAATAATTTGGTACATTTTCGATGCCATGGAACTAGACGAGTGATCTATTACGCTTTCTTGAAACTTTCAACCCATTCAACCATATAGAGTATAAACTAACTTTTGATTCACATGTTTGACGCTCGATAAAAACATAACTTGATCTAGCCCATTCTTAAGTAAATCGACAGAGCTCCCCAATCTTATTATTTGTTAGAAACATCTACCTATTCATACAAAGTTACACGCAATAGGGCATATAGTGACATCAATATCTATACAACAAAATTTAGGCCCTTCAAGGCTACTCTATCTATGTTTACCAGGGTGGGATAGAGTTTTTGCAAAACTCTGCAAAGACTAACCAAATGGTAGGATTAGGGATGGCATCAGGCCAGGTTTAGGTAATCCCGGACCCGGTTAAAAATCACCGTTCCATACCCAGACCCGGACCCGCCGGGTCCCCGTTTATTTACTAACCGCCGGGTAACGGGTTTCCCCACGAGTAATAGGATATCCGTTATTAATATTATCTTTTGAAATTTTAGTCATAACACTACTGATTAGTATTGACGTTCATTTGTTAGTAAGTGAACTTTACTTTTGACTAATTTCTTGTTCCAACACTTTCACGTTACTAGAATTTAACATAATATCATAAAGCACAAAATAAAATGCTAACTGAATTAACTAGTTGCATGTCATTTCCATATAAACTAGTTATTATATAAACATATTATTATTTATTATGTAGTATATACGAGTCGGGTATCCGGTTCGGGGCGGGTTTTGGGTATACGGGTCGGGTTCACGGGTTTTTATTTAAAACCGTACCCGGACCCGAACCCGCTAAAATAATCAAAATTATCCCCATACCTAGCCCTAGACCAGCATACCCGACCCAAAAGTATCAGGTATCGATTTTCCCCATCAAGTACGGGTTTATTTGCCATCCCCAGGTAGGATTAACACAAATGCGGGGAAGATTCTAGAAAAGTTGTTCAAGTTGCAACATCTTCCATTTCACATGTGTGGTCTCTTTTATTTGTATAATGATATAATCTATTACATTACAATATAGGGATTTATTGTTGCTATTAAAGTTGGCTTGACCTAGGTACAGTTTGACTCGACCTCGGTGTTAAGTATAAGCACGGGTCAAAGTCCGGACCGACTTGGTCCGAATCCCAACTTGGTAAGAAAAACAAACTTGAAGTCCAACTCATAACCTTATCCGGCAGTTCGGTTCTGTACTGGGTTACACGAGTCGGGTTTGGGCTTTAAATCTTGGCCCGAAAACGTACATCCGAGCTGAAACTTTGCTATCATTTATGGTTTGGAGAATCTGACCTTGTTTATTAGTAGTAGGGCTTATATTAGTTTTAAAAATAAAAATAATTTGCCATTATATAAATACATAAGGGTAAAGTACAAAATTAGTCTTTGTGTGTGGTGAAAAATCACACTTTTCGTCCCTCGAACAAAAATGACATGAAATCATCGTTGTGGTGGGTTTTTCGTTCTTGTCGTTTTAACGATTGAGAATTCTTTCCATTTTTTGTTTGTCAGAATTTGACTACAAAAGATTAAAAAAGATGTGTTTTGAAAAGACAAGTGTTTCTAAATCATTTTTATTAAACTAAATTAAAACTTAAATAAAAAAATACAAATTCATTAATGCTTATTTAACCATTTTAAATAATTAATGATAAATGTATGTAATACAAAATCTAAAAGTTGTATGCAACTAGAAACATAAAAAATGGATTCATTTCTAGATCGATGATTAGCAGTTTAGCACTTATATTAAATAGATAAGATATATCGGTAATGACCAAACTAACCAATGATGAGAATTTGCTAATTATGAAATTTAAAGTGGTAATCACATCATTTGAGTTCTAAAACAATACCCTAAATACAAACTAGTGGTGGAATTTATTTTATGAAACCCATTGCGCTTCGCTGAACTTTAGGGGGGCCAAACACATCGCACGACCGCCGTCACTTGATTCCTTATTTCCTTTGGCCTAAATATCATCATTCAGCCATGTAATTCATATTAACTTTTCTTTATATGAGCGAACAATACTCGGCAAGTGATGTATCTAATCATAATTGTATAAATATGAACTTTTTCCTGTCCCTAATATGAGCGTTTATAGTGCTAAACAAACTCAACATTCGTAGAACCCTTTAGTATAAGGGCGCGTTTGGTTAACAGAATGTTTTTGAAAGGAACGGAATCTATCAAATGAATTGGAATTTGAAGGAATGAAATTTGACGAAATGTTTTTGATTTTTTGCAAATTCAAGTGTGTGAAGAAATGAGATTCCTTCCTCCATCCCTAAGGAATGGAGATTCCATCAAATGATGAAATGTTTACATTCCTACAGAATGTGATTCCTCCTTCTTTATACAACCAAACGCACTAAAGAATGTAACTCAATTCCAATTCCATCAAATTCCATCAAATTCAATCAAATTCTGTGAACCAAACGCGCCGCCCTAAAGGTTATGGTTACAAATAAGCTCAAACTCAAACATATAAGCTTTAAGTAAAAGGCTCAAGCTTGGCTTGTTAGTAAATATTGACTTGATATGAGATGGAAAAGCTCGAATATAAATATGTATATTAAATAAAACATACCATAAGTTAAAAGTCAACATTACGATTACAAAAATAGCATCATTTCAAGTTCTAACATTAACATCCTTAAACTCAAGCCTAACATATATATAAACCATATAAAGGTGTACATGAGCCATGAGTTGAGGTTAAAATATTTAAAATTAGTAAAAAACTATCCAATATAAAGCTCGAAAAGCTTGAAAAACTTTATAGTATTCAAACCATGTGTTTATCATTTTATGTTTTTTTACCATTTGGTTTTCTTACACGTAGGAAATATATGTATTCGATATTAATATGGAAGTAAACACTTTTGCAATGCTAAGTTTATCATAATTTTAAAGAACATAGCGCAAAAACGATAATTGCGGCCCCGTAATGCGGGTGTTCCGAACAACCTAGTTATATATATATATATTTTGAAAAAAAAACTTATTTTTACTCTATTACACCAAATATCATAAATTACCCCAATTTTAGGATTGAACCTAATATTTCTATTACAGGAGGCTTAAGCCTTTCTTAAGTGAGCTAATCTCACATTGACATCACTTAATAATTAGTACACAAATGCACCTGGAATTAACAATATATCAAAAGAACCTTGACATATCGCTAGCCTAAGACCCTTTTGTTAGGACAATCGTTCTCAATAAAAGGACCTATATCAAAAGAATTGTAAACATGACATAAATTAATCTTTGTCAAAAGTATAATATAAGGATAAGTAAGATGAGAATATATATAAAGAGAATGATGTGAGAGAAAGGAAAGAAAAGAAAAGAGTGTAGGAATCCCAAATGGATTACAATAGTTGCTTTCATTCATATTCATTCATACCCTTTATCTTTAATGCTGATTTATATCTGTACATATGTTGGTTTGCTTTTACTTTGTTTCACCAGCCAAAATCGATAATCTATGTAAAGCATTTAAGTTTTTCTTTTTTATTTTAAGTTAAACTAATGCAATTTTCTGAATGTTGTATAAATACTTTTATATCTATAAAATAATAAAGCATTTTTGTGATGGTGAGTCGATGAACATATTGTGTCAACCATTCAAGAATCACGTTTTGGTCTTAAATCGCATAAGAGTTATTTGTATTCTACGATATATATTTAATGAAATAACTAACAACTAATTTCATTATTATAGTTTTTGTCCATTCTTGTTATGTTGTAATTTGAACAATAATTTCAGGCTCTATTAGTCACTTAATTATAGGGTATATTTGGCATAAAAGTTTGGAGCTGGGACTGTGGTCAGGGACTTAGAGCTGGAACTTAGAAATGGGGCTAGGAGCTAGGGCTTCTATTTCAACCCTTCTTCCACCAGCTTTTATTTTAAAGATCTTTCGAAACTTTTTGGGGATGGGGCTTTTAATTTAAAATGTATATCAAAACAAGGCTACTGTAATAAATGAAGCTTCTTTTTAAAAACTCCGGGCTTTTAAGCTCCTAAAAGCCTCTAAAAACCCTCTACCAAACAAACATATATATATATATACATACATATATTAAAAGCTTTAGTATCTAACTTTCGGCAGCAGCTCCCAAATATCGGCTACTAAATACCAGCTATCAACTAATTTTTCCAACCATATAATCATAAAACCCGTTTTTTTTCTTCTAAAGTATATTATCACATTGTGTAAATATTCTATCTTAACTTCATGGAAAAAAAAATATCTTCCTTTAGTATCACAAAATATCTCTTAGATAAACGGGTGCAATTCCTCAGTTTAAAAATCTTGTAATTTTGCAAATATTGCTAACATTTCGCTAGGTTTAGTAAATGCTTGCCGTTCGAAAAATATACATAAAAAGAGATACAGGGGAAAATGGGCTTGTTAATCGGCAGATGTTGACCAACATCTTTTAAAAATTAAATAACTGCCCCCACTATTCCGGGCAAAACTTCTTGTCCTTGGTTTTTCAAAAAACTAAAAAATAAATAAATAAAATAAAGAATTCAGTCAGTGAGTCAACAAAAGAAAAGAAAGAAAAAGACCACTAAAACTGTGTGTAGTGTTGGTGTGGCTACACTTTATTATTATTTTAATATTTTCAAAACACTGCAAATAACGAGGCTGAGTTTGTCTCTTTTCTTTCTTTTTTTTTTTCTTGATTTTTGTCTGTCTATATGTCACTTTTACTTCAATCATATTTGTCACATTCTCTTCTTTCATTCTTTCTTAAACTTAAACAAACAATACACTCTCACACTTGCATGAAGTTATAACAAGAAAAAAGAATATATATATATATATACAATGAGAGATGAAAGTTCTATAAAGAACAAGGTTTGTAATTTTGTGTTTTTGTTTCTAATAACATGTTTTTTTTTACTTGGTTTGGTTTTACTATGTATATAATATAATGTAAGTAAATAATGTTGGTGAATTATAATGAAGTTTTATATATGTGTGTTTATGTATATGCAGTTCTGTTGGTCAAAGTCACTGATTAGAAAATGGTTTAGTATCAAGACCAAAACTGAACAATTTCATGCTGATAAAGTTGTTTATACAGGTATGTATATGTATAATGTATGTATTTATTTCATTTTAGTTTATAATGCAATACTATATCTATATTGGTTTGGTAAAAAGTTAAAAAAGAAGAGCGGGATCCTGTTTAGACTACCGGGGAAAAGTCAATGTAAGCGGCCTAACCAGTATTTTGGTGGCCGTTCCATAGAATTTTTCCCCGGTCATCCCAAGATGTTTAACCAGTGAGGATCGAACCTGGGTCTTAATGATTGATTATGGTTTAGTACAAATTAATGTTTATGAAATTGATGATTTAAAGATATCATAGCATATCATAAACTCTTTTGTATGTAATGAATGAATGATAGGTACTGATAGTGAATGGAGGAATAATAATAATACTAATTCTGAAAGGGAACCACCACCTGCTATCAAGAAGACTAAAACAGGTACTATTTTTACTCATTAAAGCTTTAACAAGATTAAAGCTATCAAAGTTTGTTTTGCAAAATGTATCTTTTTTTTTATTTGATTAAATTTCGTAAGCACATTGTATGTACAGAGAAATCAAACAAGACTAACGAACGAGCTAGGCGGAGTAGAGTGTATCTTGATCACCCTCAGATTATAAATGTGCATAACTACAGGTTTGTAGTCTGACTCTTCAACTGTTCAAAAAGAAATGATGAAAAAACGGTATCAAACGATTTAATTTTGATAATTGCTTTGAATTTCCAGTATATTTGCAGCCACATGGAATGTGGGAGGAAAATCCCCATCTAGTAATATGAATCTTGATGATTGGTTACATGCCGCTCCACCTGCAGACATTTATGTACTCGGGTACTAGTTCTTCTTAACTATTTCATTTCGTTTGTTCTATATATATGAATCTATATAACTATATTGTTAAAAGGATATGTCCGGTTACAGATTTCAAGAAGTAGTTCCTCTGAATGCGGCTAATATTCTTGGTGCTGAAGACAATGGCCCTGCAAAGAAATGGATGTCCTTAATCCGTAGGACACTAAACAATCGGCCTGGAACAATGGGAGGAGGTGGTTGCTACACACCTTCCCCCATTCCTGATCCAGTGGCTGAATATGATGCTGATTTTGAGGGTTCATCAAGACAAAAAACTGCTAACATGTTGCATCGAAGATCTTTTCAGGCTCCAAGAAGCTGGAAAAACGATACTGACCCCTCAATGGGTCAACCACGCCTTGACAGGCGGTATAGTGTATGTGACCGGGCCATCTTTGGTCATAGACCAAGTGATTATTCATCTTCTAGTCGCAGACCGAGTGATTATTCATCCTCTAGTCGCAGGCCAAGTGACTATTCTTCAAGTTACAGGCCTAGTGACTATTCTGTGAATTACAGGCCAAGTGATTATTCTGTGAATTATAGGCCAAGTGATTATTCATCAGGTAATAGGCCCAGTGATTACTCTTCATGGGGTCAAAGACCAAGTGATTGTACAAGATGGGGTTCATCTGATGACGATTATGAACCCATGGAAGATTCACCAAGCACTAATTCATTCTCACCGGCATCTGATGGGTCTAGAATGCCTGGCCAACCAAAATACTGTTTGGTTTCAAGTAAGCAGATGGTCGGTGTTTATTTAACAGTATGGGTCAAGAGTGAATTAAGGGAGCACGTTAGAAACATGAAAGTGTCTTGTGTTGGCAGAGGATTAATGGGTTATCTTGGGAATAAGGTAAAGATACCCGTGCTGTTTATATATTCAACATATTTTTGTATTTCAAGATATAAATAATAGAAAATATTAATTGGTTTTGCAGGGATCTGTATCCGTGAGTATGCTGTTGCACCAAACGAGTTTTTGCTTTGTCTGCAGTCATTTGACTTCAGGTCAGAAGGAGGGCGATGAACTAAGAAGGAACTCCGATTTTATGGAAATTGTTAAGAAGACAAGGTTTCCACGTGTTCAAGGCACGAATGATGAAAAATCTCCAGAAACAATACTAGAACATGAGTAAGTTTCATCAAGTAATTTATTAGTTCATTTCTATAAATTGATGGTTGATGGGAGCAAAGGAATGGTCCAGTCTATTACATCTGCCAAATACATATTAAACCATATCGAGTTATATATTCTCCTTAAAGAGTTTAATTGATGTTAACTAGCATGTTTGAGACCTAATTATGTTATTTTTGCACATTGGTGCAGTCGAATTATCTGGCTTGGGGATCTGAATTACAGAATTGCTCTCTCGTATCGGTCAGCTAAAGCACTTGTTGAGATGCAAAACTGGAGAGCATTGTTGGAGAAAGATCAGGTATACCATAATATTTTCTACATAAAACGACACGTCCCTTTATCTTCAGTAAAGTTTGCAGTTTTGTCATATTTGCTTTGAAATGGGTCGGTTTGCCTTTTGATTATTTCTTTTGTCTCCTATGGGGCCAAATGTTTACAACCTTCTAAGTTCTAAGTATCTTCTTTCAAATTATTTTATAAAGTTATATGTAAAATAGAAACGCAAACAAACAAAAAAGTGTTGACGGGTCAGGCCGACTCTACACTTTTAGGTACACCAACAGTAATGAATTGTTACCTGGCACTTCAATTTTTGCCACCACTAATTAAGCACAAGCAACATTTTGTTGGGCTAACTTGTTTTTCTTCTTATAGTTACGAATCGAGCAAAGAAGGGGGCGTGTATTCCAAGGATGGAATGAAGGAAAGATCTACTTTCCACCAACATACAAGTACCTCACTAATTCAGATAGATACACTGGGGACAGTTTGCATCATAAGGAGAAAAGACGAACACCTGCATGGTAAGTTTTGATTTCGCACACTTGGTATTAAAATTTATTAAAACATAAATGACCCATATTTAGAATATATCGTTATTGACATCTGCAATAATTTCAAATGAAGGTGTGACAGAATCTTGTGGTATGGGGGAGGTCTTCATCAATTATCATACGTACGTGGCGAATCCAGATTTTCTGATCACAGGCCAGTATACAGCATATTCTGGGCTGAAGTTGAGTCAGTTCATAGTCGTTTTAGAAGAAGCATGAGCTACTCTAGCTCTAGAATTGATGCAGAAACCCTACTGCCATACTCCCAAGACTATACCGAACTCTGCTTTTTCTGACATACCACAAAAAATCCACACAGATGGTAACTGGCTTGTTTCTAGGAGATTCACCCTTATAACAGTAACGAGGACACCCAATCGTCCGTGAACAAAGGTCAGTAATGTTTGTTTCTGCATTTTTTCATAGATGTGGTAAGATGGACGGGTTGGGTAATGGTAAGAAAAGGGGGGTTGGGTCAAAAAGGGACAATTTTAGATACTTTGTGTGGCTTTTGACCCGCTTCCACTCAACATAAACATTTTGAATGCTCGTGTGTTTCACCCGTTAGAAACAATGTAGTACCCAAAATCAACTTGTTTAAACTTCGACTTCTAATTGCTAGTTTGGCTAGAAGTTCTCTTTGGTTATCTAACTACCATCTTGTTATTTTATTCAGCCAGGTATAGCTAACAAAACGCAACAGACTTGACTGCGGATTTGCTTGATTAACCAATTTTTGGTACATTCTCATCACATCACATTTGTTCTTGGAGTGAATATCATTTCAAACCAATCCTCTTTACATGGACAAGCTAACCAATATTATACTCTCTCCGACTTTCAAAATGGGCACAGTTTTAGAAAAAACATAATCATTACATGTTACATAAATAAAATGTGTCACATTTGTTCTCGGACAATATTTATTTTGGGACAGAGGAGTAACCAAAAAAAACAAATATTATAATGGGCAACAAGTAATGTTGAAAAGAATGATTAGAAATGTTTGTTCCTTGCTTTGCTAACAAACTGTTTCTATTTTTGCAGTTGTAAGATAAAATATTAGCCAAATAGGAGAAGTGAAGATTATTTTATTCAAGATTCTTTACTGTGACAAGAAGTGAGTGAGAATGATAGATGGATAAACAATCATTTGTTTTTGAATATTTTAATCTATTTATTTATTTAGTTTATAGAAAATTAATGGTGTGATACTGGTATTTTGTCAAAAGAAAAATACTGAGTATATTAAACTGAATGCATACCGAAAAAGTTGGTATTATGTCCAGCTTTTGCTTTTTCTTTCTTTTCAATTTTTGACTTATTTATTTGTATATGTGGGAGATGAAAAAATAAAAAGGAGAAATTGATACAACAAAGAGGAAGAGACATTATCTGAAGCATGACAGGTTATTTGGGTGGGAAGGAAAGTGACTTTGCACACCAGTTACTTATTCCATGTTTTCTTAAATAATACTCTTAATAATTAGGAAGATGATAAATCCTTTTAAAATAATAGTCTAAAAATCTTCCTTATTATTAGATTAAGACATGTGGTAAAATCAGATGTGAGATTAGGAAAGAGAATTAGTGGATAACATTTGTCATGTTTTAAAGCTTTTAAGAGATTTTTAAGCTAATTTTTAAGAGTATTAATCATTTTTCTAATAATAATAATAAGACTGTAAAATAGAACAATTATAATTAATTTGGTACCCCTGTGCATGCAAAAATATGTATTTTAACAGTATGAAAGACCATAAATTAAAAATTGTAGATACATGTGTAATAATAATAACTATTTGATACATATCTATAAGAATCGCCTTTGAGCACTAATCTTAATCTTAATATATACTATAAAACAGTTGGACTAATGACTTATTAACCAATCAAATCGTTTGATTTCGTCAAATTGACTCTCGCTTATGTTATCATGTAGATAAACTATAAATTAAAAATCCTAACAATCATTATCCAAATACATTATTATATTAATATTTATATTAATTTGTAGAAAAAGTCTCATTAATTTACACTTTTTTGTTTTCCATCAATAACTTACATTTTTTAGCCCTGAATACTTAATTTATAATTATTTTTAACTATCAACTTGAAAGAATTTTTTAAAACTTACAATCATTTAATTAATTAAAAAAATTTCAACATTATATCTCAATTAAAAAAATGTACATAATATTATCCGTTTTTATGTATTATCTTTTTGTATTAATGTTTAAAGTTACTATTGTCACTCAAATCAAGAGTTAAAGTTGTTATCAAATAATATGAAAACAATCATAATTGTTATATAATTATCATAGAACAGATGATTGGAAATAAACATATTCGTGTTATAGACTCGCATCATGATCAAATACATATACCTGAATGTCAACTACATGATCACAAGTATGTTTATATTTTAATTTTTTATTATCTTTCATAATAATATCACATTATGAGTAAGATTGGTTTCAAAAAATTATATGATAGAGAAATTATTATAACATGTGCCTTGTGGATTGACTACGACAAACAATTCTATTATTATGTCTCAGCTAATAATGACAGTGACGAACCTGTGATTATGGTACTACAACTTGCAAAGTATAACACTTGGAACCGTATATTTTCACAATTATAAGCTTTTATGATTTAAATGTATGAAAATCTAATATCGATAATATCGTAAACCTCGTGTCCAGTGTTGGACACGGGTCTAAAATCTCATAAACCACTATTTGGAAAGCATAATTCTTCGTATTATCATAGAAATAACAAAATCCATACCGACATTACATTAATATGCATTATTGAAAATGAGATATGTATAAAGGTTCTCCATGAAGGAGTAACAAAGATAAAGTTGTGTTAAACACGTATAATAGGAGGAGTTTGATAAATGAATGCATAAGCTGGACGGAGTGCCATAGGCACCAAAATGGTACCGGTTCGGTACTTAAGGGGACACCGCCCCGTGATACCGATACCAGTTCGGCGGTGAGCAAAATGAGGAAGGTCTTCCCTGGCTTCCTCTTGATTTCGGACCATTGCACACTTCAGGGGAAAAAAAGGTGGGGGACACATATCAACGGCTATATCACTTTTGTCTTTTCCTCCTTTTTCTTTCTATAAAAATTTTGTTCCTTTTTTTTTCTACCAGCACCAACAACAACACAACCTCCAAATTCTTCCTTTCTTTCTTACCAACAACAAAGGTATCAATTTCCACGGTTGCATCGGGAGATCGGATGGAAAGAGAAGATGATCTCCGGCGACATCTCGGGCAATCTCCATTTCCGGCGACATCTCCGGCAATCATCAGTTTCGTTTTTGGGTGGATACGGTACGGGAGCTGCCCTCATCCATTCTAAAGTGGTTGTCACTGGACACATATAGGTATCGTATGGATTTGATGGACGGCGATCCAAGAGATGGTGGCGGTTTGATACGGTACGGGTGTAACCCTTGCTGTCGGCATCGTGGTTGGAGATTATATTAGTAGCGGCGGCTGTCTCGCCGAAGAAGAAGGAGGTGGTGGCTGGCGTCGGCTGTTTCGCCGAAGAAGAAGGAGGTGGTGGCTGTTGAGAAGGAGGAAGAAGATTGATCTAAGCCATTGATCAGACAGCTAGGATGAATCCCTTGGTACTTTTTTTTTACCCCATCCCCTAATTATCTTTCACCAATATATATAGAGGGGACCCTTATTTTGAGAGCTCATTTTTTTTTATAATAACCGTGAGAACTCTTAAATTTCATATTGTGAAAGAACCAGACTCGATAAACCGAAAATACTTAATTTTTTTTTTACACACAGTAGCGCCGCAGTGGGAAGTGCTAGCCTCGGCAAAGAAAGGTACAAAGCCCCACTGCGCCGCAGTGGACTTGACACCATCCCACTGCGCCGCAGTGGGAAGAATTCAAGTTCTGGACGAGGAAAACCACTGCGCCGTAGTGGGTAAAATCACCCCCATTGCGCCGCAGTGGGCATCATATCAGCAACCCTAAAAACATTTTTAACACTAAATCGAACTTGCGACCTTCAAATTTCAAAACGAACTTCACAAAACACATTTCAAAGATTACCAACAACATTATAAACACGTTATAAACATATTTACAACTTAGTCTAGTTTCAAAACCCATGAACACCATAAATGGGTCGTTTACCCATTTGACGCTATTTTCGTCCAAATACAACTTCACAATTTGCTGAAACTTACACCTGCCCATTTACACATTTTAACAAAAGCAAGACCATCAAAACAAAATGTATCAAGAGCCAAAAGGAAAGGGACTTCTAAGCCTCTAAAAGCCAAAACTAGCCATTCATCCATGAATGACCTAATACCTTCAAGTCTTGCAAAATACAGCTTCAAGCTCTGTCAAGTCTTTCAAATCAACCACACTAGTTCCTTCTTCCGGAACTACCTATAAAACAGTAAACAACTAAAATATAAGTAAAGGCTTAGTGAATATACTTGCATACATGTATGAATACGAAGGAGGGCAAAGTACAAGGACTTTCACATGTAACCTATGGCATCGTCATGTCACATTTACATATTCACCTTGCACACTAACATCACATATATGGATCCATATAAGCTAAACAACATAATCATGATCATCTATCGAGGTTCTTAGACACCGGAGGTTCTTAGGCCTTAATAGATCAACTATCGGGGTTCTTAAGCCCCGGAGGTTCTTAGGCCTCAACAAATACTATGCCCCACATGGGATAACGCCGCATCAATTACCACACATGGACAAATAAACTTCAACATGGTGGTCGACACCACCATGGACAAAAGGCTTCAATATATGTGGTCAATTGATCCAACATATACATAAAGGTATGCAAATATACTCACCTCCTCCGCAAAAGGACAACAATGCTAAAATGAATAAGCACAAGCAAGCTTCAACCTATAATCATATCATAAATGCATAAGCCTACATTCACAACTTGACTAGCTCAACCTAGTCATACTCAATCACTAGCCTTTTCTAAACCCAAAACCCAACCTATTTGCCATTGAGTTACTTTCATCTTTATCAACATCATTAGGTAGTTCATCATACCATTTTCATCCACATTTCAATAACTAGTAAAAATTCATCTTTTCTCATTAACTAAGATTTGCACATGAATTTATCAATTTTATAATCAAACACATCGTATTGCTCAATGACAACTAGGTTAACTAAGGAATTGGGAAAGATTAACCATAATTCATATTCTACCAAAACCCCCCAAAATTGGTTCACTCCATGAACCCTAAATTCAAAAGAATTATGAAAGCTAAATTAGGGGAAATCAATACCTCAATAATGGAAGACAATAGATTAGGGTTTTCAATTCACAATTCCTTTCTCTTTTTCTCTCAATTTTTGGCCACCACCACAACCCACAAACCCTAACTTTTTAATTCTTGAATAAAGATTATTTGATGGTGATGATTATTATGGATGTTTCTTATCCTTGAATTTGAAGGAATTTAGCTTGATTTTGAGAGAATGAAATGAAATGCATGTAGAGAATGAAAAAGAAGAAGAAGATAATGGGTGGAAGAATGATTCATCACAAGTGAGATGGTTGGCACATCAGGGGCTTGCCACACCCTCTTCTCTTTTTGTAGGTATTTTTACCCGTCATCCGTTAAAGTTCCAACTAAATTAACCTTATATCCAAAAATAAAATACTAGAAAATTAATTAAATGTCAAAACTATGAAAAAGGGTTAATTTCTTTACCTTAAAATATTTGGGGTGTTACATATTGGAACATGTTTTATTTTTATCATTCACATGTGAAATGTTGTAAAAACATATGTTGTAGAAGAAATTTTTTTTCAAAACCTTATATATAGCCGTTTGTCACATGTGAACAAATTCATTCACAAGTTCATAAAAGGTTAATTTGAAGGTTTTTTGAAAAAAATTCTTCTACAACATATATTTTTATATCATTTCACATGTGAATGAACAAAAAAAACATATAAAAAAATATATAATTTAAGAGTTCTCATGGTTTTTACAAAAAAAATGGTTATTAAAATAAGGAAACTATTAACACTTCGGTGAGAACAGTCTTAAAATAAGAACGGTGAGAACACTTAAAAAACATCATTTTGATGCATTAAAAGTCCATATAACTAACATAGTGCATAACTAATTATCATTATTTAAGTGTCTAACAACACATTGATCCGTCAAAATTGAAAAAATCACGTTTTTTGGTGGATGCATCATTTTGAAGAATATGCATCCAAGATGGATGCACAAAACAAAAAACATGATTATCTTGATTTTGACAGGCCAATGTGTTGTTATACACTTAAATAATGATAATTAGTTAAACACTATGTTAGTTTTATGGACTTTTAATGCATCAAAATGATGTTTTTTAAGTGTTCACACCGTTCTTATTTTAAGACTATTCTTATTTGATTGTTCATATATATATATATATTTTTCGGACCCGGCCAAACACCCCATATTTGTCATCGGACTCGAGTTCTTCTGATGAGGTGGAACGGTTAGTTAACATTTTCACAATTGCGCATCATGCGTGTTTTAGATTGTAGTTTCATGTTTTATTTTGTTGTTTTAGTTTAGTATTGTATTAGTTTTAATTTATTAAATAAAAGTTTTAGTTATTACTTGAATAAAATAAAATAGAAAAAAGGTGGGGAGAGCCGAGGAGGTACTCTTTGCAATTAGGGAGCGGGCGGGATGGAGAAAAAAACCGGGGAGGGTAAGAGAATAACAATCGGAGTAAAAATCAATTAATGCATGTTCAATCAATCACCATTCTGTTACGAGTATTAAGTAATAATAATAGTAATATTAAATTGTGTACACGATGATCCAAGGTGGAGGTGGTGCAATCGTTAATAGTTGTCTGAAATAAGTTGTGTATTGAAAACGTATAGGAGAGTATGATTATATCTAGTTGTTTACTATTCTAGAAAAAAAAATCAGTTTTTGTGCTAAAGGATACGTATTAGAAACTGATATCAATAATGAAACCTCAAAAGATATTCGGTGGGGGTGGTTAATCACCACAACTTCAAAAGTTGTGAGTGAGAAGTGAGAACTGGTTTAGAATATGCCCTAAGCTCAAGGTCATTAACCAAACAATTTTTAAAGGAATTCAGGTAAACCATAAACCAATGACACACCCTCAATCTAGTCTTTCATGAAAGAGCAAAAAACCGAAGCCCATATACTTGGTAAACCGTTGTTTGTTTAAGATTGAGCCAAAAACTTGTTGGCGAAGAAGAAGAAACCGTCGGGAGTACTGATAAAATAAACAGGGCCTGATAAGCCTACTAAGACCAGTCATGCATTTCTTAACCAAAAAAAAAAAAAAACACCTACTACCAAGGGTTGTCTTTTCTCAATATCAGCTCATTTAGCAATCTGACTAGAGCATTCACCCCCATCATTTTCTCTTGTGGAAATCTAATTCGAGCCTTCCCCCCAATTATCAGCTACTATTGCCACTAGGCTCGAGTTTTTCCCCCAATCATTGGCTCCCGTGGCCACTAAACTTGAGCCTTCACCCGAACCATCGGCTCTAGGGGTCATCTGACATGGATCTCTAGCCCAGTTATCGCTTCCTGTAGGAATCTCACTTGAGCCTTCATTGGAAGTGTCAACTCCTGCACATACCTGAATGGGAATCTTAGTCGGTTCATCCTCCCAATTTTGAGAGCCTGCAGGCTCACCCCAATTATTAGCTGGTGTCGATTCATCCTCCCAACTTTGAGATCCTGCAGGCTCACCCCAATTATCAGCTGGTGTTGAGACTCCGTCCCAATCATTACCTTCCGGTGGTATACAGTTGTTAGTGCCCCAGTCATCAAAACTTGTTTGCGCTGCACCATTCCAACTGTAACTGTCGTTATAATTCTCGTTTTTGAGTGCCACGTCTTGTATTTCTTCTTTCTGTGGGAGAAAGCAACCTTTATATGAATCGTTGTCGGCACAATGCCACAACAATTTATTCCAGTGATCATCCTGCCATGTTAGTACAAATTAAAGCATAAGCATCAACCAACACAAAATAGCTTTGCAGCTACCATGAAACTACCAAATACTGGATTCATTATTCAGTCAAGGAAATTAACTGACTACTTGTATTGAAACACCCTTAAATTTGACAAAAATTGGTTAGAGTTATTATCCATCTACAAGTTTGACTGAGCAATCCACATTTGCTCGCAAGAAAAGGTGGCATAATGGGTGAATCAGTCAGATTAGGCAATGTGAGGTAGGCCATAAACAACATTCATTCTGTGTCCAAAAAATTATACGGAGTAATACATTCTTAAGGTAATTAGAGTATCAAGTATGTTTACAAGTAGGCGAATTTCACTAACTTTTTAAATAAGCGACTTGGAAGGCTCTATGCATTGAAAACACATTTTGAATAAAATTAGACCTCTTTGACATTTGCACGATTACCTTTTGAAGCTACTTTGACCTATTTGACCCATTAGAGATAATACATAACCCAAATCAAACAATTCACAAGCAAATGGTCAAAAGTTCCAACTGTATCTACAATTTCAAGAATCTCTACCCAATTTTATGTTGTGAAGCAGTGTATTTGACCACAAACACAAATTAACTTTTAGGGGCAATAACAGGGCATCAATTGGGAATGTAGAAGTCAGATTCAAAATCACCTTGCAAATAATATGTGGGTTCCCAACAGCAATCAGTAAAGATCTGGCTCGCGTAATGGCAACATTAAATCGCTTAGGATTACTCAAAAATCCCAATAAATGCCTCTTATCAGTCTCATTATGTTTTATAGTTGACCGAACAGTAGATACGATAATCACTTCCCTTTCTTGTCCTTGAAATGACTCCACTGTGCCAACCTTTATCTCTGACCCAACAAAAGTTTCAAGTGCATTGCTAATTTTCAAAACTTGCTGCCTATACGGAGTTATCACCCCAATATCTTGACACTTAACCCCCTTCTTCTCTATCAAATCAATAATTATCTCAACTACCTCACTTGCTTCAATTCTATTAAACCATGACGGGTTGTTGCCTTCTCTCTCATCAACACCTTGAACACCTAAAAATATGACCGGGAATTCCGGGTTTGGGAGGATGTCCTTCCAAGTTAATGGGTGCAATGTATCATCTTCTTTGCACGAGATCAATTCTCCTTCATAGAATAGCTCTGAAGGAAGAGATAAAATATGTTGATGGCATCGATAATTTCGAACCAATTTAGTCACATAATTTTGATTACCCTCATTATAAAATGTAGACTCACAAAGTCTCTCCATGTATGACTTCCCTAGGCCATAACTTTCAGCATCTTTAGAAGAAATTACTGGCCCTAGCTGCATATGATCCCCAGCAAGAACCACCACCGTATCCCGTCTATAAAAATGAGATATCGGGATCATTGTTTCAGGCTCTGATGCTTGGGCTGCCTCATCTAGAAATATATGAGTAAAATAGCCCGTTTTGAGACCTTCTGCATAGAGAAGAGAAGCACTTACATATGTTGATATAATAATTCTATACCTTACGAATTGTTCAAATATAGGACAGCTGAAGCCCATTTCTTCCTCATCAATTAAACAAAACTCAAGAAACTCAGATTTTATATCACTTATCGCACGGGATGGTGCATTAAGCCTCATTATGTTGTCTTTCCGAATTTCGACGGCAGTTTGCATAACTAATTTCTCTAGGATATGATCTGCTGCACTATTTGATGGTGCACAAACAAGCATCCGGGAAGTCCTACGAGTTTTATACAACTGAAGAATAGCTTCAGTAAGAGTAACAGATTTACCAGTACCAGGTGGACCATGAATAACATATGGTGGGCCACCTTTGCAGCCAAGGATCATCTCAACTGAATTTAATTGCTCCTCATTGAGATCACAAGAGATTGGAACTAATGGGCATGTTTCTATGTGTCTCTGTTTTGAAGAGAACTCCGGGAAGAGAAATTCGGTATCAAGCTTTCCAGAAGCTTCTATTGCTTGGTAAGTTCTTTTCATATTCAGTCGATTGTACCGGAATTGTACATCAAATAGACTACCTTCAGGATAGTAAGAACGGAAATCGTCATGGAATGATAGGTGAACTTCTTCAGACTCAACACGGGAGATATATCCCTGTAAAAGAAGCGGACCTACTTCAAAACCTTTATAGATAACATTAAAGCTTACCTCAACATGTAAATGACCGGGAAGATGACATTAAAAAATAAAATCAGCAGAAGATGTACGTAGCAAAATGGCAGGTTATGTTAACATGAATGCCTATTTGTCCCAGGAAAATTGCCGTTATTTTAATTAAAACATAGTGTTATAATAACAAAACCTATGTCGTTGTGATTGATATCTTGAATATAGCAACTTTAAGAACTGTATGCATTCACAATACACTCTGATTTCAACTCAGCTGATCTTTTTGTCGACTCGCTATAGTGTTAAAATAACAAAACCTATGTCGTTTTGTGATTGATATCTTGATTAAAGCAATTTTAACAACTGTATGCATTCATAATACACTCTGATTTCAACTTAACTGATCTTTTTGTCGACTCGCTGTCTTAGAAGCAATAATTTTATCCCTAGACCCATTAGAGACTAGAAAAACAAAAAGATTTAATAATCAAAACAATCAACCTGTTCAAAACTAAATGTGTGACTCGAAATTGCCATATACCTAATACATGTGCTTAAAATAATATATCAGAAACTTCATCTTCTAGACTAATGTTACTTTTTTTATATAAGCAATGATCATTTGTTTTTATCGAGTGAAACAAACCATATACAGAAGGCCATTGTGTTCACTTTGCGATACAGGCTTCACAATAATGTCATCTCCAACAACAAGTGACGGCCTTCTCTCAGCCAGTCCTGGGACTTCAAGTGTCAGAAACCTGTTGTTCCTTTCCTTAAAAGTGACACTTTGCATGTCGTATGCTCTCATATCATCCTGCACACACACACACACGCACATCAAAAAGTAACTAAGCAATTTTCAGTCTTAGATAAAAGAAAAAACTAGTATGATTCATTAAATCCCAAAGTCCACAATCAGATGTTACCTCCAATTTAATTTCTTCCACATTTAGCAAGGTTTTAAAGAATGGAACATAATTCTTCTTGCTTAAACCTTCCATTAGCGCATCAGGAATTCCCTTACTTTCAATTACATCCCTTATATGCTTGGGAATCCGATATTCAGGAAGCTTGTTTCTGTATGGTCGACTATTAGCCTTTGCAGGACGAGAGCCTCTAAGAAATTTCACCCCTGCATTATCACCTCCAGGTGAATATATTCTTGGAACCAACGGTGTCTTTCTATTTGGCCTATTATATGGTTTATTAGAAGCCAACGACCGTGAGATCTTATCTTCAGCCATGATAAAACCCATTCTTTCAATAGTTTCCTCCTCCAATCTAAAGTGTACTGCAGTAGAGTGCAGACCCTTGCTCTTTGCTTTACATGATAGCCAAATGGTAAGGGTTCTATCAGGTTTCAAAGTCCTGTCCTCCAAACAAAACGACTCTACAAACGATTTGATGTATTCCTGATCTGAATCAGGTGAAGGAGGTTCCATCAGTGACAAAGTAAAAGATTTCTCTGGTTTGGAGTCATATATTTCGACTGAGGATATAGTCACTGGCTCAGTGGTCGTGTTCTTGATTGTGATTGGATCAAATACAGTTTCACCCACAGACACAAATCGAGGTTTATTTTCCAGTAAAGGAAATGGAACTGATATGAAGATTGGGCCCTCGTTCTCTGGATCATAGTTATAGAAAGACCCGTCGTTTGCAAAATCCACATTACCAATATCTCCAACGGCACTGATTACAGACCTTGTTTCATCATCATTATCAACTGAACCCATTATTGAATATTGAGAATGAAGACCTACGAATTTCGATTCAAATATCAAATGATTAGTAAATAACTATGAAATACTCATAAATAAAACAGGTCAGCTTTACCACTTCCAAAATCCAAATATGATTATTATTATAGGGCCATCAAGGGGACTCTTGATACTACCTTCTATATCTATATCTATATATATACTACCTTATAAAGCATTTACCCCCTCTCATTTATTCATTAGTTTGAATTCCATCGCCTAATATACCTATAATAACCTTACTGAAATTATTTTATAACATACATCTCTCAACCCTTAATATAACTAAACAACCTCCTTTTATATCAATTACTTTTACACTAATAACCGCCACTGCCGCCAACACCACCCGTCGCCGCCTCCTATTGCCTCCGCGCGGGCATATGACTAGTATACCTATGATACCCTTAATAGAGTTATTTATTCAACATACATCCCTTAATCTTTATAATAACTACAATACCTTCTTTTATATTAATACCCACGCCACTACCGCCGCTACCACCACCCTCGTCGCCATCACCATCGCATCGCTCGGGCATATGACTGGTATATATATAGTATATTCGTACATCATAAGGGTATTAAGACTAGTATAATATAATAACCAATTTACCAATGAGTTCACACACATATATTTCTAAAAAAATTTCAGCTAGGGATATTTTTAAAAAGGCTTGTTAACTACTGGTCCTAATTATGCAGATAACTAAAACATTTATTACAAAATTAATCAAAAGTAAGCAAAATGGACTAAAAATAAACAAAAAAAAAAAAAGACCTGAGTTGCAAATGAGAGGATGCGCCTTAATTAACTAGATCGATCGGGGCCCTAATCGCATACTCACATAGTAGTAATTGGCTTGTTCATCATCTGGGCTGATTTTTTTTTTTTTTTTTAAGAAATTAATAGTAGTAATTTAAGGGAATTTTAGGGTTGGTTGTGTAGAGTGAGAGTGATAGTGGAGTGAGTAAATGGGGGTGGTTTTGGGGAAACTCGACGACACACTCTTCCTCCGCCTTTTTATTATTCCAGATATTTCCTTCTGATGGGCATTTTCCTTTTCAATATGGGAATTTCGGTTATCTACAATGTATGTGTTACACGTTTATACATTGTGCATTAAAATATGCATTTTTATTATAGATAGTTAAAATATGTTATAAATATATCCCTCCTTTTTCAAAATACATGTAACAAATAACAAAAACGGTTTGAATATTAAAATAAGAAAATCTAAAAAATTAAAGAAAAGTAACAATAAAATTCAATACACCATCAAAATAACTAAAAATTCTAATGACATAATCCATAATAAACTAATGGCCTATCATACATATTAGAGTTATATCCATTATTAGAAAAATCATCTCAAACATGTCATCATCATTTTCAGTATTGTTACAGTCTTTATCATCCAGATTAAAATCTGGATTCAATTTCGTTTTTGATGAAATGTTGTCCTCGTGATTTTCCTCGTATTCATCTTCGTCCATGATACTTACATGATTATCATATGAAAAAAGTGACCATTAAGGTCAATAATGTAAGTTAAAAGTCAATTAGTATATAAAATAACTAAACTAAAATCTCATTCATATTAATGTTATACAACCAAAAACGTTTATAATGCAAATAGATTATATCCTAGAAATACAAAATCAACATACTAACAAATGTTCATTTTAACTATTTAAAAGTTATTTCTTTTTCAACTCGGTTAAAAACAAAATATAATAAAAGTTACAAATACAATCGAAAACACTTACAAAAGAGGAGAAATAATATAATCAATAAATATAGCAAAAAATTGTTACCCGCACAATACAGCTTCGGTCGTGGCGACGACGATGTGGTTGGGGGTGATTGTAGCGTTGAGTGATGTAGATAATTGATGTTAAAGTAATTAATGTAAAGAGTTAATGTATATATTTTTAAAAATTAAGGATTGGTAGTGTAATTTAATCATTAATGTTATTAGGGTAATGTAGGTAAAAATATTTTAAGAGGTATTAAGTGAAAATTTAACATGTTTTTCAACACTTCCAAAGATAAAATTGTTACGAGTATTTTTTTTATAATAAAATATAAAATTTTCTTTTTTACTTTAAAATCGCAAATGTCATATTTACATATTTTATATGTTTTACAACATAATGGTAGACAAATGGACAACAAGCTATGTCGCCACCCATTTTTAAATAGCAAATCTTATCTAAGTGTAAACAAACCCTTGATTCCTTTAGTACCACCACCCCCTTGATGTTTTTTTAACTTATTTCAAATTACATAACAAATTAAAATACACTAAATAACCCTATTCTTTTTCTTAGGATAAGAATGGTAGTGGTTTATAGTTATAGCTTGAGATTTTAGTAGTATAAAAGAATAAACATAGTTATTTTATAAAAGTGGAACATATCGATTACAGTATTTAGGTCATTTGTTATTTTGTTTAGTGTACCACCTAAATTTAGCTCTATACCATCAAATTTGTTATTTTGTTTAGTATACCACCTAAATTTAGTTGTATACGATCAAATATGTTTTAAGATGTTGTACTGTATAATATAAATGAAACATATTTAATGATGTACAACTAAACTTTAAACGGCCTACAAATCACCGCCTCAAGTCAAAGGCTAGTTCAAATAGCTTATGATTGTGAAGCATATATAAACCATAAGCTACATAATATCTTTAGTAGTAAGCTCTGACAACTTGTTGTTATAGTTAAACATATACGGGTAATCATATACAGAATACAAACATAATATTTGATTAAAACTTATGTGATTTAATTAAGATATCCTATTAATCACTTATACATTCTTTTCCCCAAGATATTAGGTCATGTAGTTATGGTTAAAAAAGATTTTATATTTATGTAATTATATTAATGCTTGTTTACTTTAAAATAATGTGATAATAAATGTATAAAGAGTAAGTTACGCGAATGACACTTAGGTTTGCATGAATTTAATTAATCTGCCATAAGTCCATAACTTTTTAAAAAATAGTCAACTTAAGTTGTAACATTAGCACAAAGATTTTATTAATTTATGTCAAACTGGATATAAAATGGTAGCATACTTCTCAAAACTAGCATGTTGTGAAAGGCCTATTAAACCTACTAGTTTGAAAAGTATGAAATCAGCCAACTCGCTATGTTTTTAGTTCAGTTTGACGGTTTATAATGATTTGATGGAGAATTTTTATAAAACTAGTGATTTGATTATTTGTTTCTATGGTTAAATCTTTTTATTCAATTACAAGGTTTGAAATTAAACAATAAATGTGATATTAGAAAGATTAACCTCCATATGATGGTGAAATTAAACTTTTCTTTTATTGTTTTTTTACTTGATGTTCATTTATGATACTTCAAAGTTGCATGAAACCAGGGCTAACTCTAAGACCATCTCCATCCACAACCCAATCCAACTGTACTATTCATTATAATACTAATTTCTCTTTCTTACTCAAGCCAACCCAACCAAATCCTCTTTTTTACATTCACATTAACAACCCAACCAAACTATTATTTTAACATAATTAATATTATTTAAAATATATCTAAAAATTATGTATTTTAGATTTAAATCTACTAACATTATATCTACGTGCGTCATTCAAAGTAAAAATAAAAAATTGTAATGTACATATTACATACTTTAAAAGATAATGATACATTATATAAAGAAATATGTATTTTATATTTTTTTTAAAATTTATATATTGCACATATATCTTTGCAACAACTTCAATTATATAAAAATGAATTTAAAAATTTAAAAAGAAAAAAGATAATAGATGCAATTGTGTGTAAACCTGTGCCGAGTTTCAGTGGGTGAAGATACCAAAGTTGGCTCAAGTTGGTTGGCTTCAATTTGTTTAATATTTATCCTTTCACCTTTATGGCCAACCAAGCAAGAATTGAGTTACCGATGGGGATGGTCTAAAGGGGTGCAGAGGGTGCAACCGAGCCGAACCCATTTCCTTAGAGGGCCCACTAGAAAAATCGAAAAGAAAAAATATGCAGGTCTAAGTTGAAGCTTTAATGGAGGTATTTGTTCTTTCAAATAAAGAAGATGAAGCCTTGTGTATTCTTTTTATTTATATAACCAATTGTCACAATAACCCCCTATACTTATGCAGAGTTACAAGTTGAACCTCTAATAAAATGATTTAACCAACTTCAGAGTAATCTTGAATATGTAGTTTAGCATTTTTTTCAATTACATTGATTTTTTCAATTTGATGTTCGATATTATGAATGAAACTTTGTTTTGACTAGGAACGACATTTGTTATCGTTGTATTATGTTTTTATTTTCTTTTTTGACTTATTATTTTAGGGGGCACCTTTTATGTTTGAGCCGGGTCATTAATTATTTTTACATTTTCGGAGACGGCACTGCATGAAACTTTGATTCTGCATGTACGATGATATAAAAGACAGCATAAATCGACCTAGCTATTATGATTTAGATTGTCATATCTATCGAGCTTTTTTATAGCACAATCCTACAAAGTCACGTATTAGTGGAATCATGAGGAAAACCACAGTTCTTGGTACAGACCAGAAGCTCCACAAAAAGAACTACTCGTAATTATGTTGATCCAAAGACTAACAGCTATCCCATCACACGTGGTAGTTGAAATCATTTTCTCTGTACAAAGACTTTCCTTTGCAATTTACATGGAAATCATATGTTGGAATCCTTGCATACAAAAAGCCATTTCAGAATTTGTTTGTCCCATTGGAGATGCTCTTAGAAAGAAAGAGATTTCATCTCCAAATTCTAGAAAAGGAAATTATATTTATACTGTACCTCGATCTCTAAACCAAGAGCGTTTGATTCCAATGAAGCTGGATGCCTCTGTTTCTTATATGCCAAAAAAAGCTCCTTGGTTTCCCTCTTAAAACCATTAACTGATTTCCTTACCCAATTTCTATCTAGTGAAGACCAATACCAATGTTTCAGATGCTGATAATACTAATTTAGTTGTCGTTTCCCCTCTAAAACCTGATCATAATTGTAGAAATATAAGAATTCTGAAGGAAATAGAACGTGTTAACTATATAAAATGCCATGGTACTGGTTGAGCCAGAATAAGGCTCGTATCTAAGCCACACAACCAGTCACAGCCACTACTAAAAGTCTAAAAGGTAGGATTCAAGTTTGTATATGCTTATATAGATATAGAAATAATTAAATAAATAAAAAATATTGATTATGTAAATGATCCATTTGCTTAAGCAAATTGAGTTCTTAGTCAAGACACAATCAATTTGCTAATGGATTTGTAGAGATATGTATACAGTGTAGGAGTAATTGTTATTGGTTGATTGTTAATGTAGTTGTTAATTTCTTTTATTAGTTTTAACCTACTTGTATATATAGGCTTCTTGTATTCATATTATGAATATAATTTTCAAACTCTCTTGAGTTTCACAGGATTAAATCAAAACCTGTCTGCTTGAACCAATGGGTCAAATGAGACCAAAATGTTACTCGTTGACATGATGTTGACTTCGTTAGCTGATATGCTTAGATAGGCTGCTGAATTGATGTCTGGGCTGTACATTTATTATTGAACCCATAGAGATCTCGTACACTCATCTTTAAATGTTCATCAGATTGTCTATCCATGCTATGGTCTAGTTCCTAAATTTAATCAGAATTGATGATTCGGAGGAAACAACACTACATGAAGTCTGATCTAGAGTTCCATACCTGCTATATACTACTCAAAGTCAAAGATGAATACAGGAACACGAACAAAAAACAGCAGGTATACGGCAGTGAGAGTGATAACTGTTTTTAGCACCAGATTGGTGGGATCGCTGCTCTTCTCTGATGTAGATGGTTTCAGTTCAGATGCATTGTTGGCAGGTCTTGGATTGGTGATTGGCGATGGAGGAGGAGGAGATTGGGGACGATATGGGGGAGGAGGAGATTGATGAGCATCAGAAACTGCAACAGTTAAAAAGCATTTTATGTTAACAAAATCCAATGAATGGAATTCATTGGCAAATGTATGATACGCAAGGTTAATATAATTGATTCCATGAGACAAAAAATCAAAGCTAAATCACATATAATACAGGAATGAAGTCAAATATGTATGTTGGATTAAGTTTACCACATGCTAGAATCTCTGCTTAAAATGTAAAGTTTATCGCATAGGTGTATGAATGCTTATATTAGTTAATAGACGCGCTGCAGATGCTAAAACAAGACTAGTTAAGTGTTTAAGGACTTTCAGTTAAAGTTGTTAAATTTTAAACAAAATATATTCAACAAAGAATGAGTAGCTCAGTCAGGAAAGAAACTAGGATAGTAGATAACCTGAACGTGATGGTGGGGGAGGCGGCCTCAAAGTGGGGCTGACGAGAGGAGGCAGAGTTGGGGACTCTGAATCAAATACATACATAATAAGAGCAATATAAGTAAAACCATTTGAACACGATAATAATTACAATAAAGGGACTTTCATATACTTGATGGTTTTAGCAACAAAAACAAGAGACAGATTTGGCCACACAAGATAGAAACTACTAATAAGAGAATTTCACTTCACAGTTCACAGGCATGAAAAAAAGAACTGGCCTAATAGCAGACGGATCAATATTCGAACAGTATATTGTAGTCCCCTGGCTAAGCAGTAAGCACATACATATACATTATGCATACTCTGATTATATCTTATATTCTTATTCCAATGTGTGCTTTTTTCCAAGAGGCATATCTGAATCTGTTACATTCACTAGACAACAGACTTTAGCAGTTTAGCCTCATTACGATATTCATGGTAAACATTATTAGTACAAACACCAAAATCGAAACAATATTAACATATAAATGAGTAAATGAGTCATTCACCTAACCTAATCTGTAAATGAGTAAAATTGATACAAAATGCATCATAAATTCATATAATTATAAATACAAAAATTCTATAGAACTACCTGATCAGTAAAATTGATTTAACCTAAAACGTTACTACCTGAATTCTCCACCAAAATTTGAGTAAACTCCATCTAAAATTAATCAGGAATTCATAATCTCAGCTTCTCTAAGGTACAACACCACAATACTCTTAATTAACTATAATTTCTCATAAAATTAATTTGAAATCACAATTTCCCGCCCAAATTTCTGAAAACCTATGGTAAGTCAATTAGCTAAACCTGATATCGAAACCTAACGATTAATCCTGATTCTACACAATTCGCAATATCTGATTCTACGCAATTCGCTTAATACTTCCACAAGCTTCTAGAAACTTCCAGAATCGAAACTTATAATAATTAAATTAAAGCGAAAAATCAGCAAAAATTCATTAAAACGAAAAAGGAAAGAAGGAAAAGCATAAAAACCTGAACAGACAGATTGAATAGATGAATTAGTGGTGGAATTAGTGGCTGTAGAACAGAGATCTGATAACGAAAGGATTTTAGAAGCATTAAGAGGAAAGCCGAGAATCGACGTCTGCCGAACCAGATAACATAAACACTCCGCCTCGCCGGATTCAAAAGCTTCGGTGAAAACATCACAGCATTGAGGTGTAGGATCTTCGAAGAGGTTGTTTGGCGGTTCTGATATGTACGGAAGACATGGAGAGAATGCGATCACTGAGTCTGCGCAACCTCCGTTCGACGGCGGAATTGCTACCGGAGTTGATTCGCCGGTGGTTATTGAAGTAAGTAACACGACGGTGAGGAATGTTATTAGGTAGTTTGCGGTGGTGGTTGTTAGGGTCATGGCTGTTTGATTGATTGATGATTGGCGGTTATTTGAATTTTGACTTATTTCTTTTGAGTCAACGTGATATGATGAGATGCATATATATAGCATGTGTATGTGTATGTATATGCATGGGCGAGGTGGCACTCAGCTAAGATAGTCTATTGGGCGATTACAAACTAAGATAGAAACGCAGACTTCGCTGGTATTGAATGGAATCTCATTTCAGTATTTCACAGCATGTTTTGTTTACATAATGGAATTCAGATTTCATCAAATCACTTGTTTGGTTATCCTTCGAATTCCACCATATAAAAAAATTCAAAATTCTTTAGCAAGTTATATGAAAAGTTTTAAATTTCAAATAGAATTCAAAATTTGTTAAAAACAACTTTTTAAGTTTATTATTATGTGATTATATCATTTGTTATATAATTAATTTATAATTAACAGTGTATTTATTTATTATTTTTTTATTATTATGTGTTAAAAATAATTTTATTGTTAATAACTATTTTTTGGCAATAAATTGTAATTTTATTATAATTTACTAACTAATTAACCCGGGTTCAACCCGAGCTTATCAATAAAAGTTTTGTGATATTATTAAACTTTAACAAGAATTTGGAGATGACAAGTAAGTTATTTTTATAAAATGATGATGTAATAACAATTGTTTTTATTTAATATATACAGGCTTCTTGATAATATTAGGACGGATAGAGATATAACAATTGTTTTTATTTAATATATACAGGCTTCTTGATAATATTAGGACGGATAGAGATGGTGATACTATTTTTAAAAATTGATATATAGTTATTTAAAAAAAACAATTAAGATAATTATATTTTAATTTACATTGGACTTAGGCTTAAAAGGAAATAAATCATAAATCAATTAGAAAATGATTTAAACTTTAAATAGGATGATGTCGTAAATCAAGAAAATAAAAAAGAAATAATTGATATAAATAAGTTTGATAATGACAAATCAGCATTATTTTAAAAATAATAATGTCATAAAAATCTTGTTTTATTTATATAAGAGATTACTATTTATAAAATATTATTATTATTAAAAATATTTTAATTTATCAAAAGTTATTTATTTTAGAAAAAAAGTAGTTTATATAAATTTTTTTATTTTATAAAAATTATTAATATTACATAAACTATCAGTAATATTTAAATATTATTGTTATTATAAAATAATATTACCATTAATGATTGTTTTCTGGAAATTGTATTTTATAGAAATTATCATTATTTTATAAAATTTAATTATTACTTTTTTAAAAATATTTTATTTTATAAAATAGTTATTTATCTAATAAAAAATGGTGTTAATTTATAAAAATTATACTATTTTATAACAAATTATTATTTTATATAAAACTATAAATTTTAATAAAATATTTATTATCTTATAAATACTACTAATATTAAATTTATAACTATACATTAATTAATTATTATTTTTATTTATATTTTAAATTCCATTTCATTTCGGCCCAACCAAACATGGATATATTGTAATTCATTCAAATTCAAATTTCATCAGATTCCACTTTATTCAGATTTTCATTCTTTCAAGTTCTAATTCCTTAGACGGATTCCAGTTCCTTTAAAAACATTATGCGAACCAAACGACCCCTAAGTTCATCACATTTTTGCTTGTTATGTCATTGAGCCACGGTAAGTTTTGTAAGATCATATCAAAGACGTAAATGGAATTCGTCTAATAACTCTGGTAGTACAACTGTACAAGACAATTATTTTCGATAACAACATTTAAATTTAAAGTGAAATGATTTGTAATGAACTTTTAGAAAGAATTCTTTATTGTAAGTATGCATCACATGTTATATAATAAAACGTTAAAGTAGTGTTCAATATTTTAGCTATTATATATATATACTATACTATTTGAATAGCTTGTGAATAGTGTTCAATATTAAAGTAGTGTGGCGAGTTACTATTCGTCCATGCTAAATTCCGTATCATTATTCGAATTTTGTCAAATCACATTTGGTTCGGGTATTCTAATATGAGTTACTTCTTGGTTTTTCCCATAGGTTTTTTCTTTCGGGTTTTCAAATAATTATATTGAAAACGTTTATTCCTTTTCTTTTTTTTTTTATAAATAATATCCAAATTTTACCACATTAAATCCCTTTCAGGTTTAAAATTACGGACTATTGGTTTCTTACATATTTTTTTCTTTTGGGTTTTCAAATAGTATATCAAAACTGTTTTTTGTTATTTATTTTATATGTCAAAGATTTTAACAGATATATACAGCGATACATCATCAATAACAAAACATATTCGTTTCCAGGTTTATAAACAATATATTAAAAGCTTCTATTTTTTAAATTTTTTTTTGTGATATTGTCTTTGATTAACTATATATTTTATATGTCAAAGTTTTTAATAAACATAAATCATCAATAACAAAAGGTAATTAAAAAATGAAACCGCGCAATGTGCAGACGGAAACTGTTGTGGTTTTGACCTTAAATAAATCTATATTTGATATGACAAACTTTTAAACAAACCTATACATGATAGAATATTTGTTAATCAACGCAAGTATACTAAATAACACAAACGTTTGTCTCAGTTTTACCCAAACCGATTCCATACAAAGCTCCACCCCCTTCTCTCCTCTCTAAAGGAGTAGTAAAAATTGGTCTATTAGCACATTGATGACTTTCACAAACCAGTCCATCAACGCATCAGTGAAATCACATATGCTACGTATTATTCTACTAGATTAGACCCGTTCGCTACCCCATTTCCCTTTTTTAGGTGGCCTCTTAGGGTGTGACATGGTGCCACATGGCGTAAGTTCTTTTTCCCCAGGAAATAAATTTTATAAAATTAAACAGGTGCTTGGTTGGGGGTATTATGAGGTAAGGAATGGGAAAGACAATGATTCATCATGTTTGGTTAAGGGTAGGTAATGCAATCATTAATGAATAATGGGCAATGGGCCATTACTTAATAAATTTGAGGGAATGGTAATGATATCTCACTCAATTCCTCACCACCACTTGTCACCAACACCACTACCACCATCATATGGTCGTCACCACCATCCAGCACTTGCCGCCACCTCCATTACCACCCGTCACCACCACTTCCACCACCACCTGTCACCGCCTAGTGTCACCATTATCACATGCCACAAACACCTGCACCACTATCACCACATGCTACCACCACCACAAGTCACCATCACACCACAACCACAATCTATCACCGCCCGTTGTCGCCACACCATCACCACCACCTGGCACCACCACCATTGTATGTCGCCATCGCTACCACCACCACGAGCGTTTGTCACCACTACCATCTCCACCACCGTAACCACCACTTTTTGCCACCACCAGTACTACCTCTCAGTATCTTTCCGCCACCACTTTTCAACACCAACACCACTTGCCATGATTATCACCACCACTTGTTCTACTGATGTTGTCAGCGCTACCAACTTTCCTACTCCTACCACCACCACCTTTTTTGCATCTGCCACCGCCACTATCTATTCTAGTGTTGCCACCACGGCACCACCAACTACCTCCATTATTACCACATGTTTTGTATAATTACAATGATAATGATTCATGTGTATTAACCAACCAATATAAATGCAATGATATTATCATTCTTTAGTATCATTTGCATTCTCTTTCTCTTTGACTTTCCCAATTCCCAATTTAAACCAAACATTTTGATAAAATTTTATAATAAGAATGATTTCTATAAAACTATAATTGCCAAAAAATAATCATTAATAGTCTTAGTTTTTTAGTAATAATAATAACAAAATATTAATAGTTTATAAATTATCAATAGTTTTTCTTAAATAATAAAATTTGTATATACTAACATTATTTTTTTAAATAAATACTTTTTGATAAAGTAAAATAGAATTTAAAATAATAATAAACTTTTATAAGTTACTAGTAAATTTTAATGAAATTATAAGTTATTGCCACAAAAATAATAATAACAAAATTACTTTCAATACTTAAAATAATAATAAGAAGAAGAAAGAATACACTTTAAATATAAATTAACTAGTTTTTTGACTGGGGCGTTTAAAGTTTTTTGACTGGGACGTTGCCCCGGATTAACGTTGTGTCATGCAAACATACAGAAAACATTACCTAAAAGTCTGGACATTTAAAGTTTACTATAAGGGGTAGAAAATAAGAAAATAGGTGGCCAAAACCAATAGTTTCATGGTAAAAGTTAAAAGCCTTAAAATGAAATATAGAAAGTAAAAAATAAAAATAAAAATTGATGATTAAAGTTAAAAAACCGAAATTAATTGATAAAAAGTAAAAGTTTTAAAAATAAACTATACTTAAGTTTGTATACAAAAGGTTAGACTAAAGTTATAAAATTCAAAATTTAAGTGGTAAAAATTAGAAACAAAAAAAATGGTAGAAATTAGATGTCTTAAAATAAGAGATCAAAAGTAAAAAAAAATAAAAATATTTGATGATTAAAGTTAAAACTATTATAAATGAATGTATATTAATAGTCTGACTATCCATGTACATAACCTATAATCACATTTATGATTGTAAGGTTCTTAGATCCCTGTAAATAATAGTATTGTATTAAGATATCAATAATAGAAAAACACTCTCTTAATCTTTATATTTTTATGTCTCTTAAATCTTAGTTAGTCATTGTGTTATCTAATACGTTATTAGCATGACTTGCTCTTGGATAAGATCGCAACATCGTAGGTATATCATATTGTCCAACTTATCATCGTCGTTTCATACCACATACACGATCCATATTATAATCAATACAATGTTGGGTTTTGTTGAGTGATACTCATTTTAATCTAATTTGATAATATATAATATAAATATAAATTTAGACTAACAGGGTGTAAATTTACTTAATATTTGATATCAATCTGTGCATGTATTTGCTCTGCCACGTAATGACTAATTTAGTTTTTCAAAATCAATACCATTTTCTTATATATTAATCATGTGTGTTTGTTATTCTGCTCAACATATTTTTTTTTTTTTTTGATTAATTTGGTAAGTATATGAAAAGACTATCAAATAGTTTCAGTTTTATACACCTTTAAATTCATATATTTTAAAAGTAGTCTCACTTATTTATGATGATAATATATTTTATGTTGTAGTTTAGTAATGCATAAATTATTTTATAGAATTATTAATGTGTGTATATAACTACTGTTAAAATAAATCTGTGATGATTTCTTGTACAATTAATAAAATGAGACATACATATGCATGCACTAAACATGTAACTAAATTAACCTTGTCTAGTATTGTGCAGAGATAATGATGTACGTATAAGGTAAAAGATAAGTTAACAGCATAAAAAACTTTAAAGATAAAGAGTGATATTCGCGGTTACTAGTCTTCGCTGTTAAGATAGAATATAATTTGTTCTAGTATGGTCAGTTATTATTTTTTGTCTTCTGCTTGTGTCAAACGTGTTGACAGTATCTATGATGCTAACAAGATTTATTATATTACAGTGTCAATATTAGTTTATATTAATCAATGTGTGTTTATTCAATATAGTTAATTATGTCAAATCTTGAGTTTACAGCACTAGATATCATTGGAAAAAATTATTTGTCATGGGTATTGGACGCCAAAATCTATTTGGATGCTAACAATCTTGGGGATACAATTAAAGAAAGAAATACGACTAGTGCCCAAGATAAAGCAAAGGCGATGATATTTTTACGCCATCATATCCATGAGTCATTGAAAAATGAATACCTCACTGTGAAAGACCCACTTGTCCTATGGACCAATTTGAAGTCGAGGTATGACCACCAAAAATTGGTGATATTGCCAAATCTCGTCATGAATGGCACAATTTAAGATTGCAAGACTTTAAGTCTATAAGTGAGTATAACTCGGCCATGTTTAGAATCACATCACAAATGACTTTATGTGGTGTTGATATTACTGATGAGGATATGTTGGAAAAAACATTTTCCACCTTTCATGCCTCAAACATTGTCTTGTAACAACAATATCGTGAAAGGGCTTTACCAAATATAGTGAATTAATATCATGTTTACTTGTGGCCGAGCAAAATAATGAACTCGTAATAAAAAAACCACGAGGCCCGTCCGGTTGGTGGAGCCTCATTCCCTGAAGCTAATGTGGCAACATATAAATGGCCAAAGTGGAAGTCAAGGACGTGGTCGTGGTCATGGTCGTGGTTGTGGTCGTGGACGTGGGCGTGGATATGCTCGAGGAAATTATCAAGGTATTCAATTCAAAAACAAAGGAACCCACCAAAAGTTGCATGATAGTGAAAAGAAACCAATGATAACAAAGGGAAAATGAAAAATGGAGCCCCATCAAATACATGCTATCGATGTGGAGGCAATAACCATTGGGCTCGTACATGTCGCACACCCAAAAACACTTGGTGGAACTTTATAAACAATCAATCAAAGGGAAAGGAAAAGGAATAGAGTCAAATTTCACATATGAAGATGGAAGTATTGATACTCTCAAAGACAACACGAATGCAACTAATCTGGATTATGATGATTTCCTTATCGAGCAAGCTAATTTGGATTTTGGTGATATCATGGCTGATACAACCCATTTGGATGCTTCCAACTTTTCCCTTAATATGGATGATTAGAATTTATGTTATATTATTTTACTTTATGTTTTGTTAAATTCTCGTTTCAGATTTGTCATGTTTTGTCTTGAAAACTTGGAATATGTTATGGAATAATTTTGTTTGAATCTTTTTATATCTCTTATTTATGGAACTTTATTTTCTTTTGAAGCATATGGAGTATTTAACTAATGGAGAAGATGAATGTCTTATTGACAGTGCTTCTACACATACAATTCTAAAGAAAGATAGATATTTTTCTAATTTATCTTTGAAAGATGCAAATGTTGGTACTATATCTGGAAAATCCAAATTAATTGAAGGTTTTGGAGAAGCTTATATTGTTCTACAAAATGGAACTCCACTTAAAATTAACAATGCATTATTTTCTCCATTATCTCAAAGAAACCTGATAAGCTTTAAAGATACTCGCCAAAATGGATATCATCTTGAGACTACAAGTGAAAATGATGATGAGTACCTTCAAATTACAAATATGATTTCGGGTAAAAAGCATGTGTTAGAAAAATTACCCGCACTTGCCTCCGGTTTGTATTGTACTAAAATTAGTGTAGTTGAATCAAACGCGGTCATAAACCAGAAGTTTATGGACTACGGAAATTTTATCATTTAGCATGACCGGCTAGGCCATCCCGGATCAGTAATGATGCGAAAAATTATTGAAAATTCATGTGGACATTCTTTGAAGAACCAGAAGATTCTTCAGTCCAAAGACATTACATGTGTTGCATGCTCACAAAGGAAGTTAATTACTCGACCATCACCAGTCAAGGTGGGGATAGAATCTTTGAGTTTTTTGGAAAGAATACATGGTGATATATGTGGACATATACACCCCTCTAGCGGACCATTTAGATACTTTATGGTCCTAATTGATGCATCAACAAGATGGTCACATGTATGCCTACTATCAAGTCGTAATATGGCATTTGCACGACTACTTGCTCAATTAATAAAGCTGAGAGCACAATTCCCGGACTACCCCATCAAGAAAATTTGGTTGGACAATGCTGGTGAATTTACGTCCCAATCATTTAATGATTACTGCATATCTATTGGGATAAGTGTGGAGCATCCTGTGCCTCATGTACATACACAAAATAGACTCGCTGAATCGCTAATCAAGCAACTCCAAATGGTTGCAAGACCAATGATCATGAAATCAAAACTACCAGTAATTGCTTGGGGGCATGCAATTTTACATGCAGCAACACTAATTCGCATCAGGCCAACAAGTTACCATACCCCCTCCCCGTTAAAGTTGATTTTTGCTCGAGAACCAGATATATCCCATCTAAGGATCTTTGGTTGTGCCGTATATATTCCTATCGCTCCACCACAACGCACAAAGATGGAACCTCAAAGAAGGTTAGGAATATATGTTGGGTATGAATCACGATCAATCATTAAGTACTTAGAGCCATCAACAGGGGATTTGTTTACGGCTCGATTTGCGGATTGTCATTTTGTTGAATCAACTTTCCCAACATTAGGAGGAGATGAAAAACAGTTGAAAAATAACAATATATATAACTTGGAGTGAATTATCATTATCTCATCTTGATCCTCGAACTAAACAGTATGAACTAGAAGTTCAAAGGATAATTCATTTACAAGGATTAGCAAATCAATTACCAGACGCATTCATTGACCCAAAGAGAGTGACCAAGTCACATATACCAGCTGCCAATGCTCCAATGAAAATAAGTGTTCCAGAAGGACAACCACATGTTGGTAATGAGTCAAAACCACGTCTTAAACGTGGTAGACCAATCGGTTCTAAAGATAAAAATCCTCGAAAGAAAAAAGGAGCAAGTAATGTAGATGGTCAAGTCGAGGTAATGTTGTAGATGGTCAAGTCGAGGTAATGTTGACACCAGAAAAGGAGTCTCTTGAAGAGACACTAGACATGAAGAGAACTCAATAAATTGTATCATGTCTAGGAAGGTATGGAACTGAAATGAAATCGACGTCGATGATAGTTTTTCGTATAATGTAGCGCTAGAAGTAATGGAAAACAATGAGGATCAAAAACCAAAATCTGTTGATGAATATAAACAAAGAAATGAATGGCCAAAATGGAAAGATGCTATCAAAGCAGAATTAGATTCCCTAAATAAACGAGAAGTTTTTGGACCGCTGGTCCATACACCTCAAGGTGTAAATCCTGTCGGCTATAAATGGGTCTTTGTACGAAAGCGTAATGAGAAAAATAAAATTGTCTGATACAAGGCAAGATTGGTAGCACAAAAATTCTCGCAAAGACCTGGGATTGATTATGAGGAGACATATTCTCCAGTGGTGGATGCGACAACTTTCTGCTATCTTATTAGTCTGGTAATACAAGAAGGGATTGATCTGCGTCTAATGGATGTTGTAACAACCTATCTCTATGGCTCACTTGATACCGATATTTACATGAAACTCCCCAAAGGGTTCAAATTGCCAAATTCATGTAAATCAAGTTCTCGAGAACAACTTTCAATTAAATTAAATAAATCATTATATGGGCTGAACAATCTAGGGGTATGTGGTATACCGCCTTAGTGAGTATTTATTGAAAGAAGGTTACAAAAAATGATTTAGTATGGCCGTGTATCTTCATGAAAAGGTCAAATTAAAAATACGTAATAATTGCCATATATGTTGATGACTTGAACATAATTGGAACTCCGGGGGAGCTTCAAAGGGCGGTTAAATATTTAAAAAGGGAATTTGAAATGAAAGACCTAGGAAAGACGAAATTTTATCTCGGGTTACAAATTGAACATCTCAAGGGTGGAATCCTTGTGCACGAAGAAACATATGTAGAGGAACTACTCAAAAGGTTTTACATGGAGAAGTCACATCCCTTGAGTATCCCAATGGTCGTAAGGACGCTTGATGTTGAGAAAGACTCATTTCGACCCGTGAGCAATGGAGAGGAAATTCTTGGTCCAGAAGTACCATATTTAAGTGCAATTGGTGCACTAATGTTTCTTGCTAGCCATACTTGACCAGATATATCATTTTCGGTAAACTTATTGGCAAGATATAGTTCATGCCCATCAAGGACGCATTGGAATGGGGTAAAACAAATTTTCCGATATCTTCAAGGTACAAAAGATATGGGTTTGTATTTTACAAACCAATTGAAAACAAGTTTGGTTGGTTATGCAGATGCAGGGTATTTATCTGATCCTCACACCAGACGATCTTAAACTGGATATTTATTCACAAGTGGAGGCACCGCAATTTCATGGTGTTCTGTAAAGCAAACAATCATAGCCACATCATTAAACCATGCAGAATTATTGGCGATTCATGAAGCTAGTCGAGAATGTGTTTGATTAAGGGCTCTAATACAACACATTCGTAAGTCTTGTGGCATATCTTGAAAAGAGAGATGAAGGGCCGACAATTTTACACGAAGACAACACAACATGCATTGCACAACTAAAGGAAGGGTACATCAAAGATGATAAAACAAAGCACATCTCACCAAAGTTCTTCTTCACACATCATCTGTAAAAGAATGGAGATATTACCGTCCAACAAATCCGTTCCAGCAAATATTTGGCATACTTGTTTACCAAATCACTTTCGACCTTCATTCAAGAAGTTGGTGTATGGGATTGGGATGCGTCGATTCAAGGAGCTTAACTAGGCATCACGGGGAGAAAATATGCGCTGCACTCTTTTTCCCTTAGCAAGGTTTTGTCCCACTGGGTTTTACTTGCAAGGTTTTTATCGAGGCAACATCATGCATATGAAATGGATAGTCAAGGAGGGGTGTTATAAATGAATGTATATTAATAATGTGACTATCAATGTACAATTGTACATAATCTATAATCACATTTATGATTGTAAGGTTCTTAGATCCCTATAAATAGTGGTATTATATTAAGATATCAATAATAGAAGAGCACTCTCTTAATCTCTATATGTTTGTCTCTTTAATCTTAGTTAGTCATTGTTATCTAATAAAAACCCAAAGTTAATTGATAAAAATTAAAACTTTAAAAGTAAATTATACTTAAGTTTGTATACAAAAAGTATACTAAAGTTAAAAATCCAAAAGTTAAGTGGTAAACATAAAAAATTCTAAAAATATACAATCGTAAAAAAAAAAAAACGAAAAAACAAAATTGATGACGTCAGCATGACATCAGCAAATGTACTGTAGCTAAGCTCCCCCTTCTTTATATATATATATATATATATATATATATATATATATATAAAATAATATAATAAGCTATAATCCACAATATTAATTTTAAGGACTAATTGCATGAGAAGTACCTCTAGTTTGACACTTTTGTTATTGCGAGGCTCGTACAAAAAATTGCTTTTAAAGGACGTTGAAACGGATAATATTACTTTTGTATGACCGTGATCAATTACATATTTAGCTGATTTTTTCTAATTTTTTTTATTTCATCTGCCAACTTAATTTCCATGTTGATTATATTAAATTTATATTATATATATATATAGTGAAAAGTTATTTTGGGAACCTTTTTTTTGCGAGAACTTTTGAGAACTTTTCAAATCAAGCCCAACCGATGATTATTCTTTACATGAAAATTGTTTTTTGATTGTATTCTGAATAACTTATGTGTAATTTTAAACTTTATAATTGTGTGGAGGCATGAATTATCATCCGTTATACAATTATGTAGAGATTTGGATTCTTGATCACATGTGCACGGATATTGCTATGATTACATGTGATCGACTTGCATACATGTGATCATAGCAATATCCGTGCACATGTGATCAAGAATCCAAATCTCCACATAATTGTATAACGGATGATAATCCATGCCTCCACACAATTATAAACTTTAAAATTACACATAAGTTATTCAGAAAACAATCAAAAAACAATTTTCATGTAAAGAACAATCATCGGTTGGGCTTGATTTGAAAAATTCTTAAAGGTTCTCGCAAAAAAAAGGGTTCTCAAAATAACTTTACCCTATATATATATATATATATGTATATATGTAAATACATAACCCTAAATTCTATAACCCACATCCACCACCATCTCCATTTAGATTTCAAACACAGTTGGATATGCTCACAACCAAAACAAAAATCATAACCTATAATCTATCAATCATTAATCCGGGGACATTATGCCAAAAATTGCACCATTAGTATGTTTTAGACCTTGTGGGCTAATTGCTTGTCACACCACCGCCGCCACTTTTTGCCGGAATATGGTTTCCTTTTCTCCGGCCACACCCAAACCACTAGTGAAGATCTGCAACATCCATAGATCAAAGTAAGTTTCTTTGTTCTTGGATACTTTTTTCCAATTCAAAGTTTTTCTAATGCCGGAAGTTGGTGGAAGTTGCAAGCAATTGGTTTAGATCTACGTTTTTCGATGACATTTTCTGGCTGAGATCTACATTTTTCGAGAAGAGTGGGTGTTTCAGATGCCATGTATTCTGACGATTAAGATTCATCACAGTTGGATCTATCTTATATTTGTGTTTTCGATGTTCTCCTAAACCATTATCGATGATGTAAACTAAAAATATGAAGGTACTATTGTAAATCCAATACCTTGAGGTTTTGATGGTTTGTCGTTACATCTTTGAATATTTTGAAAGAGGACCATCTTCTTTCGCCATTGTTGAGTCTGGTGTATGTATGTGTGAGAGATTTGAAATTTATGATGAGCAAAGTAGAATGAAATAAAGGAAACTGTAGTAGAAAAGTTTACTTTTGGCATGTGAAGATAATTCGTATGTAGTAATCATAATATATTTCAATATTAGATATGCGAATTGTTGTATTGCTTTCAATTCAATATAAGATACATTTTGATTTCATTCTTTGTGTCTCACCGGAAAAAAGAGCATTGTCGGAAAAAATAAGTGTCACTGGGAAATATTATGTGAAGAAGAAGAAAATGACATGACATACTAGTTGGTAACTTACGTGACATTACAAATAAGATATTCATTAAATAGAAATTCAAAAGTGACTGACTACTTGTATGGAGCTTCACTAAGGATATTTTAACCGGTTTCTTGCCCTTGAATAAAACATTTTTTGTTGGAGCCCACAATAACAAAAGTGTCAAAGTTCAAGTACTTTCCAAATAATTAGCCCTAATTTTAAAAGAGTAATTTTAACAAATTTTCTTTTTGTTACGAATGAAACTAGTTATAGAATAGATTTTTTAAATTTAAGTTTGGCAATCAAAGATAATATGAAATGAAATTCAGATTTTGATTTTTTAAATTTAAGTTTGGCAATCAAAGATAATATGAAATGAAATTCAGATTTTGATCCCATCAAATTTCAACGAATTCTACAAATCAAACACTCTCTTAGTCATACCCTCCTAAGGTCCGTTTGTTTTAGTAATTAAGTGTTAAGTATATTAAGTATTTGAATTTATAAATAATGTTTATATATATTAAATAAAAATAGGTATTTAATAGTTATTTTTTATTAAGTTAAAAAAGATATAAACTTTGACTAAATGTATTAAGTTATTAATTATTAATTGTATCGAATAAAAAAAGCGCCTTAGCATTAAACTTGGTACTAGCATTTTATGCGTGCAATGCGGCGGTGTGGCGGTGGCACTGGTGTGGTTGGTAGTGGTGGTGGCGTGACGGGTAGTGACAGTGTAATTATTATTGTAAAAAAATTAATGTAAAAGGGGTAGTGTAATTATTTTAGAAGTTGATGAGTCTATGTTGTAAACTATTTTATTAAGGGTATTATAGGTATTTTAAGTGAAAATGTTAGAAAATTAATTAATTCATTACGGGTAGAATGATAGTTTCGCATGGGAACATTTTTACGAGAGGGAGTGTTAAAAAATGTTATAAGAGAGAGTGTGATAATAATTTTTATAAAGTAGTAGGAGATATGTGTTGAGAGATCGGATTAATAAACCTCAGTGGTCACGGATATTTTCTAAATCCACTATATGGGTCTCGGAGGTGAGTTTACTCAAGGTCTTAAATTCGTGTTTTGGGATTCTCATTTCAAGAGAAATTTTCCATAAAGTGGAAGTTACAAGTCCAGAAAATCTCTAATCAAACTCAATTTAAAAAATAATAATAAAAATTAATATTTAATTGATTGTTGAGACCGTCGAAACAAAAGGTCTAAGGCGTATAAACAAGCAGTCAATCTTTCGCCCAACCAAAATATTTCTATAAAAAAAAAAAAAAAAAAACCCGAATATTTTGGGGGTTTCTTTTCCAGTTTTCACTGATAATGAATTAAAATCAGCTTGGCTGGCTGGTTGAGCCAATTATTTTTCAATTCGGTAAGTTTTTCATTTCACTAATTCCTAGATCTATCTGCTTAATTTATCGTGTTGTGTGAGTGAGTTGATGAGATGAAAGAAGCAAGTAGATCTAGTAAAAACCAAGCTCAACTTACCAGTGGTGATTCTGATTCTGAATCTGAATCATCCACTGATAATTCAGAGGTATCCTCTAGTGATAATTCTTCGTCGTCCGAAAACCGAAAAGATGTGAAAAAAAGTGAATTAGATGTGTTTGAATTTGATGAATATGATGATGATGATGGGTTTGAGTATGCTTCTAGTATTAAGAATAAAATTAGTGCTGCTAATAATAAGTGGAAAGACTTGTTTAGTCCAAAATTAGAGTCTCCTAGAGCTAAAAACGATAAAAATGATACCGTTATCGCTACTAGTCCTAGCCCGGTTAAGATGGACATTGATAATGATGACGATGATGAGGAAGCGGATATGACTCTTTCTGTATGGACAAAAAAGTACCGAGCTTCTTCGGGCAAACGTGTTAAGTCTGTAGAGAAAAATGGCATTGTGGAGGTAACGGTAAGTAAGAATAGTGATAGTGAGGAGAAGAAAAGTAGTTCTGATCATGGTCAAGAAACCGAGCTTATAGTTCCGAGTAAGATGCAAAAGGCGGGTGCTTTACTGACGGAAAGTAGTGATGATCATGCACAAGAAACCGAGACTATTGTCCCGCAACAGATAGTTGCTTCACTGACAAAAAGTAGTGATGATCAGACACAAGAAACCAAGCCTATAATCCTGTACAAGAAAAGGTCGCGTAGAGATGGACATGTTTCCACGCCTGAAGATAGTGTTAAGAAACAAGTAGATATTGGGACACCAGTTTTGACGAAGAGAAAGGATCAGTCAAGTGATAAAAGTAGTAGGAAACGGAAACGGGTTAAAAATGAAGGGTTTGTTAAAGAACTGACTGAGGAAGATACTGAAAGTAAGGGCAAGGGAAGCGAGGTTAAGGCTAGTGGTGGCACTGAAAAGCAAATATTGAGAGAAAAGATTAAGGATATGCTTCTTGCTGCAAATTGGACTATTGATTATAGACCAAGAAGGAACAAATCTTACATGGATGCTGTCTATATTAGTCCTGCCGGAACTGGTTACTGGTCTATTGTGAAGGCTTATGATGCGTTTCAGAAGGAAAAGGAAGATGATATTGAAGATGGTAGTGGCTTTACTCCCTTACGTGATGAAGTACTTGGTAAATTAACACGGCAAACACAAAAGAAGAAACAAAGAGAAATGAGAAAGAAGAGAAAATATGAAGATGCAGATGATTCAGACAGTTATAAGGAAGAGAAAAGTGGAAGAAAAAGCAGGAAAATTGGCAGAGGTACGTTGTTGGTTCGCGGGTCTGACAAGGGATCAAATTTAGAAAATGGCTTTGAAGCGTATTCAGGAAAGCGGACCTTACTCTCGTGGTTAGTTGACTCCGGTGTGGTGCATATGAATGAGGATGCGAAATACATGAACCCTAGGAAGACACGAGCGATGCAAAAAGGGTCTATTACTAAAGAAGGAATCAATTGTGGTTGTTGTAGTGAAGTTGTAACGGTTTTTAAGTTTGAGGAGCATGCTGGAAGCAAACTCCGGCAGCCATTTCTAAATATCTTTTTGGAGTCAGGAAAGTCACTAATGCAGTGTCAGATTGATGCATGGAATAAACTAGGAGAGTTGGAGCAAACGGGGTTTTACAATGTAGATGTTGACGGTGATGATCCTAATGATGATACTTGTGGCATCTGTGGTGATGGCGGGGATTTGATCTGTTGTGATGGATGTCCATCAACCTTTCACCAGAGTTGCTTGGACATACAGGTACCAATACTATATGGTCACTGATTAGAGATGGGAAAGTGGGCAGGATAGATAATGGTCCAACAAGGGTAATTGGGTTGACCTTGAACATTTTCTAAGTAATTAGTTGTGCCAAATATGTCTGCAGAAAATTTTTAATTATACATTAATCCGATATTTTGAATAAAAATGATCTAAGAGCTTTTATGCATCAAGAAGGCATTTTGGGTGACTTTGACCCGTTTTGAGTTGTTCCCTTATAAGCAGTTTTCTTTATTAAACACTAGAAGGGTACCCGCGCAATGCGGCGGTGATGACGAAAATGGGAGGCGGTAAAGGCGTTAACGGTAGCATGTAAATTGTTAATGTAGAAGTTATTGATATAAAGAGGTGGTGTGGTTATTTTAAGGGTTCAATGATGTATGTTATATATAATTTCATTAAAGGTATTATAGGTCTATTGGGTGAAAGTATTTGATTTATATTTAGTGGAGGGAAATTTAACAAACCAACAGTAGTTATTGGAGTGGTAAGATGGTTTCTTTAAAAGTCATATATTCCTTGTTCGAGTCTTGTCCACAACAACAATAACCTATTTTTCAACATTTTAATAAACCTGGGTGTATTTTCGACTTTTCAAAGACAGAAAAGTTTAAAGGGGCAAAAGTGGTGTTTGCTTTATAAGGGTTTAAAGATAAAGATAAACAAATACTAGTCTTACAAACAATTACTTGTGGTATATATGATGGACCAATTAAATTAACTACTTTTTTTTTCTCTCTTTTTAAATTTTTATTTTATATCTCTGATCATTATATGTTTTCTCAAGAATTTGTTTGGTTTAGCATTTCATATACCACAACCCTAATTCACCCATGCATAAGAAGATTGGTCGAAATTGCCTTTTATAATACTGTTGTTGCAAATTCGTGCACCCTTCAGCTACTAAATTTTGAATGATTTTAATCTCTTTTGTATTTCATGTATGTTTTAATTTAATTTTTGTTACTATATTAGTTTTTTAGTTTCATATCCCAGTATCTCAGTGTATAAGCATGCGATTAGTGGGTGTTGTTTAAACTCCCACCAGGCAAACCCATGAATGAATCACTGTCCATAATCTTATGGTGTTCATGGTAGAGTATAGAGTTGATGTCATGGAAAAAGTCACTAAGTTGCGTCAAATCTGAATACATATGCAGCTAATTATAATTCTAATGCAATGGCTCATTTAATTACTAGATAACAAATTTTCTTAAAGCTAATTTTCTCCAGAATTTTCAGGGTTCGCACAATGAAAATGTAGATGGGATGTATATGCATGAAACTAGTTTTATCCGTTTGTGAATAATGTCATTTCAAGCCTGGGATGTATTGTAGTTCTCTAATATGTAATCATTTAACAGACCAGTCTCATACTTTTCCCCTCTCATTTCAGATGCTTCCCCAAGGTGATTGGCTTTGTCTTAACTGTTGTTGCAAATATTGTGACGGCATCTGCACCGAGGTTGATGGTAAAACCAAAGATTCACTTTTAGCGTGTCGCCTTTGTCAGAAAAAATGTAATTACTCTGTCTTACGATTTTTATTTTATTTTTGGCATGTATTATTTACAACTGTTAGTTAAAGACAACTTTGTGATTTTGCAGATCATGAATCTTGCAGGCCAGAAATAGATGACAAGCCAATTAAATCCAATTATATGAGCTCGTCTTTCTGCGGAAGCAAGTGTCACGAGGTATTCAATGTTTATAACATTCTGAAATTTTGTGTGCATCTCAATAGAACTTTGTGGATGTTATTGCTATTACGTCTAAAACTATCGGCTGTGAAGTAAAAGATAGAGATAAGATTCAGAACTTTTACATGCTTACTCTAGACTAATACATCTTGGACCTACTCACCTACCCAATGAGAAGAAAAAGAATCATTAGCATGTTATGACTTCATAACCTACCACATTGCAAGGAAATAAAGGATGAAGCTACGCTGTGTATCATTGAGTGTGTACATGCATTCATTCTATGACATGTTGCCATGCGTGATCAAAGTTATATTAGTCACTTATACATGAAACCATAGCTTTTAAAAACACGCCACAGGTGCACCTATGCTCCCCACCCGGCTCCAATGTTTAGACCTTTTTTTATGTTGAGGCGTGGCACATCAAGAGGCTCACCTAGTGCAACACCTTTTGTTGTGAAGCCCTTACGGACTTACATGCACTTGATGAATTTTTTGGGTCATTGACTGTTTTTGTTGACTGAATTTTGGCATTTGAATATTACTTTTTCAAGCCTAGCCATCATATTACAGCCCGGAAAAGAAAACTCAGAAAGTACATTTTGTATTGTTTTCAACTCTTCATCTCCACTGACGCATTAGTCACCTGATGAATTTTTGCGAAAGTACATATTGTAGGTGGGAACATGAGACTACTTGTGCAAGTTAGTTTATCAAGTGGTCTTTACATTCCTCTTGTACTAGATTTTCTTTATGAAATCTGGCACATCAATTTTGTTCTGTTTGAAGGCTTATAGTTGTTTTCTAGATTTTTAGTTTCATAATATAAGATAGGAAAGCAGTATCAGCTTTTTATTTTGAAACTGGTAGATATTCAAGGTATTATAATATATAAATTTGCACAGTGTTGCTTATGACCTCTTTTCTTGCCGTGATAGAGATGCTGTAGTTATACTGAGTAAAGGCATCTGTTCTCTTAATTTTTCAGTTATATGATCACTTGCAAAAGCTTGTTCGGGTGAAGCACGAACTGGATTCAGAATTTTCATGGTCTCTTATTCATCGATCTGATATCTCCATAGAGGCACCTCCGGTAGAACTTTCGCAACGAGTAGAATACAATTCTATGCTGGCTGTGGCTATGTCAGTCATGGATGAGTGTTTTTTGCCTTTTACTGACAGGCGAAGCGGGACCAATTTAATTCGTAATGTGGTCTTTACTTGTGGGTAAGTTGTATACTATCAGAGGTGGCAACTGCACTGACCAACCCATCAGCTATTGTTTTGTTTAATTTTGCTTTACTACTATAAGTATTTATTTTCTTAAATGTGATAAGAAAACTAAACCATTAAACTAATAATCTAATTCATTTAACAAGTTAACTTAAACTGTCTCAAGCATGTAATTTTGGCAACCTTTGACCTGTTTTCCTTTTAATTAAGTTTTGAAAATCAATGCGTTTGATCTGTTGAAGTTAAAATATAACCTACGCCTAGCTGTTTATAATTAATCTTATTAATAGAAGAGCAAAAAGAAATCAGAAGAAAATATACATAAAAGGGCTAAAGAGCGGGCTACTTTTTTATAGAAGGAAAATAGACTTCATCTAGATTATGCATCTCGTTAAGTGACATTTTGTGTCTTTATGTGTAAACTAATGTTGTCACTCTCTTGTATTGCACTGCATTGATACCCATATGTACTGAGTTTAGATGCAGGATACTTCTTTGAATGCACACTGATATATGGTAATTTCCATGTAGATCCAACCTTAGCCGGTTAAATTATAGTGGTTTCTATACAGCCATTCTAGAGAGGGGGGATGAAGTTGTTTGTGCTGCATCAATCAGGTAGGGTGCTATATTTGATCTGTCATATAGGTCAGTGGAATATTGTGTGTTGTGTTGTGGACTATAATTGGAACCTAACCTAGTTTATATGCTCAGGATACATGGAACGCAACTGGCAGAGATGCCATTTATTGGGACTCGTCATCTATATAGACGACAAGGGATGTGTAGTCGACTATTATCCGCGATTGAGTCGGTAAGAAGATTATGTGTGTAGGCTCTGGCAGTCGGTCATTATTGCCTTTCTGGAGTTGTCAATTTTTATCCAAAGTATCTTTTGATGCATCAGATCTCCAATATCAATTTTTTTAATAAAATATTGGAATTGGTCAAATAATATAACTTGGCAAATCATATTTGACACACTATATGTTTTATAAAAGGTTCAAAGAAGTTTTTTATGTCAACTTAAGTTTCTTACGGCTGATATGGGTTATGCTTTACCTCTAATTTGTCATATGGTAAGAAAGTTGCCTAAAGTTTATTTTGGATGCAATAAACCTCCAATATCATTTTAATGAAAACTTTTGCTATGATTCAGTAATATTGTCACTTTGTAATCATGTTTTACACAATATATGTTTTAATGTTTATAAAATGTTCATGCTTCATAAGTTTGGACAAAAAGCTTGTGTCAACTTAATTTGTTTCTGCATGTAGTCATGTACCAAATATACCCATCCTGATCCCTAGTCAAAATGGGTTGAAAATTTTCGTTTTCACGCCGTGTGTAGTCATTTTTATATGTACCCTAGTTCATCTAAAGAACTGATAACATATTGTTCATGAGTTTTTTTCTTGTGAATTTTACGTTATATTGGTTTTGGTTTCAAAATCGGTTCAATCTGATCTGATTTTAAAACCAATGCTGTGTGATGAACGTTTTATGCAATGAATGTGATGTCAAAAATCGGAACTTATCTAGTGGATGTATGGCCCAGCTGCTCAAGGAGGTCATGAACAGATTAGTAGTCAAATATAGTAGTTGGAAAACGTATCAGTCAATACATAGAAAACCAGTTAATGGAAACTATTATCATATCAAAATTTATTTCTAAACTTGAATCCTCCCTTAAAGTATACTCAATTGAAAGCAGAACTACATTAAGTGGACTAGGAAACACAACATAAATAATGAATGCTTCTACTATTTTCAGTCTGATGTAAAACCCTCTATGTGAGGGCTTACTGTGATGTGCTGAATTCTTGGATAGCATCTGTTCTATTGGCTTGTACATCTGTGTTCTAGATAAGTAGATAGAAATGTGGTCAATACTTGAACGGAGCTGTGTTATATTTGTATGTGTACATACTTGTGTATTAAGCATATATGGATTTATATACCCCTTCCCCCGTCCCCCTTCTCCCCGTGGCAAAAGTAACTCGAGCTTTGTAATAGTGGTTACCTGATAATTCTGATTCATATTGAATTTCATCTTCCTATAACCTTATTTACAGTTCTCTTTTCTTTCCAGGCACTTTCCTCCCTCCAAGTTGAAAAATTGATTATTCCTGCAATTGCTGAACACATGAATACATGGACTGATGTTTTTGGCTTCCATCCATTGGAGGAATCACACAAACAAGAACTAAAATCTCTGAATATGGTGGTGTTTCCTGGGACTGATATGTTACAAAAGCCGCTAGTGAAACAAGATGCCCCAGGTACCCTCCCTGAAGGTAACATTAATTGGAAGTAGAGATAGCTATGTTATCCCATTTACTTAAATGGGTCAGTTTGGGTTTTTTCCCCTTTTAATTAATATCTATAATGAGTTAAACAGCTAAATGGAAATAAACAACTTAAATGGGTTCAGGTTACATGTGATGAAGGTTTGCTTTCAGTGTTCGTTTTCGAAACTTGTTAGATTGTTCTAATAATATACTCGAATTGTTATTGAAATGTAATTTTGTAAGATTCTTCTACAACTAGTTAGATGTAAAACAACTTTCAGAAAAATATTGTTTAGGTCTAGCCAGCCTACAACTCATTTTGCTATTCTTTTTCATTTGGTTTTTACTGTTATTTGTTGACTCGATACTTTTTCTTTGTGGCTGTAGATATTGTCAAAGTAGATTACATCAAGGACATGTCAGAAAAAAAATCTGATTTGATATCTTCTGAAGAGAATGATATTAGTGACGAGACCCATAATGCAGATTCTGGGTCTGGAGAACAGAGTGTTCCTTTAGATGATGGTTGTGCTATAGAGACAAGCGAGGAGATGCTTCCCCGTAATTCTCCTGGTAAAGATCATGGTATTCCTTGTGAGCCTAAACTTATGATTTCTGTAGATGCACATATTGAATCAGCTACAAATGATTCTACTGTAATGGAAGCTAATAAGATTACCCCAGAAGTTCAACTCTCAGGAAAGAAATCTGTTTCAGCGAATTCACATATGCACACCAATGTAGAAGAAACTACTGCGCAGAATGGTGATGGGTCTAATCTACTTCCAGTCCAAATGGATGTACATCCTGACACCAATGTAGAAGAAACTAATGTGCAGACTGGTGATGGGCTTAGTCTACTTCCAACCCAAGTGGATGTACATCCTGACACCAATGTAGAAGAAACTAATGTGCAGACTGGTGATGGGCTTAGTCTACTTCCAACCCAAGTGGATGTACATCAAGACACCAATGTAGAAGAAACTAATGTGCAGGCTGGTGATGGGGTTAGTCTACTGCCAATCCAAGTGGATGTACATCCTGACACCAATGTAGTAGAAACTAATGTGCAGACTGGTGATGGGGTTAGTCTAGTTCCAACCCAAGTGGATGTACATCAAGACACCAATGTAGAAGAAACTAGTTTGCAGAATTGTGACGCATCTGATCAACTTGCAACCGTAGTGGATGTAGATATCGTCACAAATGTAGAAAAAACTAGTGTGCAGACTGGTAAGAGGTCTATTTTATTTCCAACCCAGGTGGATGTACATCCCGACACCAATGGAGAAGAAAATGGTGTGCAGACTGTTGATGAGTCTAATCTACTTCCATCCCAAGTGGATGTACATCCCAACACCAAGGTAGAAGAAACTAATGTGCAGACTGCTGATGGGTCTAATCTGCTTTCAACACAAGTGGATGTACACCCCGACACTAATTTAGAAGTAAATAGTGTGCAGAAGACTGATGTGTGTCCTGACACAAATGTCGAAGAAATTAGTGACGGATCTAATCTACTTCCAAACAAAGTGGTTGTACATCCAGGCATAGACGTGGAAGAAACTAGTGTCCAGAAGACTGATGTACATCTCGACACAAATATAGAAGAGACTAGCGTGCCGACTGGTGACGGGTCTATTGTACTTCCAACCCAAGTGGATCTGTGTCCCAACACCAATGTAGAAGAAGCTAGTTTGCAGAAGACTGATGTACATTCCGAGGAAAATGTCAAAGAAGCTAGTTTGCAGACTGGTGACGGGTCTAATCTACTTCCATGCAAGGTGGATGTACATCCCGACACAAACTCAGTAAAAACTAGTGTGCAGCAGCAGATTGATTTACACCCAGACACCAATTTAGAAGAAGCTAGTGTGCAGACCGGTAACGGGTCTAATCTACTTTCAACCCAAGTGGATGTAAATCACGAGACCAATGTAGAAGAAACTGGTGTGCGCCAGACTGATGTACATACCAACACGAATGTAGAAGAAACTATTGTGCAGACTGGTGACGGGTCCAATCAAGTTTCAACCCAAGTGGATGTACATACGGAGACCGGTGTAGAAGAAGCTGCTTTGCAAACCGGTGATAGGTCTAATTTAGTTTCAACCCAAGTGGATGTACATACTGACTCCACGGTGGAAAAGGTTAATGTTCAGATTAACGGTACAGTTTCTTCAAAGTTACTTTGTGAGCGTGATGTCGAGTCTTCTAGAATGGAATCTTTTTCCATGGAAGCCCATGTTGCCGTGAGGGTAGATGAATCATCTGCTGATGTCAAGCCAGTCATTCCAGAGACTGGAAATTATGCTGAAAAAGAAAAGGTACTCTTGTCTGCAGGAAAAGAAGGTTCATGTGAAAGCTAATTACACAGGAAAGGCAAAAGCTCAAAACGGTTTTGAGTGGGCTGCATTTAGATGCTCAAGCTGTGCAAATAGAAATCCCATGTACCTCAAAGGAGTTAACAATAATTTCACCACTGCTTTTATCTACCAGTAGGTTATTGGGAAGATATATATTGAGGGTTTTTTAGTGTTCTTTACTTTTAGTCATTGTTGAGTTAAATTTGTAGAGTTCCCTTATTGTATTGTATCGTAAAGACAATAATAGAAGCAGACTTGGTATAGGAATGTTGTATCAAAATAGAATCATCAGTCTAACAAAACCATTGATGTCAGTGAGACTTCTTAGCTTAACACTATTTTTCGCATATCATTTAATCTTGTTTGTAGATTTTGTTTATCCGTAAAAAATCTCAACAGTAAACTTTGTAATGTATCAATTTCGAGTGGAGTGAGTCCCCCAAAAGCTTTGGCATATCATTTTTGTTTGATGTTGATTCTATCTTTTTCAGTATTGGACAGATTACTAAGGCGTTGAATTTGTATCTTCGATTGTAATTTCTTTTGCATCAAGCAGATTTTGTAGATACTTGATTTGACATTGTTAGCAGAGTCCAAATCAGATATCCATTATCCAGTACAAAACGTCTAGTAGAAAATGATAACGGTATCCAAACACAGGAGCAGGATGTTTATTTAAAACCAAACTTATACAACATACATAATTAAATCTGGCTGACCTACTCGTTATATATAGAGCTATAGTAAATTAGAAACAAATGATGTCCAAACTACTCGTTATATAGGATGTTTTTGCCGTCGGGGTGAACTTTCAGCTTCATGATCTTCTTCGGACGTCAACTGTGTCAAAACTTAAGAATTTAAGGGAATCTTGGCAAAGCTGTGAGTCAATAGAAGATTTTTTGTAAAGGAAAAACAGAAGAAAATAAAAGAATTTCGTCTAGATTTGTAGGAACCCCTTCGAGTCTTCGATCCCGGTGCATTTTTGCAACCTATATACCATCACACATACCTCTTATTTTCTACAACCATAGGCTATGGGTTAGCCCGAAGCTACCTGCTTGCTAAATCGATGTAATGTAATTGTTTTTGAAAATATAAGGTGATAGCCTTGTTTAATGTAATTGTTTTTGAAAATATAAGGTGATAGCCTTGTTTATTTTTTACTTAATAAACCTTAAGTGATTAGTTTCCTGGAATGTAACTATCTTTGATCGAATGTCTATAGTAGGAAAAAACTAAAGTTGTGTGCATTGTATGTAAGTAACTCGAAAAAATGTTTATTGTATGTAAGAAAACAAACGAGTCAACCATATACAGGTGCCACTTGTCAAATTTTAATTGGTTGAAACGAAATTCTTACATACAATAAACATTATTTCGAGTTGTTTACATATAATACACACAACTTTAGTTATTTCCTACTATAAACATTCGTTCAAAGTTTCTTACATTACAAGAAACTAATCCCTAAACTTAATGATTAAAAACTTAACCATTGAGCAATTTTTTTTTTTACTTAATAAACAAAAATAACTGTCAATAACTAATATATAGAGACATTATTTATGCATTCAGTAACTAAAAGAGAAAAACGAGCCCAAGTCATATATATTTGGGTTAAGTACCTTGAAATTTAATCAACTATAACTAAATGTCTATAGTAGGAACAGACTAAAGTTTTAGACATTTTATGTTAACAACTTGCTAAAATGTCCAAATTATGCAATATGACATACGTGGCAACCCATATGAGCCGCCAAGTGCAAGTTTCTGATTGGTCGGCTCATGATTTGAACATTTTTACTAAAATGTTAACACATAATATCCAATCTGATAGTTGGTTCCCATTATAGACATTTGATTATAGTTAGTTACATGTCGGTACACTTAACCCTGTATATATTTATGCTATCAACAACGATTGTTGCATATTATAATTGTTCCGTACAATTTTATGATACAATAGTTGTTGTGAATGGATAAAAACCCATGTGAATTTATAACTACACATGTTCTATCAGTTTTACGTGTTAAAGTAATATGAGATATCAGTAAATGCAACTTGATTTTTTGAAGAGCAAATGCTACTCTACTTCTCCTTTATAAACTCCATAATACTCCGTTGTCATAACTTAAACCCTAGTCTATTTTCAAGAGATCAAAGTCCTTACCACCCTATCTAAGTGGTGATGTACGAGTAAATATAAATAACTCAAAACTTCTTTTAAAAAAATTGATAATGAGAGTAACTTATAAAAACTTAATTTTGCAACTGAATTGAAAACTTATTAAGATTTTCTTAACTAACTCTTCAAACCTAATGTTTTGAGCCATCCAGACAATAACATACCTGCTAATCGCTAAAAATAGGCAAAAACTTTTTTTATAATAACTAATCTAATGTTACTTTACATATAATAAATACATTAATCCCCTCTTCCAGAGTCTTAATTTCACCATGAATGCCATGACAAGCATCATCCCATCATCCACAGCATTTCACCATGACTCCAATTACTACAACAATCTCTTAACAACATCTTCTTCTTCACTTCCACATCTCAAACAAATCCACGCCCGAATCATTCGTTCTCACTCGTCGTCTTCGTCCTCATCTCTCGTCGTAAAACTCTTTCTTTCCGCCTGCGCTTTACCATCTTCTCCTTTCCACTACCTTCTCTCCATCTTTACCCAACTCGAAAACCCCGAACCCCGTCTTTCCAACAAACTTCTTCGCCATCTTTCTCGAACCACCGACCCGGAAAACACACTTTTCGTCTACGCGAAAATGAGAGACCAAGATTTTGTTTTTGATAGTTTTAGTATTCCGCCGTTACTTAAGGCTTCTACTCGAGTTAAAGCGTTAACTGAAGGAAAGGAGATTCATGGGTTTTGTTTTAAAATGGAATTTGGTTCTGACCCGTTTGTGCAAACGGGTTTGGTTGGAATGTATGCTGCTTGTGGACATATCGATGATGCACGTAAACTGTTTGATAAAATGTCTCAACGAGATATTGTTGCTTGGAATATTATGATTCATGGGTATGACTTAATGTGTCCTAGTTTATAGGGTTTAGCGCTTGAAAATGTTTTCGAGTTTAGTCAAAAGTCTGTTTGTTGTATGTAGTTTAACTTTAGAACGTTTCTATCGCGTATGTATCCAATTTTCAAATATTGGTATTCGATAGTAGTTTTGCTAACGTGCCTTGTGGCAACTTATCTAGAAAAGTTCACGATATTTGAAAGTTGAATACAAACGATAGAAGCGTTTAAAGTTGGATACATCGAGTTTAGTCAAAAGATTTGACTAAACTTGAACACATTTCCGAAAACTTAGCACTGGTTAAAAATACTGAATTTTGCTGATTTCTCACACTTGTTTTTATTTGTGAGCAGTTATTGTGCAAATGGGCGATATAACAACGTGTTGCCTTTGATGGAGGAGATGAAGAGATCAAATGTTTTCCCGGATTCTAAAGTATTTTCAACTGTTCTCTCTGCTTGTGCTCATGCTGGAAATTTAGAATTCGGGAAAGCGTTTCATCAATTTATGAATGAAAACAAAGTTGTAGTTGACTATAATATGCATTGTGCACTGATAAACATGTATGCAGCTTGTGCCTCCATGGACATAGCGAGTAGTTTGTTTAAAAATTTGTCCCCGAAAAATGTAGTTGTTGCTACTGCCATGATTACTGGTTACTCAAATGCTGGAAAGATTGAAGCTGCTCGTTTGATTTTTGATCAAATGCCCGAAAAAGATTTGGTTTGTTGGAGTGCTATGATTTCGGGGTATGCAGAAGGAAGTCAGGCTCAGGAAGCCCTATATTTGTTCGATCAGATGCTGAGTTTGGGACTGAAACCTGACCAGGTCACTATGCTAAGTGTTATTTCCGCTTGTGCTAGTCTAGGTGCTCTCGACCACGCAATTAAAATCCATACATTTATCGATAAAAATGGGTTTAGTGGAGATTTACGTGTAAACAACGCACTTATTGACATGTATGCAAAATGTGGGGAACTGGAGAGAGCGATAGGAGTCTTTGGTAGGATGCATAGACGAAATGTCATTACATGGAGTAGCATGATTGGGGCATATGCTGTTTATGGTGATGCTTTGAATGCTCTTAACCTGTTCCGTGAAATGAAAACTCAAAATATCGAGCCAAATGATGTAACTTTTGTAGGTTTACTCTATGCTTGTAGCCATTCGGGATTGGTTGAAGAGGGTCGGAAAATTTTTGAATCAATGATCAACGATTACAATATAATGCCTAGGCGAGAACATTATGGTTGCATGGTGGATCTCTATGGGAGAGCTAATTTGCTTAGAGAAGCTCTTGAAGTAATCGAAGGTATGCCCATGGCACCAAATGTTGTCATCTGGGGCTCTCTAATGGCTGCTTGTCGAATCTACAAGGAGGTTGAACTAGGCGAGTATGCAGCAAAACAGGTTCTTGAGCTAGACCCATATCATGATGGCGCACACATCCTTTTATCGAATATATACGCTAAAGAGAAAAGATGGGAAAATGTTGGGGAAATGAGGAAATTGATGCAAAATAAGGGCGTATTGAAACAACGTGGATCAAGTAGAATCGAATTGGATGGCGAGATTTATGAGTTTTTAACTGCGGATAAAAGTCACACACATACAAATGAGATATATGCCAAGTTAGATGAGGTTGTAAGTGAGTTAGAGGTGGCTGGCTACACTCCAAATATGGGCAGCGTTTTGGTTGATTTAGACGAAGAAGACAAGACAAAGGCGCTGTTATGGCATAGTGAAAAGTTAGCACTTTGCTACGCGTTATTAAGAGAGAAAAGAGGATCTTGCATCCGTATAATCAAAAATCTTAGAGTTTGTGAAGACTGTCATAATTTCTTTAAGCTGGCATCTAAGGTTTATGAGACTGAGATTGTTGTACGAGATAGGACAAGGTTTCACCTTTACAAGGATGGTGCGTGTTCTTGCAAAGACTATTGGTGACCGAGTGATTGATTATGTACAGGATTACAGGAAGATACAAGAGTCAGAATTAGAACGTCTTCATATCTAATATAATCTTGAAATAAAAACATATCCTGGTTTAGACTATAAATTGCTTGATACTCTTGTTATTTCTCAGTCCTCTTGTGTAGCTTTTGAATAATATTTTGGTTTAAGAACCGTTATTTAAACTTAAATTTGTACATAAAGTTATTTGGAAGGTAATTCCTGTATAAGAATGACAAAAACTAAAAGGGATATGCAATTCATCCTATACGAACAGCGGTGGTCATTGTGGTCGGATTAAAGCACCGGAAATTGGCTACTTGAAATCTTGAATCCGGAAGTTGAATCTTTAAACTATCAGATCATTATGAATGTGGTAACAGAGATGGAAAGTGCAAAACGAAAATGCCAATGTTTGAACATTATGCCTCTAAAAACTTTGAGATGATCATCCATCGAGCCAAGTACACCTCAACTGGCTCTATGAGAGTACGAGACTGTAGAGCACCCCCGTCAGTTGGACTGAGCACATACAGAAATTGTCCAGAGAATTCTGAAATTAACAACTTAAGCACGACGTAAGATTATTGATAATAAAACTTAACTTTGTATTGAAAAGGGGCTGCGCGAACGCAAGCCCCGACAACAAATTATGATGTAGGCTCGACCACTTGGGCCGACCTTAGAGCAGCACCCCTCCTGAAGTGCAATGGAGGTTACTGATCTAGGCCATAGACCTTCTTGATCGCCTATTGACCCCATCCAGGTAAGTAAGTAATTCAATTCCCTCTTTCCCTTTTTATAATGTCCTCACCCCCTCTACTTTCTTTTCTCAAACGATGTGGGATTCAATTAAGTTGTCATTCTCGTGCAGCGCTTTCTTGTACTATCATTAAGAAAGTTTGAATGAAGTCATATATTCATTTGTTTACTTCCATAAATCGTAACAAGCTTATTTTCTTCATTAATCCAATGCATTCATAATAACGAAACCCTCAACTTATGTTTTTTTTTATCATGTAGCTATATGGATTTCAACTTGCAAGACATGACTAATGTGTTTATTAAGCTGATTGAGTTTGGGTTCCACCTTTTAACACAATTATGTAATAGGTGGGGTTCGAGTCGAGATATATGAACCCGTGAACATGCATATTGTTAGATATTTTAGTGTAACTGGATTAATTTGTTTGATCAATACCGTCATAATAATACATCATATAGGATTAAAGGTGCGGACTGCACGTCTATTTGACTTTATTATGACCTTAAGCCCCTAAGGTACGGGGGTCCAGGGACAGCGCCCCTGGGAGCGGGGTCCAAGGGGCAGAAGTAAATTTAATTTTCGGAAGTAAAAGGGTTGATTTTGGCAACTTACGAAACATGCATAAATAACTGCCGATTAAGCAGTTTATGGGCCTATGCGTTTTATATATATCACATATATACAACCCGTATCATAATTCTAATCAATCTCTCTTCTTCTTTCTCTGGTTCTTTTCTCTCAAATATATACACACAGAAACTTCTTAATCTTTGATTGTATCCGATTGAATAGTTTAGGTGAACCGTCAAATTGACTCAATCTGAAAGCGTTTACATGCCTTTAAAAATTGATTGTATCCGGTTATCTGTTCGTTTATTGCGAAATTCCCCAACACATATCCGCAATATGCAACCCGTCAACCTGAACATCTTGTGATCCCTAGGTCTTTTGGAACATAGTTTTTGCGGTTCCAATCCATAGGTCATTTGGAGCATCTTTTTTTGCGGTTAATCTTTCATCACAGTTGCATCTTCATACAATTGGACGTATTGTAAAAGTGTTTCTACAGTTATGTTCTCAATCAGCATTTGAGTTTCACGTCTATGTTTAGATGGTGTATTCAATAAGGGTTGTTGGTTTATAATTCCACGACTTCAGTTTTGCTTTCAATATCACAAAACACATACTTGTAACAAATTATTTTTTTTAACTTGAGACAAAAAAATGCATCTAGGAGTAGTTCACATTATTCTGTTAGCATTCTGTAATTGACTTCTTTTACTGAAAATCAAGTAGTTTATAGATCGATAACACTGTTATAAGGATTCAAAAGAAACTGAAGTGCTGTTACAGTGTTATGATTACAACAAAAACATATATTAATTAAGGTATACTGATCCAATGATGTTTTCCATAAAAAATAGAATGGCGCATTGATATGGTTCGTGTCTTTATATATCATCACTTAATAAAGGTTTGAGCTATTGTGTTGTGCAACAGAGTATGCACATGCGTTAAAGGTGAAAAAAGAGTGGTAGTAAGTTAATTTTCTCGAATTATAGCGGTTGAAAACAGGTTGGGAAGCTCAGTACAAAGCGCTTATACCTCAAGTTGTGGGTTCAATTCCCGGCTGGGACACTTGTTTAAGATATCTGTAATATTGTGAGATAGTTAGGTTGCCTTTATAAAAGAAAATACTCGGTGCTATGGGCAGACAATGTGTAGTAGGCCTGTGCATAGGACTCACTCGGACAAACCAGTGAAAACCTAGCCCGCACCAAAACCGAAGAAGCTAGTAGATAGGGACCGAAGACTGGATGAGACTGAACTGATTCATGACTGGTTCGGTTTCTTCCGGGGGAAAAATGATAGAGTTGAAAGATGGAATACTAGAAAGAAAGAGCAAGGTTATTTTTGGGTTCTCCTTGCTTCCAAGAAATCTTATTTTTCTCGAAAATAAAGACTAATAACATTATGATGATTTCATATATCACTAAATATAAGAAACGGAAAAATCTTACTTTACTCTTACCAATGATGATTGATTGGAAATTTGAGATGTTGATAACATGTTTATAACAACATGATTATGATTGAATGTTGGTTAAGATAAATAGATGATAATTCATTGGAGATTCCCACTTTCCATAAGATAAAGTGAACATATGATATTGAAACATGAAACATCGTTTTGCTTCCCACATACACTCGTATGGCTGTTTTAATTGATCAAAAAATCAACCAGCTTGGGCGCCGCCCATTTGGATCACCATGACTGCGTTGTACATTTAAAGGGGCAACTGGCACGGATGTAGGTTGTGAAATTACATGAGATCAGGATGAGGAGGGTGTAAAAAAAAAGATGTGGTTTGATGAATTGGACATTATTGCTGCTATTCACCGGGGATTGTAGGGGAAGATGAGTCCATTTGCATTGTCAGCAATAAGCACGGAAAAAGGTGAAACCATGAAAGACGAGAAGATACAGGAATGATTGTCGAATTGTGATATGTTTGTGCTGAGCTGGCCAAATCAGAAGAACTATGTCCGAGACCGGATGTAGTAAAAGACAGCTTCAACGATCTTTGAGCCACAGCAGAAGCAGGTACACTTTCTGAGTTCCTCTAAAGTCACAACACAAACAGATGTACAGAACATAAATGAAAATTGAGGAATAAGAAACCGGACAGAATCATGTATACAGCATTGACAAGGAAAGTAAATACAGTTTTAGTCTGTAACACAACACAAAGAATGAATTCCATAATATTCCATTCTTTCCTGTTTGTGATTATTCAACAGCACAGAGATGAAAACCCCGTTGTTCCTTTAATTTTTCCCTGGTTTAGGGCTTTTCGCCATAGACAATATGAAGCACAAGCGTAAAACTGCACCAGACTATGCATACAATACAAGAACACTTATGCAAAGATACGCTTTACTGAGATTGTTCCAACACACTAACCCAAAACTCGGTTTTCATTGAAGAGAGACAGATCCAGTCGAAATTAAAAATAAAGTACATTAAACATAACAAAGTCATGAAACATAAACTGCCAAAAAGTTTTAAAACAAACTTTAAACTTAATATCCACCCTTAAGATCGTTGACAACATCATAGGGGATGGGAGTTACAGTTTCGAGAGTAGTTCCTTCCACCATAAATCCTGGCTTGGGTCCCAATGGTTGCCTCTTGGTACTGATCACCACACCCTTCGCCTTAGCCTCTGCCTTCAGTTGATCGTTCTTCTTGATCCTCATTTTCAACTCTTCATTGCACCTGGATGGCATCACATGTTCAATGCGCACATGAATTCTCTTCTTGATAATCCTGTTTCCAACCTGTAACATAAATTATGAAGGGCAGCATTTTATTAGATAATGATGACGATTTTCTGCTAATAGAATAACAGACCAACTGCAAGATTTCTTTTGGTCGAGTTCTCCAACAGTTCGTCAAAGGGCTTATAATCAAAACAGTCAAATAAATGGAATTGGTAATCAATAATAAACATAAATACTGTGTGACCACGCCTTGAACCAAATGGAATATGACAGCATAAAGTGAAAAAGAACGACAACGCTTCATACTTTCTATCATACAAATGGCCATTCTTTTACGAAAAAAGGTCAGATCATATTCTTGTTGAAATCCATACTGCATCACAACATATAAAGATACAACCAAATGAAACCCAAATACAATCCTAGTTCTTAGACAAGATATATAATTACACTCATACAAACATGGGTGTTTCAAAATATGAGCTTATTTGTGGGCTTTTCTGCCTATCAAAAATATGAGCTTACTAATAGTCTAAAAACCTTACTGATGCAAGACGGTCAAGTAACCTCCTCAAACTTCATATAAGCCGATAAATCCAGAAAACATGCTAATCGAAAACCCAACTTAAAGCAATGTACGCATCCTGAATACTTGATACAAGTGATTTATCACATACAAATATACATTATAGATATATAGTTAACAATGCAATAACAATACATACCAAGTTACCAACATATATAATAGATACAAACACCATCAAAACACCTTTTATTCTTTTAAAGAAAAAAAAACCTTAAATCTACAGCTCCAGATATACAAACAATTAAACCCATACCCCCACAACAACAAAAATTACAAAACTTTAAGCATATAAACAAACAAACATTACTTACAGAATACATATATAAATACACATACAAATATAGATACATAAAAAGATTAAGAAAAAACAAACAAACATTTCATAATCATAATCTATATAAATGTATACATACAACATATAATATATAAATCTATACAGAATACTAGAGAAAAAGGAGACCTGTTTGTTCATCTCAACACCAATAGCACGTTTGGTGACATTCCAGACCTGACCAGTACGGCCATGGTAGAACTTATGGGGCATGCCTTTGTGAACAGCACCATTAACCTTAATATCGACATAATCACCGACATGATATGTTCTTAGATATGTCGAGAGATGGATGGTTCCCTTCTTCCTGAACCCTCTTGCGAACAAGTCTCTTGTTCGAGATCTTAACCCATGTCCGGCTGGCATCTTTTTTTCTGGCGGCTTCTTCTCTCCTGCTGCTGCTTCTCACAAGAGTGTGTTGTTGTTTTTGGAAGATTAGGGTGGTGGTATATGAGTGTCTAGGGTTTTTCATTTGGGTTTTTATGGGCTTTTCTTTTTTAGTCATTTGGGCCTTTTTTTTAATCTAAATTTTAACGAGCTTTGTTTGTGTGGTCTTTTTTAGAGCATGTACAAGGCTCCAAGCTCCAAAGTAGCCCTGTGGATTCTAGCGCAGTAAGCCCTTTAGATATCGTTATGATATCGATGGTATGGGTCCGAAAATTATCAAAATTATATGAGAATCTCAACCTTTGGATTGAAATAAAGAGTTAAGATTTAAAAATCAAGTTGGAATTTTGATCATTGGTTTTAATACTAAGGTTGAGATTCTATCAATTTTACCTATAAAGTTGGTATAACTTTAAAAAATCGTAATCCAAACCCTTAGTGTCAGTATGGGTTCCATACTTCCATATGAAGTAATATTAGAGCATCTCCAATGATAGGATAAAAGCTTTTTAATAAAAGAAACTTTGAATAGTTTTTTATCTCATGGATATTGTACAAGTTTATAAACATAATATACACATTTATAGAGATGAAATATAAATTTAATTTCTCATTTCTATTTTTAAAGCCTGTTGAAAATATTGATCCAATATTTAAATATAACTCAAAAATAATAATGAGCAATAACACTTGCCTTAAGTATAACAACCTATTTCACAACCAAAAATTAAAACTTAAAGATGCTTATGTGGTTTATCTTATAACATTGCATGCCCTTTCCAACAAGTTAGGCAAGATTTTTATTTTTATTTTTTAACAACTTAGTTAAAGTTTTATTACTGTAATAAACCAGTAATAATTAAGCTAGATCAATAAAACGTGTACAATTAATGTAGAATTTTTAACCAATGTTTATGTTGTGTTTATAGGGATGGATGTTCAGTGTTGTTGGGGTCACCCAATCCATCATGGAATCCTATGGATCACGTCATGGATTTGTATCATCATTATAGATTCTTGATTTAATTTTGTTAGGTTTTTTGAATTGGTTTAAGTTTTGTTGAGAGTGGCAGTTCATGATCTGTAAACTTTTGCGTCATGGTAAAACTAGTAATAATGCTAACAGTTTTGAAAATCCATCTTCAATGTTAAAACACACACACACATATACATGCATATGTTTACTTTAATTAATTGCTATTTAGTTTATAGTGAGTAAGTAGGTCTCTAACTTTTATCGAATATAAATGCTTCTATGGTTTCTATTGTGACATTGCATGCCTTACTAACAAGTTGGTCAAGATTTTTATTTTTATTTCATTTAATCAAGATTTTTATTTACATTTTTATTTTTAACTGGAGAAAACAAAACAAAAACAGAAAAAAAAAAATTAAAAAATTGTACATAACTTCCCTCTCCGTCACCGAAATTCACTTGGTTAATGGGAATTTTCTTCTGACTTCTTGGTGTTCGAGGCATTTAGAATACAAAATTTAAATGGTTAAAAAAAAGAATGAAAAGAAGATACTGAGTGGGGAATAGGGGATGCTTTCCTTCTTTTTTTTTTTTTTTTTTATCAATAGTGTTGTTTGTCTTTTTTTTTTACTAATAAGATTGATTCATATGGATCTTGATTTTTAGCCCTTAGATCAAGCAAATGTGAAAAAGAAATAAATGAATAGTGGATCTCAATATATAATTTCAATTTACAATGTTACTCCTCTGGACCACTTCATCCCGATCACATTCACATTTTAGTAATACAACACTATCCCGGTCAATTCCAATTCATATAGGTGACGACGACATTACAAATAATGGTCTCATTACAAATAATAGTCTCAAACTAATTAGATCCACATATATTCCTTCACCTTTACCTCTAATGTCCTAGGCATGTTTAACATACATTCTATTACATACCATATATAATCTGGCCATACCATATATTTTCTGGCCATATCACCAATTTTACAATCCGGCCAACTAATATTCCGATCCCTTACCCGACGAAGTATTAGCAATGACCTATTTGGACTTTCCCGACAAAGTGTTAACTCATCATCATCATCATCATAGATTCTTGATTTGAATTTTTAAGGGTTTTTAAATTGGTTTAAATTTCGTTGACAATGTCAGTTCTGTAAAGTTTTGAGTCATGGTACAACTAGTATTAATGCCAACAGTTTTGAAAATCCATCTTCAATGTTAACACACACACACACACATGTATATGTTTGCTTTAATTAATTGCTATTCAGTTTATAGCTAATGAGTGAGTACGATTCTTAACTTTTATCGAATATAAATGCTTATGTGGTTTCTCTTGTGACATTGCCTGACCTTTCTAACAAGTTGGTCAAGATTTTTATTTTTTGAACAACTTAGTTAAAGGTTTATTAGTGTAAAAAACTAGTGATAATTAAGCTAGATCAACAAGACGTGTACAATTAATGTAGACTTTTTTTAACCAATGCTTATGTTGTGTTTACAGGGAATAGATGTTCAGCGTTGTTGGGATCACCCAATCCATCATGGAATCCTATGGATCACATCAAGAAATTGTATCATCGTCATCATCATCACAAATTATTGATTTGATTTTGTTAGCCTTTTTGAATTGGTTTAAATATTGTTGAGAGTGGCAGTTCATAATCTATAAACTTTTGCTTCATGGTAAAGCTAGTATTAATGCCAACAGTTTTGAAAATTCATCTTCAATGTTAATACACATATATACATGTATATGTTTACTTTAATTAATTGTTATTTATTTTATAGTGAGTAAGTAAGACTCTGACTTTGATCGAATAAATGTAGTTTCTCTTGTGACATTGCATGACCTCTCTAACAAGTTTGTCAAAATTTTTATTTTTTAATTATTAACAACTCAGTTAAAGTTTTATTCTTGTAATAAACTAGTAATAATATGCTAAATCAACAAGACGTGGATAATTTACACACCGACACCGTTTCAACGCATACTAAACTACCACGGTCAGCCCAACAATGACAAATTGACAATGCTACTTTAATGATTGGCCAACGAATTGAAAAGTTTAGAAATTCAAAATACCTGTACACAACTATCAAAAGTATATATATTCAGCCAACCGCCGCCGGCACCCGCGAAACAAACAAAGATCGAAGTTCCCTTTGATCAATGGATTCATCGTCATCAGCATCGGGGGGCGATAAGCCGCTGAGAAAGATATCAGAATCATTCAGTGAAATCGCAAACTCAATCAAACAATCTGAAGAAGTGGAACTAGCCCCTTTCTCTCACGCTTGTTCTCTCGTTTCTCCTCTTTTCCGATGCCTTGGTATCGCTTTCAAATTCGCTGAAATGGATTATGTCGCCAAGGTACTTTTTCATTACTACTTAACTTTTTTTTTTTTTTTTTTTTCTCGGAAACTGTCACGAGATATCACGGTTAGGCCGCATCAAGAAAATAATTATGATATTAATAAATATTGATTAATCAGGACATGATAATTGCGGTAGGCTCGACTAAAATGAAATTTAGAGTTTTTTAAGTTAGACATTAAGATGTTGATCTAAACATTTGCGAGTTTTTTTTAAAAAAAGATTTTAAGATATTTTGATATTTAGTTGAAATGTAACATGCTTGGGCGCAATAATCATGTGCAAATTTGTTTTGCATCGAGTGTACTTGGTTTGATTTGATATTATTTGGCACATTTGTGGTGTGTATACGGGGCATTTATTCATATCGTTAATAATTCGGTGTTCCATAAAATTGACAAATCTGAAGATGTTGATTTATCATTTAACTTAAGAAAAGTTAGAAGATGGAACAATCATGACTCCCTATGTTACAATCAGAACTTATAGTAAGATGACATATTTTAACTAAAGTGTTAACTAGGAGTCAAATTTCGTACTTGTATTTGTAACAAGCTGGGCATGACAGCTTGAGTGCGAGTTTTGAATAATAAATATAGATGGCTTATGGGCTCGTAGGGCTTGAGTTTGAGTAGGTGCTATTGTGTATTACATGTATTCTTGATACTCAGAAAATATAACTTTTCATCGGTATTTGCCTCGAGCAACATTTATTAAGAAATCAAACAGTTTGCCATTGTAAGTTTTAGCCAGGGTGGAAAACAAAGCACAATTAATACAGGGAACGATTGCATTAAATGCCAGTAAGTATGTATTAGATTTAAGTCCTGGGTATTCAGGCTATGTTCTAGGGACTAGGGAAGAAATTTATCACTGATATTGTCGGTGTAATGGTAAACCAGTAGAAACAAAGCTCAGACCCTTGCAATTATTCTTTATTCATATTGTTACTGTATAATAAATCTTACAACTGTATAATAAATCTTACATTTACATACATTTACATAGACCGGGGACAGATATAATAATCATTTATAGGTAAATAGTAATAATCATTAAAAATTAAAAACAACGTCTAGGTGAGAAAACAAAGCCCAGTAAATGACGGGCATTAACGTGTGCTAAAAAAATCTGGTCAATATTGTCTTGGTATTTGTAAGTTGATAAATTGAGATAGATGTTATCTGGTGAATTTGCTAGTGCAGTATATTATATAGGCTTTTGCTAGTATATAAATAGGTTTTTGCTTTTGTGAATTTAGTTGTATCTGCTTTGATTGAGAGATTTTGACCTCTATCATTGTTTCTTTTGGTGAGTGCTCAGGTGAATGATCTCTGTGAGACTTCCAAGTCTATTTTGACTTTGCAATTGATGATGGAAAACGACATTAAAGAAAATTGTGTTAGGAAGGCAGGTAGTCACACCAGGAATCTTTTGAGGGTGAAGCGTGGTTTGGATATGGTTAAAGTCTTGTTTGAGGAGATTCTAGCTTCAGAGTACGTTTTTCTCTACTACTTTTACAAAACTGAATGACTATGCACATCTGATTGATTGAGTTTAATTATCAAATTTCTCTTATCTGTGGTGTGTTCGAAATTTATCTCATTACATTACGTACGTCATATTTAGTCATGTTTAGTAAATTTTATCTACCTCGGACCCTCAAATGTAGACGGGTGTATCAGTGTATGTTTCAGATTGAAAAGATATGTTAATTTAACTGCTGTTTTGTGACCAAAAAAGATCGTTTCGACTAATGATGATTATCTGTGTGGTGAACTGTCTTCAATTTAGGTGATTTCAGGAAACTGGTTTAAAATCTGGTCATTTGCATTTTGTGTTCAATGTTACTCTCCTTGAGGAAAATTGGAAACTTATGCTAGAGCCTAGATACATCATACACGTTAATAAGAATGGGGACATGTACTAAAAATGTTTTTTCCATGTACTATTGAAGACTCAAGTATTATTCAGTAGATGCAGTTCCAGCTATACAAGAACCTTGTTAAAGTAAACCAGACTGAATTTGATGTTGAGGTGTCAGATTAGAAAGTCTAGCAAACTTTGAGAATTATCCTTTTGTGTAGTTTGCTCAGCACGATGGCTTGTATAAGAGACATGAGTGCTTTGAATTTCTGCTTAGGAGAACAAACTTGTACATGACATGACCTCTATATGCTCAGAACAGTGTATAGTTGTTGAATGTTATTAGTGTATCATTCAAAGGCCTTAGTCTTACCCCTTAGGCAAGGTCGCAAGGGTAAAACTGTCAACATCCCACCTCCCCCAAACCCCAACCTTTGTGGGATAGGATGTCGCTGTTGTAACTTAAAGGTAAAAGAGTCAATAAATGTATAAACAAATTAAAGTTACCAAGTGTGTCGCCAACCAAGTTAATATTAATGTTACCTAGTATATATAAGAAGTAATAAATTAATATGGAAAAGAGAAATTCAAATAAGGTCATAAAATGGAAATTTCAAAGTGTTAGGACCAAGAAAACTACAAGAGTGAGTTTGAAAAGGGCAAAAATGGTCATTTACAAAGATTCAACAAAGACGTTCTGTTGTTCAAAAAAAATAAATTATTGGGATATAGGACCAAGAATGTTACAATTTTCAATAGTAAGATCTGTGTAATATTTAAAGTGAAATGACAAATCTGAATTTTCATATAAACCACTAGGAACATACATGTATTTTACTTTTTCTGAAACTTTGTTCATTGGATCTTATTTCCTTGGGGAACATTTGTATTGCAGGAAGTCAATTTTGTATAGTATGCTTCTTGGAAAAGTCGGCCATTGTAACTACTTTATCTTTCTTTTATTTTCACATTGCTTGTAAAACTTCTTTTTATTGGGTACAATTATTATTCAGGTGTCTGGAAAGCCATATCATTGACATTATACACATTTGTTTGATTGTGTTCTAGTTCGAAATAAACACTATATCAGAGATTGTTCTAGTTAAAAATGCCTTTATGTGGTCTCAAGTATATTGATGTGTATCATGCTTAATTTTTACCTTTTTACAGGAACAATTCTTTAAAGAATCCAGCATCTAAAGCTTATGGGCAGGTCTTCTCTCCATATCATGGATGGGCTATACGAAAAGCAGTTGCTGCAGGAATGTATGCTCTTCCCACAAAGCAACAACTGTTGCAAAAGCTTAATGAGGATGGTGAGTTTATGCTTTAAGTTACAACTTGCTTTTCTATTGAAGTTGTTTGAAATTTGTTATCTAAAACTTAAAAGTAATAAATACCATTTTAGATATGATTACACTAAGAGGTGACATTTCGCAAATTATCGTCTTTAATGATATTATAGGTGAGCTCAACAAGGATAAACAAAATAATATTATATACAATTCCTATGTCTTTTGTTTATCATGTCATGTTGATCTATGAAAATAAAGAACATGTTAATATGAAGTTGTATGCTTGAAGAAACACGTTGGAGTCCTAAGAATTAGGTTAGGGTGTATTTGGTACTTTGGTTTAGTTAGATAATCTTATATCTATTTCGATGATAACTTTTTTACTGCAACCCATTACTTGCGTCTCGAGATCAATCACGTCGGTCCTAAATATCTAAAAATTTTATGATCAACTACTTTTTGTCTAATACTTCAAGCTAAACTTAAAGTGAAGCTGTAGTCGTAAAGCCAGGAACCCTATAGCCAATTCAAAGCTTTCTACAAGAAAGACAAGTTTGGGGTGTTTATATAGAAGTATCATCATCAGTTAGGAGGCTAATAATTAATAAATAGGTAAATGGATGTCTATTATTAGTTGAACTCTATGACATGACTCTCATGGAACTTTCACTACTTCAGAATAGTTTTATGGACATTTTTAATGGATGGAGAGATAATGACGATGATAGTAATTAGTTAATTACAATGGTCTTGCGCATTTGCATAAGTGTGGGTGGGAAAGTTCAGCTATAGAGTATATGTCAAAAATGAAAAGCATATAAACATTCAACGTGTAACATACAAGTATATAAACATACAAACATACAATCATATATGAGCATATAATCAGGTAACATATTTAAGTCTATGTGTCAGGGCTGCTACAGTCATACACAATTCTAACTTGCTTTATTTTTCCTTAGTCAATTGTTTTAAATGATTTATACCTGTCTTTAACTTTGATAAACTAATTATTTACAGAATTAGGAGGGCAAAAAGTGATATCCAACCCAACCTGTTTTGCCTGAACCCATTCTGTCCTAATCACCCAACAGGCTTAACTCGATTGTGTGAACCTTTAAAGGGAATTAATTGGGTGTATATGGGAATTTTGAAAGATTTATTAAATGCTAGTGATCTGAACTTAAGTGCGGAATTTTAAGCCATTTGAAAATACTAAAATCCTTTTCTGACACTCTTTGTCTTACATTGATTGCCTATGCTGCATTGGATCTATTCTATTTAAGGTTTCTTTGGAAGCATCTTGGTATTGAGCATTAAGCTGGTTGGTGGTGTTGATACATGCCTAGAGTTGGAAATTATGGCTTATTTACATGTGAATTGCCAATTAGGTTTATTAATCATCTCCAAACGGGTCAAAATAGGGTAAATTTGTAATGAAGAGAATTGGTCCAAAGTCACCTAAACTGTACTTCTAATCCATAAAACCTTCTATAGAAAGTAATAAGATAACATTGTTTTTTAATCACATTTGACACACTTTGTTTATAAAGTTTTTTTGACACAAGTTATTCCGGGTCATCTTGAGCCGACCGGTTTCTACACATCTACAAATTGGTCTCGATTCACCCTTTGTACCCAACCCTGTCCCTTTCATTTTAAGCCTCTATATATTCCAATTTGGATGTAGCTTTTTGTTGATATCTTATACTAGTTTTTTGTTCATTATTAACCGATCTTTTTGTTACTGCAGAAATATCTGCAAGGACTGAGATGCAGAAGTATGTTGCCGCATCTGCCCTTGTCATTGTCTACATTGACAAGCTTTTTCAGTCAAGAGAATTGGGCATAGATTGGTGAATGATTTACTTCATTATAATCTATACTTCGACTAATTTACCCTGATCCTGAACCCATGTTCTGTGTAACTATGTATATCTTACTATGATATTAAGCCTACAAGGATTCGCTGATTATTAATTTCTATTATGTGTACCATTTACCACACAATGATATATTCTTTTGAAACTTTTTGAGATCAAACTAGTGAAAAGAGTGTTCGCCTGTGGAATTTTCTTTTGATCACCCATTATATTATATTATATTTTTTGGGTGAACGGTGTTTTGTTTTGGTTGGTAAAAAAATTCTAGCCTTTTATATAAAATCTGGGCGAACATAATAAACAAGATGATAGATTTCCTGGCATTGATAATTTAAGTTGTGTTGTTATTTTGGTTTACATATTTATCATAAACTAAAATACATGTGAAGTAAGAAAAGAAAAAAGGGTAACTTTGTTACACAATAACATTGAAAACCTTATAATGATATTGAAAGATAAAATGGTTAACTTGGGAATTAATCAAAACATTTTTGTTATAGGAATAAAGTAGATTATTTTCTCGCGTATTCATGTTATATTTATATAATAACATAATTAATATTATAATAAAAATTATAAAATAAAATGCAATTGTTATTTGAAAATGCAAGATTCAAGTTGGAGTATTTTAATGTGTATTGGATGGATATACAAAAGGATACTCGACAATACCATTCAATCATTGAATCGCCATCCCACAATCATCCTAAAGAAACCTCAATGCTCCCTACAAATTCTTCAAAACCACAAGGTATCGACTAAGATCCGACTGAGGATCCGATAACGACTTCTCCAACTATTTAAACTGAATAAAGCATACATGGTGACATATATTCATGCGCATGAGCGTTTAAAAAAAATGGATATTCATCTACGTAAACCAATTAACAAAATAGAAGATCAACAAAAAAAAGTTTACATAATAAAAAGAATTATATCAATTGGAAAAAAAAAAGTAAAAAAAAAATAGAAAAAGAAAAAAGATACTCATGTTGGTGCCCAGATTCACATATGGTGGTTAATGATGGCGGTGGTGGATCTACTGGTCCCCTATATCTCAAAAATTAAACAAAAGTTTAAGAACAAAAAAAAACAGAAAAGATTAAAAAAAAAGAGAGAGAAAGATTAACGATACCGAATAGGGGTTGCGGTGATAATGGCGACCGTGAAGATGGGCGGTGGTGTTGGTGTTGATTGCGGCTGTGATGATGGACGGTAGGTTGTTGTTGATGGCCGAGGGAGACATGGAGAGAGGGGGCGTATGAGAGGATCATTTATGTGTGTTATTTTGTAGCGGAGAGTTGTGTGTTGTAATAACATGGGTAATTTAGAGGTGTTACATTTCAACATGGTCTATTTTCTATTAATAGGAAGTATAGATATAGATATATTATACATTTGAACCAATGATTATTCATGATTCCATAATTGAATCAATTCCGTACTGGTTCCAAATTAGAGGAATGTTATGGATCAGAAAAGGTAGGGTTCCACTACAAACCATTCGAGCTAAAATTGATTATTGTTCATATACAGTTCGTCTTATCTTAATTTTCATACATATCTTGTATATAAAATGAATAAGTCATAATATATATACAAATAAAAGAATAATAGTAGAAACTATCAAAAAAAAGCATACCATAGGAAAAGGGTTTTCAAACCACCCATAACATTAACATCTTTGTATAAATAAGCAAAAGATAGCAAACTTTATGGATGGATTTTCTTTGTAAATAGTTAATAATCAAAAATGAAACCTTTTATCATACATACATTGAAACAAAAAGTTTACATGTGCATAAACTATACAAAACGAAACAAAGCAATGTTTAGAAAGTTACCTAAGAACAATATTATTTTGTGAAAATGCATAGTAGAAAGGGGGAAGAGGGTTCTAATGTTTTATACTAATAGATTGATGGTTATATAATAGGGTCTTTCATTGTCAAGCTAACGAGCGTTCTTTTTTTTTTACCAGAGGGTTTTGAGGGTTGTATGTGTATGTATGGTATATGTATATTGTGTGTTGTTTTTCTCAAGCAAAAAATTGCAAAACACATTGAATAAATTTACGAAATGACTTCAATGTCCATAATCCACAAATTTACTAAACCCCCTTTCCCTTTATTTCCATATATATATATATATAGAGAGAGAGAGAGAGAGAGAGAGAAAGTGAGTGTGGGGTTGTTCCCCATCTAAGCTTAGATGGAGAACCCATCACATACAAATATTATATTATTTGTTTGAATTTAAAGCAAATACATGCCCCTTCATGATTATAAAAAAACAAATGTGAGGGGTTCCCCATCTAAGCTTATATGGGGAACAACCCATACTCACTTTCCCCTATATATATATACATATATATATATATATATTGCTTTGTCCAAAACCTAAATATTTCAATCCCTTGATAACCCTTTCCATATTCGTGATTAAGCCGCATAGGGTATGAGTAAAAATACTCATCTATATCGAGTAACCTACTAGACGAATGCTCGTGCGATGCGGCGGTGATGGTGGTAGCGATGAAGGTGTGGCGACGGCGACAATGGTGGCGGCGATGTGCGGCGGTGAAGGTGGTGGTGGCGTGATGGTAAATGTAATATAATTGATGTAAGAGAGGTTAATATGATTATTTAAGGGTTAGATGATCTATATTGTAATTTATTTCATTAAAGGTATTATAGGTAAATAGGTGAAGATGTTTAAATTAGTGAATAAAGAAGAATGATAATCTGGTCATTTCAAAATTTTGATTACTTAAAAGGAGATAAATAGTTTGCTTTATAGAGTAGTACAGATGATATAGATATAAACTATGCTTATATTATAATAGCACAAAATTTTCAATCTATAGTATATGTATTGTACTTTATACAACTTTTTAAAGCTAAGAATCGAAGAGTCCAAATTATAACCACGTATGTAAGGATTTTTTTAGCTAATAAAATTTTTATACAGCTAGGCTATTGTATAAGTCCAATTTTTTTATTACACATTCACACAAAAGTAAAAGCACTTAGACAACTCGTCTTTTATAAGTAGATTGAGTTGAGTGGATCAAAATACCAGGTGATACTACGCAGCCTGTAGATCTAGTTGATTAGTCTTTTAAATTAGTTGCATGAAAAGATCTAGATCTAAAAAGATAATGAAAGGAAGGGCTGGAAATAGTGACAAGATTCCGACAGAGACCAAGGTCACCAGAGATAACTCTATCTTGTTTATATCCAAATCTATCATTTTTTAACCCAAGTTTATTATACAAAGTTGTGTAAACAACCTCTAAGTCTGAAAAGAATGAAGAAATGAGGGATGACAATGGTGAGAGGAAGGAAGGAATGTACAAAATAGGTAAAATAAAAGCATGTTCATTTCTCACCCCAATTAAACAAAACTTTACAAAATCTTATGCTATCTTGATTGTGACACCATCTGGGTGAACCATCTTCACTTTTTGTCTAGAAAAGTCCATTTTCATTATTAACTTTTTTCTATCTCCAAATCCAAGACAAGTTTACATTACAAGTTTTGATGCATCATGTATATCTTTTAATACATAATGTACATTCATTTCAATACCATCATACTCTACACTAATAAAATCTTTATAAGTCTAAATCTTTTAAGTTATGGCTTTTGCTTTAAAGTTCATAATTTTTATGAGTTGCACCATATAAATCATATGTAGATATAGAAAGAGAAATGGGAAAATATTTTTTGAAATGGTAAACATAATGATTTGTAGGATTGATGATTACAGAAAGTCAGAAACAAGACCATTGTATCTTGTAACGAAGGGTATGATGCATTTATTTATCATGAGAAATTAAAACAATACTCACTAGTCCACGACTGCCTCTCATCACCCGCCGAAAACAACCATCCACAAACACAAACATCATTTCCGTATCATGAACCATCATATTTAACCCCCAAATCAACCGCCTCCAAACACTACCACCACCACCAACACCAACAATATCACCACCATTGGTCACCATTAACGCCAACCCATATCAATTCTTCAAACAATATGACATAGAAGGTAACAAGTTCGTTGTTTGTCTATGGAGGGAAATAAATAAAAGAAAATGATATATTTGCTTATTTGTCATGTTTCTATTGCAATTAAATATGACATAGTAACACTCATACATGTAACACTTACTATTTTCCTCTAACGTTGCTACACTTTCTTCACAAATTTTACAAATAAATCATTGTTTAGGTCATCTTCATAATAACTAGTACACATTACAACTAAGCCAATTTGTTTTTTTGGGAATATTGATATTACAACCCAAAAATATGATATCCTAATGAAGAGTCAAGCCTAAACAAAATACCTTGTACATCAGCTATTTTGTTTCAATTGAGGTATAGATAGTACATCTTTTTTTAGATAGAAAGTGATATTCGTACCACAACTCATAATTTATTCATGACGAACATATTTTATCAGCTTATGTATTATGCTTTAAAAGTTATATTGTGTGATAAATATATTAATATTTGTGGTACATATATTACTTACTTTTTTACATGTTGCATTATTTTTATTGTCCAGATTAAAAGAAAACCATATTTTTATTTATAAAATTTATACATTAGATTAAGATATATTCAATGAATGTACTCTTTTATAAAAAAAAACATTAATAATTATTCGATACTTAATCAAATACACGATCAACAAAATAATATATTGACTTTCTAAAATAAAGTTGTTTTGATTACCTTACAAATATTGTCTTTCCAAAATAAAAGATTAGTTTCATTACACTTTAAACATAAACAAACATTTTCTTGGCTAATACAATAAACTAAATCATTTATTTATCTCACATATCATTTTTCCCAAAATAATTAAATAATAAATAAATAAAAAATATATATATATCGATCATAGCACAAACCCCAATCTATGGAGATCGTAACACTAGTTGACGGCATTGCCACCACCACAACCGGCGGTGCCGTACTTCCCTACCTCCTCCTTGCTCTTCTTGTCCTTATTATTCTCATTCTTATTATGATCGCTGCTTGTAAACCATTCCGCCGTTTTTTCTCTCCTTATTTCCGTTCTTCCACCATCAAAACCACGGCTTCCTCTTCCGATGTATATATCTATCTCTCTATATCTATATCTATATCTATGTAATTTCATATATATGTCTGTGTGTATTCATTCTATTATGTAATTTATTGATTTCGTTTTTTTAATTAGGGTTTTTGTTTCTCTTTGCTTAGCATTGTTAAATAATTTAACCTAAAGTTGATTATGAATGTGTATATATATATATATATATCTATATTATGATTGTATGTGTATTGAAGTTGAATTTATTCTTTGAAAGTAGCTGTCTTTAAAAAAAATTAATTACATTTTGACTTATTTAAGTATGCATGAATCCATTATGACAAAATTTATATGCTCCTGTATTTTTGACTAAATTGTTTATTATAGAGGACTTTTTTCGCCATGACCGTCTTAAGCACTTTAAGTGCGGAATGGAATTTTGAATTAAGGCTTTCTTGATTAGAAGTTTTGTGTTAATAGGAGACTGTACTAGAGCTTAGAAACAGTTTTGCCTTTATCTACTTACGACTCGTTACAAAAGTAAATGAGATGAGATAGACGCTTAAATATAGACTTAGTCTTTTTTCTGGGGTTTAAAAACAGGCTTTCCTATATGCATAGGCATTCAAATGCAGGGTCGGGGGTTTAAAGTTTCTAGCTTTAACAGCTTTACGCTTTAGGCATATATATATACAAGTGTCTGTGATTGTTTGGTTGTGACCATGTATAAGCGTTCAGGATTGTAAATATAATAAGCAATTCTATATGGATTACTTACACTTGTTATCTTCTTTAGGTTCAAGAAGATGTAGAAAGACCTCTCGTTTCTCGAGATTCGGACGAGGTTGAGGCTGACATAAGTGAGAATCCCAGCAATCATGATTTAGAAAGCATGTATAATCAAGCTGATGGGCATATCGGTTCACCTCGAACAAATTATAAAAATGGTCTTCCACCTATCCATCCTCGCACCCATTCGCAGTTGTCACATGGTGACAGCCTTATCCTTGATATTTCTGACCATTCCGAGAGAGTTGTGGTCGGGCAAACTTTGAAACGCCCTCATGTTTCTGCTGGAGAACAGAAATACGATTCAGAGGAAGATTCAAATTTCAAGTCGAAAATTAAATCAGATGATGGTAGTCCCAGGAAATTGTTTATATCAAAATCTTCTGCAGAGCAAAGTAATTTCTCTTTCCCTTGCATATATTTAATTTCTAGCCAATCTCTCTTTTATTTTTCTTTTCTGAAATGTCTCTCTTGTTGGTTGAGTTTGCAAGACATTTTATCATATATCTGTGTTAGAAGTGCAGGAACCATCCTCAACTTGGAGGTTATTTCTGGTCCTTCATGTGGGGCACATCACTCTATACTATCAACAAACAAATCTAAGCTCCCATTGACTCTTGGAAGAGTTTTGCCCAGTGATGTATTGGTGACTGATTCAGAAGTATCTGGGAAGCATGCCCGAATAAATTGGAATGCAAGTGTAAGAGTCTAGTCTTATGCCATCATCTCACATCTCTAGTAATCTGATACTGATTCTATTGGGTTGAATTACTAATCTTATCTTGTTTATGCTTTCAGAAGTTGAAATGGGAGTTGGTTGACATGGGTAGCTTAAATGGAACTCTTTTGAATTCCAAAGCAGTCCACCATCCTCAAACTGGAAGTAGACATTGGGGTGATCCAGTTGAGCTCAGTAGTGGAGACATAATAACTCTTGGCACATCTTCAAAGATACATGTGAGTATATATGTCTAGAAGTTGTCTTTTTTTTTTTGATAACAGTGTTCAGTCTCTACAATTTTGGTTTGGCAAATAAAGCTTCAATGTTGCATCATTTTTGGAATACTTCTAGACATTTAGTACAAAATTTTTACCTGCATTGATGTGAGAACAATGGATGCCTTCTAGATAATACTTTGCTAGCAGACTTTCAAGATGGACATCATTTTCACTTCAACAGTTTTAACATTTCAAAATCAAGTAGTTCATCTTTTTTCTTTCTTTAGCTAGTAGGTTGAGACCTTGTGTCACTTACAAAAGTATGTTACATTTCAAGTTAAAAGATATACAATCTTGTTTGCACAACATTGTAGAGATGTTTGTGATTGTGTTTTACATAGTTGGCATTTGTGCATGTAGAGTTAAATGCATGGCATATATTAGACATTGTCTAGTTTCCCCTGCTTGTATTTTCAGTTTGTATGTAGAGTTAACCAATAATTTATGTCGAGATATCTTTTATTATATGTAGGTGCTTAATGTGAATGATAGTGTATGTGTTATAGTATTGTGGTTATGTCATTTGTCTCTTCATAATTTATATCAGTATGCAGAGAGCTCATTTTTCTTTGATTTCTCCAAAACAATGATAACAAGCATTTTACTCAAACTAGCTACATAGCATGAAGCGGCAAAATGAAATTGAAGTGGTCCATACACGATACACCTCCCTTTATTACGCGAATCATGTTAGTTTGTGTTAGAGTATTGTGCCTTTATCATTTGGCTTTTTCATTATTTCATTTCCGCATGGAGAGCTCATTTTTCTTTGGTATCACCAAAACAATGATAACAAGCATTATACTCAACCTAGTTAGTTGTTAAATAGTATAATAAATGAAAGTGAAGAGTTACATACACTTCCCTTCATTACACATATCATGTTAGTTTATCTCCCCTGAGTATCATAGCTTTCTTTTTAGTTTGATTAATGGGTAAGGGTTTTATATCTTTTTTTGCAGGTTCAAATTACATCTCCGCTAAATAAGGTCCCATTTGGAGTTGGAGTAGTGTCAGATCCCATGTCTGCACGCAGAGGTGGGAAGAAGTTGCCGATGGAAGATGTCTGCTATTACCATTGGCCTCTGCCTGGGGCTGATCAGGTACCAGAATGTTTTCATTCTATTTCTTAATTAAAGCTTGTGATCATTATCTGAAGATCTAGTGATATTCAATATATTCTTACGCAGTTTGGGCTGTTTGGCATTTGTGACGGACATGGTGGTGCAGGTGCTGCCTCATCTACCAGCAAGTCGGTATTTCTTTCATGTCTTTGTTTTTTTCTTTCTTGATCAACGGGTATTTGGTTGCTCTACTACTAGCGGACTCATTTGATGACTTTGTTAGTGTTCTACTCGAAGTTTTTTGAACTTGTTAAAATATAATTCAGATCCCCCCCCCTCTCTCTCTCTCACACACACACACACAGAGTTCAGTTTCAAAATCCAATTTTTAGGGCCATCATCTGAAATAAGAGTGATCTTTTTTGCATTTATGTGTATAACTTGTCAACTTGGGCAAGGATGTTTAAATAGCACAAGTTTCGTTGGAGTGACAGATCATTTAACGATCTGGCTGCATTGTCGTAAATTGTTTGCAAATGTTACAGTTTCAGAGACTATCTAGTTTTAAATATATTTTTGTTTACATATGCAATTTATAATTTTAAAATATCTGATTGCAGAATAATGCCTGAGATGGTTACTAGAATTTTATCTGATACATTTAGAAGAGAGAAGGTTTTTTCACATTGTGATGCTTCAGATGTCCTTAGAGAAGCATTCTCTCAGACAGAAGCACATCTGGACCATTTATATGAGGTTTTTCTTTCTCTTCGTTGCATTTCTATAGAACCTAGACTTATAAATCCCAACTTGTTTTGCATATGGCTTCTATATTTCTAATACTTTTCCGATTATCTTTCTTGTCTATGGCTAACATTGTTATGGTCCTGTACTCGTGACTAGCTAAGTGTGATGAACAATAGAATCATGATGATTATATTGTAATCTTCTGCTTTGACGGTATATTTTGATAAGATAAAGAGAGCTCTGCTCAATAGAGAGAACCTAGCAATCTCATAAACACAATTGATTCTGACAACTCACTAGATCGGGATTGTAGCTTGCATTGGAAATTTGGAAGGCATAAATTCTTATAAGTAACTACTCGTACATAATAGCAGCATGATAGTCGTGCCATACTTTATTGTAAATAAAAACATTTAAAGTAAGATAGAGTCCTGAAATAAAACTAATAAAAGAAGTTAAATATGACAGCCTGATAAATACCTAAACTAATAACATAAATCCTGCAGTTCATAACTTAGACGTTTGCAGCCCGTGCCTTGGCTGGAGAAAAGTTATGGTAGAGTTACATTGTAAAGTTTTTTTTTCTCCTTATAACATATAGTAGGGGATTAGTTCAAATGAAACAAACTTAAACGTAAAACAAATAAGAAAAAAACCTACTGCCCATAAGTGACAGTTTTTCGGCATGTGTGTATCCATCTAGAATAGATAATAATTCTATGCACAACTGTCACGGGTAGTCCCTAATTCTTTCTTATTTATTTTACGATAAGGTTTTGTTTACAATAACCAACCCCCATAAAGTAGATTGGGAACAATGGTAGACATCCAAAAGCTGTTGAAATGTCCATGGAAGAATAGTTTACAAGCGAAATTAATCTTTTTTTAGAAACACTTGTCAAGATAAGAGCCTGGTTTTTATTTGAGAAGTTCAATTGATCAATGCTAAAAATAATGTTGTATTCTTCAGCGAAATTAACAAGAAAAGTTTAGCTCTGTTTTGAATCGCTAAAAGTATCTAAGGGCAATGTCTCACCTTCTTTATATGTGATATCTTATTATCTTCTGTGATATGTTGACTAAATGTAACTTTACTCCCATTAAATTTGTACTAACCAAGCTTTTTTCAGGGTTGTACCACAACAGTGCTTCTGATCTGGGCTGATGGTCATGGCAATTTTTTTGCTCAGTGTGCAAATGTTGGCGATTCAGCCTGCATTGCAAAGTATGTCCTCTGCTATATACATTAATATATTTTATGCTGATAAGTTTTTCTAGTTCTTATCTTTCGGTGATTCTGCCAGCAACTCGCTATTGTTTTGTGTTAGATACGCTACATGCACTCAATATGCTTTATTTGAATATGTAGGGTAATAGGAATGGAATATAATGTGAAGCTTCCCATTGAATTGTTGTTCCTTGTTTACAACACATGTCATTTCCTTTTTTAGTATATTAAACTGATCACTTTCTGAAGTTGATTCTTATGAAATCTCTAAGCTAACCATTTGGCGTTATTTTAACAAAGGAAGCACATGTATGTATGTATGTATAGCCGTATAGGCGTTGGTTATTGTGAATGAAACTTTATGGTAAATAGATAAACTATAGGAGGGTACTCGTGGCAGTTGTGAGTCAAATTTTAAATTTAAGTCATGTGCCTAGATGGATACCCATCTAAAATTTTCCATGTGTCTCCCCTTATTTCTCATATGTTTTATATTAAATATTAAGGATTGCTATACTTAAAGTGATCCATATATATATATGTAATATTTATACTCCCTTATAAAGTTTGTTCAAGGGTTGTTAAGTTACAAATTTTTATTAAATATGCGAAATATCCAAATACATCATTACAACCTATCTTATTTAGTCAAAATTTTCATTTATGTAATTAATTTATTCAGTATTACAGTAAAACTATGAAAATCCCCAACATGTCTTACCTATGTTAATACTGAGATATTAGTTATTGCGGCGGAGGACCGATATTTGAGCTATCGGTTATCGCGGTAATAATATTAAGCAAGATCTGTTCATATATAATAATAATTAGTACTTAATAATTCATCGAAATATCAGAGAAGTCAAGCTTAAAAGTGTCAATATTTGATAGATTAGTGTTAATAGTTGCAAAAATTAGTGTTTATTATGTTGTGTTTAAGTTTGAACAAAAAAATAAGTAAGTAAAAAAAAACCTGTATAACCGCCATCCCACCGCTATTTGGACCGATATCGGTGGAATACCGGTAAATATCACCGATAATATTGGGACATATTTTGACCGATGACCGATATTTAAATTTTTTGGGTAAAGGGGACATTTTTAGTACCGCGTTGACTTTTATAACAACACCTAAACAGTTACAATCAAGTAGTGAGACAGGGTATCACACTAGTTCATATTTGGGACATCTCCCCATATACGTAAACAAAAATAAACACTCATAAGGAAGCATCAAACAAAACACCCTAGTCTATCTTGCTGAATACAAAATAGAGTAAAGCAAAAGAGATTAGATAACTAGTCAGCTGCCATCATGTATAAAATAATATTTTCATTGAAGTTTTTCTTTTCATTCCAGAAAGAGTTTAGAAATTACGCTACCTTCTCATCTATTAAACCACCTGCAAGAACCACTATAAAAGGTTGTCTGATGTCACCATAGAAAATTTCTGTTCTCATTACATTGTGTGGGCTTTATGTTAGTGCATGCACACAGGTATATAGGTGCTGGTTCAAATGAGAACCACAAATAACACTTGAACTAAGAAGTTACGAGTTAATTGACACCTAAACCCTAAGAGCTATAAACCTCTAAAAACAGAACATGTTATCAGTTTTTATCCTTCCTACTTGGTTCTCTATATACTTTTAAATGTGAATCTCGACATGTTATGTTCACAAATGAGTTGACACATAATCTTGTGATTCTCATTTCAGCCAGCCCCTGTATAGATGTGAGTTCATTTGATTGCTTAACAAACTTAGTACCACTTCAAGTCGCATGTGATATATAACCATGTGTGATTTTCCAACCACAAGTGATTTAGTCAAATTGGATCAATCCATTCTTGGAAATATAAGGGTCTGGTTTGTTTTTCCCTGGTCTCAATAATAAGACTAATATGGTAATAAACTGGAATCAAAGGTGTCACATAAACTGCTATCAATAATCAAACTAAACTAAAGTTAAGCTAATTCGATAATAGTTATAAAGCTGTTAATTGTTATTCATAAGAGGTGCCATTGTTTCAGAACACTTAAAGTTCTGATGATCACCTTTACTTTATCCTTTTTGGGCCTCTTAATCCCTCTTAATATATATTCTAATTCAAAGGTCACTTTTTATTTGAATAGGATGAGTGAATGGTGGAATTATTTTTACTTTGTCATAGATGTTATTGAAATGTTATATTATAATGTTTGTTTTGTTATTATTATCCCGTTTCTAAACTGGTGCAATGCATTACTTGATCTTCAGTATTGAAGGGCAACTAGTTAAATTATCGGAAGACCATCGAATAGTCAGTGCCACCGAAAGGCTACGGATGCAAGCAGCTGGAGAACCACTAAAGGACGGGGAAACACGATTATGTGGTAATTGATATATCTTTTCAACTTTCAAGTATTTTTCCATATGTTTGTGCCTCATTTGTATATATTCAGGTTTGAACCTTGGACGAATGCTGGGAGACAAGTTTCTCAAGCAACAGGATGCTCGATTCAGTTCAGAACCTTACATAAGTCAGGTGGTGTACATGAATTCAGAAAGCCGGGATTTTGCTATAATGGCCAGGTAAATTTGTTCTTCTCTATGCTTTTCCCATGTGTGATCTCTCATTCTTTCTATTGCAATTCCCAGTCTCATCCTTCCTATCATATGTTGTCGTCCTTTTAGTTAATAATCACTGTAGTACCTGTTACTGCCCTTAGATAGGTGTAGATTAACTGAGTTAGGCATAAGGTTTGCCTGTCATATGTAATATTTGTGTTTTTGATCATTAGCACGGCTTTTAGTGTAGGGGTGTTTGATCGGTTTTTAATCCGAATTGAATAGGTGAAGTTGTTATCAGTTCAGTTTTTTAAACTGAGCCGTCAAATTACATTAAAACCGAACTAGATTTGCAATTCAACTTGTTTTGTTTTACAATTATTTATCTTCACATATTACAAGACACCCATATGCAAGTATAAATTATAACTATCAATTGTAGTAGTCTGAAATTGTCCATTTTATATCTAAATGACTAAATGTTTGGGGCAATTAAGTGTATGGTTTATATAATTTGCTTTACTTAAATGAAGTAAATGAAGTGCTTTACTTAAAAATGCGAATAGACTCGTAAATCTGCCATTTAGAATTAATTAAATTCAAGTTTTCAATTTTTAAGAATGTCATTCGAAATTTTCTTGTTACGTGAGTTGATAATGGGTTTCCAATAATGCTGTATTAGGAAGTTGAAACAAGCGTTTCTTACCTTTTCATGTGTACTATGAATATTCGTGTTAATCTATTTGTTTTCTTGTATTGGGTTGTTAGAAACTGAAACAAGCGTTGCCTGTATTTTACTGATTCTAAAACTGCAAATTTGGATGCAGTGACGGGTTTTGGGATGTTGTTAACTCTAAGAAGGCCATCCAACTCGTCCATCAGGTTACACATCTACACATTCATCCTCGAACAATTCAGTTTCATTCATGTCAACTCACTTGTTACCTGATTGTTTATGCAGGCAAGAGATAGAAATGCTGCGACTTCTGAAGAAAATTTAGCAGAGAAAATTGCCAATTCATTGTTAGGGGAGGCGAGAGCACAACGTACAAAGGACAATACATCCATAATATTTTTAGATTTTGACATAAACCATTCTTGTAAACATGATGAATGATGTATAGAATATTAATATCACATCTTATTTAATATTATAACATATGTAAAATATAGTTAGCCAGTGAGCCCTTGGTGGAAGGTGGCTTGTCTTCATAAATGGGGAGTTTCACACCATGAATCCCTATATTTTCCAAGCAGTTGAGTTACTAATTTAGTTTTGAATTTGTTGACAATCTTGAAAAGTTTTTTAGTTTTTTTTAAAAAAAAAGTAACTACAGTATCATTAACGTATCTTGAAACTCATACAAAATAGGGAGTGGCCAACAATAAGTACAGTATTTACATCAATTTTGAGGTTGTTTCTTACACTAAAAACTGTGGATACATGAATTCCTAATATAGCCAGGGATGTTCATATTCAGACCAATAAACTGGCTTATCTTTAAGTTATTCCAAAAAGAGCGTTAACTGTATCTGCATGGCCTCTTAAGATAAAAGGTCTGTCTACTTGATCAAAAGAGACGTTACTTGTAGTAGAAAAAAAATTGAATGGCAAGATCATAGTGTTATATAGACTTATTACAAGGGAACGAGTTGACAAAATTTTAGAATACCTAAAGAAACATGAGACCCTGCAAAGTAAACTTGCAATCTTATGCGTGGATGGTTTAATGGGTAGAGAAATAGAGGTTGAAAAGATATTAACCTTTTAATCTAAAAGGGTTAAAAATTTAAAATGAATATTAAATATTCACCATTGATTATAATTTAATGGTTAAGATTAACTTGAGATAACATCCCATCTTAATTTTATAGTTAGGGATGAATATATGGAACTATCAAAGTCATTGAATAGATGTAAATTCTGTTAGCCATGTCCAATCATAGGGGATATGTCCATGTTGTTAGATTGAGTTGTAAAACAACATTTTTAAATGATAAAATGACTTTATTAAACGAAAATAAATATATATTTTTTTTCAATATGTGGATATATTGTATGATAAGGTTATCTATAATATAACTAAAAATATAATATAACTAATATAATATAACTAAAAGAGAGGTTACAATTGAAATCCCTAATTCCCCTCTTTTAGTTTAATATCCTCTCTTTATTAATCCTCTATTTTTTTAAATATTTATTTAATAAAGAATGGTTTACCTTTAATAAAAAATCTTTATTATTATTATTATTATATATCACCTACAAAACCCTCACATATTCTGAACCCTAAGAAAAACCTACGGCAATTAAAAAAAAAAAGATCAACTACCAAAAAGGTTTTTTATCTATATATATATATTTTTTTATTGTTATTATCATCTTTTTTAATTTAATTTGTTATCCATCATAAGTTCATTATTTCTTCTTTAACAACAAAAAATAATATCACATTAATACAATATGTGGGTATATTGTATGATAATGTTATATTAGAATATGCTACAGAATATGAGTCTTTCCATTCAGGATAGGTCCTTATTCTTGCACATATGTATATATATTTATTTATAAAAAAAAGTATCATGTAGTCTTTTAATATAAAAAAAAGTATCATGTAGTTTTTTAAATTACTATGTATATTTTTTTTATTATTAATGAAATATTTAGTTTTATTAGATTGTTAAAATATTTATGAATAAATAAAAAAATAAATTTATTTTAAGCATGAAATGATGTGACAAAATATTATTCGTAGATGGCCACGCATGAAGAGGCATGATTACCACCATTCTAGAAACATTAAATTTATATTCTATATATTATACACCATACACGTATACTACAATTATAATTATCACCAACCCATAAGTACAACAATTTGCAAATAGATGTGAGAAATGCAACTCAATTTGCTCACAAAATGCAAACTTAATGAGTTGTGACAAAAAAATAAAAAAATAAAAACAAAAACAAAAACAAAACCACACACCAAAAAAGGTCTATGCTAAATTCACATGACCAAGTAGTTGAGTAGTTTGAACTCACAATTACATGATATCTACTCGGTCTTATTTAACCGCTGTTTCTAACTATTCATCGATATATCCTCCACTTCTCAAAAGCTATTTTAAACGTTGATGGTGGCTCTATATACATTCTATCAGTGGTCGTCTGCGGGTAGGTCGTACACCATGTTGTCAACGATGACCGTGCTTCCGATACATCAATAGGTATTGAAATTAGCATACACTTCTTTTACTTTCTTATACCATACAGAATGTTGTATCACATATCTCTCTATATATCTCTATCTATCTCTTTGTAGAACACACATCTAGATAACTCAACCACCACCTCCCTCATCCAAGCTCCAAAGAGTACATGATCAAGATGTTGTTTGCACATTGTTGGTGATTATATCTCACAGATACTCAAGGCCAAATCATCATCTCAACTATATTGGTACCACTACTCACTACTACTACTACTACTACTACTACTACTATTATAGAAACTTCTCTTTTTTTAAAAAAAAAAATAAAAAATTGTTTGATATACATTTTATTAACTTGACTAAAATCATGAGAGTCAAAGATTATGTGTTGCAAAATTTCTAAGGGAAAAGATCACTTAAAAGTATAAATAGAAGGAAAGAAACTAAAACAACACATAAAAAGAAAGGTAAATTAGAGTTGAATCGACAACCGGTTAGTTGAAAGGCACAAATTACGACAATTTGGAAGGCCATAAATTCAGCAATTAAGCTCTTATAATTGATTATTAAACTGTTATTACAATAATGTTCCAATGTTTTTGAGGTAAACAATACAACAATTTGGTAGGCCATGAATACGTGGTCATGGACTAGTTAAGGATATAATTGGAATTAAAAGTGTCAATAATTTATTCGATTTTTTTGCATACTAAAAAAACACTAGCTAGTTACCAAAATCGACATTTGATTAAGAAAAAGTATCATACACTAAAACAACAAAATATGTACATAACAAAAACTTGGGCCAATACATCTAAACCAAGAGTTAATGAAATTTGGGTGGCGTAAAAAAAGTGTTGTGAAGTCTTTCACCGAACATAGATTGTAAATGGATCTTGGTATTTCCCACCTACACTGAAGTTTGATTTCAAACTCCCATATCTTCCTTTTATGGTCAAGTAGTGTGCGAAAGTACTAAAAGAAGATGGTAGCAATTGAGAGTAATAACGCAATCCATTCATGTTTAGGGTATATCAAATTAAATGTTCTTGTTAACATAATTGATACCCTCACCACTGCTACCAATACAATCATCCACCGGCTTAGAGACCCATTATACTGCTTGGTTTTTGATATCTCATAAGAAATTAATTCAATAGCTCTTAAATACCCACTCCCTTAGCTATAATGTATGAATACCTAAATTCTCACCTAACTTCTCTAACCAAACCCTCAAATGAGTTCCAACTTCCAAATTTATGTTTGCTCAGCTATATCTTTATTAACATAATATACCCACTCCCTTGTCAATGATAATAGATGTAAGCTCCTCATCACTAGAACATAACAACTGCCCGAGGTTGAACTCATGTGAAGAATAAATGAGCGATATTTAGTTATTGTCCAAAGGGTAGTGTAACCTATGATTCAATGATATAACAAGGGGTATTTATAGAAGTTTTCCAGGATAAAAGAAGTAAGTAATGGTTGTGAGTAGACATGTCATTCTAACCACCCCTCATGATACTATAAGTAGCTTGGATAGAGTACCTTTATAGTGTCTTCCTTTGATAATTTCATATTCGATCAACCTTATTAGTGCGTAAGCAATCAAATACTTTTGAACTGTTTTATGATCGTTAAAGGTATATGATATTACTAAGCACTTAATAGATGTAAAAGTATTTTGGTTGCTTATGCAATTATAGAGTTGATTGCATATGAAGTTTCCAAAAGGAAGATAATATAATGGGATTTCTTTCCAAGCCTCTTATAGTATTAAGAGGGATGGTTAAAATGGAATTTCAATAGATGTAAAAATATTTTGGTTGTTTTGTTTTACAATTATTTATCTTCACACATTACAAGACACCCATATGCAAGCATAAATTATGTGAAATTGTCCATTTTATATCTAAATGACTAAATGTCAGGGGCAATTAAGTGTATTAGGTTTATATAATTTGCTTGGTAAATAGATATTAAGGTTTGGTGCGATTTGATCAAACTTCTTTTTGGGCCGTTTTAGTTTTAGGCAATTTAAGTTTTTTCTGTAAGACTAGCAACTTGGTTTTTACTCCCTAATTTTAATCACAAGACCATTTTCCCTTTAACCTGCCACTTTCATTTTGATGCGTCATTATAGTGCCTATCCCGGCCGCACTTGGTGGTAAAATGGTGACATGGCATTGGATGTTCCATACAAGGCTAACAGTCACCAACCAATTGTTTTGGGGGGTTTAGTCGCATTAGGGCAAATGTGAGAATAATTGAATATGTGGTGATTTGTGTGAATATTTCTTTTTCAAAATTGCATAAGAATTTGGATTAACATGGTGGGGATGTGGACAACGGAAGATGCCTCGTCTTCTTAGGTAGCCCTTTGGGTCATTGTGTATTTAAAATGAATGTTAATCTGAGCAGGATAATGTTGTTTGTAAATGAAGTGCTTTACTTAAAAATGTGAATAGACTCGAGTAAAATATGCCATTTAGAATTAATTAAATTCAAGTTTTCAATTTTAAAGAATGTGTATCGAAATTTTCTTGTTACGTGAGTTGACAGTTGGTTTCCAATAATGCTGTATTAGGAAGTTGAATTGAAACGAGCGTTTCTTACCTTTTCATGTGTTGTAACACCCCACTTCTAAACTCGAATATGAAGTGTTATTTTTGAACTTAAAACAATAATACAAAAGTGCTAAACGAAATTTCTCTTAATATTTTTACAATTATCATAATCTACACAATTCTTGACCTTGATCTTCTACAAATCCTTTATGCACAAAAGCTAGCTAAAAGTTCATTGCTAGGGAAAGAAAAACTGCAGCTGAGCCAATTGCTCAGTGCGCAGATATAAAAATACATATAATAATAATAATTTAAATAGACACGAGGTTTTTAAAACAAAATCATTATATACAAAGATTTAAAAGACATTTTTAACGAACCAAAAACACATTTGAAATAGATAATATTAATACGAAACAAATATAGTCATATCATTAAATCCATATTTTAGCGTTATCAACAAAAACATTTCAATATCCAACCTTATCAAACGGCCAAACAAGCTTCCTACTTTCATATCCAACATTATCAAAATACCTCCATTTCAAAGTTTCATATTTTCAAAGCCAATCGAGCTTCTACAACAAAACAAAACGCATACATTTGCATATCAAATCACAAGGATCGATAAAACAAATGTCAGACATATGTACAATGGACCTGCAGATCCAAATGTACCCTACAAATGTGAAATGGCGTGTCGGGCACAACACAACCATCCACCCTACCAGAACAGAACCTACAAACTAGAGTTGACTCATACGCCTCCCATAACAAAAAGGAATGCTTTTATAGCACACCTACAAATGGAGAAGCCGTAACCAATCACACTGCCACGGAAGTGTCACACCATTGGTGCCCCCAATGATGTGCCTGTAGTACCCCTACAGGTGGTTAGCTCGGGATTTTCATATCATATTCTCATACACCAAAACAACTTTATAAATAGTTTTTTAAAAATAATCTTATCGTATAGTATCTCAAAAGCTTTCTTATTTTGAATCAAATAATCCACATAAATAAAGATTTTAAAAAGAACTCTTTGGTACATATATATCTAAAATCAGATTTTATGAAAAGCCGACTGACCATACTAACATATAACAGAAAAGAACAATATAGTTTTGAGGCTATAAAAGACATATCAAAATCACTTTGACAACAGAATAACGCGGAAAGAACAAACGGAATTTAAATCATAATTTTGATATATATATATATATATATATATCACACATGTACAAGTTTAAAACAGAAATCCGTACTATTATATAACGAACATAGTTTAAAATAGAAATCCATACCATATATATAATAAATAGAGTTCAAAACCAAAATCCGTACCTTAATATATATAAACGAACATAGTTTGAAAATAAAAATCCGTACCTCAATAAGTATCTAAAGCTCTAAAGCCGAACACTCCAATTCCTCAAACAAAATCTACATCGAAACAATATATCTAACTAAATTTTAGCAATTACCACCTTACCAATATTCTAGCTAGTGTTTATTTATAAATTTGTAAACCCATATATATAAAGCTGTCATCCTCTTTACCCATGCACCTACTAATTAGCCCCGTTGAGTTAAAGTTACACATCATGACTTCGGTTTCAAAAGACTATAGAATTTCAATAGCTGAAATCTGTAACATTAAGGAAACTTTGGTATGTGATTTTCTGTAGATATTCATGCTTGCTTATTTTAAGATCTCGTTTGTTCACGATATTATAATTTCCTCTTATTACAAAGGTTATAAATTTGGCCATCCGATGAAACTTCCATTGAGTATTATTAACGGATTTGAATATGATTAACTTACTAATTAAATGGCACAAGTAGATATACCTTCGCGAACGGTCGAAAACAGATTTCGTAACAGTGCCGGTCCTGAGTGAACCAATGATATGGGCGAGACAGCTAAAAATTGCCCTGACTTAATTTTTTAAACATATAAAAGCAATCTGTTAAAGGTTTAATACATCATTATATGAACTCATAACGTTGATGTTTTATTAGATTAATTAATAAGATATTAATACTTGATTAAAATGTTATAGCTAGAAATGCTAATAAATTTAAACATATTACATGCTATTACTTTTGTTCTTTAGGGAAAAAGATTTCCAAAAAACTTGAAAAATTCAAAGTTAAATGAAGCTACATTAATATAATTTTTTCATGGATTTTGAGTTGTTATATTCAAAACTTTAAAGTTTAAATTTATTATGTTATTTTTATTAGATCTATACATGAAGGTTATTAATCACATTCAATTAATGTTGGGTAGTATACAAAACAAAATTACATAATATTAACATAAAATCAAATAAATATATATATATATAGGGGCATAAGTGATAAACAATAAAAGATAAGGGAGGTAAAAGAAAAACTTATAACAACTAAGAGGAGGTAAATGAAAAACGGTAGCACAGTAGTTATCTTCTTTAGGAGATCTGCAATATATACAATTCTCCATTAAAGCTCAAATCAAAGGTCATCTTGGTTTTCTTATTAAACCTTGAATATCTTACGCATATATTAAAATATATACTGCTAAACATCCTTTGGCTAATCTAAATCGAAAGTGATATATTCTATAGCTAGCTTAGCACTTCACACATTATGCCCCCCATCCGACTGATGCTATGTGCCGTCGCCCTGCCTGCCTGTTTCGTAATGAACTCTAAGTGAACTCAAGGAATCTCGGATTGAACTAGAAACCTTCTTCCAAAACGATACGCGATGAATAGCTTAAACCCGAAACACGTACTGATTATTTTTCCTAGTTAACCCACGATCACAACTCATGTTTCTGATTTTTTTTTTTTTGATACATTAAAATATTTGTTTTGTTATGGTGAATTGAACGAAGGAATGGGGTTATCTCTATAAAGCCACGACTCATGATAAGCTACACTATACTTATCCATGTGAAATTCCAATATGTTTAGTCATTAACTTAATTATTATTGTTACGTTTAAATACACTTATCAAAATTAACTACATATATTATTATTATTATTTTTTTCCCGGTATTACATGTGTACTATGAATCTTCATGAATAGGGAGATTCACACCATGGCCCCCCTATATTTTCCAACCAGTTGAGTTACTAATTTAGTTTTGAATTTGTTGGCAATCTTGAAAAGTTTTTATGTGAAGGAGGAATATACCATACATGGCCATTCTCTAAGTTTGAGGTTGTTTCTTACACTAAAAAAGCGTTAACTGTATCTGCATGGTCTCTTAAGATAAAAGGTCTCTACTTGATCAAAAGAGACATTACTTATTTCATAGTGGAAAAATTGAATGGCAAGATCATAGTGTTATATAGACTTATTACAAAGGAACGAGTTGACAAAATGTTAGAATACCTAAAGAAACATGAGACCCTGCAAAGTTCAACTTGCAATCTTATAGTTTAATGGGTAAAGAATAGAGGTAGGAGTAAAGTCGGAAAGATATTAACCTTTAGATGATTAAAAAGGTTAACAATTTAAAATAAATATTAAATATTCACCATTGATTATACTTTAATGGTTGAGATTAAAATCTCCATCTTAATTTTATAGTTAGGGGATGAATGAAACTATGGAAGTAATTGAATAGATGTAAATTCTGTTAGTCATGTCTTACCATCATAGGAGATATGTCCAGGTTGTTAGATTGAGTTGTAAAACAATATTTTTGAATGATAAAATGACTTTATTGAACGAAAATAAATATATATTTTTTAATATGTGGGTATGCTGTATGACAATGTTATATTAGTATAATGTTATATTAGAATATGTTGCAGAATATGAGTCTCTCTATTCAGGATAGGTCTTTAATCTTGCATATATATATATATATTTTTATAATTAATGAAATATTAAGTTTTATTAAATTCTTAAAATATTTTTGAATATAAAAAAATAAATTTATTTTAGGCATGAGTTAGGCATGAAATGATGTGACAAAATATTATTGGTAGATGACTAGGCATGATTGCCAGCATCCTAAAAACATTAAATTTATATTATATATATTATACACCATACATTTAGGCATCTTCAATTCAATGGTGTTTAATGAAAAGTTTTTTTTGAGAAAAAAAAAGTCTTTATAATAGGTTGATGTCATTGGGTTAAAAGACTTATTTGATGAATAGGTTGAGCTTTCTTAACTATACTACAATTATAATTATCACCAATCCATAAGTACAACAATTTACAAATAGATGTGAGAAATGCAACTCAATTTGCTCACAAAATGCAAACTTAATGAGTTGGGACAAAAAAATAAAAAACAAAAGCAAAAACAAAACCACACACCAAAAAAGGTCTATGCTAAATTCACATGACCAAGTAGTTGAGTAGTTTGAACTCACACTTACATGATATCTACTCGGTCTTATTTAACCGCTGTTTCTAACTATTCGGCGATATATCCTCCACTTCTCAAAAGCTATTTTAAACGTTGATGGTGGCTCTAAATACATTCTATCAGTGGTCGTCTGCAGGTAGGTCGTACACCATGTTGTCAACGATGACCGTGCTTCCGATACACCAATAGGTATTGAAATTAGCATACACTTCTTTTACTTTCTTATACCATACAGAATGTTGTATCACACATCTCTCTATATATCTCTATCTATCTCTTTGTAGAACACACATCTAGATAACTCAACCACCACCTCCCTCGTCCATGCTCCAAAGAGTACATGTTCAAGATGTTGTTTGCACATTGTTGGTGATTATATCTCACAGATACTCAAGGCCAAATCATCATCTTAACTACATTGGTACTACTACTCACTACTACTACAGAAACTTCGTTGTTATATATATAAAATTTGTTTGATATACATTTTATTGACTTGACTGTCAATCATGAGAGTCAAAGATTATGCGTTGCAAAATTTCTAAGGGAAAAGATCACTTAAAAGTAAAAATAGAAATAGAAGGAAAGAAACTAAAACAACACATAAAAAGAAAGGTATACGAGAGTTGAATCGATAACCGGTTAGTTGAAAGACACAAATTATGACCATTTGTTAAGGCCATAAATGCAACAATTAAGCTCTTATAAATGATTATTAAACTAGTACTACAATAATGTTCTAATGTTTTTGAGCTAAACAATACAACAATTTGGAAGGCCATGAATACGTGGTCATGGACTAGTTAATGATAGAATTGGAATCAAAAGTGTCAATAATTTATTAGATATTTTTGCATACTAAAAAGAAAAAAAATACTAAGTAGTTACCAAAATCGACATTTGATTTAGAAAAAGTATGATACACTCAAACAACAAATTACGTACACAACAAAAACTTGGGCCAGTAGAGAGTTGATGAAATGTTGGTGGTGCAAGAAAAGTGTCATGAAGTTTTTCACTGAACATCAATTGTCACTGGATCTTGGTAGCTCCCCACCATTGATGAAGTTGGATTTCAAACTCCCATTTCTTCTTTTTATGGTCAAGTAGTGTTGCGAAAGTACTAAAAAGAGGCCCATAACAATTGAGAGTAATAGCGCAATCCATTCATGTTTAGGATATATCAAATGGAGTGTTCATGTAAACATAATTTATATCCTCATCACTACTACCAATACAATCATCCACTGCTGAGAGACCCTTTATACTGGTTGGCTTTTGATATCTCATAAGAAATTAATCCTATGGCTCTATATGCCAGTAAATAATTCTTGGTAGGATAATACTCTTTGAATGTACGTGAGGTACTCGCCTCTAAAATATCCACTCCTTTAGATATAATATATGAATACCTAGATTCTCACATAACTTCTCTAACCAAACCCTTAAATCAGTTCCAACTTTATGTTTGCTCGCTATATCCCTAAAAACATGCTATACTTTACTCGTTGTGTCCAACCCCTTGTCAATGATAATATATCTAAGCTCCACATCACTATAACTTAACAACTCCCGAGGTTCCATTCATGTGAAGAATAGAAGAGCGATATTTAGTTATCATCGAAAGGGTGGTATAACCTACAATTTAATGATATAAGAAAGGGTATCCATAGAAGTTTTTCCGATGAGGGGAAGTAAAAGAAGGTAGAGTAAAGTTGTCATTATAACCACCCCTCATAATACTATAAGGAGCTTGGATAGAGTACTTTTATATTGTCTTCCTTTGGCAATTTCATACGCAATCAACCTTATAATTGCATAAGCAATCAAATACTTTTGTTTCATTAATCATCGTATGTTATACTACCTTTTCTACAATAAAAAAATAACCGCTTGTATATTCTTTCACATGAATTCAACCTCATGTAGTTGTTAAACTTTAGTGATGAGGTGCTTATATATGTTATCATTGATAAGGAGTTGGATACAACATGTAAGCTAGAGTATGTTTTAAAAGATATAGTGTGTAAACATAAAGTCGGAACTGATTTGAGGGCTTGGTTAAAGAACTTAGATGAATCTGGGTATTGATATATTATAGCTAAAGGAGTCGGTGTATTAAGGGCTAGTACCTCAGTGTAGGAAGAGTATCCTCTTACCAAGAATTTTTTAATGGCTTATATAGCATTTGATTTAGTTTCTTATGTGATTTGTAAAGCAGCCAATACAATGGGTCTCTCACCTAGTGGTTGATTGTATTGGGAGGAGTGAGTGACGAGGGTATCAATTATGTTAGCATGAAAACTCCATTTAATATAACCTAAACATGAATGGATTGCGCTTATACTATCAATTGTACTAGTCACTTTTATTACTTTGGTGTACTTCTTGACCTTAAAAAGAAGACCCGGGTGTTTGAAACCAAACTCATCAAGGGTGAGGAAATACGAAGATCAAGTGACAATTAACGTCCAAAGAAAGACGTCATCCTCGACACTTTTGTTGCACCACCATAATTCGCAACACCAAAATTTCATCAACTCTCAATTTAGATGTATTGGCCGAATTTTTTGTTGGTGCTATTTTGTTGTTAAGTGTATGATAAAAAAATTCAAAGAAATTATTGACACTTTGGATTCCGATTTAATCATTAATTAACGAGTATAAAAAACTTTATGTTTTTGACCCGTTATAGAGACAAAGTTCTTACACTTGAAACCATTGTATACACATTCTACATCCTTTATATCAGTTGCATCAAAAAAATGTTGCACCTAAAAGCAACAAAATGACTAATCGTGCAAGTAACGTTTGAACATTCGTGTATTGTCTTCATCTTCATTAGTAGTATTAACTCTAATGTGTACTCTTATAAAACTAACTTGACCTTAAACTTATAAGTTATAAGCTTAACAATCTCTTAACATATGACGCCAACAAATGTTTAAAAATATTAAGGAACAATGTCGGGAATGTACTGTTATCTACTAACACATATATGAAACCAAAGTAATAACATATCCCGTTGTCACCCATCATGAATCCAACCGTTGTAGCCATGCCACCAGTCTCCTAATTAACAAATGAACCTATACGCCTTTTCAGTACGAGTGTGTAGTACTATACTTTCTATTTGCAATCAACTCCATTTCTAAATTAACAAATGAATGAAAAGATAACTTACAGAAAATTTCTTAGTAGTCTCCTAATCAACATTAGACACATTTAGTTTGAAGTGATCAATTATAAAGACAATAGCTGAACTTTCTAGCCATTGCCAACTAAAACTTAACATTGTATTTGTATAAAGAATCCCTCTTTATTGATTAATAGTTAAGGAATACAATCACTATGCGTTTTGTTACAAAGTTGGATAATAAGCTAAAACGAAATCACTTGTCTTTGTATTCGTTTCTCCTGGATGTTATTCTTTAACCATCACGATGCTTCATAAACCGACGTGTCTCTTCAGTCTTCACGAATCATGATGTTGTTTGGTTACGAGAGACCCAAAGTCTTAGCCCTTTTCCTAGAACAAACGTGTTGTTTCCTTCTTTCCCATTTACACTTTTTTCCTCTCAAGTCTTAAAATAGTTATAATTCCGACTCCCCCCTCCCCCCATTGTTTAAGACTTGGTCTTCTAATCTTTAGATATCATCATATGTCTTCGCATCATGCCTATTCTTTGTTTGATTCAAGTCTTCTTGACTTGTTGTAACACAAATTACGTCTTCAATAAATCTTTGATGACTTCACAACATCTTTTGCTCCCCACGAACTTTGCTTTACACAAACGTGCTTCACATGAATTTGTTTCACACAAACTTGCTTCACAAGAGTTTGCTACACACAAACTTGCCTCACAAGAGTGAGTCTGCTTCACACAAAATGTCTTTGTAGTTTCTCACAACATGTCATCACATCATCAGCATTTTGATCCGTCACTCATCTTTTTCTTCACGAACCGTCCTTAATGGAAAACTTGTTATTTCACACAACCTTTAATTCTCTCACAGAACTTTGATCCTTCACAAAATGAAATAGTATCACATGAGTTTCCTTATAATTCAGTCACTAAATTAACTACAACTTTCACAAGTTTTTCCCGAATCAGTTCACCGAATCTTCTCATTGCACCCTTCACATGTTACTTTTTCGCATCACATGGCTTTGCCTTGATTGCCTCACATGATCAGGCTTTCTAACTTTCTAATTTTCGTCAACATGGCACATCAAAAGTACGCCAGTTCATTACCAACCGTCTCTATTGAGAGTCTTGTAGATTCCTTCTCTTTCTTGCTTGAACATTCATAAGCATAGTTTCCAAGCTTTCCACACTTATAGCAATTTATTTGTGACTTATCAACATTCCTTAGCTATTTGTTGTCGTTTCCTTCTGACTCATCTGACGTGTGTCCTTTACCTTTATATTTCCGTCTCCCTTGTCCTTGCAATGAAGTTTGTTTACATTTTCCAAAACGCCATCCTTGATGAGTAAAGTTTTTGTTGTGCCATGTCAATAATAAATTGTTTTCATTGTCACTTTTCTTATTCTTCTTAAATGTTTTCTTTCCTCGAATGCCTTCATACTTCCAATCACATCATCTAGAGTTATTTTGTCTAGATCGCAATGTTGCTCTATGGATGAAACAATTTGTATAAACTTATCTTGTACGGAATTCAGAAGTTTTCGTACTAGACTTAGGTTGATAAAAAGTTAATCCTAAATTTGTTGCCTTAGTGACAATCCCATTTATCTTCGCGGTAAATGTGTCGATTATCTCTTCCTCGTTCATTTGCAACATCTCTAACTCTGATTTGACTGTTTACAATCTTGCCTTTTGCACTCAATGTTCTCCAACATATCTTGTCTTAAGTGCATCCCACACTTCTTTTGCGGTTGATATTAGCCAAATTATACATGTTTGAGTTATAGTTTTTAATGACTAATATCCTTCATTTATATGTAATTTTAATTAATATTCATGTTTAAATGGCCACTTAGTATTCACATAAAGACTTTGTGTAGGTTTTATGTAAAGACGTTGCATTCTGGAGCTAAGTGGACTTTTGATGATTGGTATTGGACATTTAGATGCGTATGAGTGAAGTGATTTAGGTTTTGGCTTCTGGATGTGTTAAAGTAGTCAATTTTGTGAAGTTGAAGAGTAAATGACCATTAGTTCAACGCCCAAGCCCATTAGATAGAGACCTAATTTGCAACAAAATTTGTAATGCTGCGAGAGAAAGGATCAGAAAAAGACCTGTTGTACAACAGATCCTAAATAGATCTAAAGATATTGAAACGCCCAACTTTTTTTCCCCTTTTATTAAAACACTTTTAATGACATAAACATAGGTATTATATGAGTGTATACGTATATGAGAGGTCCCGACACTTATACATTCTCGAAATGGTCAACCACCCATAACAATAACTATTAAACAGATTATAAGTTATACTTGAAACGGGCCAACTGCGCATTTTGTGATTTAATAAAACTTTGACTAACTACATTTTTCATCAAATGACCACCACTTATTCCTCAAAGGTGCATATCATATTTACTCTATACTTAGAATGTGCTCAAGTCAAAGTGTAACACCTCGAGCTAGGGCCCGAAATATTACGGAAATTATATAGCACACAGTGGAATTATCGTAGAACATAAACTACATGAAAATAAAGGATTCGGTGAATCCAAATCAACATTTAAGGTGCAAGATACAAAGTAAACAAGAAGTCATGAATGAGGAATAAAACGGGTCATTACAACTAATTCATAAGTACCAAGCATAAACCTAAATGGACAACGGATCACGGATCCATGGGAGTCCCAATCCAAGCTCTAGCAGAAACGACAAGTAGCCAATCAATACTCCAACTTCACATAAATACCTGAAAAGTGCACTAAACAAAGTCAACACTAGGTTGGTGAGTTTGTAGTGATGGATCACAAGGAGCCATCGACAATAATCACAATACATATAAGGAAGATCAAGCATACAAGTAGCCTTCACATACCACACTATCAACCCATCATGATTTCACAATATAAACAAGAGTGTGATGGTAAACACATAATATCCCAATGCCAAATAGGAATCGTAGGCAAGTCAAAGTCATAATGCGTATGATATGCATGCCAATGTCGAATGCGTATGATATGCATGCCAAAATCCAAAGTACTCGTAGAGTGGCCTTACGGTTCAACAACCTGCCTTTAGAACCATTACTCGTAGAGTGGCCTTACGGTTCAACAACCTGCCTTTAGAACCATTACTCGTAGAGTGGCCTTACGGTTCAACAACCTGCCTTTAGAACCATTACTCGTAGAGTGGCCTTACGGTTCAACAACCTGCCTTTAGAACCATTAATAACCGACCAATGCATCCCAAATGCATTTCCCCAAACCGCCCCAAACCTTGGTTTACCACAAAGTCCCACAAACTAGCCAATATCCATATCGAAGCTTAAGTGTGTTGCCTCTATCACAATTCCATCAATAATCATCCATCAATCCAACCAACCGAAACCATGCGTACATACACTTAGGAGGATTCTACTTCCAACAAGTTCTCGATGCTTATATATAGGGTCACCCGCAGCCTTCCCACCACATACCAAACTTTTTGAAAGTATAATCGACATCCACGTATGCACAACTATCCTAATAACTACTATAATCCAAACATATGCATAATCAATCAATCAATTCATCAAACAATTTATAATTCAATCCACAATTCAATCAACATTTAATCACACAATATTTAATCATAACAAGTGCAAATAAATTAATTAGAAACCATCAAACCATTTATAAATCAATCAAACAAACAAACACGTATGGGTGCACTTGCCAGCTCGAATCTCAAGCGAGTAGGGAACTACGGAACTCACCTTGGTTTCCAAGCAAAACGACAAGTTAAATTTGGGTTATAAACGTTCAACGATCGCCACGTGTCCACAACCTATCAATGTACATCACATTACAATCAATTCCAACTTTTATAACCTTAACAAGTTGGTCTAGCAAGTTCAAGTTGAGTCACAACCCCACTAACGCTTAAACAACCTTCCTGAGTGTAAATAAGACACTTAGACTCGACATTTTTAGAAATGTAGGAAGATTCATTCCACATAAATGATACCAAAAGAAACTACACTCTCTTACGATTCCAACGATAGGTCAAATGACTCAATTGGACTTACGTATCAAAAGTTATAAGTATATGCGTTTATATAGTTTGAGTTAAAATCTCAAGTTTGATTCCAAAAGTGACTCTCGACTTTGAACGAATGGTTTGTCTTGTGTAAGGCACCAATAAGGTCATAAGAGTACATTCCGGAAAGGTCGGGACGATCCTAGGATGTTAGAACTGAAACTAGGAAAAAGTTAAGTGATTGAAGCCCACAACTGCGCCGCAACTTATCACTGCGCCACAGCAGAAAAACAGTTTCATTTAGCTACGGGGCAGCTTGACTAGCTGCGCCGCAGCCTCCCAATTCAGCAACATGACGAGCCAAACACCCCAAAAACACCCATTTTCACCCCAAAGTCGACCAAGGAAGATCTATGACTCGATTCCAAGCTTGAATTCACACGTTTGCACATAAACAAACTCAAATGAACATAACCCATACCACAAATCAAACTTATAACATCAAAATCACACCCAAATCATTCTAACCCAAACCAAAACCCCCCTAGGTTGAATTTTGACCCGATTTGTGACCCGAATTCGTTTGCAATCAACTAGAAACATGTAAAGAAACATGAAATGATAATTATGGAATGAATTTGACTTACCAAAACCTTCACCTCGTGCTCAAACCCGAATTTGACCCGAATGGGTGTTTTCTTCCACCTTGAAACCCAAACTCTTGATATGATGATAAGGAGATGATGAGGATTATTATTCTAGTTTTTAATCTTGCTTAAGCTTCTTTAAATTTGATAGAAATCTAGAGAGAGAGAGAGAGAGATTGTGTGTGTGTTTTTGTAAGAATTCAAGAGAGAGAGAAGGAGGGTGAAATGGATGGGTGGTGGAGGATGGAGGTGGGGATAAAGGGGATAGGGTTGGGTCATGGGTCTTGGGTCATGGGTTGACCCGCTTTACACCTTACTAGTTTAATTAAATCGTCGTCATAAGTCATCTAATACCGTATTGTCCAACAAGTAGTCACGTGACCCGTTAAGCATTTTGCCCATCATTTAATTTCAAAGGAGCTAAATCCATCATTAATTCAATTTAATAAACATTTTTCATAGAAGTCAAAGGGTCAAAATTCGCGGATGTTACACTAAGTTAACCTTTTAACCCATGGAACGACACAAATGGGTCATTTATCCCACCAGTGTACAAAACGGGTAAAAGACGACACATTCTTTTTACAAACTACATATCCCCATTACTTTGACCATATTGATACATGTTCTTTTATAGAATTGACACATTAATTTAAGCCCATACATTGGGTACAAAACATGGTTTATCCCAACAATTTCCATTAACTACAAAATGACTCAACGACGCATTATTAGTTAATCTTTTCTTTTATGGACGATTTACTTCAAGTAATGCATCAACTCCACAATTTAAGAAACTTACTATATTTACGATCCAAGTAAATCCACACTACGCTTTCTTGCCTCATTTTATTTTTCTTTGATCTTTCTTAACACCCGACCCGTTTGCACCTATTAGAATAAAACAACTAAAGGAATAAGCATAAAGCTTATTGAGTAATATAAGCATCAAACAAGCAACTTAACAACATCTTAACCAGGGCAAACATAGGGATTTACAACTCTTATCTTGCAACAGATCCATGCATATGAAACATATAACTTAACACATAATAACTGAAATCTAGCGATAAAGCTAGAATATCCCTATGATGTAAACAACTCTTACGGTTAGTCACAACACATGTAACATAACTAATTATATGACTATATGACACCTCGGGGTCATATAGTCCAACTTTAACTATCACATGACTATATGACACCTCGGGGTACCCCGGGGTCATATAGTCATGGAACTCTTCCAATCCCTATACTACTCACCTTTTTACGACCAATAGCAATAATCACCAAAAATGCTTCCAACTCGTCACCTATACACATTAGCATATAAAATCATCAATAGAAACACATTAACAACTTTTCTTTAATCAAATTAACTCAACAAGACCGGTTTGACTTTTAAAGTCAAACGGTCACATATTACTACTAGTTTATTTGCCGTTCATTCTATCTATTCTTTAGCTACCTTGTACTTTATTCATGTTAATAACATCATAACCAACTTCCTAACACCACTTTATCCATGTTGGACTCATTTGATCAGTTTGACTTTTCAGGTCAAACTTTACCATTTAGCTACTAACAATAACTATAATTCAACTTATGTAATTTCTACCAAAACAAATCTTTAATATACGATTAATACATCTAAATGAACTTGTTCAACCCACTTCAACCATGGGTTAAAAACCTTTTATTCAATTTCATCTTTTACATAATCATAATCACTAACTATAATCATCTTTTTCCAAAGATCTTCTTTAAAATCAAAATTAATGGTTCCTTGATGTTTAACAACATCCTAATAGCAAAACCCCTGATTTAATTTGATTAATTTCATCACTTTAATCCAAAATCACTAAAAACCCTAACTTTTAACATAATAATTCAAGAACACATACTCACCTTTGATTATGGTGAATATAATAGCTTGAAATCAATCTCTAGAATTTGATCAATAGTCTTGTTTTCTTCTTCCTTCCCTTTTCCATTCGTTCTCTCTATCTCTCTCTAGAAGTTCGCAGGAGGTTTTTGTAATATAAATAGATATATATGCGCATGTATGGATATGTATATATCCATAAGACGGTTTTTATTCAATTAGTCAGATACTTACACCCCTAGTCCCTCTAATCTCAATCATTTAAATACCCGTCACTTTCAAAATAGGTCATGGTACTTAAAATATCCGACTTTTACATAAATACGGTTTCTACCATATACATAGTCACCTACCATTTCCAAAATAACAATACAATCATTTTATAATAGTAACACTAACATTATAACCATTATTATAATACCTTAAATTTATGGGGTGTTACAGATATGCTTAAAAGTTATGCTGCCAGGGAGAATTGAAAGTAAAGAACATTTTTTAAATTCTTTTACCTTCTTTTATTTAAAGGAGACGAACAACAGAACATCAGCAGCCAATACATACTTTCATTTTTACTTTTTTGTTTTGATCATCTATCAACACCCACATATAAACAACCCATATTTCACCATCATCCATCTATTAGATTTAAAACCTATCACTACCATTGTCTAAAATTTGAAGAGTAACTCTTTGTTTTGAAGATTTAAGAATTTTTGTTGAGTTTGAAGAGTGAAGATACATCATCCATACATCCTTCTAATGTTTTTTTATTTGCGGGTTGTAATCTCTACTTTTATTTCATTATATATACATGTAGCTTCCCAAAATTTTAGTTAACGGTTGACTTGAATCTTTAAGTCAACACTATGTGTCCGTTAAATCTCTTAGAGATTTAATGTTTATGTATGATTAATGTGTTATATGTGTAGGTGTTAATGACTTAATGATGTATGTGTTAATACGTTTAAGATGGTCTTTTGTGCTTGAAGTGTAGGTTGTGTTCTTGGTAGTGACTTTAATCCCTAAATGTGATGTCTTAAGATTGAGGGACTCAAAGTGTCAAGTGTGAAAAGTTGCTACAGCAGGTTAGGATGTAATTAGACCCCATTCACAAACATAATTCAGTTTATCCTCTCTTCTCAAACCCTAAAACCGCCCCCTCATCCTCCCAAGAAATTCTTGTGTGTTTCTTGCGATTCGTGTTGATTTGAGTGAGATATGGTTCATGATCATGTCCTTATCATTGTCTACAGATAATTAAGGTGCTCTTTTCTTAATTTTTTGTTTAATTGGTCCATCCTATTATCACATTCCTGGCCATAAGGGTTGGGATGAATCCTGTTGCGTTTAATAATCATATAAGGTTGTTTTTAGTAATTAAATGTTCCAATAATGTTTGTAATCCATCCATGAATTAGTGGTTGTTTTGATAGCATCAAATGGTCATGAAAGATGTCATTTTTATGTATTAAAGTTGGACACAGGATGGGGTTTTGCTTGGCTTTCATTTTGGATGAAAAACAAATGAAGGTTGCTAGTTCATCCGGTAGGTGCGACGCACCTCTAAAGAGGGTGCGGCGTACCTAATGTTCTGAGGGGAGGTGTGGCAGTGAGTGTGGCGAACCATGAGGTGGGTGTGGCGCACATTGTGTTACCGAGAAGGAGTGCGTTATAGAGTGGGACACACCCTTATTTCTTCTTACCATTCCTTCAGCTAGTATGGCGTACCATGGTTAGATGTGCGACACACCTAGCCTATTTTGTGCTTAAAATTAATGTTTAATGCTTAGCTCGTTCGTAATTTGTTCTAGGTTTGCCGAGAGTATGTATCAAGCACCGTAAGCTTACGTTAAGTTGTTGTGAGACCATATAAGGTAAGATACACAACTTTGTCACGCTGAGGGTTAAACAAAACATAGTTTTCATATAATAACTTCCCCAAATGGTACCTTGTTTTGCTTATGGGTAATTGGGATTACACGGGAGGTGATATGGGCTATGTAGATGTATATTGAAGCCTGAAATGCTACCCCGATGATATGCAATGTTATGATATTCGATGATATGATATGTAATGTTATGAGATTCCTTGAGATGTTATGAAATACGATGTGATGTACTATGAAATGTAATGATAGATTATATGCATTGATATACAATTTATGATGACCTGTGATGTGTAATGATAAATAACATGAAATGACGAATGAATGTGTACGATATATAATGATGCTTAATATGTATATGTATATGTGCATGTGTATATGTGATGAATCCATGGCTTGTACACCTAGCACACTAGACTTACTAGGTATGTGATGACACGTGCACGTTTAAGGGCCCAAATGTAAAAGTGAAGTGTAGTTTAGGTAAAGTGATAACCTAAACTAAATATAAAGTTTAAGCTCTTGCAAAGTGTAAAGAAAGTGTTAAGCTTAACCCGTATTAGTTTCTTGTGGTCTAGTGTGTCATGTGGTCGCTTGAGTGACTCCTTGCGACGAAGAGTACGTGTTTGAGTATTTCTGGGTTGTGATAGGTGACGGATGTCATCAAAAGTGTAAAGTGAAAAGTGAAAGTGAATGATGATAGACACAATTAGGATTGTAAATCCTATGATATTTAATGTAATGTGATGTGATGCTATGGAATGACTTGTGCTTTATAACATGATATGTGAAATGTGATGTGTAATGTGGATAGGCACATTGGGATTATATATTCTAAAGTGTATGATATGACGTGATGTTATGTAATACAAAGATAAAATAACTTATTATTATTATTATTATTATTATTATTATTATTATTATTATTATTATTATTATTATTTTAAGATGTTACAATTCTCCCCAACTCATTTAGGATCACGCCCTCGTGATCCATATTAATCTACGTTATTTTAATTGTTATATATATTTGATGTGTGAAAATCGAGTTAAATTAAAATACTAGAAATACTCCAAATCAAATACCACACACAATCGGGCAGTGGACCCGTCCGTATGCAATATAGACTAAAGTAAGTCCAGGTTCGTTCCACAGAGACTACAAAGAGCTAACGAGTTTTAAGTAGCTAAAAAGAGTTTGGTTTTTTAAAGACACCACGTCATCTTGGTTTTTATATTAAAAATTTAGTTGATTGAAAGAGTTAGAAATTCTGAAGAATTTATCGAAAAGAGAATTGTCGTATATCAAATAGAATTAAAAGATCATCCACTTCGACTTCATGACACACATTATTTAGGTTGCATCTATGTTAAAACCAATTCAACTTGTTGATTTTATAACGAGGTAGAACAAAGAACTCACTAGTTGCGCACCTAACTTATTACCCAATCCGACCCATTAACCAATCTTTCGACCCCTAAGTTCCGGTGACCACCTTCACTATCAAGACCTACTAAATTGACGAATTTGTATTGTTATTGTAAATAATCTTGTCTATCGATTTTACCAAACCGTTAACACTTTGAATTCTATTATCTATTGCTGTTTATTGTCTTGTTACCACAAGTCAACACCTATTAATTGTACCCATTTAACTAGAACAATGTACTCCTAAACTTAGATACCTCTAAATCATTCATACATTATCAACAAAACAATAGATAAGAGCACAATAACTCAAAACATTAAGATTACGACAAAACGTTTAACAATCAACTTAAACTCAAAAGATTATGCAACCATTATTCAATGTGTCACTTCATCTCAGTGGATGATGAAGTTATTTAGCTAGACATAATCATAAATAAGTCACAAATAGTAAAAGAAAGAGTAAACATCTTGTACCAAAGTGCGAAAGAGAATGAAAAGCTAAGAAAATCGACGTTTGAATTCCTTGAATCCCACGAGCAACCCTTAGAACTTGGAGAACGTAAAAGCTGCTAAAAGTGCCACAAGAAACCCTAAAATCGAGTGGAAGTGAATGTGTATCGAATGGGAGGGTTTTGGTATTGTATTTATAGAGTTTACAAAAAGTCTTGACAAACCGACCTCCAGGTGAGACGCACCAATCATTAGGTGCGGCGCACCTGGCCTTGTTTCCAAAAATATCTCTGCCCGATATGTGACGCACCACCGGGTTGGTGCGCCGTACCTCTCTATTTTCTCACATCTTCCAACTTTCTGATCAAAATATGCTCCGCACCAGCCTTCCAGGTGCGACGCACCAGCTTTGTTTTCAGCCAAAACTTGTAATTTTTGTTCTGTCTTCATTCGTACACGTCCATGGACCATCCTAATGCATCTTTTAGTCATCCGAAAGCCGTTTCTAACCATTTCACCTGTTCTAAGCTTGCAACCACTAACAATACCATCAAAGCATCGAATATACATGTAATTTGCACATAATTAAGCTTAAAACGACTTAGAAACGATATGTGAATGTATATATAAATGGACATATCAATATTTATTTAATTTAATTTTAGAATTTCTCATCCCATTTTTTGTATTTGGTCATCAATTCTTACGTGTTTCCTCATGTTATCATGTCACCAATGGATATATATTCTTTTGGTCTCTCTAGCATTCATCGCTAAACCTATACCCTATAGAGTTTCATCAAACACTTTAATGATTCTATCCTTGTCAATATTATTTTAATTATAATTGTATATTCTTTTATAGTATTCTCCAGCTGCATAATGTTAAATCTTGTATTTATTTTATTCTTTTACCTATATCCCATTAGTTAAAGTCGCATTCGTATATATACAACGTTACAGATGAAGTGAGTTTAAATATTTACATCGTATATTTTTTTTACCTTATCGCGTGTCTCTTCTTGATACGTATCAACATTTTCAATATGCTCAACGACGCTCTTTTCTTTCGTGACTAATTCACATAATATGTCGCCTTACGATACCTCATACATTAACAACAAAACTAATCAACTACCCGTATTATTCTTATTTTCGGTTCTACTAACGACTGTAATGTTTCTTCAAACTATTACGCTTGTAATCCATCAACTAATTAGCGTAACTGCCTTTTACATGTTCACCCCAATAGCTTCATACAAATACATCTCAACTTAATACACTTTAGGACATCATTTATTTCTAAGGAATAATTACCACTCATATCTAGCTACCATTCGTTATTCGTACAAGTCATATTTACTTTTGTAGGATCAACGACTACCAGTCTTTTATAATATAATGTATGATATATCCATATTTGCCTTCATTATACTGCGCTAATCAAATTTTGGTTTAATAACTACTCTTAGAGTCTCACCTGTCATGAAATTTGAATAGGAGCGTATACATTTTCAAAACACATTTCTCTGTCAACATATTATTTTCCTAACCATATAGTGTTAATCTCACTATTGAACTACATCTAAACTATTATAGATTTTCTTTTAATAACTGGTCTTGTTTGTATTACCATTTTAACTTTAAAATATAACAAGATCATCCATCATGGGTCTCACGGCTCACACCTTTAGTTGTAGCAAGAGTCATTTAAGGTCCCCATCATACTTACAAAGATAACTAATTCAAATTTATTTTATTATTATTATTTTTATTTCTTACTTGAGTTCTACATTTAGCTTTAAATAAAGCTCTACTTATATATCAAACTCCCTTTACACTACAATTTCATTACGTTTTTAGTGAGGATTATATATATTTCTTTAGGTCCGCTTATCATCCCAACACCACCAGCTTTTTTTTATTTTTTATATATAAAAAATGTAGTGGGTTAGTCATAAATTTAATGGCCCATTAGAAAAGTAGTTATTAAATTTACACTAAAGCTAGTTTTCACTACTAAAACTCCATGTTATGATTTTAAATTGTGCAGGCTTAACCAAAGACATCCAAGGGACACATTGCTAGACCTTAACTCAATCTTAAGGTGGCTAATGATTTTATGACTCTAACTGACCCAAAACATGAATTAGCAAACCATACAATCCAATAAATTGCTTAAACCTAGTAAAGTCAAAGACCACAACAAAATCTCGGCTTTCTTAACTTTACTCAAGAACTTAGAATTTTATACCTCAATGTCTTAAGGAAGTGGGTGGACTAGCCTTTTCATGGTTAAAATCAGTAAGTAATTTAGAAATTTAAAATGAACACTTAACGTCAAAATTCTTTTAGAATTGAGCTATAAATTTATAGAGATCAAAACTCATAAGAGATATTTTGAAAACCAAACAATGGTAGCATGTCAGTACAATATTAAGGGCTTTAGTAACTTCTAAAATAAACCAAACACGATAAATTAACGATGGAAGAAACAAGTTAAGTATATGTCCACAATAGTCAAATAGGTGGTGGTCACAAATTTCAATCAAATTATATACATCCTCTTAAAGAATTCGATAATTCATTTTACCACTTTATGCTTATTTATATGTTTAGGTTTAAAACTTTATGACTTAACAATTATCTATTTATAATCAATAGGATTAAGTCAAGTCATTAGATTCATTTGCAAATAAAAGGCGTACAACAAAACTCATTTGAAGTCATATTAGTCATAAGTAAAGTGTCAATCCCTAAAACCTTATATTAACATACTTCCATATCTAGCGAGCTTAACTTTAGTTGGTCTAATATATGATCGTAATAATGCTGCAGTCGTTATTATGATTATATATTAAAACACCTAAAATTAACTATGCTAAATACGTCCATATGCTACTATAAAGCAACCTAAATCACATATAATCGGTCACATTCTACGGTTTAAGTTTACGTACTCTTTCCGGTCACGATTAAAATCCTAGATCCCTTATACCACGACTCTGATACCACTTGTAACGCCCCACAATTTAAAATTTTCTTCATTTATTAATTTACTAATTTCAATAACCATTTTAAAGACAATACTTAAAATTCAAGGTATATACCATCATTAGAAAGGTTCTATTAAATATATATGTAAAAATGAGTCAATATTTAATTGTTGTGGGCGTACAAGAATACCAAACGCACAAGGTATAAGGGATCACTAACCCATATTGACAAATATATTTTAAGATGTCACCACCTCCAAAGCACCTTTACACATCAATCATCTTATTGTCTCGGTCTTCTGGGTTTCCTATAAAATTGGGAATAACTAAACAATAAGCGTCAAAGCTTAGTGAGTACGCCCATATACATATACATATATCATGACCAACACATCAATAGCCTTAGGAACATTAATGCCAACCGGGTCTTACATAATGCTCCTAAGCAACCAACATAAGATATGGATCCATACCGGTGCCACTAAGTACATCGAGTCATCACCCGGTACCGTGGTCTCTACTCATCATCAAATCATCAACATCATAAGCTAACATGAATTAACGCCCACCGGTCTCACATAATCCATGTTAACCCCCATGTTACAAATATATGTAGATAGATGGACTGACCTTTGCTCCGGCCCAATTTATCCATATGTCAATACTCGTATATGTATACCTATCAATTTAATCAATTACAATATCATTAACATCGCTAGATTACTTGAAACAATACAATGAAACCCCATCAAATTCAAGTGTTTGGCTCGCCGTTCTCAAACTTCTCATTTGATCATTACTTCCTTACCATTCTTTCACCACAGTTGGCCTTATTGAGCCAATCTTCATTAGATGGGTTATAAATAATAATAATATTTTTGCCAAACACTATTATAGAATTAATTTAACAATATGTTATTTATAGTTTATCTCAGTAACATTCTTCTATCATTTTTCACAAGTAAAATCTTAGGTACAGTTATGTTATCACTATACTTCAAATCTTCATTTATAATAATAAAAATAGCCTTAATAAATGATAAGAGGGCAATCTCGGCCTTAAGCTTCTTATATTTAACTTTATAGCTATCATTAGGCCGATTAAAATTAGGGAAAGGGGGACCAGTTTGACTGTTCATCTGACTAGATCTGCATTCCTTCATAAAATGCTCTTTCTTACCACACTTATAGCATGTAAGATTGGATTTGTCCAGAGAGTTGGAGCTAGAAGCATTGTTGGAACCATTAAATCGATTAGATTTATGCTTAAACCTGTCAAAAGTCTTAGCAATCATGGCCACCAGATCATCATCGTCAGTTTCATCACAACCATCACTGATTTCAGTGGTCAGACCAGAGTTCAAGAAGCTGTTTAACATCTCCTTCATAAAATGTGGCTAGACATTCTCAGCAGATGTTAAAGCAGCACAGGGTTGCACAGTAGTACTTGCAATCCTGGAACTCTGGGCATGGTTAATGGCATCTTGCTCAGCCACCAACCTTGCAACATTATTATCTTCACTGAACCTGAAAGCTCCATAGAGGGATGCAAGGGTGTGGCTATGCAGGGTTTTACTTTGTCTTAAGACAAGAATTATGTTTTCCCATTTGGAAGGAAGAATATCACAAAACTTTTCAAGAAGAATATCCTTATCCTACTCTACGCCCAAGCCTCTTAACTAGTTGATGAGGCTAGTAAATCTAGTGTACGTACCAGTTAAACTTTCATTGGGCAAGGCAAAGAAGGATTCATACTTCTTGTTCAAGGAAACTTTTCTAGTGACAATGGTGTCATCTCCTCCTTCAAACTGAACGACCAGTTCATCCCACATGGCCTTGGCACTGGGATACAACACAAGTGTTGGAATAAGGTCTTCAGAAACAACCGCAAGGATCATGTTTTTTAGTATGGTATCCAAGTCTACCATTCTGCGATCCTCATGAGACCAGTGGTCTTCAGGCTTTTGTCTGGTGCCTCTTCTACCAGTGGGATCAAGAAAAGGACTCACCCCAAGAGACATGGGTATATAAGGTCCATCCTTAAGGATTTTCAGCATATACCTCTCTATCCCACCAAAATGCAAGAGCATTCTGGCCTTCCATGTCCCAAAAGTTTCACCACTCCCATTAAATTTAGGAAAAAGAGTGTTAGAATAATGGACATGGACATGATTAGGGGCATTAGGAGGGGGAGGAGGAGAATTAGTGCTCACATTTTGATTAGGTGTACCATGAGGAATATTAACATTAATGTTTTCAATATTATGACCAGAACCATTCTCACCTTCAGTAGTAGACATCCTAGTAGATTAAGGCAAGTATGTTAGCCTTCTGCTTTGATACCACTTGTAAGTCCCAACTCAAGAGATGGTACTAACTGAAGACACTTCTATGTCAATGGTGAGGTCCTTTGTAATACACACACTGTATCTGGATGTGACCAGTTGCAGTGTGTAGTATACCAGGTAATCTGGAAGTTATTTATTAAGATGGCAAGTAGAATAAGTAAATACAATGCAGTAAAGTAAAGAACTAGTAAAGTAAATTGGTGAGACAATATTATATATATCGAAAATATTATGAAAATGAAATCTTTTTATTAATCAATAATTAAGACTATTGGGTATGAATTTAACCTTAGAATTAAACTTTATTTTGTATAAGCTATAATAGTTTTATGAACTAAAGTTCTGAATAGTCAATGTGAAAGAAGGAATATTCTCTCACCCCGCTAAAGCGGAATCTGCAAGATGCAGAGTATAATAGTACATTGCACGGAAATTAGATCACAACACACCATAACTTACATTAACAAGGTACAAGATTACAATGTACAAAGAGATGCACTCGCAAAATACATAAGTACCAAAATTGAGCACATCTAAGGTTATACTGAGTTACAGCTGGATATAAGTACGTTTACTAGAAGAGACTTCAACATATGCTGACAAACTAAACGAACGAGAACTTAATTCCTAGCACTGGAAAAGCATGAGATAAAAGGGTCAACTACAAAAAAGTAGTTGAGTAATCTCATAGGTGTTTATTTATGTACAGTTTTAAAGATCAAGATGATTAAAAGTAGAGGATCAATTATGAACCCAATATATGAACGAAATGTAGACTATATAATAAGTACAAATATTGAGGAGATGTAATTAAAGTTGCGTGCTTATGAGTCACTATTAAGTCCTGACCACAATGAACTTAACCAATGTACAACCCGTACTATCAATACGGGAATGAACTCGGATAATATGCACTCACAACTACGTAGTTTATGAGTGAGGACTGGTCAATCCTAAACACCGTTGTCCATAATATCCTAGGCTCTCGATGGAGTTAATAATAATGTGATAGTCTCAAGCACGACTAAAGCAGGTCATGGATCTAATAAATAATAGCAATATAGATAAATGTACATATATAGATGGATCAATATGGCCAACGAAAAGTTATAACAATGTACGTCAATAATAACCAAAGAACAATATAAAAGTACAAGTTATGCTAATCACCCCGCATTTTATAAAAGGTCTGAATAAAGGGGCTATGAACTCACCTTTAGAAGATGACCCGAGATCAAATGAAGTATGCACAGGATGGTAGTTAACTCCTACGAATGGCTTAACCTAACCACACAATCATGTCGATTAGGAACACGTTCTAGAGTAAGTTTTATACTTAACCATCAATGTCTTTAGAAATGCTATTTATGCATTATATATATGTATATTTACGTTTAATGTCCAATGTTAACTTTGTAAGTATATAAGTTTGATTAAAATAACTTTCTTAAAGTTACATCAGTTTGATCAGACTTTGTTATCAAAATTCTAAGACATTTCATATAATGTTTGCTCATTAAATCAATGAACATAAGTCCCTGTATGTTATAAAATCACAGCCATTTATGGCTTTTAGTCTACTTCAGAAGTCATTCCTTATCATCTTATACCTTTTATTATTTTTGACTAGTACATGGACCAAGAGTACACCTTTTCATTATCTTAAAATACTTACATCCATATGTGTAATATATATGATACACAATTTCAGAAGATAGATAACCCAGGTATCTGAACAATATACCAAAAACAAGGCCATAGTATTATTTTTTAGTAGAGATTATCAAGAGACATGGTTTTCGGGTCTTGGCATAAGCCCGATCATCGAACCTCTACTGATTTAGACATGTATGTCTTGAGACAGGGGTTCTACTAGCACCAAGTTACTTTCATTTTATAACATAAAATCGAACAAGATGATAAGAAAACACAAAAATTTCATGTGGGTCTTTCATAAACTCAATTTTTAAACAAGATGTAACAAGAAGGATCTTGATATCAACCTTGGAGGTCCAAAAATGATGAGAATAGAGCTGTCTTCGTGGATGATGTGGGCTGATCGAACTCTTTTCAAATTCTTACTCGTGTGTGTGATAAAGAGCTTAAGGTCTTGCAAATGGGTTTAAAGATTGGATTTGTAAGGTGTTGATTTGGATATTAGGCCCGTCCTTATAGTCTCTTCCTCCGGCGTCCGATGCGCGGCCTCCCGGTGCCGCTATTAGCACGGTTGTGTCTTCAAGCGCATTCCGGCCGTTCGTTCGACTTTCAGACGTGCGTTTTTGGGGAGAGAGGGGTCCGTGTGTACTTAACTAACAAAAAACAAAAAAAAAAAGAAAAAAATTGTAAAGTAGCCGTTGGTTTTTGAAATCATATAGCCCGCTCCTTTTTTTTTTTCTATTTAAACCACCACCATCTCCATACTTCTTCACCATTTTACATACTCACATATTTCTTTCAATTCCAGATTCATCAAAAAGCTTCTTCCTCAATTCATCCACCATGCCTAAAAGAACCAACAAAAACCAAAATCAAAACACTAACCAAAACCTTAATCAAAACCCACTCCAATACCAATACCAAAACATCATCGATGAATTTGACGCGTTGCTGGTGGGATCTCCCCCGTCCATGTCGTCGTCTAACATGATGGGGGCATCTAGTAGCTCGGGTGCTATGAACCAATCATATACGCAGTTCTTGCAATCGCAACTGTTGAACGAACAGTTTCAGCAGTTCATGTTACTCCAACAATTTAATCAATTTCAAGCTACGAACTCACAATTTCCTCAATTCCAGATTCCTTAATTCCAGAGGCCTATAGGTGAGACTTCGTCTCAACCGGCATGTACTAGTGTCGCCTCTGTCGAGGAAGAAGTGGAAGAAGTTCCTGCCCCGCCCAAACGATTGACGAAAAAAGGGGTTGCTGTAGCGGATAAGGCGAAGTGGTCAACTCAGGAGGCGTTTTTGTTGGCGCAGGCGTGGACACGTGCTTCACAAGACTCGAGAGTGGGGATAAGCCAAGACGAGACAATGTTTTGGGTCAAAGTGATCGAGGGGTTCAACAGTAACCGCCCAACAGGAAAGCGCAACAAAAGTCAACTACACGGCAAATGGAGCAAGATCAAGAGAACCACCAAACTGTTTGGAGCAATCTTGAAGAGATTGCAAGATCAAGACCGACAGAGCGAGGCAGATGACAGTCAAATGTATAAGGCTGCTCATGAAATCTATGAACAGAACCATGGGCCACCCCGATTTCCATATGAGGAGTGTTACAATGTGCTGAAAGATTGTCCTGCATTTTGGCAAGACCATAGTATTGCCAAAATAACTGCAGCTGATTTTATTGATTTGGGAGAGGATGAGGGGCACGTTGGGGCTGGTCTGAGTGTGGAACCGAATGAAGCTTTGAACCAGTTGTTTGGAGACGACCCTATTAGAAGACCACCGGGTCGTAATGTTAGCCGGAAAATGTCTAGTCGCTCGGATGCGACTTCCAGCCGTGGTGGTTCGAGTGGGTTAGAACAGGCGTTGGGCAAGCTTGAGCAAATGCTCTTGATGAAACAAGAGCAGATGTTAAAAATTGAGGATAGGAAGAGGATAGAGGAGGAGCGGAAGACGAGATAGGATGATCGCTTCCGAAAGCAGGTGAGGGTGGCATTTAAGCTTCTGCAGCAGCCAATTCCGATCAGCATAGACGAAGACGAGTTGGAGCAGATCAGGAGTACCCGCAAAAACCTCATCGATAAGTACGGGCCATTTTTTAAGGATATCTAAATGTAGTTTGTGTTTTTCAATTAAGTGTGTTTTAACTATTAGCTTTAATATGTGTTTTTAGGATGTAATTTTAATTTTTGTGTATTGTTTTGTGTTTAAGAATAAAAATGTGTTTGTTTTAAAAAATTATATGTGCTTTTATTTATTTTTTGTAAAAGAAAATGAAATAATAAAGGGTGGACGGTTTGGCTTGTAAAGGAAGCTCATGTTAGTTACTTATTTATTTTTTTTTGTACTTTATTGTATACTTGTATAGAACCATTATTTTAAGGCGTCTGGTGACCCAACCAGTATTTTAGTAAAATGACCACACTTTTTGCAGCGAGGGTCGCTGCAAAAAGTCCATCGTACATACCCGTACACTGTGGACTTGATGGTCCACAGTAGACTTTTGTTTTTAGTCACTTATTGCAGCGACCCTCGCTGCAAAAAGTGACTAAAGACAAAAGTCTACTGTGGACCATCAAGTCCACAGTGTACGGATAGTTCTATATATGTAAACTCGTAGCGTCATTTTCCCATAATCATTTTCGTTTCAGGTATGTATATGTTCTTGTTTTCCTTTATATATATAGATATAGATATATAGATATATTCTTGTTTTCCTTTGTGTATGTTCTTGTTTTTCTTGTTTTCCTTTATATATGTATGTTTTTCGTTTCAGGTATGTATATGTTCTTGTTTTCAATATATAGTTTTCAATATATATATGTATATGTTCTTGTTTTCTTTTATATATATAGATATAGATATATAGATATATAGATATACATTAGATTTTCAATATATATAGGTGTATATATGTATGTTTTTCAAGTATATATACATATATATATATATATAGAGTGACATTTAAATAAGAATCAAATTAAAATGAGAAAAATGAGAACAAATCTAGGCCTTCTAATTTTAGATCATACGGTTACCAAATTTAATGGATTTTTATTTTTAAAATTTTGTCAAAAAGGGCATAGTTGGAAATGGCAGACTCTATACTATAAATTGTATCTTTAGTATTATTATTATAGTTTATCATTTATTAATTTCTGTCAAAGTCGATTGATGCACATGGACACATGACACCCTCTCTTAAGTTTTTGTATCTGTGCCATTTATGCATCCTCTTGTTTTTGTAGATTTGTGTATCCTAAATTGTTTGAAAGACATATTTTTTTTGCATCTGTATTAGTTAATTAATATCAAACGAAATGTGCATCCAAGTTAAAATTGAAGAGGAGGGATGGTAGTTTCTTTCTTACGTACAAGGAATTAAAATAGGTGGTTACATTTTCAATTTAATAGAAAAACAAAAGTTTAATAAAAAATCCATCCAAGTTAAAATTCCTCTTTTGCCCCCTGTTTACGTATACGTATATATATTTCAGATGGATTTTGAAAGTATATGGGGCGAAATGGGTGCGGAAGGTTTTGAGATTCACTTAGAAGAACCTGATGAAGAATTTGAGATACCAGAGGCGGCCCCTCATTTTGACTACGACGCTAGGGTTTTCCACACCGATCAGGTATCCTTGTTAACTTTTATAATCACTTACTTTCTCACTTAATATAAAGGATACTTACATTAAAAGAAATCACTTTACTTTTTATACCAAATATCATTAAACAATTTATATTTTAGTACTATTTAATTTGTGTTTCGTTGTTAAATTTATTGCATATTTAAAATGTTAGATATTTACAAGTATACAATTTAATGATAATTTAAAAAAAAAATAATAATTTAGGTGTTTGATTCACACGAAGAATTGTGCAACTGGGCCAAAAGTACAGCATTGCAGCTTGGTTATGTGTTAATCAAACGACGAACAAATTCCAACTTAGCTGGTGTAAAAAATATAGTGACGATAGTCTGTAATCTTTCTGAGAAAATGGATGATAGGATAAGCGGGCTCGTTAAAAAGACACTTAAGTGTCAATGCCCCTTTAGATTAATCGGTCGTTTGACTAATGATGGTTGGAGGGTAACTGTTATAGACGACACACATAATCACTATCCAGCTGAGAATCTGAAGGGTTACGCGTACGCAAGAAGGTTGACTGAAGATGAGAGATCATTTCTGGAGGGTTATACATTTACTTTTGTTGTATACTAATATAGTTTACTTATATCTATGTTTTTATATTAACTTTTTAACTAAATTTTTTATACGTCATATTTTTTAACTTAATTTTTATATATAGTTTTATCTATATTTTTGTTGAACTAATTTTTTATACGTCTTAAGTAGTTTATTTAATCAATATTTTTACATAATCTTGAAAATTTAGTTCTATAATATATTTTTAACTTTTTAACTAAATTTTTTACACGTCATTTTTTTAACTTAATTTTTACATATAGTTTTATCTATATTTTTGTTGAACTAATTTTTTATACGTCTTAAGTAGTTTATTTAATCAATATTTTTACATAATCTTGGCTATTTAGTTCTATAATATATTTTTAACTAACTAAATTTTTTACACGTCGTATTTTTTAACTTAGTTTTTATATATAGTTTATCTATATTTTTGTTAAACTAATTTTTTATACGTTTTAAGTAGTTTTTTTTTAATCAATTTTTTTACATAATTTTGGGTATTTAGTTCGATACATATATTTTTAACATAATCTTGGCTATTTATTTTAATCAATTTTTTAACAAATTTTAATCTACGTAATTTTTCATCTAACAATATATTCTAACCAAAAACTAAAACACCTAACACTAATGACTAAATATTCTAACAAATCACTAACATAACAAATTAGTGGGCTCCTAACAAATCACTAAATTATCAACAAATCAAAACTAACTATACTAACAAACCTATTAAAATCCTATAAACAACTAATAATCCTAACAAAACTAATATTTATACAAAAACTATACTAACATACCATTATAACCAATTAACTATCAAAAACACATATAATAAAAATCAAAAAGCATAAAATACATACCATAATTTGAGATAGCCGGAAAATTTGGGGGAGGACGACGGGGAGGACGACCGGCCGGAATTTGGGGGAGGATAGCCGGAAAATCAAACGGCGGCCGGGAAATAGCGGGCTCCTAAAAGTCCTGATGTCGCTGCTAATACTACTTCCATGTAAGACAGACGGTGATGGCTGGCGGTGGCTGGCGGTAGTGGCTGGCGGTGGTGACTGGTGGGGGTGATGATCCCGAAACTTCGTGGTAGCCGGATTGTTACAACAAGGGGACTGGATTGTTAAAATATGAGGTGTTTTGGTAGTGTCGTGGTGGCCAGATTGTTAGTAGCCGGAGGTGTTTTGGTGGATGGATTTGGTAAAAATTGTAAAGGAAAATCTGATGAAAATGATGTAATGGATGGGTGGATCGGTTTTATTTCGAAAATGGGTCCGGCATACTTATTGCAGCGACCCTCGCTGCAATAAGTGGATTAAAGTCGGTCAACCATTTAAAGCGGTGGTTAGTGGAAAGCTGACGTGGCCTACTCCTGCAAAAAGTGAGTGGTCAAAATACCAAAAACGGTGGTCGTGATACGGGACACGTATTTTAATGGGTGATGTTTACATTTAGTTCTTGTATAATACAGACACTAGTTGTATACTATATACATTCATACTTAATTATATTTTAATTAGTTATATATGTTTTATTAAACTCATAATTAATTGTTAAAGTGATTTTTATCGAGGCCTGAATAAATTTCTACTATTAAACGTCTTTGCTTGGACTATTACATTATATGGATTTTAGATAGGCATTTCTTTATACATATGGGAAGTCGTTCAAGTTTAGATACAAAATGATAGATTCTAGAACGGACCTTGAGACTAAAATTTTGACGGGTGTCATAAATATAGAAATGATCTAAGTTTCATCAATCACATCGGATACACTAATGTTATGTTTTTGAGTTTCATTTAAAAAAAAGAAAAAAAATGATTAGATGAGAATAAAAAAGATATGATCGTTTCAAATCATCTCAAATATGAGTAAGATTTATCTAACAAAAAAAACTACATAATCATTTCATTTCCATTTTTTTTCTATCATTTCACTTCTTTTTAAGAATTAAAAAGAACTCAAAAATACAACTTCTATTAACCTTGAATTTTTTGCTTTTCTTGCTTAAATATAACTCAATAACACAGTATAAATATGTAAATTTTAGGTAAAATAAAACAAATATTAAAGTAAAATTAATAAAATTTTCATTAAAAATCATCATAATATGTTTGATAATCTATCAATGGTCCAATTTATTTTAAGGTAAATTACAAAAATCATACCTGAGGTTTGTTCGAAACTACACTGGTCATACCTACAATTTAAAAATTACGCGAGTTATACCCACTGTTGTCAAAAACTTACACTAACTATACGTATCGCTGACGGTAGTTTATTTGACCGTTAAGTCAAGTTACGTGTCATGTATGTGAGGTATCAAAACTGTAATTTCGTGGATACTTGAGGTATTATCCTTGTAATTCACCATAAAAATAATTAATAAGAAGGATGAAAACCATCAAAACTACTAAAATTTTTACTTTTATATATTATTATTTTTATATTATTAATAATTTATGATTTATTCCTTTTACTAAAAACCTATTTAAAAAAATATATATTTAAAAAGCAATATAATTTTTTCGTATGGTTTGTTAACATCCCCCTCAAATTAGAGGGGTAAAGCAATATCGAATACTTGTTACGGTTTTAGAATATATCTCAAAATTAACAATTTGTAGTATTTTGTGTTTAAAGTTTCAGGGTTAATCGTTAGTCTAATCTTAGAATTTCTAAGTCTAAACTTGTATCGTATGATGACATCCTTTTATAATTTTCTTAATTTTTATTTTGAAATAGGTTTTTTTAAATATATATATATATAAGTTTCGAACCCGACGATTTTATTGGATTCTGAAGTAGTCTATTCCCAAACTAAATCCACTCCAGTGTATTTGATTAACACATATAGTTTCTTAATGTTAGCCTCACATGTGTTCCGCAAATCCTCATCATCCGTAACTGGGAATCTATAAATATATATATATATATATATATATATATGTGGGTGTGTCATGTGTGTGTGAATTTTAATATAGAATATCTATCCACTATAATAAATGAAATATAAATATAAATATCTTAATAATTTTTATTAGGGTGAATTACACAAATTATACCTGAAGTATACACGAAATTACGGTTTTGATACCTCACATGCACAACACGTGACTTGACTTAACGGCCAAATTGACGGCCGTCAGTGATAGGTATGGTCAATGTAAGTTTTTGACAACGATAGGTATGGCTCGCGTAATTTTTAAATTGTAGGTATGACCAGTGTAGCTTTGAACAAACCTCGTATTATTTTGTAATTTACCCTTTATTTTATTTTAATACTTGTGTTAGAATAAACACCCTCTATATACGTAAGCCAGAAAGGATATAGTGACTCCGGCCAGAAACCCCAAAGAGTTGACCTCTGTCTCTTGGCATACGTAACCCACAAAGGACAAATATGCGATTTGTTTTGAAACACTGCCGAAAATACTGTTCAAATGCAGCAGCAGCAAATTCTCAGATTGCACGCTATGCGCGCCTTGGCCAAATCGGAAATGCTCGTAAAATATTCGATTCTATACAAGATAAAAACAACATTGTTTCATGGAACTCGATAGTAGCATGCTACTTTCAAAACAACCAGCCTAATGAGGCACGCCAACTGTTTGATAAAATGCCTGAAAGAAGCACTGTTTCTTGGAACGTTTTGGTTTCTGGGTATGTCAAGAATAACATGCTTAAGGAAGCCCGAAATGTTTTCGACCGAATGCCTGAGAGAAATATTGTTTCTTGGACTTCAATGATTCGAGGTTATATACAAGAAGGTTTAGTTTCTGAGGCCGAATCGCTTTTCTGGGAGATGCCTGAAAGGAATGTGGTTTCGTGGACAGTCATGTTGGGTGGGTTTATTCAAGACGGTGAACTTGATAAGGCTCGACGTCTTTTTGATGCAATGCCGGTGAAAGATGTAGTTGCTTGGACTAGTATGGTTGGCGGGTATTGCCAGGATGGTCGATTGGGTGAAGCGCGTGAGCTTTTTGATGAAATGCCGCAAAAAAATGTGGTTTCTTGGACGACTATGATTAATGGGTATGTCCAGAATGGTCGTGTTGATGTTGCTAGGAAACTCTTTGAGGTGATGCCTGAAAAAAATGAGGTGTCGTGGACAGCAATGCTTACGGGTTATACGCAATGTGGAAGGATGGAAGAGGCTATGGAGCTTTTTAATGCCATGCCTTACAAGTCTGTGGTTTGTTGTAATGCCATGATACTCGGGCTGGGCATAAATGGGGATGTAATTAAAGCAAGGGAGATATTTGATCAGACTAGGGATAAGGATGTTGGAACGTGGAGTGCAATGATCAAGACTTATGAAAAAAAAGGGTTTGAATTAGAAGCCTTGAGATTATTTTCGTTGATGCAAACACAAGGTGTCAAACCTAATTTTCCTTGTTTGATTAGTGTCCTTTCAGTTTCTTCTAGCCTTGCGAGTATTGATCATGGTAGACAAATTCATGCTCAGCTAGTCAAGGGTTTGTTTGATACCGATGTGTATGTTGGTTCAGTATTGATCACAATGTATGTAAAATGTGGTGATTTGGTAAAGGCTAAGACCGTATTTGATAGATCTCCGACCAAGGATATTGTTATGTGGAATTCTATCATATCAGGTTATGCACAACATGGTTTAGGAGAAGAAGCTTTGGAAGTTTTTCACAATTTGTGTAGTTTAGGGATTAAAGCTGATAATGTTACATTCATAGGAGTTCTTTCGGCTTGTAGTTACACAGGGAAGATTGACGAAGGGCTTGAAATATTTGAGTCAATGAAATCAAAGTATTTGGTTGACCCAAAAATTGAACACTATGCTTGCATTGTGGATCTGCTTGGTCGAGGATGTCGGTTAAAGGAGGCAATGGATTTAATAACCACGATGCCGATGGAGGCAGATGCTATCATATGGGGTTCTCTAATGGGTGCTTGCAGAACCCATGCAAACCTTGACATGGCTCAAGTGGCAGCTAAGAAACTCGAACAACTGGAGCCCAAAAACTCGGGACCATATACCTTGCTATCAAACATATACGCTTCAAAAGGTAAATGGTCTGAGGTTGAATACCTCAGGAAAACAATGAGATCAGATAATGTCAAGAAAGCACGTGGTTGTAGCTGGATAGTAATTGAGAAGGAAGTGCATATTTTTGGAGGTGGGGAATGTAATTCCCACCCTGAACAGTCTTTAATTATTGGGATGTTGGATCACATAGGGGGGTTACTTAAAGAAGCTGGATACTCTCCAGATGAAAGTGTTGTACTGCATGACGTAGATGAAGAGGAGAAATTGCATAGTTTGGGTTTTCATAGTGAGAAACTGGCGTTGGCCTATGGACTTTTAAAGGTACCAGATGGGATGCGAATTGTGATAATGAATAATCTTAGGGTCTGTGGAGATTGCCATTCTGTGTTTAAGTTAATATCTCAAGTAATGCGTAGGGAGATCAGTTTGAGAGATGCACATAGGTTCCATCATTTCAAGGATGGATCATGTTCTTGTAGGGATTATTGGTGATCCACGTCGCAGGTATTCCTGTCTTTTCCCCTTTTTACTTTATATAATAATTTTTTAACACAAACAAAAAGTTTTAAAGGCAAAGGCAATGATGTTTATGCTCAAGTTTCACTTCAGGTTAATCTACATTTTAATTTCCAAATCCTTTTATCATGTTACAAGCTCGAGATCATTTCTTGAGCTTTTTGCTTGAAAAATGTGAATGTTTTGGCAAATTGTTTCTGGTAAAGTTATTGCAATTTTTACCCAAATTGTATTCTCTTTGTCCACCCCTAAAACTTGGATCTTTGTGTGAAATCGTGACTTCCAATATTTTGAGAGTACACATCGAGACTACTGATTCCAAGATGGAAAATTTGGATGCAGTGACGGGTTTTGAGAGGTTGTTAACTCTAAGAAGGCCATCCATCTCGTCCATCAGGTTAACACCTACACATTAATCCTCTAACATTTCAGTTTAATTCATGCCAACTCATTTGTTACCTGATTTTTTATGCAGGCAAGAAATAGAAATGCTGCGACTTCAGAAGAAAATTCAGCAGAAAAAGTTGCCAATTCATTGTTCGGGGAGGCGAGAGCACAACGTACAAAGGACAATACATCCATAATTTTATTAGATATTGAAACAAACCATTCTTGTAAACATGAGGAATGATGTATAGAATAATAATATCACATCTTATTTAAGATTGTAACATATGTAAAATATAGTTAGCTAGTCAGCCAGTGAGCCTTTGGTGGAGGTGGCTTGTGTTCATAGGGAGTTTCGCACCATGGGTCCCTGTATTTTCCAAGTAGTTGAGTTACTAATTTAGTTATAAATTAATTTGTTGATAATCTTGAAACATCTGAAAATTTTTCGTTTGGAGTGTCAATCTGTTTCAATGTTTGAGATTACATCTTGATTGTTATGTTTCACTTTTTCATCATGCCTAGATCAAAAACGAGTTTAAATTTATATATAAACCCAAGGGGTTTTTAGCGTCATTTATAGCACTATTTTTTATTCATTTGTTTTGATAAACGCAAATTAAGTAAATTAGAAACTCTTAGCCCGATGATCAAAAACCTGGATGATTAACCCAACTAGGTGGAGACTTCCAACCTCATCCTTCGTTCTGTAGTTTCCTTCCACTAATCTCAAGTTGACATGGCAAACTGATGCTGATAATCAAATCTTGTTAAATTTTCTTCCAGAAAGCATCACCAATGATTAGAAACCAGTGAGCCGAATATGGAATTGTTAACTAAACGACCATTGAACACTTTTTCTGCGCGCTACAACTTTGGCATACCCTTACCATCAAGGACCATGTGCAATTGCCATATATATGTTCTGATACTACATCAAAATTTATGAAGACACATCTAAGGGTCACTCTCTCTCTCTCTCTCTACCCCGCAGTATACTAGGTGACCTGTATTATAATAATAACCTTATTAACCTAAATGGCTATGTACGATACTGTGGGAAACCATCACTTGACAGGCCAAAAAGCAACCACCAGAAGAACAAGCTAAATGATTCATGTATCCCTTTAATCGTCTAAATACCAGTTCAGCCAGAGTACAGCACATTACAGGACCAACACTCAAAAGCAAACAGCCTATGGCTATACAACTACAGCACATTACTAAATAATAGATGATTAAACAACCAAAATTCGCCAATCCTAATGTTAATTAGAACTCTGTAATACACGATCAATTGGTTCTTGGAAATATTGAAGAGAGATGAAGACTGCTTCCTGTTTGCAAAAACACAATTGATGAGAAGTTCCTAATAAAGCAGGAAACTTTGTAGATTGGCTATAGACCATACCTCTGTTCGAATTGTTCTGCTTCCTTGATGTGGACAAATGTTCAAATATGTATTAAATACTTCCCTTGGATCTTTTCCCTGAAATAAACAGTTTATACCCATTTATTAACCATTTCAAGTAAATACTGTATTATTATCACTCGGCCCCAAACATGTGACTGGATGATGTTACTACGAATATGATAGTGTATATGGTTTCAGAGAATATGTGCACAATTCCCGGATCCTAGATATAATATGAATATAAATATCAATATAAGTCATAACAAATTCACAAATACAGACCGTCAGGTTTTTGTCTTCTTCAATGCACTCTTCCAATCCAGCAAGTCCACCGAAAGCAATTAACAAATGCCTGCAGATTATCCAGTAATCAAATATCCATAAATGAGGACAGCTTTACTTGCATTGCCCATTGTAACTTTATGTCTTGATGTATATAACAATTACTACATCATGGGTTTCAACTTCTAAAATTTGGAAATTACAGAATTAATTTTATTAATCCCTAGATTCTCATAATTAACCGGTATCAAGACATTTAGTTGACTGTCTAAGCTCTTCTATAGTTCCCTTAAGTGGGCAAATGAAGTAGATAAAATATGCAGAGTGTTGTTTACATCCGATACAACTACTCAAGATAAGCAATGACGCCATAACGGACTATCCACAGCCCTACTACAACACTATTAGCTATACCTGAAAGATGGTAATTCGAGCTTAGATGACTTGACAATCTGACCATGCTCTGACGTACCAATGAGATAATCATACCCACCCTGCAAAATATAGTTTACATGAAAAAAATCGGACATAAAATCAGTGCACTGTTATAATGATAGTCACTGAAGAAAATACCTTATACGGGCAATCATTGATTACTGAACTGATATTGGCAGCATATCTTACTTTATAACCCCAATACATTCCTGCTTCTTCCTTGGGCTTGGAAGACGAGACAACCTGACGTGGCTGATCTATAAAACAACACATCAGAAACTCAGCCTTCTAAACGCCAGATAAAGTATGTTTCTAACTATCAAAGTCTACAGCTGAATATTAATGATGGATTTGTTAAATTTCTAAAATCTAAAATAGTTTATTTAACATGTCATTAACTTGGTACATAAATTTATTTCAAACACAAGTAGAACGCTGAGTGATATTAAACACCAAAGCATTATCAGAATTGCCATAGAATTTGTTAACGCTGGAACTATTGCTCCTTAGCCATTTATTAAATAATGTATTCTTTTGTTGTTATAAAGTCATTAATTGTTTATCGAAAATGTAAAAATTATATGCTTGAAAAAAATGGACAACAGCTTGAGAGCAGCTTAAGCGATCAAAGTAAATGTCTCTTGGCCACTTAGATCTGTTTAAAAATCTTAACAACACATTAGATAGCCAAACTGTAGAAAGCATACACAACACATCAACATGCAAGGAATAAAATTGTTCTATACCATCCAGTTGCCGATCAGTTCCCATTGCTACAGTTACTCTTGTTCCAGGCTCAAGTACTTGGTCAATTACCACATTCTGCACACAAGGACAATCTATTAACTAATATACAAGAGCTAATAGCTCAATAATATCTGACTGGAGTTAAAGGTCAAATTCTTCATAAAAAATTCGATGAAGCATCAATGATATCCAGTGGTGGAAATTGAGACACTACTTTGACCATGCATCATGATTATCAGCTCTTTATACATGCATCAGGCTATTTGCTTTAGGTTTAAACATTGCATCTAATTTTGTCACTGTAAGATGGTGTTACAAGGAGAATTTGTACCACCAACTACTCTGAAAGCAGGGAAGGAGCCTTAAATTATACAGTATGATTTCAATCACATACTGAAACAAAAAAAGAATGCTGAATGGAATGTCAAACATCTTAACATCAGACACGACTTCAAAGAAACATATTAATACTAGAAACATCAATTCCAAAGCCCATCCTTACTGAAGGGACAAGAAACCATCTACGTCATTGCCTTTTCTTACTGTGTCATATTTATGGTGAAAAAACCTATAAGATCAATTCTGCATTTTGAGGTCTTTTAAAAAAAGAGCCCCTGTGAACCATCAACCAAGAGGCTGTCACTTGGGACAAATACGTATGTATGTCGTTGGTGATTCCGTGATTGTGTGTGAATATTTTCCTTTCGAAATAGAAAAAAAAAAGTCCCCTTAGGTACAAATACACGTGTAAGCAATAGCTTTATACATGAACATATCTAAAATGCACTAATAAGATCTATTTACTCATTAGAGAAGGGTAAATTCTCAATGATAAAACATATATGAATTAAACCTACTAGTAAGATAATAATAATCAAGTGTATACCTTACTAAGCCCCACATCCACAAGCGTGGTAGCAGAAATTGGAGCTTGTTGCATGAGTGTCACACCTAATCGAGTAATGAACATGGTAACATCAAAATTTTGGTACATAGTTGCTAGATATAATGTTTATGAATGAGCCAAAACACTTCAGAAAGCATGACTTGATCATAAATTCAAAATTTTGAAAACTTATAAAATGTTCCTAACAAACTTTATCAAGGAGAAGCCCTCCCTCTATAATATTCTACAGTAAATTACTTTATACTCAATACAAGAGACTCATCTTCAGTTTCAGTACAAATGACTATACTAGTCTGCTGCAGGTGCTACGAGCAGACATACGAATCAAAGTTTTAAGTGGAGCAGAAATATACCGTACATGGCCACTTTCTAAGCTTAGGGTTTTTTCTTCCACTAAAAAGTGTAGATACATGATTTCAGAATATAACTATGGATGTTGATATTTAGACCAATAAACTCGCTTATCGTTTGACCAAACTCTTCCAAGAAAAGCGTTAACTATCTCTGCATGGCCCCTAAGATGAGAGGTCTATCTACTTAATCAAAAGAGACCGATACTTATTTCAGAGTGGGAAAAGAGGATCATAAATGGCAACATCATAGTGAGGCTGAAAATTTCATAATTTCAAGAGCTGCAATATAAACTTATTACGCGTGTCATGAAGAGCTTCTATATATAATCCACAATTTCAATATTACATGAAGAGCATGTCATATCAGATTGTTAAACAAGGAAATGGGTTAATAAAAATTCTGAACACCTAAAGAAATAAGAGACCCTGCAACATTTACCTTACAATCTTACGCGTGAATAGTTTTATAGTCAGGGACATGAATGGAAGTCATTGTAGAGAATTACAATTTTTATTGGCTTAGTCTTACGATCCTAGGGACATCTCCAGGTTGTAAGATTGAGTTGTAGAACAACCTTTTTGAATGATAAAATGACTTTTTTTAAACGACAATGAATATAATAAGAAATTCTTATTCGTGACTATATAATATTATACTAGACCCTTATTCTTGCTCATGTATCTAACTGATCCTAATTTTAAAGAGACTAACTGATTTAAGGGCCATAAAAGGGAGAATAAAAAAACCTTCTCTATAAGGAGCCCATTCATGCTTTCGAAGATGATGTGGGGCGTCAAGTGGTGGCAGTAAACCCTGCGAAACACCACACAAAGCATAAACCACTAACACATTAACTGAACACAAAATATGAATTGACTTGTTGCATGCAACATGCAAGTTATATATCGCACCACAAATCTTAAGCTATTATGCTTTGGAAAAAGAGTCTTTCTCAGATATTGTGGTGTTTCCAGATACTTCAAAATCCTTATTAAGAAAGCAGTGCCGCTCTCATTTTCATCAGAAGTGTCTCCAGCTGTCACGACTGAATTATCCGATGAAATGCTTTGGTTATCAAATATCACCACCTAGAAACACAAGGCAAGATAAGACATCATCTTTCATTTGAGTGCAATTATAAGAACTTTCAAGTATGTCATTAAACAAACGCAAAAATTGAAATTAATATTAATGCTTTTCATTCATCAAAAAAAAAAAAAATCAATAAAAAATCAAGTTTCTTGTTTACTACATGTTAAGACGGTGAGGAACGTAATGGTATAGTTCACAGAAATGGTTAGTTGCATATGACATCTTTTCTTTTTCTCTTTTTTTCGGGATATTTAAGTTCAGAACCAATGGGCAATCCCTATTTTAGTAGAGCACATTTTATGTTGGCGATTTTAGTGACATCAACCATCTAGCGTGATTGTGATTTGCTTGAGACAGATTTCAGGTAAAAACTCAACCACGAGTTCAGAGAGTGTGGAGTGCATGCTCAATTGAGCTAACTCGATTCGCCAAAACAAAGGGTTGCATATATTAGTTGGCGGCTTATCAATTTAACTATTTTCTGGCTCAAAGGTTCAACTTTCATGCTCTATATATTTACAGTTCTTGTCTCAAAATATGATAAAGAGAAACTCATATATACTCATTTTTAGACACTAAATATTCATTTCGCGATTCACCATTTGTCACACAGGCAATTATAAGCATTTAACATGAACAAAAGTCAGAGCTACTTCTAATTGTTGTATAAAACTAATCACATTATTATCGAAAAATTACCAAAAAAACAATACTCAAAACCAACCTCATCAATTCGGAAAATTGTCGCCGCACGAGCAATTTGGCCAGCTAGCTGCAAAAACAAAATAATTTATAAAAATATCAAATAATTTAGAAAAAAATCATAATAATTTATAACAATCAAAAAGTATGAAAAAACCGACTGACCCGAGTAGCGAGCTCGAAGGATTGAGTATTATCGATTATAGAGCCAGGAAGAGCGATGCTTACACTCCTTATTGTATTATTACTATTATTGCTAATTTCATCATCATTATTCACCAAAACCTTGTTTTTCTTTTTTTTCTTCTTTTCTCTCTTCTCATTTTCTTGGCAGTCTCCATTGGTGTTTGTGACAACTTCTTCGTCTCTCTTCTTTTTACCCATTTTATTGTGATGTGTATTTATATGTATATGTATGTATAAGTTTCAAGGAGTAGGACAAGGGAGGATGAAGGAGGCTGCTACCTAAGACGACATAAATTAAAACCAGGTTTTGAGTTTTGCAAGGAGACGCTAAACGTTTTTACTACTATACCCTCAGGACCTTTTGCTTTGCTTTTACCATTATACCCTCAGGACCTTTTATTTTATTTTTCTTTTAGCCATGAGGAGTGTGTGGGGTCAAAGAAATAGTGGGAGTGAGGCGGCGTTCGTTTATGGAGTGGAGAATTTTTTTGCCCGAAATCCCCTGGGAGTGGTGTGGCGTTCGTGCTTAAGGTTTTGTTATTGTCACCCGGCTGTAGGTAAAAATTATTTCATTTTATTTTATTTTATATTTTGTTAAACAAAATTTGAAGGAGATGGCTTTTAATATATAAAGTATTATTTTTTTTATGTATTTAATAAACTGTCAATGACAATCCTTAAGGCCATGGCCAATGTAAAGGGTGGCTGACACGCTAAGACCCGGATTTTTAAGGGGAACAATTTCATAGATAAAGTTAATCCAACTTTATAGAGAAAGTTAGATCAACTTTAACCATTGGATTAAATCCAATGGTCAAGATTTAAACATCAAAATTTAAATTTGACCGTTGGTTTTAATTCAATTGCTAAAGTTGATCCAATTTTACCTATAAAGTTATATCAACTTTAGAAGAATCCAATCCACTGAAAGTCATAGTACATTAAGCTTAAATACATAAAGTTTTTAAGGAATTAAAACATATTAAGAATTGAAGGAGAATGACAAGGGAGGATGAAGGAGGCTGCTACCTAAGACGACATAAATTAAAACCAGGTTTTGAGTTTTGCAAAGAGACGATTAATGTTTTTACTACTATACCCTCAGGACCTTTTGCTATGCTTTTACCGTTATACCCTCAGGACCTTTTATTCGTTTTTGGAGTGGAGAATTTTTTTGGCCCGAAACGCCCTTGGGAGCGGTGTGGTGGGGGTTCCGGGGAAACGCCTCATTCCGTTCGTGGTTAAGGTTTTGTTATTGTCACCCATAAAGGTTGTAGGTAAAAATTATTTTATTATATTTTATTTTGTACTTTGTTAAACAAAATTTGAAGGAGATGGCTTTTAATATATAAAGTATTATTTTTTTTACGTATTTAATAAACTGTTAATGACAATTCTTAAGACCATGACCAATATAGAGGATGACTAAAGTGGCCGACGCGCTAAGGCCCGGATTTTTAGGGGGAACGATTTCATAGATAAAGTTAATCCAACTCTGTAGAGAAAGTTGGATCAACTTTAACCATTGGATTAATTAAATCCAATGTTCAAGATTTAAACATCAAAATTTAAATTTGACAATTGGACTTAATCCAATTGTTAAAGTTAATCCAATTTTACCTATAAAGTTATATCAACTTTAGAAGAATCCAATCCACTAAAAGTCATAGTACATTAAGCTTAAATACATAAGGTTTTTAAGGAATTAAAACATATTAAAAATTGAAATTTGAAAAAATTAGAATTAAGCAGTTTTAAAATAAATATTATGGTTTGGTTGACAGAATTCAATAAACATTGATAAAAGAACTAAAAGAACTAAAAAAGCAAATCATATTAAATTATTAAATTACCCTTAGAGTCCTTAGACCACCAATTTATCATATGTTTACTCATTACTTATACCAATAAAACATGGATGGAGATTCCGAGTTGAAAAAAACTTTCAATTTGAGAGGTCTAAGTTACACAAATTGTGATAAAACATATCAAGGCTTTTTAAGTTGTCTACCAAGGGAATGCCGCCATACAAAAAAATAATAATAATATAAAAAGATGATGACAATTAGAGCATCAAGTGGTGGCTCGGCAAAACAACTGATCCTTCGTATTATGGTTCCCAAAGTCGATATCACATAGAAATGGCTTTCCGAGTTGTTAAATGTTTCAGAAACGTTGCAATACATAACTATTTCTACTTACCATATAAATAACATGTAACCAAGGGAATGCCATTCTTGTTCCCAAAGACAAAACATATCATTTCAACCAGCCCAAAATGAATACAAAATTAATTGTTCATGCTCCTCCAGCCATGTCCGTATCCGTAATTGCATCAACACCCTTGAAGACAACACGCAGTTTTCTCAAAACAGATTGCCTCTTGTCGACCTTGCCGGCTGTTCCATTGACATGAACAATACCTAATGAAGATTTGTCCATCAAGTCATATAATGGTAAGCTGAGGTTTGATCTGGTCATTTCTTCTAGTATTGGAGGTGCCTGCATGTAAAGATTCTTCCCACGGTAGGTCACACTCGCTCCAGACATGAGTAGCTTTGGATGATCTTCAAGTTGACTGATGAACTAGAGCAAAGAAGTTGCAGATTAATAGACCCATAAATGGTTACGCTATTATGAAAATTAACAGATGCCGAATCGATATAAGAACAGACGGAAGAAGAGTTTTTGTAATCAAATCTGTTTGGCCTCCAGATAACAACTTTCAGTCCTTGCAACAAAACTTTAAAAAAGCCAACACAATTTTAAAAAGGTTATAGATTTAACAACAAATTTATAGATCTCTCATTTAACGCAGAGGAATTATTATATTGTTTTCATACTTATGGTGTGTTTGAACTCATGAGATGGAGGTTTCCACAAACCTGCCTATAACCATGGCTATTTAAAATCCGTGCATAAAACATACAAAACAGTCATTCTAGAAAATAGCAACCCCCCCCCCCCCCCCCCCCTGGCCGCCTTCTTCCTCACATCCTTGTTTTTCAAGATATGAAAAAACTTACTTTGCCAAACAGACAGATTTTTAAATGGGTTATTGAATTTAGAAATAAAAAAAAATAAAATTACTGTACTAACAATTGGAAGACATCAGGGAGTTTGGCATAAAAAAGTGAGATACACTGTAATTGCATAGCATATGTGTTTAGCTTACGTGGGCTGGAATTGTAAAATACGAGGCCGAGTAAGATGATATCGAAGCCCAGGTGATATAAGTAGATCACAATTTTGAAATTATTAAACAAATTATATTGCATCCTATAACCAATCCTATTCCCATAGTGATTCCAAGCCTCAAACCAAACGATACCATAATCGTTGTACTAGGGTTTCGGGGTTAATGAACATACCATTTTCAAAGTGACTGAAGTGTCCAGCTCCATTAAAATGCCAGGACCACAAACAAGACAGTCTTTGTCCTTCACAAACTCTGTCACTTTAGTATGGAGACCTTCAACTCCATTATACCTACAAAATATCCCAATACAAGTTAGAAAGTATGCTGAATTTGAGCGTACTTCAACATGCAATATGAATAATGAAGCATATATATAAACATTAAACCATATGCTACTTGAATTATAGAAATTCTTCAACAATAGATAAGACTTTTTCTTCCATCAACAAATGGTGAAAAAACTTTAGAAGGTTTGAAGTACTAGATATGCAATGCAATGGAAGCGCTATAAGGGTCGAGATCTCATCAATATAAAAAAAAGAAGCTTGACAGGCATATATCGATGGTCATGCTAATTGTAAAGTCCATGAAGGATAAAGAGCCTACGTTAAATAATTAGATAACATTTTACTGCATCCTGATGCTATCTTTAAAGTTTCCAGAGCACATGCAGCTGATATTATTGCATTTGTAGAAGCTATAGCAGGTATAATATTCTTCACCACACCCTGTAAACAAAGAAATCATGGAGTTAGAACCGGATGCAAGGTTAACTGAGCTAAAATCACTTCAAAGATGTTGCTTTACTAGACATTAATAATTTTTTTTTTCTTTTTTTTGGTAACCTTAGGTGTCCAACTTGCTTTGCGAGCAGACTAATCCCAAGAGATCACAAGCTTTTGTGAGCCCCGAGTCAGAGTAGGTGAACCTCAGTGGCCACTAGGGTATCATTTTTTTTTGGAGCCAGGAATTGAACCTGTAACCTCCAAGGAGTTTCACCCTGTTTGGAGACACATGCCCAACCACTGGACCACCTCCCTAATGGTTAACAATTCTGTTTTATCAATACGGTGCCTTTCAGAGTATTCAGAATTAGACCATTCAGAAAAATTATGACTGAGATATCCGTTTTGAAGTACAAAGCAGAACAGCATAACAGTCACGCCACAATGAATACACATTACTTTATAGTCAAAACAAAACTCTGGTATACTCTGATAAGATAAGAGGTGGAAAATTCGTAAAAATTAGGTTATTATTTAAGTGGTATATTTCTTGAAATCATAATTGGAATGCTAACTATAAAGAAGCTAAAAACTTTGGAGTTTGGACATCAGATTCTTAGGTCAACCTAGCACGTTATAATATTGTTACTCGACCAGCCCATTATTTCACCTCTAAACAAGGTTCTATAAGCATAAACAACAAACAAGTTTGTCGAAAGCTCATTGAACCAAAATCAAAAAGCAGTGAATGCACCTGTGTCAAAGAATATGTGACTCCAGGAATCCCAAAAAGTTCAGCTCTCTTGGCAGCCTGGCGATCAAAGTCAAACATGAGAGGTGACCAAAGATTGATTACACGAAAGGCCAAAGTAAAAAAGCAGCAGAACACTCAATAACCTCTGAATACACCCACTGCATATGTTCAGGACAATCAGGATCAAAGGATTTTCCACTGTGGACCTGCAACAGTATGCTCAATAATGATTACAAAACAAAGTGCAATAAGACTAACAAGATCAATTAAGATAACAATTTAAGTTTGCACAGTACCTCGTCCCATTTTATTAGGTGAGCATATTCAATGCAATGAGCTGCAGTTCTTGGAGTTTCTGCTAAAGTACATAAAGGAAACTTCACTTGTGGAGGAAAGAGCCAAATGGTGCATTCAAAGCATGGTGTCGTTCCAGGTAAAATTACTCTAGCGTGGCCTTTGAATCCTTCAGTGCCACCATCTACCATAGGCTTTACTGTCTCTTCTAGAGGGTTATCATTAGAATCATATTCTGGTTTTAGCAAACAAAATAATTTGGCATTAGTTAAAACTTCAGTTTTCTGATGTCAAGTTACCAAATAATATGAGCCGCCATGAATACATGGGAAAACAAGTCAAGGATATAGTCTTTGACGTTCCTATTTAAGAGTTTGTCTCATAATAAAACATCAAGATAGTTGAATCGATGATAAAAGTCAATCACATCTGTACGGCTGTACCTGATAACTGCCCTTCAGAAAATGTACATATTTTCCGTGTTGTACAACAACAACAACTGTACCCAATCCCTGTGCGGGGTATGGGGGAGGTGAGCTGTAGACAGTCTTACCTCTACCCAAAGGTGGAGAGACTGCTTCCATAAGGACCTCCGGCCAGGAAGATTATATTTTCCGTGTTGTAAGCAGATATAAAGAAAAGATTATATACGATATCTTTTACTAACTTCACTGATTGTAAATCAAATAGTAACTTGTGTATACAGTATACATAAGATTACGTATGGATACTAAAAGCAGAAAGTAAGTATTTTGGTCTAGCTTAATAACAATATAGGCAAAATGATTAAAATAACTTTGGCTTGTCCAAGTGGTAATTCTTGATAACTTTAGTAAAGAACTTGTAGAGCAGTAAAGCTTAAATGGTTTTCAATAAACCTATAATACAAGCACTGCATTTTAGTGAATCCAGTACATGCTTCAACTTTGTAGATTGTTGATTAACATGATTCTAACTTCTTTTCCCACAACCGTTTATCTAATTCGTGTTATGTCTCGGACTGCAATAAGTTTAATAACCATATATCTAAGAATTTTAACCGTAAGTTTACTTACAAAAATCATCATGACTGAAAAAATAAAAAACAAGAGAACACACCTAGAAATCCACATGCCACAGAATTAATGTAACTTCGAGCTTCAACTGAATCGAGACCAAGCACAATAATACTGAATTCACTGTAAAATTCAAGTTCTTTGTCCTCAATACGGCAAAAATGTGGCACAATACTTACGCCACTGACTCTTTCCATCACACGTTTAGCAGCCACTTCTGCTTTTGGTTTCCCAACATCCTCAAGTCTGAAGTTAACAAATGAAGATGATAAAACTTTTTCTTATATGTAAAGAAAAGATAATAGGATCTTCGCAACCTATATTTTTATTTGTCCCCATTGGAAGAAAGTGCTAAATTTTGGAGCAGAGGAAACTGTTAAACGTTGGTTCTGGCTACACTTTTTAGTAACTTTCTTTCCAAAGGATGTCCTTAGAGCTTAAATCACAATGTTATGCTAATGTGGTCAATTTTTCTTGGAGCATACAATATATATATATATATATATACATGGAGAAAAAAGGCAAGATAAACCGTTGTCCCAGTTAATTGTTTTGACCCTAATTTCTCAGACTCCTCAGCGAAGTATGCGGCATGTCAGCAATATACGAGTGCACCGTCATATAGTAAGTAGCATATTGCGACATAAGCTTATAGCAGCCATTTGAAAGAAAAAAAGTTGCCCAAATGGGACAAATATTAATACATCCCTTCAATTGGGAAAATTGACCAAAGGAGTTATTATTATCAGCAAACAACCCATTTTTGTAGCTGACAAAAAGGTTTGCAGTTGTATTAATTATATCTATCCCATGAATTGCCATCAATAACATTGTCAATGTAACAAGAAAACACCTCTTATATGAACAGATAATTAAAGTATAAGGGGTGTACATAGGTAGAACAAAAAAAAAAAAAAAGAAAAACTACCTGAAAAGGAATTGGCGATTAAGGTTGGAAACTTCAATGGTATCCATATCAATAACTTCAAGATTTTGAAAGCCGGAAAGTGCGAGATCTTTAAGGAGTTCACATCCCAAACCACCAGCCCCAACAACTAATATCCGCGCATACTCTCGAAGATCATCCCTCAACTACAAATACAACAAACAATCAATGCAACTAGTAATTAAATTCCTAAAGTTAAAATTTATACAGAGAAGCATAACCGCCACACCATATGCGCGCTTTTAACCAACTTAAACATAAATTGGAAAAACACAATTTCACTACAAAAGATAAGTAACTCAAACAAAGAAAAAAAAAAAGAAGACAAAAAACAGGTATTAATGTAACAAGAAAACACCTCTTATATATATATACACACACACACACAAACATATATATATATAGAGAGAGAGAGAGAGAAAATTACAGTTTCATGCATAGAAGGGAACAGAAGGTTGGGCTACCCCTCAGTGAATAATATAATAATAATAATAAAAAAAATTGTTAAAAATTGGAAAAGAGAGAGAATACTTGAGTGCCAGGTTCGAAAGCAGAGGAGACGAGATGGCCAGGGCGAAGGAGAAGCTTATCGAGGTCCCTTGATCGGCTGCTCGCTTCCATTCTCAGGGTTTCTCTCTCTCGCTCTGATGACGATGATGCTCTTTTTTTACGCAGCAGCTGGGTTTGGATTTTACTTAAATAAAACTTTTGATTTATTTTCTCCCCTCTTTTTGGATGATCCAATTAGACTTTCGGAGTTTCCGTACGGCTGCCGGGTCTGGATCTTTTTCTCTTTTTTTAACATACATTTTGTCTTTAAAAAATAAACGAGAGCAAGTATCCGCGCGTTACAACGGTAAAATGATGAAGGTGATAGGTCATAGAGTGTGATAGGTCATAGGAGGTGATATGTCATAGATTGTCATATATAGTAAAATACCTTGGTCGTATAAGCTCCGTCCTCGGATTTAAAAATTTGTCGAAAGTATATCGAATGACATATCTAATGAAAGAGCATTAAATTTTAAGAACACCGATATAATTTTTATAATTTATCGATGTACGGTTATTGAGATAAAAGACTTTGAAAGAATTAGAGGAATAAAATGATTTATGAAGGAGAGAGAAAGTTGAATGCATTGATGTATGGTATATAATGCATTATCATGTGTACATTGTTGAAATTGAATGTTAATCAGAACTCATACCACATATAACTCATATCTAGTACGTTACTATTCTCAAATACATGGAATCACACATCCAATTGCATTTGACAAGTTTTGAACTTATTACATGTAGCCTGAGTCTGCACGCCTTTGTGATCATATAATGGCGATACCACTAGAGTTTCACCCCATTACTAACTTACATTGTCTTAATAAATATTTAAATTATAATAAATTGATTAAGCCAATGACCCATCAATGATTTTAATTTGTCATTCATATTTGGTTTATGTATTCGTAACTAAACTATATTAATATGCATATCTTGAGGGTATTTATGGTATATAAGCCAAATTTAAGAAGCTAACAAACAAAAACAGTATGATGTATAAGGTTTATAAGCATAAAGAATTTATAAATCGCATAAAGAACCAATAAATCACATAAAAAACCTATAAAATGCATAAAGAAAATCAGAATCTCATAAAGAACTTAAGAATCTCATTACGATTTTACATAATCTCATTGCGATTTTTACAATTCTATTGCGATTCTGATAATTTTTGTGCGATTCAAAGAATCTCTATGTTATTTATGGGTTTTATTGTGATTTTGTTAGGTATTTTGTTAAAATTTAAAAATGAGTATTTCTCTTGTTCAAGTTGAAAACTATCTAAAACTCATCATGAATAAAAATTGTTATTTTAAAATTTCAATTGAATTTCATACTTGATCTTTTGAAGGCATTCTTTGTATCAACAACCCTAACTTGGAATCCATAATTGGGTTGTTATAAGCCAGATTTACATGAAAATGCAACCTTTAAGAATAAAATCATTGTTGTTACATGCAAAAGATAACATTACAAAAAAACAAATTAACAATATAAGCTAGCTTTTAATCAACTCTACATAAAGTATTGACAATCACTCATCAACGTTGTATGCACTTGGAATCAAATGTAGGTTGTGTTTTGGTCTAAGAACAACCGCAAAAACCTCACTAGTATCAATACTTTGAGATTTTGCGTTAATCGGGACTTCCCAATTGAAGTGGTAAAGTAGCCTTGCTAAAGGCAGTTCCACATTAGCCAACCCTAAATTTATGCCTGGGCACATTCTTCTGCCAGCTCCGAATGGGAGAAATTCAAAATCAACTCCCATCATGTTAATTGAGTTTTCGTAGAATCTATCAGGTATAAAACTTTCAGGATGACTCCAGTTATTTGGATCACATCCTATCTTCCACGCATTAATGATAACTTTTGTGTTAGCCGGAATATGGTATCCCCCAACCTCACACTTCTCCTGACACTCTCGAGGGAGTAGTAATGGAAGAGGAGGATGTAACCTTAACGTTTCCTTTATCACTAGTTTTAAGCAGTCAAGCTCACGAATGTCTGCCTCGTAGATCTTTTTTTTCCCTTTGAGTGTCTGTCGCAGCTCAGTCTGCACTTTCTTCATTGCACTTGGATTTTTAGCTAGTTCTAGCATTGCCCATTCGATAGTCACAGATGCAGTATCTGTCCCCGCAATAAACATATCCTGTATTTGACATACTGTAATATTAAATTTAATAAAAACTAATTAAAAAACTTGATCTAGATAGTAGTTTTGTCTTTTCAAGGAGGTAGATAAGAAGCTTGTGAATACAAGTGTATTAAAGAAAATTAATATTATGTTAAATGGTAAATCACTAACAGTAAACATATTAATGCGTGTTTAATTATTGTTAATCTCATAATTAGTCGAAAATACCCTTATTATATACATATAGTATATAAACAAATGGAATGTACTAACCAAGATAACTGCTTTGATGTTTTCAGAAGTTAATGGAAATTGAAGCCCGCCACCATCTTCTTTGAGCTTCAAGAGAACCTCAAGAAGGTCGTCTTCTGTATCATCACTAATTTGGCCACTTGCACGAAGTTGTTGATGGTCGGAGATGATGTCATCAAACAACTTATCAATCTTCTTGTGTATCTTCACTAGCTTGTTCCTCATACCAGTGACTAAATGAAGTAATTTGTATGACGGAAAAAGATCAGACACGTCAAAACCACCAGATAAAGATAGAATTTCAACAACCAGTGCCAGGAGCGTCGCCTGATCCTTGCATCTACTTCCAACGGAAACTCTAAATGTGACGTCACTCATCATCCTTACAATCATCTTAGTAAGATTGATGTTGATTATTGTTTTTGATCCCATCAATTGCTTTTGTATTGATTGAACGAGGTCCCAAGACTCTTGTTCACGAATTGATTCGAAAGACCGGACCTTTTTGGCACTTAGAAGCTCCATGACACATATTTTACGCATTTGTCTGTAGTAGCCGTCGTAAGGGGAGAAAACAATGTCTTTATAGTTATATCCCACGATTTCAGCACTAAGGAGCTTGGGACGGTTTGAAAAACTTAAATCGTGCGTCTTCATGACTTGTTTGGCTAAATCTGGAGATGAGATTACGACGAGAGAGACTTGTCCGAGTTGAAGACGAATGACTGGCCCTAATTTGTTTGCTAAGTTCCCAAGAGATCTATGTGGCATTGCTTTAGAGAGATGATGCAAGTGTCCAATTAGAGGGAGCTTCCATGGTTGTGGTGGAAGATTATAATTCTCTTTAGTTTTTGACCTTCTAATGTTTGTAATTAGCAGGTAGAGAAATGTGACAAACAAGACAATAAGAGCGATGGGGATCATATGGAGATCCATTTTAATTTCTTGTACTTATTGATCGAGGGGTTTTATATATAGGCGTTTATGTACATAAACTTTAAAATTACGCCGGTCGGCCGAATCATTAATCTGACTCATATGGAGAATTGGAGATACTATTTAGCCAGAAATCCAACATCTAGCTAGTTTAAATTATAATCTTTCTGGTCGACGTGTAAACAATATTGAACAAATACATATACATGACGCCAAATTATGGATTAAGATAGGACATACGTAAACTGTTTATACATACAAAGATCGAGCAATATAATGAGTTGTTTTATTTTGAACTTAAAATAATGTTGAGAAAATTCCAAGTCTATGCATGTATGCCCTTTTTACAAAACTTGGGTAATATGTGTGATGCTTTTTCAGTTCCATTCCAACTCTATGCCGATCGTCTATCGATCATTAATCATTAAATATAAATATACAATAAGAACTTTTTCATGACCCATTTCTTTTCTTTTTTTTTTTTTTTTCATTTTTCATTTTAAATTTTTTTTTTTTTTAGTTTTGCTTTAGATCATGGATCCTTAATTCTTTGCATTTACGTATAACTTAGCTAATACATTATTTTTTTAGAGTAGTAAGACTTCAGTTAAAATCTAAAAAAAGTTTATGTAATGTGAAAAATGTACATATTCCAAATTTAGGTGACTCATGTCGATCGTACATCATAAATTACTTGTTGGATTTTATGTGATTGTATTCTAGTGAAATTGTCTTTTGTGTGCGGGAGAAGAAAATTATTACTCAAAGTGTCTTATGATAAAAACAATGAATCAACTTATAACAAATGGATCACGAATCAACATCATAAATTACTTGTTGGATTTTATGTGATTGTATTCTTGTGAAATTGTCTTTTGTGTGCGACTCATAATGATGATTGCAAATACAATCTAAAACAAGTCACTCGTGATGACATTGCTATTCCTCTTAATCTCTTATATACAACAAAAAATTATCATCTATAATATAATTACATACAATTTGGGTATTTTTTGAGTTATTTTTATAAAGAAAGAAGAAGAAAAGATAATAAAAAATAGTAGAGAAATGATGTATTTTTTCCCCTTCTAGCTCACCTCAAAAGTGAAAAGAAATAATTTTAATTGGAATCAAATAAGTTATCCTTTTATTTTTTTTCTTACAATCCTTCTACTCCACTCTCTAGCTTTACCACTTAAGATTGGACACATGAAATATCATTCATATTTTTTCTATATTTAAAAAATGTATATAGATAAATAGTAATACATTTTTGATTACTAGCATAGTACCTGCAACATGCAGCGGCGGCGATGACAATGCGTTGGTGACTGGTGGCAGCGACGACTGATGGTAGTGATGATGAATAATGTAAGCTATTGATGTAAATGTAATTAATAACTGTTAGTATAATTATTTTAAAAGTTGAGATGATAGTATATTTATTTTATTTAGGGTAAGGATGTATTATATTTAGGGTGTTTTATATTTATGAAAGGTATTTTTGATATTTTTCCTTCTGTAACTTTTAATAAGAGAGTCTATTCTTTTTAATGAAATTGAAATCTGTCAATGTAATTGAAATTTGAAAAAATTAAAATCTAAAAGTTTTGAATCTATTTTGTGTATGATTGACAGAATTCCATTGAATTCTGTACGTTAGTGTAATTTGAATTTAAACTATTACAAATGACAACATTATCCTTTGTTAAACTCTTGCATTACTCAATTTAATTAAACAGTATTATACTACTTATATATAATAACAGTAATATAATAATAAATAATATACTTATTAATAAAAAAATAATATACTTATTAATAATAAAAGTTAAAAAACAACTAATAATGATAATGATAATAATACTAATAATAATAAAAAAAGTTATCAATTATGAATAAATAATAAAAAATATTAATAATAACAATGATAAATAATAAATAATAAATAATAATAAAGATATGATAATGATAATAATAATAATAACAAAATTATATTTTTAATAACAAAATAAAACAATTAAATAATAATGATAATGATAATAATAATTATAATAATAGTTTTAAAATATTAATAATAAAATATAAGTAAAAATAAAAGTATTATTAAATATTAATAACAACAATAATAAATAATAATAAATATATGATAATAATTATATTAATAAATATTATCAATAATATAAATAAAATAAAATAAATAAATAAAAATGATAATAATAAAAAACAATTGTAATAAAAAATTATAATAAATAATAATATTAATAATAACAATAATTAATAATAAAAATATTAATCAATATTAATGATAACAATAATTAATATATGATAATAACAAGTGATCATAACAAGTAATAATGAATAATAATACTAAAATAACATTAATTAATAATGTAAAATAAATAATAATAATAATAAATAATGTTAATATTAATATTAATGTTAATATTAATTCATAATAAAAATAGTAATAAAAATAATAATATGGAACGATGTTTTTGTCAAATATTTGAATTTTATTGAAATTCAAAACATTTTATGGGTTTTGTAATGGAATTTTAAATTCCATGATTTACGATGAAAAATATTGAATTCCAATTCCATCAATTTGTCCAACCAAACATGGTAAAACATGAAATTCAAATTTTAAATCCAAAGAATTCCTTAGAATTCTGCGAACCAAACACCCAATATATGTATTTACATAATCACATGTTAAAAAAATTTAAAGTTGGCACACTACTACACAGACTTAAAAAAAGGTGTGTTCTATTTAGGGGTTTATTCTAAGTGAACTTAATATAACTCGGTCTAAAAGAAATGCGGGTTCTATTTGGAGAGTCGTATTTAGAGTTGTGTAGTAGTGGCAATTGACAAAATTTACCATCATAACCCCCATTCGTTTGCCATGAGTAAAATTTTAAGCAACGTACCATCTATATATTTTGCATAAATCATTTATCGGCCCCTACAATACACACACTTTTATCACTAATTATCGATGCCTTAAACCTAGAGGCAAAGTTACCAATATCTCATTTCTCTATTCCTTATCAAAGTATTTAACTCTTTCTCTAAAATTTAATTAAATCATGAATCAATGTACCTAATATACGTCTATACGTACAATCAACACACCTAACACCCAAGATACATGACTTATCAAAAATACATTTAATGAATTAAATTGCCCCCAACTCCTACAAATATTTACATCATTCCCTTTTAGATCTATTAAGTTCACATCAATTACGTAAACTACCCCTCAACGCCGCAGCTACAATACGCGGACTAACATTTGGTTTTATATTTGGTAAAACGTTTGAATGATATTTATAGCGGATTTATTAGTTCTAGTGCCATCTTTATGAATAATTTTATGTTATACTTGGATTTTGGATGATATAAACAACCATTTTTGTTGTGCAAATTTATTATTGCATTAAGGATGAATTTCGTTTACTCGAACGACGTGGTATTTCTGGCATGTACATGTATACTCATGCCTTTTTAACAATACAGAAGCAAAATCAAATACGCCGCATATAATATGTAGCTAGGGATGCCAAATAAAAGTTTTTATGTGTAATTCGGAATTTAAGTTCTATATATATATATATATATATATAGCTAGAGAGGCCGAATAAATATTTACTCATATAACTTGTGAGTGGGTTAATTACTTTAGACTAAACTAATTAATATAGAGTACATAAAATAGTATATAGTTATTATAATTAAATATATTATAGATATTATAAGAGGCGGTTGTGACCAACCTTCGTCGGTCATTTCACTCAACACAATACTCAAATATAACATTGGAAAATTCTTGCTAAATTAAAGCTCAATGATAAATACCACAACTGGTAAATGCATGTGAATTCAGTCCATCATATCATTTTGATCTCTCTAACCAAAAAGGTTTTTCGTAATAATTAATAACAAGAACAATAAAATTAAAAGATTGACATAAATAAATTAAGGTTTAATAAACCCAGGCCATGCATGCATGCATCATGCATGTTTTTATTCAATCAATCAATTAATTATAATTAATTGTCACTGGATTCTCCATGTCTTGATGCTGCTTGGTGCCCTCCAGCTGCAATATTTCTTGTTCATGTTGTTGTTGTTGTTGGTATTGTCTAGTCTTAGGCTCAACTTCTTTGGTCTTTCCCCATAGCACTCCATATAGTCCCATCACAATCAGCACCGACCCTAACACCCTGCAATTACCCAATCACCAATAATTTATAAGATTAACTATATATATATATTTATCCATATACATGCATGCAACGGCATTTAAAGCCTATAAGCTATTATATTATATGCAGAGATAGCTAGCTTAGCTAATCGTGTATGTTTTTTCTTTTTCTTGTCAAATTTAAGCTAGCTAGCTAGCTTAGTGTGATACTCCCAACAACTTTTTGCAGATTGAATTTGTTGGTTGTTGGAACACTTGTTATATTTATTTATGGGACTGTACGAAATTGCATAAAATGGTCCATGTTTTATCTCTCTACTAAACCATCTGAAGTACGTCACTAAAAGTCGATCGATCGCTTCTTACATGCATAAATGGTCCCTAGCTGGTTGACAATGATATCAGCTCACCGACTTGAATCATCAGGTTTTATAACACTGGATCGAGAGAGTTCGAATCCTATTAAGGACCCAATTTCATTTAATTAAGGTGTGTTGGGGCCTTAAGCGTGATTTTATTTTTCTTAGATGCATACCGATCAGCGTCGAATGCAATAGGGACTGATGATTAAAACAACTGATTATCCTGGTCCAGACCCTTATCTTTGGATGACGGGGATGGATTTTATATGATAATTTTCATTGAATTTTTTTGTCTAGTTAAATTTAAATGGCTAAAATATGCATTTCAAAAAAAAAGAGTTAACGCAATTGATACATAGCCAAAGTGATATACGAGTATATAATAATTTTGACACTTACGTTCCAAGGTATAATTTCTCACGTAGAAAAGCCCAACTGAGCGCTGCAACAATAACCAACAACAATGGGCTAAACACCGAAACAAAGAGGGGTCCTTTCCTATCGATACACCATGACATCATACAAACCCCTATTCCTGAACATGCCACTCCCTGTAATTAATTTAATCGATTAGAGCAAATTTGTCACTCAAAATATATATGTAATAAATTAATAATAGAAAATTTGTCATTCAAAATACGATGTTCAATATTAATTCATGTTCAATTTACACAGTGTTATAATCGAGTCATGATATATACCGCATAGACGGATGCCAAGGCCCTGATGCCTGGATACAATGACCATTCATGTAAGTGTGGTTCCATGATTAGGCCGAATACTATGCATTGAATCGTTGCCATCCCCGACATCAAAGCTGTGCTTGAATACGGAGCCGGGTACTTGTTGCCCATTTTTGCCTGAATGAATATACGAATATTAATTATTAACTTCCATAATACATATATATATGATCGAGCAAATTTTTTCTTTAGCTTCGAATTAATATATATATATATATATATATGCATAATAGATGGATGACTTACTTGAATGATGAACCATATTGCCCAAGTTAAAGCACTAACGATGACTAAAAAGGGTCCGATTAGGTTGTTCCCTCGACCACCAACCTCATTAGAAGTAGCATTGTTTGCGGCTGCTCTTAACTGAATGCCCGATTCACCAATGGGAACAACAGGTCCATGGTACAAAGATAACAACATTGCACCCCCGACCCCAAGTACTGTTCCAACCACCTTTGCCTGTCCACCTAATGTCCTCATCTTTGCGTGTTCTTGTCTACGTATGTATCAAAAAACATTCATATACATACTACATACAATAATTCGATAAGTAATTTGTCTAGCTACACCGGTAGAACCATGCAAGGGGCCGCGGGGGACATCATGGTCCCCCAAAACTTTGAGTTGGTAGTGTAAAATGTATTCCTGGTAAGCAAATTTTTCTATTACAATAAATTTTTTTATAGTATTGACCCGCAAAAGAAATTTAAGTGTTCACGTTATTGTCTAGCTATTTATTATTTGTTTTGTAACGCAAGATATTAAATTTAAAGATTAAAGGGTACGATGTATGGTATTATTACTTGAAAATGACCGCGAGGACAAATGTGATAGCGGGAAGTAGATTTGATAAGGCACACGCAATGGTTGGTGTTGAGTGCTTCAAACCAAGGAAGTATGTGATTTGATTCATAGTTAACCTGATAAATAGGAGTATTAATCAATTAGTTAAAACCAAAATAAAATTAATTGGTTAAAGAATGAACTATATAGCTATTAGCTAGTTAATTTTTATGACAATAAGTAGAAATTAATTAATAGTTAATTAAGCGTAATGAACTCACCCGAAAATGGAGCAGCAGAAGACTTGGAAGAGTACTGGCAATGTCATTGGAGGTCTTATACCTCTACATTAATCATATATATTTAGTACATTAATTAGGTCCAATACATATATGAGAAATGCAATGGTATATATATATATCATGTGATATCAATAGATACTATTATGTCTATTATATGTATAATATATGATCATGATGTACCTTTCCATGAAATAAGCCAGAGGAGCAAGGAATATGAAAGCAAAGGTTTGACGATAGGCGACGTGGACGTAAGGATTCATCCCTGAATCCATAGCAATCTTGGAGAAAATGTTCATCCCCGCAAACTCAAATTGCACAAGTACCATTATCAATGTTGGCAATAAATCTTGCTTCATTTTCGGGCCGGTTCTTTTGTAACTAATTAACCACGAACCTCCTCGATCTATATATATATATATAGATCGATCGGTCTTCTAGATGACTAGCTAGCTAGATGTGCTTTGTTATATATATGTATCTTGAACAAGCTAGCTAGCTATATATATAGACTAAATATGTATAAAATGAAGGAAGAATTGAAGTGTTTCTCAAGGGATTATATTAATGAGTTTTCGGTAGCTAGTAGTGTATATATAATGTGGTGATACGGCTCTCCCTAGGATGATGCTTAAAAGGATGGTTTTTTGGCTTTTTACGCTTTACACAAAACTTGTGGCAACTAAACTTGAATGCCAGCACGACAAAAAAAGACTGAAATTAATTCACTGCACATATATATATATATATATATATATATGCATTCTAGCTCTCACTACAAGAAATTCGGGTTTTGGGACGACAAATGTCGCCCCCAAATGTCACATATGTCGTCCCCAAATCTATTTTGTGACGACTTTTGCGTCGTTCCTAAATCCATCGTCCCTAAAAGCCTTCTTTCTTGTAGTGTCTGTATGTACGTATATCATCGATCGAGTTTAATTTGGAGTACTTGATAAATTACGTGACTGTATATGTTACTACTAGCTAGTATAACTTTCTTTTCTCATATATGTTCACATGATGAATATATATATGTAATGATCTACTTTTATCATATATAATCATTAATGCATAACAACTTTCTTATTATGTATTTTTCATGCTTACTTTACATTTCAAATTTATACTAATATATTTACAAGTCACATTTTGATCATGCTTATATTATTTACAAATTAAAGTCTCTTAAACTAGTCATTTTTTCATGCTTATTTACAAGTCATTTATACTTACAAGTCACTTTTTCATGCTTATTTACAAGTCACTAAACTACTATAAACTTTTCCTTGAACGTATTTCAAAAGTTTGTTTTTTATCCAATATTTAACTTGCCAAATAGAAAATATGGTTGTTACTGGTTAATTACTATAAAGCATATATATATATATATATATATATAGGGGTTGGCTATATATTCTAAAACATATATTAAAGTAAAACAAATATGATAAAATCTTGACTTTTAGATCAAGGTTAAATTGATGCACGAAGATTCACGAAGCAATCGATGCACGATGATTTTCATGATTCACGATTATTTTCAGTGAAAAGAAACCGGTCTATTGTTTTATTTGTTTTACTTTAATACTTATTTTATTTTACCTAAAATCTATCTATATATATATATATTAGATTAATGTAACAATTAACATAAACTATATATTATTAGGGTGGACGGAGTGGGTGAGGCACCGGACCAGTACCGGATGGCACACCGCCCCTACCCCCCGGTACCGGTTGGGTGGGGAGGGGACTGGGCACAGTGGTGCCGGTTTGGGTGCCCAAAAACTTGACCATTACAAAAAAAAAGGGGCCCACGTTTGCAACGTCTCCCTCTCTCTCTTTCTTCTTCTTTCCTTCTTCTTTCTGCACTTCTGTTTCATTTTTTTTTTCTTTCAACACACAAATCACACACACAAATAACACACAAATATATCTATATTTTCGGAATCATGAACCCTTTCTTCAACAATCCTTTATTTCTTGACAATCACGGCCCAACACCCCCAAATTTCCAATCGGACTCGAGTTCATCCGACGAGACGGAACGGTATATTAATCTATTCACAATGGCGCATTATGCGATTCAATAAGATTTCCGTGATACTGCCTCCTCTTCAAGAACATATACAAGACGTGATGATCGTGATGAGTCTCACAACCGTCTTTTTCGAGATTATTTTGCCGAGGAATCGAAATTTAATGAGACTTTTTTTAGACAACAGTTTCGTATGAGTAGACGGTTGTTTGTGAAGATAGCTTCAGATTTGGAAAACAATTTTAGTTTTTTTCAAAGGAAAATCAACACTCGTGGTAAATGGGGGTTTTCGGCTTTACAGAGATGCACATCTGCAGTTCGCCAGTTAGGATACGGTAGTAATCCCGACAGTTTAGATGATTACGTAAATATGTCAGAAAGATCGTCACGTGACACCCTTAATGTTTTTTGTGATGGAGTCATTAAGTTGTATCGGCATGAATATTTGCGTAAGCCAACGCGTACTGATACGTAACGCATTCTTGATCATCATGCGTCTTATCATGGTTTCCCCAGCATGTTAGGTATATCTTTACTTAATATATATTGACTTAATGTATATATGTATATAAATATTACATAGTTTAGTTAATAATGTATATATGTATATATATATATATATTACGTAGTTTAGTTAATAATGTATATATATATATATATATTACGTAGTTTAGTTAATAATGTATGTATGTATATATATATATATTACGTAGCTTACTTAATATTTTCGGTCTAATAAATGTGTTTATAGGGAGTCTTAATTGTACACACTGGGCTTGGGATAATTGTCCAGTAGCTTGGCGTGGCCAGTACACGCGAGGTGATCATCACGGGCCGACGATATCGCTTGAAGCAGTTGCATCACAGGATTGTTGGATTTGGCACGCATACTTTTGTGTTGCCGGTTCAAACAACGACATTAATGTGTTGAACCAATCTCCTTTGTTCAATCCTTTTGAAGACGGCACAACACCGTTGGTTCCATTCACTGTAAATGGAACCGAATATTAGTACCCGTATTTTCTCGTGGATGGGATCTACCCAAGATATGCGATGTTTGTGAAAACGATTTCCCATCCAACCGGTGAGAGAAGGATTCGATATGCTAAGGCACAGGAGGCTGCAAGGAAGGATGTGGAGCGAGCTTTTGGTATTATAAAAAAAAATGGAAAATACTTAGAGAACCAGCACGACAAATGGAAGAAACCCCCATCCGTAAGATTATGTATGCGTGTTGTATTCTTCACAACATGATTTTAAAAGACGAGAACCACGCTATAAGTCCTGATTACATTCCAGATCCCCCTGTTGCGCCACAGCCATCGGATGAACGACTGTTTGAGATACAGAACCCAAACGTTCACGAGGATCTTAAGATGGATCTCATTGACCATATTCATCGCACATTCATCTCGGGCATCGATCGCTAGTTTATTTATGTATTGTGTTGTCGTTTCGTTTAATATTGTAGTTTGATGTTTTATTTTGTTGTTTGTTTTATATTTAATATTTGTATTAGTTTAATTTATTAAATAAAATGTTTTAGTTTTAAAAATAAATAGAAATTAAATTAAATAGAAAAGAGTGAGGAGGAGAGGGAAGAGGTGGTGAAGTGCTCCTAGCAATCAGGGAGGGGAGGGGAGGAGAAGAAAAATCAGGGAGGAGACGGGAGGAGTGAGGAAGCCCTCCCCCACCCTTAATACTTTACAAACTAAACAAACATTATATATTTTACTATATATGGCAAAAGTAAAGTGATATAAAGTTGTAACGAATTGCAAAATGACTACTACTACTTTTAGGCATTAACGAAAGTCACCACTCATTTCTAGATATAGCAACTACGTATTTATCATGACTTAACGGTAAAAGGATCTATAAAGACAAGTTTTATATATAAATAGCCTTTCTTGATCTTCAAGATTTGGATGAGTTGGAAACCCAATGTAAACGAAACATAAGTTTGACAGGCAACAAACACGTGTAACATGTATCACATCACATAAAACCATTGTTACAACTAACAATATATGGCAAAAACGCCAATACCACTTTAACTTTTAATCAAAAAAGTCGACACATAGGAATAGTTTACACTTCGATCAATCAATATATTGAAGTCTTAAATAACATTTTGACGTGTTAGTGTAAACAAACTCAAAGCTTGTAATATTATGTTCCAAGAGTTTTTGTATAATCCATGGATTTTGTAATTATGTGTATTGATATGACCTTTATAAAAACCAACAAGGAATTAGCCTAGTTGTAAGGCAAGCACTTAGTGAATTTAAGGTTTCAGGTTCGATTCCCGTTGGTGACAAAAAATAATTCCTTTAAGGTACCTGTTACCAATGAAGCTTAGACCCATATGTGAAGTTTAAATATGTGGGTTCGATCATTCGGGGTGCCCAGATCATGTGAGGATTAGGATAGATGTATTTTACCGGCATCATATGGCTCATACGGCGTGGGTCGATGGGTATCCAATTGTGCTACCGGGGCTAGGGTTCCCTCCATTACCCTTTTTTTTTAATAAACATTAGATGTTATTATCGTTTCATTATTTTAAAAATGATTTTAAATGATAATCCTTACAAAGAGAAATTCAAAAAGAAAACTAAATAGTTTTCTAAAAGTCCCCTTATGGTTGTGTCTCGATTTTTAAAGTTTTGTTATCTCAACTCTATCTTGTCACTTTTAAAAATATAATTCGGCTTAACACATAATATGGTGTACAAATGGTGCCAGTGAGCCAAAACCACTATCTTTAATAAGGCCAGTCGTAGTAGGAGTTCCTAAATCTCGTCCAAATCGATTCAAAGCTCATCCATTTTGGAAGTTAATGTTAACAATACTTCTTAGCTCGTCGAAAAGGTCCTTGTTCGGAATTAGGAATGGCTTGGACGAGGTAGTGGTGGCAAGTAATTGGTTTTTGAATTTTTTTTTATTTTTTTTTGCTTTTTGTTATATATATAAAATAAAAAAGGATTTAGGAAAATGTAAGAAAGAGGTCTTAATGCTAGGGGTAGTTTTTAAATTGGAACAAGTTGATGTAACAGTGAGGAAGAGATTTAAGAAATGACCTTAGTAAGAGAGGCCTAAGGACCCACTAAAAATTTTGAAAAAAAATACTTACATGTGAGAGTTGAAGCTTTAACGGAGTTTGCAAAAGAACGATATGGCATGATATATTTTTTTTTTTAGTTATTATAAATATTTGTTCATAACTGTTATGCACTTATACATGGCCACATGGCTACAATTTTAAATCTTTCACAATATGACTTATCAAATTTTATAATAACAATCTTTACATTATGTAGTTTAATATACAATTTTTAACAAACTAATAGACTTTCCAAATCTTTATATCTCGAAATTGTTTTAAGAATCTTAATGTTACAGATGTAATGTTACAGATGTAATATGCTTTTTTCTTAACAAAAACATATAACTATTATATCTTTTAAGTTACCTTGAATAGTTAACTAGAAAATTTTAGACCCGCGTTGCGAGATCTCAATTCCTTTGTTGAAACGATTCGTTATTTTAGTATATATGCCGTGAACTTTCGATCGCTTAATTAAAAATAATTTTGTCATTAGTATGTTTGTTTAAAAGTATGCAAGAAACCAAAACGTAACCCGTAGTAGAAACCCGAACGGGATGTGATATGACAAAAATATCAATATATCAATTGAGAATTCAAGCGGATGCGATATAGCAAAATGCAAGTAGTGGTACGGGGTGTATCACAATAAGGTTGAATGACAAATAAAAAGTGTGAAAAAAACAAAAGAAGTAACCCGTGATAAAAAATCCAAAAAGAAAAAACAAAACTAAAAAAATATATAAAAAAAAAGACGTGACAAAATCCGAACAGGATGCAATGTGGCAAAATCCAAACTATAAGAAACGTGCAATGTGTCCCTTTATAACCGATGCCACGTGTCAAGTTTTAATAAGCATGGTTAATATTGATTACCATGCTAAATGATAACCTAAAGAAAAAACTCCAAACGGGATCCGTAATGTCAAAATCTAAATAGTAATGCGGGGTATATGATGAACTAATAAAAGAGATCATATAAGCAAAAAAAAAGGTATCAAAAAACCAAGAAAAAACGAAAGATAAATAACCTTAACGAAAATAGAAATAACAAAGAAAAAATAAAATATTGAGTAAAAGTTTCCAATATATTAATTGAGAACACAAAAGCCAAAAAACTATGATGAACACCAAGAAAAAACCCCAAACGGGATCCAAAATGAAAAAATCTAAATAGTGATGTGTGATATACGATGAAACAATAGAAAGAAAACACAAAAGCAAAAAACTATGTAATAAACCAACAAAAATCGAAAGAAAAATAACCTTAACGGGATCCGATATAGCAAAATTCGAAAAAACGCGGGGTATAGATGGACCAATAGAAAGAAAACACCAAAGCAAAAAAACCTATGTAAGAAACCAAGAAAAACCGAAAGAAAAATAACCTTAAAGAAAATAGAAATAACAAAGGAAAAATAAAATGTTGAGTAAAAGTTTCCAATATATTAATTGAGAACACAAAATCCAAAAAACTATGATGAACACCATGGAAAACCCCAAACGGGATCCAAAATAGCAAAATCTAAATAGTGATGTGGGTATACGATGAACCAATAGAAAGAAAACACAAAAGCAAAAAACTATGTAATAAACCAACAAAAACCGAAAGAAAAATAACCTTAACGGGATCCGATATGGCAAAATCCGAAAAAACGCGGGGTATAGGTGGACCAATAGAAAGAAAACACAAAATAAAAAAACTATGTAAGAAACCAAGAAAAACCAAACGAAAAATAACCTTAACGGAATCTGATATGTTAAAATCTGGGAAAAAATGCGGGATACAGATGGACCAATAGAACAGCACCACGTGGCGTGTGATACTGTTCATTGGGCTCGTCTTTAATGAGATAACTAGAAAATTTTGGACCCCGCGTTGCGGGATCTCAATTCCTTTGTTGAAACGGTTCGTTATGTTTGTTTAAAAGTATGCAAGAAAACAAAACGTAACCCGTAGTAAAAACCTAAACAGGATGTGATATGACAAAAATATTAATATAGCAGGTGGATGCGATATAGCAAAATGCAAGTAGTGGTACGGGGTGTATCACAATAAGGTTGAATGACAATTAAAAAGTGTGAAAAAAACAAAAGAAGTAACCCGTAATAAAAAATCCGAAAAGGAAAAACAAACTAAAAAAGAAAAAGACGTGACAAAATCCGAACAGGATGCAATGTGGCAAAATCCAAACTATAGGAAACGTGCGATGTGTCACTTTATAGCCGATGCGGCGTGTCAAGTTTTAATAAACATGGTGACTATTAATAACCAAGTCAAAAAAAAACGAAAGAAAAAACTCAAAACGGGATCCGTAATGTCAGAATCTAAATAGTGATGCGGGGTATATGATGAACCAATAAAAGAGATCATATACGCAAAAAAAAGGTATCAAAAAACCAAGAAAAACCAAAAGATAAATAACCTTAACGAAAATAGAAATAACAAAGGAAAAATTAAATTTTGTGTAAAAGTTTCCAATATATTAATTCAGAACACAAAAGCCAAAATACTATGATGAACACCAAGAAAAAACCCCAAATGGGATCCAAAGTGACAAAATCTAAATAGTGATGGGGGGTATACGATGAATCAATAGAAGAAAAAAAACACAAAAGCAAAAAACTATGTAATAAACCAACAAAAACCGAAAGAAACAGCATCCGATATAGCAAAATCCGAAAAAACGCGTGGTATAGGTGGACCAATAGAAAGAAAACACAAAAGCAAAAAAAAACTATGTAGGAAACCAAGAAAAACCGAACAAAAAATAACCTTAACGGAATCCGATATGGCAAAATCTGAAAAAACACGGGATACAGGCGAGACCAATAGAACAGCGCCACGTGACACGTGACACTGTTCATAAGCTTCGCCATTAATGATATAGTAATTACAATATCGAATATTATAGGGAAATGCTAAACGATATAACTATGAATGATGGAGGGCCACAGAGCGATACTTATCCTTTGCAACCTGCAAGAAAAAAGAACCTGGCCATCTCTTTGTAATCAAGTCACCACAAGTCTCATACCAAAAGCAAAACATCATTAATAGAACTAAATAGTATTAGTAGTTAATTATTCATAACCATCGTTATATATCTAGCAAGCTTAATCCCTCTAGCTTGAGAAAGATTATGTTAATCCCTCTAGCTTGAGAAAGATTATGATATATATCGAAAAATTTTTGGCTAATCTTAATAAACAATGACTTATGGTATTGCAAAACCCGCAACATTCTTCCTCTTGTTTGTAAACCTCGTGCTTTATTTGATCATAATAATAATTGCTTCTTGGGCTGTCAACCATGGAATTGAAGAAACCCATGGACAAGGTAGGCACATATTACTCATTCCGTTCCATTTTAAATGATTAGTTTGACATTTTAAATCTTTTTCTTTTAAATTTGACTGTAAATATATTTGTTTATATTATATAACACTTGTTATAATATACGAATGAATTTTGTTTTAATTATGCTTTCCATTGATATAATACTATCAACTAGTATATAATACAAATAAGAATATTTACGCTAAAAGTTAAAAGAAATAGACTTAAAAAGTCAAACTAATGTTTAGTTCAATTTCATATCATCCAATGGCACTCCTGAATGTCTTCTGTGCAGCATCTGTTTTGAGTATTCCAGCAAGAATATTTCCAATATACTACCCAATTGGAAACATGGCAACGGGCTATGTGGTTATCTTGTCTCTCTTAGCCGGGGTTGTGGGTTTTACAACATCGGTCACGGGATTAAGTAATGCGGCACAATGGGATTCTTCCAATCTATACACCGCTTCAACGTTTTCTATAATAGCTTGGTCATTCACCCTGCTTGCCATGGGGTATATCATTTTATCCTTCAAAACATAAATCAAACTTATACCAACGATTTACACATTATATAGTGGACGATTTTAATCTTGATATATGCTCTAGATTTGCTTGTAAAGAGATTGATGTTGGTTGGGGCGGTTCTGCATTGGTACTACAATTTTATTGGAATCTTTTTCATTCGAAAAATTGGTAAATATCATTATATATTGTAACAAACTTGGAATGTGCATGGTTAAATTGTAGCGTGCACTTGAGGTCTTCTTGATTATTGTTAGCGGGGCACAGTTATTCAGCATGATTGCGATTCATTTTGGTATCGAAGAACTTTCAAGGTACGCAGGGGGACGAGTCTAAGCATCAAAGGGTCCAAAACTGTTAAAAATATAAGAGGGTTTACAAATCTTGATACGTACATATATATTTGTCTAATATATATGATTAGTAGTAATGTGCAGATTTTTATAAAAGAAAATGAAGGAGGACTAGTTCTGTCATTTGAAGATGGAGGACTGCTTATGACATAAAGAGGAGTTGGAGGGCTACGGGGTCATTAAGCATTTGTGCTCCAGTATAAATACCAAGTTATAACCCTTTTAGGGTTATATTAAATCATTCATATAATTTTTGTATTGTTTTTGGTTCATATATTCTTAGGGTTTCTCACCCTTGTATTCGTCTCAATCTGTTTGTAATCTTTGATAAAATTGTCTTCTTATGATTGTATCATCTAGATACAATCTGTCTTATAATCTTCTATTCATAATAATAATAATCATACAACTTAATAATATGCATTGAACCGTTGCCATCCCCGACATCAAAGTTGTGCATTGAACCGTTGCCATCCCAGACATCAAAGTTGTGCTTGAATACGGAGCAGGGTACTTGTTGCCCATTTTTTTCCTGAATATACGAATATTAATTAACTTCCAATATATATATGATCAAGCAATTTTTTTTCTTTAGCTTCTCAAATTAAACTGAAGGAGCTACTTTCGAAGTAACATAAAAAAAAGCAACACCTGGGGTGGGGATATATATATATATCTGCATAATAGATTGATGACTTACTTGAATGATGAACCATATTGCCCAAGTTAAAGCACTAACGATGACTAAAAAGGGTCTGATTAGGTTGTTTTCTCGACCACCAACATCATTAGAAGTAGCATTGTTTGCGACGGCTCTTAACTGAATGCTTGATTCACCAATGGGAACAACATGTCCATGGTACAAAGATAATAGCATTGCACCCCCGACCTCAAGTGTTGTTCCAACCACCTTTACCTGACCACGTACTTATCTCCTCAGCGTTGCGTGTTCTTGCCTACGTATGTATCCAAAAAGAAATAAATTATATACATATGCAATAATTCAACTAGTAATTTGTCTAGCTACACCGGTGTAACCATCAAGGGGTCGTCATGATCCCCAAAACTTTGAGTTGGTAGTGTAAAATGTATTACAAGTCTGCAAATTTTTTCTTAGAGTAATTTTTCTAAGGTATTAATCCCCAAAAGAAATTAAAGTGTTCACATCTAGTGTAATATTTTTGAATATTTTTGTTAGGATTTAGTTTAGGATTCGCTATTGAAAAGCCAAAAAATCATGACTACACAATCATGTTTAAGTTTCCCTCAAAAAATCACCTAAGGACAAAAAAAAAGTCAAAAGTCAAAAGTAAACAAAACAATGCAAAAAAAATAAAACAATTAAAAGAACACCAGATAAAATATATTCTAAACAATTTTTTACAAAAATAACAAAATGTTTTGAAAATTTTAGTTCAACCTAGTAATTCGCCACAGATATCCGGTTTTTTTAAGACAATAATATAGCCGCAATATAATAACCCAAGGGGAAAAATCCAAAAAAAAGTATAAAAAATATTTCAAAAAGGTATAAAGACTAAATGGTTAAAAAAAAATGAAATAATACAAAACATATGTCATCTCCGTAAAGTATAAAATATGAGTGCAAAAATGCTACAGATTCATAAAAACTAAAAAGTTACAAAGACTAAATTGTTTAGAAAAATGAAATAATACAAAACGTATATCATCTCCATAAAATATAAAATATGAGGGTAAAAATGCTATAAAGTTATAAAAACTTAAAAGTTACAAAATTACATATAACAAAATGTTATGAATTGTAAGAAAAACAAAGAATGGCAATGTATAGAAAATTAAAGAAAAAAAAAAAACAATGTATATGAATTCTACATCTACTATTATTACCTTAATTTTATTTTATACTGTCGAAACAAGTAATTAACTCCTCACTGAAGGCAGTCACTAATTTGGTTGATGCCCTTTCGTTAATTTGCATGTATATGATTTTCTCAAATTGTATAATAAGATTCCAAATATGCCTTTATCTTAACAAAAACATATAATTGTGAATGAGGGAGGGCCACAGGGCGATACTTTTCCTTAGCAACCTGCAAGAAAATAGAACTTGGCCATTTCTTTGTAATCAAGCCACCACAAGTCTCATACCAGAAGCAAAACATCATCAATAGAACAGCTAGATATTGATTAAATTATCCATAACCATCCTTATATATATATAAATATAGCTAGCTTAACCCCCTAGCTTGAGAAAGATTATGATATATATCAAAATTATTTGATCAAATCTTAACAAGTAATGGCTTCTGGTGCTGCAAAACCGGCAACATTCTTCCTCTTGTTCGTAAACCTCGTGCTTTATTTGATCATTATAATAATTGCTTCTTGGGCTGTCAACCATGGAATCGAAGAAACTCATGGACAAGGTAGGAACACATTACTTCATGACTTCATCCCATTTGAAATGTCCTAGTTTGACTTTTTAAGGATTTTTTTTCTAAGTTTGACCATAAATATAATTGTTCGTGTTATATAACACTTAATAAATATATGGATGAATTTGGCTTTATTTTAACTTTCCATTGATATAATTTTCGTCAACTAGTATATAATATAAACAAAAATATTTGTGGTCAAAGTTAAAAGAAAAAGACTTAAAAGTCAAACTAATGTTTAGCTTAATTTCACATCATCGAATGGCACTGATGATTTTGTGAATGTCTTGTGTGCAGCATCTGTTTTGAGTATTCCAGCAAGAATATTTCCGATATACTACCCATTCGGAAACATGGCAACGGGCTATGTGGTTATCTTGTCTCTGTTAGCTGGGGTTGTGGGCTTTACAACCTCGGCCGCTGGATTAAGTAATGCGGCACAATGGGATTCTTCAAATCTATACACAGCTTCTATTTTTTCTATAATTACTTGGTCATTCACTCTGCTTGCTATGGGGTATTTGAATTCATTTTATACTTCAAAACATAAATCAAATTTATACCATTAAGTTACACGTTATATATTGGTCTCAAACTTATGATTTTTAATCTTGATGTGTTCTAGATTTGCCTGCAAAGAGATTGATATTGGTTGGGGTGGTTCAGCATTGGTACGTATTACTACTTTGAATCTTTAATTTCATTCGGAAGATTGACAAAAATAGGTAAATGGCATTGCCTTATACTATAACCCTGAAATGTGGTTTGCAGCGCGCACTTGAGGTCCTCTTGATCATTGTTAGCGGGACACAGCTATTCAGCATGATTGCGATTCATTCTGGTATTGAAGAACTTTCAAGGTACGGAGGGGGACGAGTCTAAGCATCAAAAGGTGTCCAGAACATATCTTAAGGTGGAACAGAAGAAACTATTGTGTACATTTGTTTTATTTTGTTCCCTATATTTTGGAAGTTTGGTTTTCTTCTTTTTTATTTCACCATTTGCACTTTGTGGTCATTCTTAAAGTGCTAATATGAAAGCTATGTTATATATTTGTTTTTTAATTATGATTTGATAAAGTATTCAATACTCAAAGCAACCTTGTGTTATTTTTGTGTTTAACAAGTATACCTACATAACGAGCGGTCAACTAATCGACCTAAGGCTCACCTTGAATATGGCTAGGATAAAAAGCTTGCGGCAACCCTAGCTAATTAAGGGTCTCTGGTAAAGATAGACTTATAGCAAAGAGGTTGTGTGTGGAGGATATATAGCTTGATGAAGATTATTATATTGGTACAACAACAACAACAATTGTATCTAAATATCAGCATAAACAGAGTATGGACGTATAGGGGAGGTGGAATGTAGACACTGTTATCTCTAAGGATGGAGCAACTACTTCCAGAAGTATCTCCGGCTGATGATTCGTGGTATTGGCCTTCATCAAAATTCTTTCATGATAGCAATATATAGAAAATGCACATAATATATAGAATTGAACTAATGAATCTAAATAGACACTTATATATGTTTTGGACTCTAGACATTACAACATCAGGGGGTATATATAACTGTATATCTTCTCCACAAGCTATATAATGATCAAAGAAATTTACAAGCAGTTGTTATGAAAACACTATAGATCGAAGCCGCCTAACTTTTTGTCCAACACATAATCAAAATCATAACAAATTATTAACGTATCTTGAGATTCTGCCTTGCAACCCGCCCGAATTGATGATCTCTTTGTCTCGTAATATTTGTTGTTGAACTACCAACACGGAAGCTGAGCTCCCTAGATCAATTGATACGTAATCACCTATCACACCAAGCTCCAAACATTCACTCCAACTTGACAGACCCTCGAGCAAAACTGGATTAATTCCTAATGCTCTCCCCACAATCCAAAGATCATAAGACTCGCTATTCATTGCTCGAATAGCTGCCACAGTTTCTTCACCGTTTCTCACTACCACCTCACGGTATGCAACCTGCTCATTCGCTTCATATTTCACCCAAAACGCTGTCACCAGCCCATCATCAAGCTTCTTTTCCATTTCATTCTCTCCTTCACCGTTAAGAGCAAGAAAACGTATCACAGTAAGTTCACAATTAGGATTTGAGGCCATCCTATCTGCACATGCCAATGCTTCTCTTGCATCGGCCCCTCCTAAAAAGAGCATTGCAAAATGATACTTCATATTGACCATAGACATTCTTGGGTTAGTGATCTGTCCCCTAAATTCGCCTTTGTCAACAAGCACTGCCACGGAACATGGTGCATGGTCGAGTACTGTGTTGTTCAATGATTTGATATTATTTTGAACCATTTCACTCCCAGCCAAGGTTCCCAATGAAGATGTATTATATGGTAATATTATCAAATTGGATTTTTTGTTTAAAGCTAACTCACAAACATCTTGGAACATGCTTTTCTTTGGTGCAATCGAGGTAAACGAGTAAACCTTAACCATGTCTCTCAATGCTTCTTGGATACCCACAAAGGATTTATGTGTCGTCCCGGTTTCATCCATGTCACTTTTATCACGATTTTCTTCCTCGGCGTGGTCTATAAACATGGGAGCAGCCCGGCCCACAAGCTCCACAAGATGAAGCGCGCAAACAGAAAAAGGACTATGTACAGTTGGGTTAGAAACTTCCAACAGGTGGATCATCCCAGGAACAGTGTCCTCGTCTATGAAACATACGAGTATGTTGAGTTCCGTGTTGGGAGGAGTGTGTTGAATGTTTCTTCGTTTGTTGATCATGTACGGGCGGTTAGGATTATAAAACATGCCAATCATGGGTGTTGCTATACTCGTCAACAACGTTGTAAAAAGCACAAACATTGTAAACTGTGGAATTCCAATCATCTGCAAACATTATCAACATTTCAAAATTGATCAAACTGTTAGAGCTATAATACTCCGATATCATATATATGAAGCAGGGGATCTAATGCAACAATATTTAATTAAGAAAAATCATTGATCATTGTAACGGTTGTGTAAAAGGAAATTAAAAGGAGAAAAACAGAGAACTCACCCTAAAGTCCAACCAATGTATAAACAACAAGAACTCGACTTGACCTCTCAAGCTCATGATCAAACTCAAGGTGGCTCCTTCTTTTAACGGCATCTCGAAGAACCGAGTCATGATTAACGTTGACACGAACTTACTCAAATATCCGGTCATGATTATATAAAGCAATGGCTGCAATTTTGCCCACTCATTCTTCATGGAAAATATATCCGTCATCAAACCCATATTTATATATGCAAATGGCATCAGTATATCCGATATAAATGACTCACATTTCTGGACCACAGTGGCTCCTAAAGGTGGACCATCAGGAACAGCCAGACCGAACCACATTGGACCGTTAGCTAGCGCTATTCCAAGAAGATCACTCATGAATCCCCACACTAGAACAGCTGCCAAAATCAAAACTATGTAAAATTGCTCAACCGGTTTGCCTTCTGGAGTAACTTTAACAATCCACAACATGACCATCCGGTTTCCACCAAAGATTGTAATCATGGCCAATATTAAAGATAATACATATCCTACTGCGGCTAAAGGTCTGCCTTCACCTTGTTTAGCAGCCTCAAACGTAACCATTCCATAAATTCCTACAACATCACCAATAACAGCCGTGTTTAATGCCATTCGTCCAATATCAGAGCTCAAAAGGTTGAGTTCTCGGATAATAGGGTGGAGAACAGGAAATGATGTTATAGCTAAAGATGCACTAACTCCCCAAATTGAAGAAGCTTTCTTCATTTCGGGCTCTAAAGAGTTTCTGACAGCTAATGCAACCGCGGTCGTGGCTACTACTGGCACAACCATGCCAAATAATGCAATATACCATTGTTTTTTTGTTGCTTTTTTTATCATTAAAAGATCCATCTTCACCCCAGATACAAAACAGAAATACATTAGAGCAAATGAGCCGATGTTTCTAAACACGAATGCTGATTGACCCGGGAACATCCAAGCTGCAAACGTGGGACTTCGGCATAAGCATGATGGCCCCATAATTATGCCACCCTGCCACACAAAAAGGAAGTAGTTAACGTATCGTCCAAACCTTTTTGGATCATAGTTAAAAGAGTAAATTGCTTTTTCTGACATGTTTTTCACTTTCAATCCTTTAAGTGAAAAAATATCAATTTTTGTGCCAGAAATAGTTTGTTTTCTTGATTCAACCAATAAATGTTTGTTTTCTTGATTCAAAAATACTAGCTAGGAAAATAGTTTTCTTATAGCAATGACAAAATATATATCATTTCGACGCATTAAAAATGTTCAAACAAAAAGGGATATATTGAAATATATTTAATTTATTTCATCGATCGACATATTGACGTACAAAAACAAACTAACTTACAAGAATCTCAGAGATAACGCGGGGCTGTTTGAAAGGCTTGAGAAGGAAATGAATGGCATTCGTGATCACAAGGAGGACCGAGAGCTCTAATAACACGATGGCAAACGTTGTTTCGGTGGGGACTTCTCCGTAGTTAAAGATTCCGAAAGGATGTTTTTCATGGATGCGGGTACAAACGTACGCTTCTTTTGGTACTTGGTTCAAAGGAGCGGGTATGAGACCGAACAGGTAACCTTTGTTATTATTGCCTGTTGCCATGTTTAATTCTAATTAACTGGATTAGATCGAATTAAACTCTGGTTAATTAATTAATTAATTCACATGCATCATATGCATAATAATAATAATAATAACAAAAGGATTGAAAGAAAAGATTTAACGTCTAATAGAGGAGGAAAACATGATACAGGAGGAAAAAACAGAAAAGAAAAATGGACATTCAGTTGAAGGAGCGTTAAAATGGGTACATGCAACAATTTAGCTACGACTTCTACTGATCATTCATGGTGGCTATTCTACTTTACATATTATTATTATTATTATTATTATTATATGTATAGCTAAATAGCTATTTATATATAGTTAGAAACTGGTTGTATAAATTTAATAAACTAATATATACTTTATATAGCAATGTGCCAATGTTTTTTATATTTATAATGGTGGGTGATTATATAAGGCTGTTGAGTATCTAAATTTAGGTATGAAACATTCACATATTAATTTTTAATTTATAAAATTCATGTGAGCTAAATATTTATTCATTACATAAAATATATTAAAAAATTAATCAGTGAGGGGTTACATGCCTAAGATTAGATGTCGACCTAATATTCACTTTACCCATTTATAATATCTAAATCTATTTAAGTCGAACACTCTTTTTTCTTCATCCAAATGTTTGTTTCAACGAGTTTTGAATATCTACCTCAATCCGAAGTCAAGTAAAAGAACACTTGTACACCAATATTTTCATACTTGACAGGATATCAAACCGACTTAATAGGTAGTTCACACTTCTACCGGTCTAATCAGACTGTGACAAAGCGGACTATACTTTTATATTATATATATATATATATAGGAAAAAGTGAATATAAGGTTGTCTAGCATTTAAGGTTAGGTGTGGAACTCCTCACATACAATTTTTAAATATTTCTTGATTAATGAATAAATGTTTGGACCTGCATGAAATTTATAGATTAAAAAAACAATATGTGAGTGTTTCACACCTAAGCTTAGGTACCTAACAGCCTTATATTTTCATCCCTTATACAAGGAAAAAATATTTAGAGTCAAAAAAAGGTCCATTGATTTTCTTCCATCTCCTGGAATTTCAATCACCTCCTACCACCACCACCATCATCACCGGCCACTACCATGATTTTCTAGCAATGGCAACTACCGCCGCCACAACTTACACATTTGTAAGTCACCACCACCGTGACTTACACATGTGTAACGAACCTGGTTCTCGCTGAAAAAGTAACCAGAGAAGATGGACGATCTTACACGTATGTAAGTTATATAGATTTTTTGACTACAAATAAAGTGGACTTCAAATAACTTGCCCATATATTTAGCTGGGTTTTTTTTTTTTTTACATCAATATTTAGTTCGAGTGGGTTTTTATCCTTAAACATAGAAATAAGACAACAAATCGACAATTATTTACCTCAACTACCTCCAACAAAACCAACCCCCCTCTCTCTACTTCACCACACTCTCTCTTTCTTGATGTCAGACTCAAAATGTGAACAACAACTCCTCCTCCTGATCTAAGTCACAAAACCATAAAAGAAAACAGACCCCATTTCACTAATACTAAAAAACATCCCTTTTTTCCTTAAAAAAAAAAAAAACATTTTCAATTTGGGTCCAAAATGGCAGCTGCTCTTGAATGCTGGTCTAGCCGTACAAGCACAGATGATGACTCCATGGTTGAACAGGGTCTCATGCGTACGGCAGACAGATCGGAATCTTCAACCGCCGCCGCCGCCACAGCCGCCACCGACACCTCATCAACTTCTTCTTCACCTTCAAGAACTAATAATTCACTCAAAGATACTTCTGTCATGCAAAAAAAGTTTCAGAAGCTTAGTAGAAATGTGTCTGAAGCCATTGCATCTTTGAAAAACTCATTGAATCTTGACCCGGCCCGTGAGTCTAACCCGACCCGGATCGATAATACTTGCAGGAAACATGTTTGGGGAAGTGTTGTTAGGAATTTGACTCAACTTTATCCGGGAAGTCAACTCCCTGAAAAACTTGTTTCTAATATTAGAAAGCATTATGATTCTTTACCATTGAGGTTTGCTCTGTTTTTTTTTTTTTTTAAATAACTCATTTATTTATGTACTTGTTCATTTTATCTTAGTTTATATTTTTGATTTGTTGGGCTCTTTATTATATAATTGTTTTTTTTTTTTTTTTTTTTTTGGGGTTTTTTGCTAAATCTGGTAATTAGATACTGAGTAGTAAGTGAGGTTGGTAAGCTTTTGTTTGGTCAAACTTGGGTATACTGATATATGGATCTTATATTTTGTCACACAAACTAACCAAGTACATCCCACTTATATATCTGTATGTGTATATATATAAAATTATATATACACACTCACACACAAAAAAAAAATGTGTATAATGGGACTAGAACCCACAACCTATTGGTTAATGGATCACCTCAAATAGGTTGAAGGAATAAATTCAATTTTAGACATGAGCATGGCCATGCATTTCATTAGCTTTAAGTGTCGGGCGGCCTTTATATAACACTTTTACGTATTGTTCGATAATTATCAAAGTAGTTAGTCTCTTTTTGATTTATGTATAGCCTAGGATTAGTGGCGAAAATCGCATGATATCTTTTTCCGTTTAACATTGGTAAAAGAAATACGCTAGAAAATGCTTGCTTGCTAACATTGGTAAGAATATATATTACGGAAATAGGTTGTTGTTTATAGGGCTAAGTATATTTGACTTAAGTCCAAAGTCTATATTATATACATCTTACTTGTTAGACTTCTATTAAGTTGTCAGGCCAACCGAATTACCCTTGGATACATATAATAGCAATATTTGGAAGTTAGAGACACACAATAATGATAGTTAAAAGTTGCGCACATACTATAGAACTTATATTATAGTTGGAATGTTGGATACAATTTAAGCACTTGACCCTTGTGTTTATGATAAAATAAGTTTCATAGCCGACAAGGTATGTTCAATTTATTTGCTAAATCCATATAGAATACCCAAAATCAATGCTAAGTTGATGTTGCTTGATGACACAGTTATGCCCAAGCAGGGTTTGAAATGAAGGATGTATTTTTGCATGTAAGATTAATAGAGCAAGCATCTGCTGATGACCAACCAGCTATTATGATCCAAGACATTTCGGAAGATGAAATTCAAGGGTCTGTTTACAAGCTCACATTTGCTTCTAATTCATCACTTTCATGGCCAGCAATGTCAGTATCATTAGATAGTGCCTCAATTAGCTGCAAAAAAATACAAATCTTCGAGAAAAAGAGCTTCACGTTAGGAGTCATTCTTCTTTTAGTACAGCCAGGGCAACAGAAAATGTCCAAATCGCATATTGAAAATGCATTAAAATCAGCTTTGAAGAAGCCTAACAAAACTAATTCAATGAAACTCCCCTTCGGGCTTTGTGGCTGTCAAGAAGAGGGAGGTACAAAAGGGAAAGAATTTGGAGAAATCGAAGATGATTCAAGTGACCAAAATTACCGAAATGGGGTTGAAAATTTAACTCCGAGTTCATCAAAGCTAAAACTTCAATTACCTTTATCGAGCTCTTCAATTGTAATATCAGTTGACGAGTGGCAAACTGTTCAATCCGGGGCAGATGAGATTAAAAAGTGGTTATTAAATCCTGATAGCTTGGAATTTATTGATCAAATTGGAGTTGGTACATTTAAAGGGACGTATAAAGGTAAAAAAGTCGGGATTGAGAAACTAAAAGGGTGTGAGAAGGGAAATTCATATGAGTTTGAGATCCGAAAAGATCTTCTAGAGTTAATGACGTGTGGACATAAGAACATTTTGCAATTTTATGGCGTATGCATTGATGATGTTCATGGTTTATGTGTTGTGAATAAGTTGATGGATGGTGGATCGGTTCATGATCGGATCATGGTGAAGAACAAAAAGATTCAAGTAAAAGAGATTGTGCGAATTGCTTCTGATGTAGCAGAAGGGGTTAAGTTCATGAATGATCATGGCGTTGCTTATAGAGACCTTAACACACAGAGGATTTTACTGGATAAAAATGGAAATGCATGTTTAGGGGATATGGGTATCGTTTCTGCTTGCAAGAATACTGGAGAGGCTATGGAATATGAAACTGATGGCTACCGTTGGCTTGCTCCTGAGGTTAGTTCTCTTTAGTCTGTTAGATAGTATCATTTAACCATACAACTAAAATTTGATTTGCATACGCTTTTTGCTACATAACTTAAGGAAATGCATATTTTTTTTCAAAAGGTCCACGCACAATTTGTATAGGTTAAAATGTGTACATTCACAATATGATTACTCTGGTTACATTAAATGAAAGATATCATGCACTAGCAAGGGTGCAAAAACATTTCATTTCAGTCACTTTTCGTCCGTAACATCTAGCGAATTCAAATATATAAACAATATTTTATATAAATGATAACCAATGTATGTACATAACAAAATCATTGTATTAACTAATTAAACTGGAATCAAATATATATTTATTTATACATATATACCATATTATACATTATTGTATATAATATATATTAAAAAAGTTCAAATTTTATGCCCCGTTCAAAATTTATGCCCTGTCCGAGAATCAGGTTTGCCCCTCCTCTAGGCCTCCCCTGTCCCAGGCGAAAAAGATTTATTTTATACGGTATTACGGTTTAGACAAGAACCTTTCATTTATAAATTATTCATGAGTGTATTTTGATTATAATGTATAATAATCTATATTACTCAATACAATGATTTCGGATGATATTTTAATTTTTTTAAACATTTTTTTAGTTGTAAATGGGTAAAACTTTGGCTTGAGGACAATGTAACATAATTTCATTATTATCTTGCGTAACTTTTGACTATATTGAACCACTTCCATCATTTCACTTAAAAAGTAATTGGTACTAAATGCACCAACTTTGTAAACAAGTTCCATGAAATTAGTTTCTAATTATGCTTCCACTTAGCATTTGATTGGGACCCACAAACTGAAAATAACAGTCGGTATAAACAAGTTCTTTCTTATATCCAGATCATTGCTGGTGATCCAGAAACCGTAACAGAGACATGGATGAGCAATATTTTTAGTTTTGGCATGGTCGTATGGGAGATGATAACCGGAGAGGCGGCATATGCTGCACTCTCGCCCGTTCAAGCAGCTGTGGGGATTGCCGCATGTGGGCTCAGACCAGACATCCCAAAAGACTGCCCACAACACCTCAGATCTCTAATGAACAAATGCTGGAACACTAACCCTTCCAAACGCCCTACTTTTTCTGAGATTCTTTCACTCCTGGCTAGACCCAACAACACTACTAGGTGACAACAAAATATTGATGTTTAGTTAGCAATTTAGCATACAAAATGTATTTTGTGAAATTAGAAAACTTAATATATAAAGGTGTTCATACTGCCCACCCATTGTTTCATTTGCATTTTTATTCCTTTTTCTGTTTCTATTGTGTGTGTGGGAATTGTGTGTATGGGAAATCATTAAAAGTAGCAAAAAAGTAGATGAGAATGTTGAAATTGACAAATTGGTGTCAAAACTTGGAGTGATTAAAGGGCTTTGTCTCTAGTTGGATGATGTTTATGTTTCTAAGGTGGCTGTTTGGAGGGCCCAAAGTGGGTCCTTTATGTCTTTGTGTCCAAAAATTGAGGTGAAAAGTATGTGACACTCTTTCATGTAATTTGTTATTGCCAATTCTCACTTTTTGCTTTCAAGTGTCACTATATACGGTATAGTGAACTATCCACTTGCATGGGTGGAGCTACGATCCATAAAAGTTTTGAAGACGTGACGTATTTTTTTTTATATCTTTTTTTCGTCCCTACATAGATATATAAGTGAAGATAGGGTTAAGTGAAACCATAACTTTTATATCTTTTTTCGCCCCAACATAGATATATAAGTGAATATAGGGTTAAGTGAAACAATAACACTTATAGCCTAGTAGAATTCCTCCAACCTCTTAATCAGAGGATTGTGTGCGGCTTCCTACACTTTGACTTTTTCTTTTCTTTTGCGTTTCTATATATATTGTTGTTTATATAAAATGTTAGTTTTCCAAATCTACATTAATATTATTATATTACTAAAAATATTATTATATAACTAAAGAAGTTAAGACAATGTAAGTAAATACGTCACAAAAAATATAGTTATAGTTTTGTTGTTTTCTTTTAAATAAAAAGGTTTTTTTTTCACAATAGTATTTTTCTTTCACAAATGTATTTCTAATAAACATACGATAATAAGTTTTCATCATCTTAATTGTTTATTTGTTTCCTTCTCATACATAGATGTGAATTTGTATTTTAACATTTTGGTATAACACATCAAGTTCTAGTTTAGATAAATTTAGTTTGACTAAACTATTTATTAGAAACTGGATACACTTAAAAATTTTAATTTGCCCCAATGTAGAAAAGTTCCTTGCTCTGTTCTTGCTTTCATACATCCCTTTGAATTTAGTGGATATATTTTTGTTCAAGAAATACAACAAATCTAAATCACTACTATTTGAGGTAAAATGTAAATAGTCGTATCACTTATATGATGGATATCCTTATATCTGAGGCCTTCCGAAAAAGATCTTCGAGAAAAGTGTGTAGCAAACATACAAATGTCTATGCATGTGTATGTGTGTATGTGCATGTGTGTGTGGATATAAGAATATAAACAGTGTATAGTGTAAGGCGGAGCCATGTTGGTGCCAAGAGTGGCCAAGGCCCACCCCAAAATCCAAATTGCCATGTGTTTTAAGTATAGTGTTTTGGGGTCTTTAGTTTTGGCCCACCATATTTTTATTTTGACCCAGTAGTCGTAAAAACATTTGTGTTATAGTGATAACAATAATTGAGGTTAAATCCTAAATAAAAGATAAAGTATAATACCACACAATCACTTTTTGAAATGGCGTTTGGCGGTAGTGTTTTGCACAGTGCTTGTCTTCAATTCTTCTCAAATTTTTCATATTGATTTTTGCTTCCTAAAATCCTAATCAATGTCTAGCAATCGATCAACTTGGTATTTTACGATTTCTCAATTTTTTATTCTCTTTTATTGTTTATATTTATAGAATTATAACTTTATTACTAATAATTATTGTTTAGAAATTAGAATTGTGGATTTGTGGTGGGCCAGCGATATATCTAATAGGCTATCATCAATTTATCATAATTTTACTAATGTATAATGGTGGTTGTGAAAATGTGAATTGTAATTCTAATTAGTGTTGAAGTTTTTGTGCTTTATAATCTATTTCAACCACAAATCCGCCACTGAGTGTATGAGTATGACAACAATAGAAAAACATATACCTACATATTGAGTGACATATAAAAGCTCTATTAACATAAAATATTTTCTAAAAGACCAAGGCACATTGTATAAACATGAGTGAAGCAACATCGTTTCGAATTTGTTATACGATTATTGACTTGATAAATATAAAGTTGAGGATATTTTTGTTATTACCATGTTCTCATTAAAACTTGGAGAACACCATTGGTACGGACCGTGTTCTCACCAAGTTCTCGAAGTGGTGTTCTCATGAGAACTGGGAAGGAGGCAGTCAAGGAGGGAAAGGTGTGATACAGTAGGTCCAAGGTATTTTTGTTTTTTGTGTGTTTAAAATGTATTAAGAATAGCTAAAGTTATTATTAACTTCATAGGTGAAGTTTAGAGAATCTTGACCTTTTGATTAAGATCAAAGGTTAAAATTCAAAGTTGATATTTGAATATTGACCCTTGATTTTAATCCAAAGGTCAAAATCATCAACTTTACCTGTAAAGTTAATAATAACTTTAGAGGATCTCAGTCCGTTTAAAATAGATGTTAAATGAGAATGAGGTGCAAATGGAGTTAATGGTATTGTTGGTAGGGGTCATGTTCTATTTTAAGAGAAAAAATGATGCGACACTAATGTTGTAGTGAGAATGTGTTGAGAATAATGGTATTGTTGGAAGAGCCCTAAGCTTTACATGAAAGAGATTAACGTCTTCGTTTCTCAACCCCAGATAAGCTTAAACTATTCAATTTGTTTACTAGGATCTAGTTTAAGAAGTTCGTTATTGATTTTACAATATTGTTCAACGAAAATTTGTTATTAGTGTATTCCGCAAGTATAGGAAGTTGATTAGGTAACTTGTACTTATTTGCAGTGCATCATCCTCGACTCAACAAAAACTGCGCTAGTATAAAAAATTAAAAACCACCACGTCTAATCAAATAAATCATTCGGGTAAGCATTGTGCATGTTAAATTCTATCAGCAATGCTTTAGAGATCAATTTCCTTGGGTTTCAAATTGATTGCTGCCAATGCAAACTAGCAAGCAGGCCCGGTGATGAGCAGAGCAAGCAGCGCACTAGAACAGGGTACCAATTTTTTACCAATTTTTTTGGGCACCAATTTTTGTTTAACAGTACACATGTATTGACCCAAGTTATTTTACAAGCCCATAGATTCTAAAGTTTGTGCTACACATGGCAAACTAGCAAGCAGGCCCGGTGATGAGCAGAGCAAGCAACGCACTAGAGCAGGGTACCAATTTTTTACCATTTTTTTTGGGCACCAATTTTTGTTTAACAGTACACATGTATTGGCCCAAGTTATTTTACAAGCACATAAATTCTAAAGTTTGTGCTACACATTTAGTACAGTACAACCCTACACTGCTATTTAAAGGATAAATATTGCTACAACTTTTACTATATAAGGTAAGAACTTCGACGTCTATATATAAGTCTTGTACGATATATAATATTTGAACATGCTTAGTCACATAAATTTATTTCTCCAATTATAATCTAATTGCAAAAAATGTGTATCGTAACACACTATCTTTTCAATATATGAAGAATTTTTTTATGTTTAAAGGGCCCAATATATATCATTGGGCAGGGCATCTAAAATCAATGAGACGGTCTTGCTAGCAAGTATTCGGTCTTGTAACAGTTTGTAGCTTGTGAAAACCGTTTACGGACAAATTTAACTCTCCGTAAAGTCCAAATTTTTGGGTGTTCAATATATACGTAACGGAAACACATAATTCTATTTCTCTTGCAACAATGGTTTCTAGTTTAACGCCAAAATGAAGAACACAGCACATCTTATACTGTCGGTATCTACATCATAATATACATGAAAACATGTATTTTACTTGAGTACATGGACTTCCCACCCATTTAACTTTTTTCTTTTTAAATAGCGATAGCGTTAATATATTTGCAAGTGAAATAGGAACATGCATTAAGAACTTGTAAATTGAAAATTTCTCACCTAAAGAATGAAAAAGTGAAAAAGGTAATATTTGAAAATGAGGGTAAGAGTAATATTGAAGTTAACTTCTTGGCTTTGTGAAAAGGGCCAAAGAGAGGTAATAAAGTCATATAAATTGACTCCGACTTTGATTCTTTCTGCCTAAATTCCTCATCTACCGACTAAGATTAGCAAGAACAAAGCAAACAACTTGTTATTTGTCAAATTGATACTACTAATTCATAATCAGACAACTATTTTGATATTCAAAAGTACAATATCCTTTTTGATGCATAGTTTCCACTATAATGGTAGTGAAAACTATCCAGAATCATTTCAGTTCAACCAAAGAAACAATTTACTTGAACCAAATAAATGCTGAGAATTAAATCTAAAATTCTTACAAAATGTGATAATTCTCTAATCTTGAAAAACAATATAATGCTAGTGAATAAGCTTGAAACATTAATTTTTATCAGCACCTTCGTCAAAATACGAAGCTCCCCTCACCCGAAAAGCAAGTTGTTTCGAATGTTTAAGCACACGTCGCTCATCAAAGCTTTCCCATCCTTCAAACTGCAATCACAATTTTTGATAAATGTCAATTTAGAGTGAAAACAAAGGCAATTGTTAATGAAAATTGGCATACCTCTCGAAGCATGTCCATTGTTATTTCAGTGCCATGGAGGTCTAGGGTAGCGAGCTGGGTGCAGTTTTGCAACAATGTTGATGGAAGAGATTTGAGGCCATTGTTGTGAAGATGCAAAGCCTGCAACAGGTAGTTGGATCATGGAAAGGCAAGAGGCAGCGGCTAATTGGGTTTGTAGATTGGTCGATTCAAGTTATGTTTTATTCCTATCGGGTGATAATAAATTCACAACAATCTTGTGTCATATACAACAATCGCTACTTTAGACAGTCATACAATATGCATCAACATGCTTGAACTTGTATATAGCAAAAAATAGTAGTGAATTTAACATCACCTCTTTCTATGGGTTAACAGGGTAGAACAAAAAAAGTTACATTTAAAAAGGTCAAATGGATTGGATCCCTACCAAGTCTACCATATAGTATTTGTATTTCAATGCATAAACATCCTAAATTATTTATGCAGAAAATAATAACGGAAATAATGTAATTCTGACTGTAAGTTGAATATTCCAATAGTAAAGATATACTTTCCACACAAAGTATTTGGGTCATTCCAACCAGACCAGTTTCACCCATACCAAACAAAATCTGTTTTGAGCCATTACTGCCAACTCTAAAGAGACCCCGTAAGTGTTCTATCGGTATTCACATCTATGTAGGACTCTACAACACCTAAATACATTGTCAGAACAAACTCAGAATGACAGTAAAAGAGTGACATCTAGTAATCATGATGACCATTTGTTTTCTCTCAGACCCATATTCTGTTTAAGGGGAATGTGTCTTTTAAGGGGGAGTAGTACGAATCTTCAGCAACAACCCCCTCTCTACCTTGGTCGATCATCAGATGCTTTAGATCAAAATGTTGGATTCCTACTTCATAAGATTGCATACATAGATTTATTTTACTAATTGGATTTTGTAAGTCCCCGCACAATTGGAGTCACCTTTTGGAGAAGCCTTACCTGACCGCCTAAATATCAGTGCATCTATTGTTACTTGTAAAGAGCCATGATAATATGTTTCTCTAATTTACAAATAACACTTTAGTTGCCATTGTATGTAAGTGTACTTTATGTTTAATATCCATCAGTTACACTAACAAGAATCTGTTAATGAAGACTTCTGATAACTTTACTTAATCTCCAGCTTTTTCATTGAAAAGCACATAAGTATAGTGTGTCATACTTGTAAAAAGAGATCAATACCTTGAGATTCCTCAAATTGCTAAGGGTTTCTGGCAGCTCTACCAGAAGATTTGATGAAAAATCAACCTGCATAACATCATAGCAATCAACCAAAGTGTCATAAAACCAGAAATTATGAAGCAGGTGTTGATGGCTAGATGATTGGGTCGACCGGAATTAATATGGGTCAAAATAAGTTCTGATTAAGACAGTTTTAGGCTTATTTTATGAACAGAAATACCATATTAAAAATAATACTAGTCTTTAAATTAGTAAATCGAGAGGTTATATGAATTAAAAATAGAACCTTGGCCGAATTTCAACCCATTTGGCTCATTCCCTTTTGGCTAACTTTATTTATTTGACTTGTTTGAGATAAATACACAACCCAATTTCGTCCATTCATTACTAAATGGGTCAAATAGCCACCCCAAAAAATGAGTGTGAGGTAGAGAGAGACTAAGATCTTACTTCAACAAGGGCAGAACAGCTGCCTATGCATGAAGGGATGACGCTAAGCCTTCACACATTATTAATCAATTTATCAATAAGACAGAAGCATCACAAATTGTTTAAACCAGTTTCGATAGCATATCCAAATACTTAATTCACCTAATAGTGTTCACAATAGAAATAGAAAATAGTAACAATAATTCAACTTGCATCTGTGAATCTGTCTCAAGAAAGTTGCCTACACTTTCTTTTAGACGTCTAAGGAGCATTAAACAAAAATTTCCTTTTCATCTAAAATTACTAATTAATTCTCAACCACACGGTCCACACATAAGAAATGGTAACTTGTTATTAAAAAAAAAAAAAGAAGCAATAAAGAGCATTGCTCTGATGAAAATGAAAAAGTTTGAGTATTTGCCATGTTACCTATTATTATTGGCTTCTAAAACCTCAAGATGAACTAGAGATCCTATTTCATCTGGAAGAGATGACAACTGGTTGTGTGCAACATGAAGCTCCTTCAGGGAAGTTAAAGCAGCCAAATCAGAGGGTAAGGTTGTCAAGCTGCAAAAATTAAGTCACCAATTTAGCTGGTATGCTTTATACTCAAACAATTACATTATAATTAAAGTTTTTAAAAAAAGTAAATGTCAAAAGAAGCTATATGACATGCTTACAGATTCTGGCTCAAAGACAGGAACAAGAGAGACTTCAGTGACGAAAGTCCTTTCCAGCTAAGAAATTCATCTTTTATGCAGTTTGCATTCAAAAGAAGTTTCTACCAATTAAATACAAGATCTTCATATTACTACATTTTGTCGTATTAACTTTTTATTTAACAACAATAAAGTGAAAAATTTTCTCACCTGCAATGAAGTCAAACCCCCAATAGCTTCTGGTACATCTTGTATTGAATTGCAGCTGAGATCAAGGAATCTTACAGATGATCCACAATCCCACACTTCTTGAGGTATGACCTTTTCAGTTAAACTAGAAAAGATTAGGACCAAATTGCTCATTTTAAGAGTAGACAGTAGTAGTGACTATTCCAAACTAGCTAGGAGCCTAGGACAGACTAAAAGTAGATAATGCCTACCAGTCCGTAAGTACTAAACTATCAATACCAACATATAAAATAAATGTAACAATTGCACTGAAATGAACATGTAAACCAAACCCATAGATCACATCCTCATGAACATCTTCATATGGCCACTATTAACAACAAGAGTGAAAGGATTTTGAGAGAGAAAATGTTTTTGGAATAATTTCTTATTATTGAATAATGAGGAAATGATACAAAACTGAAAAATATATACTACCACTAACTACCTCCTAACCAACTTGCAATATATTTACAATTTATACCCTCTAACTAATATAAGTTACATAAAAGACCCAAACTGTAAAACAGAGTATATTTACTATAAGCTAAAATCTAAATCGGCTTGCATTCTTTAAACCACTTTCTATGCCGTATATGCTGAGCAGCTGATGGAATATTGGTTACATCTTTTACCCCCCCCCCCCCCGGGCGGCAAATTGGCAGTGTGAAAAGATCACAAATGCCAAATTTGGCAATGCACTTATGGTGAGGGGTCTTGCTCAGTCCTTTTGTCAAGACATCTTCAGGTTGCTCAGTTGTAGAGATGAATCTGGGTAAAATCTGGCCATTTTTCATTTTGTCTCGGACAAAATGACAATCAATCTCAATGTGTTTGGTTCTAGCATGTTGAACAGGATTTGATGTCAGCTATGTAGTTAATAGCGGTGTTATAGCACCGCTATAGCAGTGCTATAGCATATAGCGGACTTAAGAAAAAATAAGTCAAAATAGCGGTTCCACTATTATCACCACTATTTACTTCTATTACTCCGCTATTTTGATTTTTAAATAGCATTGATATCGTCGCTATTCAAAGTTTTGTTCATAGTAACATATTTCAAGACTTAAAAAGGTTTAAAATAGCATACCTGATTTGGAAAAGAAAGATTTCACCAGATCTAAAGGTAGAAGAAGATCTAAAGGTAGAAGATGAAAATTGACTAGAACAACCCTTCAAAAATTGACATTCTTAAAGACTTGTGACATATTTATTAAATATGTTAAGTATTAAGTATTATATATATAGATATTGCATAATATTTTAATTACCACTATACCACCAGTATAACCAATATATCATTTATTGGACCTTGACCCCTATACCGCCATTTTAGTGATTAACTACTTAGGATGTCAGGGCTATAGCAGAGGAGTTATCACAATGAATGGTAGGAGTGTCAATTGAAGAGTGTAGATCATGAAGGAGGCTCTTGAGCCAAGTAATTTCACAAGTACAGTCTGCAAGAGCTCGATACTCTGCTTGAGTGGATGATCTGGAAACTACATTTTGTTTCTTTGACTGCCAAGAAATGAGACTAGGACCAAGGAAAATGCAGTAGCCTGTGATTGATCTCCTGGTGGTGGGACAGGTAGCCCAATCACTGTCACTAAAAGCATTTAGGGAGCTGGTATCACAATAAGCTGAAAGAGCAGTATGACGTGGTTGCTTTGGGAAATGGAGACCTTGTCCAGGAGATAACTTGATGTACCTCAAAACCTTGTTCAGTGCTTTAAGATGAGTAGTTCTAGGAGAATGAGAAAATTGACTCAATGCTTAAGCTGCAAAAGAGATATCTGGTCTAGTGATGGTGAGCTATATGAGCTTACCAACCAGTGTTCTGTAATGAGAAGGATTTTCTAAAAGATCACCATCAGTATTGTTTGAAGGTTGGTGGGGATCAAGTGGTGTGTTTGAGGGTTTTTCATCAAGTAATTTGGCAGTGGTGAGAAGGTCCAAGGCATATTTTCTTTGAGACATGTACAAGCCTTCCTTGTTTCTGAAGAATTCAACCCCTAAATAGTAATGAAGGGGTACTAGATCTTTGATGCTGAATTTTGTGTCAAGTTGCTGTTTAATGTGAGAAATAATGGACATATTGGAGCCAAGTATTAAAATGTCATCAACATAAACTACCAAGGCAAGTATCAGTGTAGCTTTGTTTAAAGCCAAGTTGGAGCAAAAAAGATGATAATTTTGTAAACCACTGTCTGTTGGCCTGCTTCAAACTATAGAGGGGTGAGTTTGCAGACTGAATTGGGAGGTACTTTGATGTTGTAACCAAGGGGAAGATTCATGTAAACCTCTTCATGTAGATCACCATGAAGACATTGTTGACATCCAATTGTTCAATGAACCAGTCATGTTGAACAACTATGGCAAGGATAGTTCTGACTGTTACCATTTTGGCAACCGGGGCAAAAGTTTCCGTATAGTCTACCCCTTCGTTCCGTGTGAAACCTTTGGCAACTAAACGTGCCTTATACCTCTCTATGCTGCCATCAGCACGGTATTTGATTCGAAAGACCCATTTGCAGCCTATGGGTTCTTTGTTAGCTGGTAAAGTAGTGATAGTCCTTTATTATTGGACTCAAGAGCACTAATTTCTTTATGCATTGCTTCAACCCAGTTTGCATCTTTGGATGCTTGGGTATAGGAGTGTGGTTCTACTTGAGAATGTAAAGAATTGAGGAAGTGTTTGGTAGAGGGTGAGGAAATGTTGCAATAGTTGATGAATTTAGAATGATGAAATTTGGATTTGGCTTGATGCTTTGGAAGTTGACAGTAAAAGTCTTTTAGTTTCAGAGGGGTTTTCTGGGATCTAGTGGATGGAGGTCTTGTAGGAATAGGTGGAGCAGGATTGAGAGATGAAGATGAGGGAAGATCAAGACTGACAGATTGAGATGTTGAGCAGTTATGAGTGTCATTAGGATCATCAGTGGGAGAGGGGTTATCAAGTGGTGTGTGTTGTGGTGGGAAAGATGGTGGTGGTGTGGATGGTGGGGCAGGGATGCTAGGTGTCAGAATTTGAAGGTGCTGAGTTAAAAGGAAAGAAATAATTGTTGGGTGATTGAGAAGATGATAGGTGTGGAGGTGAGGTGAAAGTATTGTTTTGAAATGGGAAAATAGACTCATGAAAAATGACATTCCTACTTGTGAATGTGGATTTGTTTTGGATGTCATAGACAAGATATCCTTTTTGTGTGAGAGGATAACCAAGTAAAATGGATGCAGTGGCTTTGGAAGCAAATTTATCATTTGTTTGTTTATAAGCATAAGTTTGACATCCAATCACTTTGAGATGAGTGAGATCAGGGGGGTTGTTATAAAGAAGTTCATAGGGAGATTTGAAATGAATAGGTTTGGATGGGAGTCTGTTGATTAAGTAAGTGGCAGCCATAATACAATATCCCCAAAAATGAAGAGGAAAATGTGCATGGAATCTAATTGCTCTAGCAATTTCAAGTAATTGTCTGTGTTTTCTTTCAACCCTGGCATTCTGCTGGGGTGTATAGGGACAGGAGGTTTGATGAGTTATGCCATGTAAGTCAAGAAAGGTTTTAAGAGAAGAATTGATAAAATCTAACCCATTGTCACTTCTAACGGTTTTGATATTTGTTTTGAATTGATTTTGAACATATAAATGGAAGATTTTAATGTGTGAAGTTTCAAGTTGTTTACTTGGTAAAAGACATGTCCAAGTAGCTCTAGAGTAATCATCAACAATGGTGAGAAAAGATTTGCAGTTGTGCAATGTTGGTTGTTTATAGGGTCCCCAAATGTCAAGATGAACTAAGTCAAAAGGATTAGAAGCATGAGATTTGCTGCTTGGAAATGGTAAAGTATGATGTTTAGACATTGGACAAACTGTAGAAGTATTGATAGAATCATTACAAGAAACAAAAGGAGAAATTTCTTTTATTTGTTTAAGAACATGAAAAGAAGAATGGCCAAGTCTTGAGTGCCATAAGAAAGCATCATCACTTTTGGCAGAGATTGCAGAGGAGTTTTGAATTATTGCAAGAGTGGTGGGCTTGGTGTTGGTTGTAGCTTGCTGGTGGAGAATGTAGAGATCGTTACAGAGGGTGCCATGGGCAATTCTCTTGTAATGGTCCTGAAAGTAACAAGACAAAGGGGTGAACAAAACAGCAAAGATTGAAATGTGCTCCTAATTTACTGACAGATAGTAAATTGAAAGCAAAGGAAGGAATATACAAGACACCATGTATGGTGATGGTGGGTGTGAGAGTGACAGATCCATAAGTTGTGACAGTAGTATTGCTACCATCAGGGGAAGCGACATAAATGGCAGCGGGGAAAGTTTTAAGGTTATGCATGCATGATAGAGAATTGGATATATAATCAGTAGCACCACTATCCACTACCCAACCATTTTTAAGATGAGAAATAAAGGAGGCAATAAGAGAATACCTTTGTGCAGTAAGGTGAGGCAATGAGTCTAAAAGTACCTTCAGATGAGTTGTTTGTCTGACTGGTAGAGGCTTCTGAAGTGCCAAATTGAGTGTGCTGCAACATTAATGCCATTTGATTGAGCTGGTTCTGCAATTGATCCATTTTGGCATACATGGCAAGATCAGGACTATGTCCATTGTCATTCAGGGTTGATGAAGGAGTTGATTCAGATAAAGCAGGGGAGATAGGCTTCATATTGAGTTGATTGAAAATTTGAGATGGTGATGTAGTGATGTGAACACCCCTATAAGGTTGAGCTTGATGTGGGATCTGTGGTTTGAATTTGCCATGGAAAGGGTGACCAACAGGGAAGCCAACAAGCTTGTAGCAATCTTCTTTTATATGACCCTCCTTAAAGCAATTGCCACAATAAACTCCCTTTTTAAATGGACTTCTCCTTTGGTTTTCAGAGGGGTTTGATTTCCCATATTTGTATGTTGAGTAAGAAGGTTTAGAGTAATTTTGGTGAGGAGTTTTGTCATAATGGGATTGATGAACAGCAAGGGTAGTGGCAGTAGTTGGTTTGGCTAAGATACCCTCTCTTTGTTTTTCTTCTTGTCTTATCATGCTATATGCCTTAGCCACAGTTGGTAGGGGTGTTATGAGTAGGATTTGCCCTCTAACATTGGAGTAACATTCATTTAAACCCATTAGGAATTGGATAAGCCCTCAGTAGTTAATTACTAAAATAGTGGTGTAGCGGTCAAGGTCCGCTATATGCTATATTGGTTATAGCGGTGCGATAGCGGTGGTATAGCGGTAATGAAAATATTATGCAATATCTATATATAATACTTATTACTTAATATTTAATAAAAATATCAATTAATACTTTATACTTGATAGATATAGCAAAAGTCAAGCTTAAAAGTGTCAATATTTGAAACATTAGTGTTACTACTTGCAAAAATTAGTGTTTCTTTCAAGTTTTGGCCAAAAAAAAAAAAATGATATAGCACCGCTATTCTACCACTCTTTGGACCGTTATAGCCCCGATATCGGTAAAATAGCGCCGCTAATAGCGGGACCGCTATTTTACCTCAGGTCTGCTATCCGCTATAGCACCACTATAGCGCCGCTATTAACTACACAGGATAAGCCTTTTTCCTGTTGTCTCTCTCAGTGTTGGTTTTACCATTTTCACAAGTGCAGGTGCAAGTACATTGAAATGGTCATTCTAAAGCATCTAATTCATCCCAAAGACCTTTTAACTTGTGATAATAAATCTCAACGGCACAATTATTTTGATGCATTTGTGTAATATCATGAGACAGTTGGTAAATCCTATGTCCATCTAACTGTGAGTAATGGTCTTGCAATTCAGTCCATAATTCAGCAGCATTAGTTACAAAGTTAAGAAAGTTACCAATGTCTTCTGCAATGGTGTTAAGTAGCCAAGAAATGATCATATCATTGTTCCCATCCCATAGTGATAGGTATGCTGCAGTAACATCAGTTTTCTTGTACTCCCCCGTGACAATCTTTAGCTTATTTTTGGCATTGAGTTCAATCATCATAGAGCGTTTCTAGGCACCATAATTGTCAGATCCAATGAGTTTCTTTGAGATTAGAATTAAGCCTGGATGATCATTTTGATGGAGAAAGAAAGGATGATTTGATGAACTGATATCTAGTTGATTAGTGGTAGTTTCAGTGGTACCAACATTAGTGGTTGAAGGTGCCATTTTCAAAGAGAGAGAGAAAAATATGAGTTTCTTAGGAAAAAAAATTAGGGTTTTGATCGGAAAAATTTGGGGCTTTTAGTAATAAATAACAAGATGATCAATTAGCGGTTATTTCAGTAACAAGAAATGAAATCCTGATAGGAATTTGTGATTTATTGCAGCTTTATTGATATTATCGAAGAGAAAATAAGAGAGCGGGAAAGTAAAATTTTGAAATTCAAACCCGAGGAATCGCCGGAGAAGACGATCGGACCTAATTGATCGGTCAGAAAAGGTCGCCGGAGCAATCACATGACGTGATTGTTGGCTCTGATACCATATTAACAACAAGAGTGAAAGAATTTTGAGAGAGAAAATGTTTTTGGAATAATTTCTTATTATTGAATAATGAGGAAATGATACAAAACTGAAATATATACTACCACTAACTACCTCTTAACCGACTTGCAATATATTTACATTTTATACCCTGTAACTAATATAAGTTACACAAAAGACCTAAACTGTAAAACAGAGTATATTTACTATAAGCTAAAATCTAAATTGGCTTGCATTCTTTGAACCACTTTCTGTGCCATATATGCTAAGAGTGATGGTGTTAACCGATGGAATATTGGTTACATCTTTAGCCACAAACAGGAATCGGGAAAATTGCAAAAAAAAAAAAAAAAGGCATCATAAATTACCAAATTTAACAATGTAAGGGCAGTAAGGTATGTTAAGTTTTCTCCCTACGAGATAAAAAGAAGCATAGATCCAAATTGTTGGAAACATTAAAAGGAGAAAAAAACGGTAACAATGTTTCAACTTTTGTCGAAGTGGGTATGCAAAATTGCTACATTACGGTCTATGTCTGTTGTCTCGATACGACAAATGAAATTCATGTTGCATATATTGCAGGTAACATTTCTATGTCTAAGGATAAAAACCCAAAAAGCTAGACGTCAAAAAACAAAAAACTATATTAGCAACTTGGGTGACAGGTGATAGGGGGCTCATCGGTGATAACCAAAGAATAAGTAACATTATAGAGAATAAGCAAAAATAAAAAAACTAAAGAATTAACACATATCATAATAGGTTTATTATGTTTATTTACCTTAATGTGTATGTCATTAGATAGTGATATAACCCCGGTAAGCTTCCATCTTTGAAACTGACTCTTGACAACGCTCACTTGTTTCTCCCTCGTATTGGTCTCCGGAATTCGCGGAGAATTCAACACCACCGGAGGAGGTTCCTTTTTTATAGGACCACTCTAAAAACCAAATACCAAAACAAAAAAGAAGTATTTTTGTCAATCAAAACCTCTCGATCAAAAGAACTTTCCTATCATCCCTCACTATAATATAATCGTATTATCGTGCATTTATAACATTTCTTTGACAATACATAAATTTAAATTAAATCATTCATACTAACAATTCATATATTATTATACCTGAGCAAGTTTAAAATGCATACTTTTCATACTTAAAAACAAAAAAATTAAGTCCATTAAAATTAAGGGCATAAATTAATCCGTAAACGGTTAAATGAAGAGAATTACCCAGCCAAATTAATATAACTCATAATATATGTATATATACATACGTGTGTATATAAATAAGTATAAAAGAAGGAAAAGTACCCCTTGATGTAAGCCATGGGAAGCTATGAGCTGAATTTTATATATTCCGGTGGTTGTCCCCACCAATGAACTCAATTTCATTTCATCCTCAAGTATTTTTCCTGTCATTTTTATTATAATTATTATTTGGATATAGGCATATTATTTGTTCATTATGGAAGCAATCTCTCTACCTTTGTGTAGAGGTAAGACTGTTTACTGCTCACCTCTCCTACCCGCTCAGGGATTGGGTACAGTTGTTATATATAAAAATAAATAAAATGAAAGAAAAAGAAAAAAGAAAGACCTTTGGTGATAAGTTTTTGGCCGCGAGGAAGAACATCGGTGAGCGGTTGAAGTAATGATTTGAGCTGTTTGACGGTTGAATCCGGAGATATGTCCACCGGAATTGATCGTCCGTTGAACTTTACGCTTATTTTTATACTCGTCGTCATCCTCCCCACGCTCACTCACACAGTCCACCCTCCTATTTTATGGAATTTCTTCCGGTTATAACATTTACCTAATATAACCTCTCTCTTTTTTTTTTAATTCGTTTCCTTTTTTTTCTTTTAGTAAAAGGAAAACAATGATTAAATACTAATCGGATTTCCGCGCGATGTGACGGTGATGGTGGTGTGACGACGACGGCAGTGGTGGCGTCGATGTGCAGCGGTGACGGTGGTGGTGGCGTGGTCGTATATGTAATTTAATTGATGTAAGATTGGTTAATATGGTTTTTAATGGTGGGAGAATTTATGTCGAAATCTATTTCATTAAGAGTATAATAGGTAGATAGTTATGGATGTTAAATTAGTGAATATAGAAGACGGTTAATATGGTCATTTCAAAATCTTAATTAATTAAGGGAAATGCTATTTAACGTGCATAAAAAAACTTGTACCTTCCATATTAAAAGTCTGCCCCTTGATTTTCATGGTAAATGTACAAACAATATATACACCTTAAACACAGGCCCTAAGGGCTGTATTTAGCAAACCCCATTAATTAAAGGGGTGGGGATAATTTGCTTTATAGAGAAATATAGAAAACGTTTTATAACAATTTGGTTTAGTTAACAAGGGGCGCGTTTACTTGTTTAAAATGTTTTCTAGTTTTTCATTTCAAATGAAATGAGTTTTTCATCTCTAAAAAACAAATGAAAATTTTGAAAACGCGTTCAAAACTATAAAATGGAAAACTATTTAAGGTTTTCAAAATTTAAAATATGAAAATTAAAAGTGGAAAACAATAAAAACGTGTTTTCAAATTTTCCATAGAAAAGCGAAAAACATTGTTTTCTGTTTTCATGGAAAACATTTTTGTAAAAAGTATAATTTGAACGCGTTTTCTATTTTTTTTCATGTTTTATTGGAATTCAAAAATGGACAAGGGGTGTTTTCCCCAACTAAATGCACCCTTAAGGTTTCTGGTTATTCAGGCTAAGTAAATCAAATTTTAATAATTGTTATCTTCACCTGTAATCAAGGTTGTAAATATCGCTTTCGGTATCATATCAGCCGACCCCCAATAAGCGAAATATCGGATATATCGGATACCCTAAATTGTAAAGGAATTTAACACTTTTTTATACCAAAAATACCATTATTTCTTAATTTTAAATCTCTTATACACCTAATCCATACTTTTATACTATTTAATAAATAAAACAACCCCCTCTTTAACCTTTTACATCAATTATCCACATCATTCGACGCCGCCTCCACCACTAACAATGTCCCCCACCATTACACTATTACCGCCAAAATCACCGCCGCATTGCGCGGGTATCGTGTTAGTCTAATATATATATATATATATATACTAACAATATATACAATTAGTGTTTTATAAACATATATACTGTTAGTATATATAAATGTTTGTATATACTGTTAGTATATACAACAAATTTATCTAAAATTTATACCTTATTACTTGTTTTAACCCGTTTTTTTTCAAAAAAAGTCAACTTTTTTGTTGACCGGTATGGCCGATATTGACCGATAAGTGCCGAAATTTGACCAAAGCGAGAAGTTGACCCGATAACCCACTTTTCGTATTAGTTGAAGGCCGGCATCTGATATATTGGCCGATATTTGCATCATGCTTGTAATCCAATCCATTCAACTACGGTAGAATCATAATACATTTTATTGAAACACGCGAATTCATTTAGAATTACTTGCCAATAGATGAAAAATATGTATTAAATACGTATAGTTTTTTGTCCTTATCCAAGAGAATCACCCAAAGATAATGACAATCACTATACTCATCAAACTCCAACATGATTGTACGGTGAATGCCTCTGATAAGACCTATGTTTTTTCCATAAGCAAGCTAAGTATTGTGTCCAAGTACTCTCAGTCGTTTTGGACACAATGTTTAGCTTGCTTTTGAAGCAACATTGGTCATAATGGAGGTATCCACAGTACAATGTTGTTCGATTCTTAATGACTATAGTGATATGCACTTTCTTTGGGCTGATTTTCTAGGATAAGGGCAAAAAATTGTAAGCATTTAACACATATTTTTCATCTTTTCGCAAGTAATATTGAAAAAATTAGTGTTGATTTGACAGAGACCAACAACAAGATGTAATGAATCTAATGGGAGCTATGTATATTATTGTGTCCTATTTCTTGGTGGAACAAATTCTTTAGCTATGTAGACTATAAGGTTATAAAGATGGGAGCATTTTTTGTATGCTGATAACACCAATCGGGATTGTGATAGGCATAATTGTAATCAATGCTTATAAAGAGAACAATTCTACAACTCTAATCATTAGGGGTGTATTCAACTCTACATCAGCGGAATCTTAATTTACATGACACTTGTAGATCTTCTTTCGTCCGACTTCATAAACCCAAGGATGCAAAAGAACAAAATGCCTTAATTGGGTTCAAATGTTTCACTTCTTTTGGATGTTGGTCTTATGTCCCTCTTTTACAAAATAGGCTTGATTCATTTATTTTAACCTACAGTGAATGTCTCCCATACTTGTGATATGCTAGTGGGGTAAGTTTGTTGAATGATTTACTATAGTGATTGGTATTACCTTTGGGGTGATTTTCTAGGATAAGGTCTAAAACCGTAAACATTTAATACATATTTTTCATCTTTTGGCAAGTAATTCTGAAAGAATAAGTGTTGATTCGACAGAGACTAACAACAAGATGTAATGAATGGGAGTTATGTATCTAGTTGTGTCATGAATCTTGGTGGAACAAGCAATTCAACTATGCATACTATAGTGTTCCAAAGATAGAAGCATTTGACATGCATTTTGTGAAGGAAACTATATATACAAATGAAACGCCACATGTTTAGTGCCTCGAACCAACTTTGGGATCATTTAGCATGCATTTTGGGAACGAAATTACACATACAAAATAAAATGTCGCATATCTTGTGTCTCCAGCCAACTTTGGGACCATTTAACATGCATTTTGTGGAGGAAGCTACCTATAGAGATAAAATGTCACACAATATGCGCCTCAAACCAACTTCAGATCATTTGAAATAAATTTTGTGGATGTAATGTTTGTGCCTAAACGGTAACAACCGCCACCTAAACATACTAATATTTTTTAGTTTACCTTACATGAGTGTTCATAGATTGGCTAGAACAAGTGTATAAAGGTTATTTTAAAGAGAAATGAAGTGTGAAAAAGTTAATGGTCTATAAAAATGCCAAAAATGTACAAAATGTCTTATATTATATTTTGAAAGGTCTCTATTATTCAAAAATAAATTATATTCATCAGTGGGTGGGTGTTGATCGGTCGAATTATATGGGTTTTGGGTTATATGGGCCGGATTATTCGGGTTTGAGACATGCAAAATGTGACCCATAAACCGAACCGAATAAATATTTGAGTTTTGGGTTTCGGGCTAAATGGTTCGTGTTGGGTTAAAACCCAAATTAACTAATTAAAAAAGTTTTAAAACAACTACAAAAACTCCCGATTTACAAAAGTGAGTCTATTGACCATTTACATTTACATTACAATACTTTACCTACATAACATTTCAATATATGAGTTCCGAATATATCATCGGAATACAAAAAAGATTATGCAGAGTAGATGAGTAGCATATACTAGTATATTATTTATATATACATAAAGAAAATTATTTAAATAGTAAGGAGTTTCCACCTGTAAAAGATCATATTCCTTTAATTCGTTGAGTAGCAACATTATGCATCTTTAGTAAAGATCTATCTTCGACGAGTTTAAAGTCCTTGGACCATCAAAAGTCCTTGCGAACGTGATAAGTTGCTTTTGAATCCGTCCACCGTGAAATATCATCATCCTGCACATAAAATCGTTAAGAGATTAATCATACATAATAATTCTCAATATACTGATCATATGGTACCAAAAAACGAGCCAAATTGTTTTTCTAGATCCATAGATCCACTTGTACCAACCTCGTTAAATTTTAAAATCCTTAAAAGTTATAAATACCAATATCTTTTTTCAATTATACCCTCTTTTATTTATTCCCTTTTTACTATCTATTCAAAATTAGCTTACACAATCATAGATGAAGCAAATTTGTATAGAAGTTATTTTTAATATATATATATATATATGGTTCAAAGAGAATTAGAGTTGATCGAGAGAAAGAAAAGTGAAGAAACAAAAATATATTTAAGTTTTTGGTTAAATATATAAAATATAGAGGTAACAGGATTATTATTTTTTTGAACAGCAATGATGATTGGACTCAACGGCATGTCTTTTCATCTTCCGGTAGAGATCGACCACGTCGAGGTAACAGGATTACTAAAGCGTAAATTGTAGTTAAAGAGTTAACTATCCATTTTTATTTCTTCTTGCTATTTCATTTATGTGTAGAATTGATACTATGTGATGGTGTATAAAGTCAATAGGTTTTCAATAAATCCTTTTTGGTTGATCATGAATCATTCTTAAGCACTTGGATAGTTCGACTTCCTTTGATCATAATATATAAATAAGCAAATTTCAGCTTCTGTAACTAGGGATTAGTATCTCGTAGAGATAGATATAAAGATTAAATGATAATATTATATATATATATATATATATTGCCGGTAGAGCAGAGAAAAAAAAATAAACTTAACTTTTGATCTGAACCATTGAAATTAATAAACAAAATAATCTGAGCCTTTGAAATTAGGATTGCAGATATGGTAACTAATTAATTAATAAACTAAAAGTCAACTTTGACTATTATATATATGGTAACTCTTTTTATTATATTTAATATATATGCTTGTAATTATAGTAACTATTTAATACTGAGTACATAGTAATTACGTTCAAAATGACTTGTGCATTTTTACCATAACCATGATAATTATATACTACATGATAATTACTTTCAATTTAAGAAGATTTTATGTACGAATTAAGCATTAACTTTTGATGTCTATCAACCCCGTACGATGTACGAAGGAACTATATTTATTATACGATTGGTTTTATTTTAAGAGAAAGAAAATATAATTAAAAAACTGATAGCTAAAACTTTTATTATATGAAAATAGACATTAACTTTAATATTAAATAATAAAAATAATAATAAAAGAAGATGCATCTATGATATATATCCATAAGTTCCATCAAAACAATACATAATTTTATTATATGTATGTTATATATATCTAATAAGAAAAGATAAAGAGTAAAAGATAAATTATAAATTTAAAAAATAAAGAAAAAAGTGACCGAGAGAAAGAAGCGGGAAAAATTATCCCAAATTTTATTTTAAGAAAAGCTCTATAATATGGTTGACGGGTTAACAGGTTGATTTCAATTCAAATGGACGTGTGTTATCGGATCAAACAAATTCGTGGGTCGACCTATCAAAAGATATTATATAATTTTTTGTATTTTTGGGTTAACGGGTTGACCTAATAACCCAAAAGATCAACTGACCCCGACAAAAAAAAATCAAATTGGTGGATTACCGAGTCAGATCTTACGACCCAATTTTTCGTATTGGTTTCAAGTTAAATTTTGTGTAAGGTCGAGTATTATAATCATAATATATATTACACCGACTCTATATATGTTATATAAAAGGTTTAAGACTTTATTTTAATATTATGCTCGATGTGATAATAAACTTTATTGTTAGATATAAGTCTCTTAAGTTTACTTGGTAACCCGGTCACCGACCGGGTATTGATCTAAAAAGTAAATGAAACTTTTAATCTTAACCATCTAAATTCATAAGCAAATTAATTTAGGCCCTTTTAACTAAAAGTCAAGTTTGACTATTTTAAATATGGTAACTCTTTTATTTCATTTGATATATGCTTTTGTAATTATAGTAGCTATTAAATAGATAGAACATGGTAATTATATACTACATGATAATTACTTTCATATGACTTGCATGTCTAATGCACAATCCAATTTTTTATATGTATTTCAGTTAATCCATAATTAGAACATTAGAGCTGATATATAAATTAAATCTAGATGCATCATGATGTATTTTAACAAAATATATAAAACTTAAATATTGAGAACATAGATGCATAACTGGCTAACTGCACACTTGTCACACCCCAAGCTAGGCTCGAAATGCACCGAAAAGCATGACACAATATGGAATTACCGTAGAACGAACTATATGAAATTAAAAGGATTCCGTGAACCCAACAATTTAGTTATAATGTCACAAAAGCATAAGGAGCATTCAACCATCAAAAGTTTACAAAATAACATTCAAAAGATGGCTCATGATCCTAAGCAAATCCCATCAACGGGTAATGAATCACGGATCCATGGTCAAGTCCAACTTCTAGCACTGAAATCAAGCTCTTGGATTCTCTTGATTACCTGAAAAGTGTACTAAACAATGTCAACACTAGGTTGGTGAGTTCGTAGGGAAGAATGAACAAGACACATACCAATGTAATCCAATACATAATTACAATCAAAACATGATCTAAGATTTGCACACTTGTACCCAATGTCCTTCAACGTCCACCTATCATTAGCAATTGTCATCAAGTACTAAAAATACCTGTAAAATGTCATCAAGTACAAATCGTACCCGTATAATGTCATCAAGTACTAAAAGTACCCGTTTGTAATGTCATCATGCACCCCATTATGCTCATTGCACGTAACTTGATCGTCATTGTCTACACAAAATCAAACACCTTGTGTATATACTTTCTACAATACTACTTTTGAAAGGCCTTTGATGTTTATATATAGGGTCACCCGCAGCCTTCCCACTACATCTCCAACCTTTCAAAGGCATTAACGTCTTCCATATATACACAACTATTCTAAAAACATCTCAACCTTCACATACAATATCCATACAATGAAACACATACTTGCACGTCTACAAAATCATCACACAACATGTAAATCACAAATGTCATCAATGCACGAAGTACACTTTTCAACCCGACTCTTAAAAGAGTAAGGGAAACTACGAAAAACTCACCTTGATTGGCAAAAGGAGTGAATATCTAGTTAAAGTTGTCCAACAATCGTCAAATGCTCACAACCTAACAATATGTGTCACGATACAACTCATGGTCAACACTAGTTATACAATACCACAACCCCCTCCAAGGTGTTTTAGAAGTGAGTTTGGAACATTTGGATAACAAAGGAAGAGTTTTGGTCAAATACGTTTTAATGACTTAACACCAAATCGGTTTCTTGCACTTTGAAGTTCCAATTTTTGATATGTTGCTAGAATGATAATTAGGAGGATGATTTTGTTATTATTCCACTTGAAACAACATTTAATGAACTAGAGTTTAAAGAGGGGGAGAACTAAATGTTCTTGCATTTGGTAGATAGAGAGAGTGAATGAGAGAATTGAATGAATGGATGAAGAATGAGTGAAAGAAAGAAGGATAGGGTTGGGTTGAACCCATGGGTAGGATCCACATTCCTTTTCACTAGAAATTCTTAAATGTCATCTAACGAAAGTCTATTTGCACTAACTAATGACCTCAATTAGCACATAATTTCAAGTTGAATCACAAAATTGACCCATATCAACACATTGAAATTTAATAGCTAACTAAATTGTTAGTCAAATTGTACACGTAGTCAAAAAGGTCAAAATGCACGATTGTTACAACACTCAACAAATATATAATACTCGAGATTATAATTACTGTTGGTTGTCTATCAACACATAAAATAGTCAAGATTATAAATTAATGGTTAAATTTTATTTTTGCTTCTTTAAAAAAATTTATATTGGTTATGTATCAAAGTGCATCACCAATTTTTCTTGTGTTTCTTTTTTTTAAATGCTCTTGATTACAGTACAATATTTTACGATTATTTTGTTTTAGTTTTGGAAGTAGATCAATATGCATTAGTTTTGTTAAGGTTGTGGTTGTTATTATTATTACTATTTTTGTTATTATTATTTTTAATTTTTTATTATTATTATAATATAATATAAAATCCATTTACTTTTATAAAACATCTTTTATTTAATTTTCATAATTGAAAGTAAGAAGATGAGTTATTTGGGGGGGGGGGGGGGGGGTTGTTTGCATAACCATTATTGTCTATAGACTACCTGAGTTATATATTTATAAAATCTAAAATGGCATAATTTACATATTTCTGTAGATATAAAGAATTATATATTTAGTTAAATTATTTATAAATACGTTTTTAAGTTATAATAAGCTTTTCTAATTCAATAAGACTTTTATTAAGCTTAAAATAAGTTAGAAACTTTTTTTATAAAGGATATAGTATACATAGGATGTCGTGTCAGGGTCAACTGGTTCGAATTGACGGGTTAAAAATACCTAACTTGAACTCCACCTGATATCACAATCAGGATAGAAATTTTAACCCAATTTTCTCAAATGGTTATTCCGAAACCATCCCATCGACACAGGATAATCGAGCGTCGAGTTAAATCGGTTGGTGGGTTAATTTTAGTTTCAACATGTCATATGGCTTGGTGGGTTTGTAGGTTGGCGGATTGATTTCAGGTCAAACAGGTAATGGATTCTTGGGTCTTATGGGTTGGTGGGTTGACATATTAAAAATTTATATAAGTTTAAAATATTTTTTGGTTGACGGGTTGACTTCTTAATTTGAAAGGTCAACCCGACACGAAGTAATCAACTTGGCGGGTTAGAGAGTCAAAAATATGCAAGTCTAACCCGGTTTTTTTCGCGTTAGTTTTAGATTAGATCGAGTATTGATAGCCTCAATGTGTTATAATAAATATATATATATAACACTTATATATATATAGGTGTTAAAAGGTTATCTTATTACGATACTCGATTTATACTAAACTTCATCTTTGTATACTACAGGGCTTATACTTTTCGTTCATTGTTTTTCTACCAATCTTATATCTGGTTTTGCGACGTTTCATGTTACGTCTTTCTAATAAACATTGGATATTTACACTTTTATTAATTCACTCTATCTTTATAAACGAACTTGAACATGTTTCAAGTACTTTAAATATACTTTCACTTTTGTTAATTTATTGGGATACTTGCACTTTCGTTAATTCATTGTTCTAACCCGGTCAACGACCGGGTATTGTTCTAGTTAATTATAACTTTAAGAATTTTAATATTTAAAGTTATTGAATATATTTATTTTGGTAATTTTGAAACTTTTCAAATTTAACAATGACATGTTTGATATTTTAAAATTTAGTTTATATATACCATTTTTTTAAGATTTCACATATATGAAAGTTTCTCATATGATCCTTCTGTCTCAATTTAAATTTTTTATTTTGATTTTTAAGTTTTTATACGTAACTTTGATCGTGAATATTTTTGTTTGTGTTATACAATACTCTACGTAAAATATATGAATAAAATGAACTTTAGATATATTTTTCCATTCATATTACATTTATTAAATACTATGTTATACAAACGAAAATACTTACTATAAAAATATATAATAAAAAGACGTAGATGGAAGGAGTATGAATTATCAAAGCCCCCGTTTGATAAAGGACGTAAAACTATTAGCACACACCGGCTATGTTTGGCAGGAGCGTTTAGGAAGCTTTTTGGGAGCTTTAGCTTTTAATTTTTAACAAAAAGCTACTGCTATTTTAATAGTTTTGTTTGGATAGACCAATTGTAGCTTTTATTTGGATATGAAAAGTTCTTAACAAAACGTTGTTAGGAGAAGCGTTCTATTAAAAGCTAGCTTTTAACATTCTAAATTACACAACCACCCTCATATCTCGTATCATATACCTCTTTTAGTGTATAACACTATTTTGACTCCTATCTTGGCATCTTCTTTGTAATAGCTACGACTCCTTCAACATGAACATTGTTCATCTCTTATTTGAGTCTTTTTAACGAAGCTATTTGAGTATTTATATATTGTATCTTGATTCTCATATCTCTCAAACATTTAAAATATAATAATATAGACAATCATAGAAGAAATAAATCCAGTAACATATGGCCAGTTTCTTCATTCACAGGTAATATGAGTTGGAGTGTGCCTTAAAGCTTGTAATGACACTACCTTGAGAATTGAAAGAATAGATTAGGCTTTTTATATGTATGTAGAGAAATTGATAAAAAAAAAAAAAAAAAAAAAATTCAAAATATAGTTAGTTTAGAAGAAGACACTAGTTTTTGTGTGAATAAAAGAATCAAATGAATGCTTATGTAGTTGTGTGTACTCTTGTTTCTATGTGTATATAGAGTACTGTATAATAGATATACATACCTGCGTGACTTTTTTTTTTACCAGCTTTGCTGTACAAGCTATATGAGTATATGGTGTCTATTGAGTAATGAGTTAGATTTTATCAAATGGGAGATGCACAAGACTTGATTATTTCAAAGTATTTTATGTATGCATTTATTAGTGTTTTCTTTTTAGATTTATAAATAAAAGACTATGATTTATAAATATAAATGACTATGAGTTATTTATAATTATAATTGAAACATGATAATTTTAATTTGATATATATATATATATATATTTTTTGTTCTTTTTTGTCTTTTACACTTTTAAGTTGCAACTACAGTTATTGTGCCAAACATCTTTGAAAGGTAAAACTTTTAATAACTGTTTCAACTAAAAGCTACAGCCTAAAGCTCTGATTAACAGCTACCGCTACGTTTGCCAAAGCTCTGATTAACAGCTACCGCCACATTTGCCAAATATACCCACCATCTACGACTACCAAATTTTTGACTTATCCAATCCAATTAAATGATACAACCAATTTCTGACGTTATCCAATTAAATACTCAATACAGTACAACCTAACACTATCAAACTTGTCTCAAAAGTATCCATCTACATTTCCATTTTGAACATAAACTCAAGTCAAAATTGCAGAGCTATATGTATCTATCATGTATCTATGTATCATCATTTTTCTAAAAAAAGCCACAAACACTGATTTCAACCAATCATCTCATTTGACCTCGGATTTTCCCAAATTAAATTAAACAATCCCACATTTAGAAACCCGCCAAACGAACAAACTTTTTTTTTTTTTTTTTCTTAATTAGGAAGAAAAAGTTGTTTGCTTGCGGTAGCTGGGGGGTCGTCGGAGAATAAAGTCAACGATGGGTGGAGGGCCGATATTCTTGCCGGAATATCCTTTGGCCGGAGATACTTGTGCCTTGGTTTTTTCGACATGCCTTGCACTCTTTTTGCTTTGGGTTTTTGAACAAACTGCTAGAAGAGGGATTTTTGACCAGGTTTAATTCCACACTTCAAAATCTGTAGTTTAATTGTTAAGAAATTCAAGTTTGAAGCTTTATATATATAAAATTATAAAAGTAGTACTTTTTGTATATGTATGTGTGTATGTGATAAAGTATTAGTGACAGTGTCAAGAAACTTTAGATGGGGACTTAGGGAAATCCAACAAAATTTAAGTAAGACTATTTGTAAAGGTCAGGTGAAAAGGATGAAAGTGAAATGATATGGCAAATGACTTGAAGGTGAAAGCTTTAAAGTTAATAGGTGAAACTAGAAAGTCTGCCACTTTTTTGTTTTTTTCATAACCATTGGTTGCAATGTGGGGCTAATAGGAAATATATATTAATATAAAATGTATTATGTTTTTAAATAAATAAATATGGGGTCCAAAATGAAAGGTGAATGGTTAAGGGAAAAAAAGAAGGTGAAAGATATGAGATGGTGAAACTGACGTGGCATGAAAAAGTGTAGGTGAAGAAGGTAAATGGTTACGAATGGTCACGAAGCAGTTCGATGCATAGTGTAGAACTGTATAAAACATACCCGTGTTTGCCTCCCTTTTTGATGTGGTGCAATTGTGCAAATGCATGCTTTGCCGGGCTCAGTTGCAAGAGCTTGTGACCCGGGGGGGGGGGGGGGGGTAAGATTGCGAAAAAACTAGTTGCTGGAGAATCTTTATTGTACTTTTGGCGACTAGTACCTTGCTAGTTTTCCGTTTTTTTTTAATAAAGTTCTTTAGTCGTTCTAAAATAAAACTATAATAGTATAACTATGAACTACAATAGTAATCGTTCTATGAGGTCGAATGATTGTTTTTGTTAAGTTGGAAGGAAAATTAAAATTTTGAGGTCATTTGTTCCAAAAAACTTTTGTAGCAACAGCAGTTTGTGGCATCGGCTGGTGGTGCCTGATTGCTATGTTGGCAGTTGTATAAGGGATGGTTGATGTGATACTTTTTATTATTGGGGAAAGGTGATGACTTACTTTTTGGAGTGGGAAAATGAGTGATGTGAAACTTTTTATTATTGGGAAATTCTGTTTGTGATGTTGGGACTCACTTAACGTTAGTTGCATAGTGTTTGGGTCATCCAAAACGTAAGTCATAACTCATAAGAGAACCTAAATTGTGTCACATTACCCTTGTAAGCTAAATTATGTCTTGCCGTATGTAGGTCAAGAAGACTTTGCCATCCTTTGTGGATTTCAGGTTACTAGATGGTCAACAAGGGGTTTGAAAAGTAGGATCGTTAAATAAAATATAAAACTAGTTCTCTGTCAAGAGATAGAATGAAAAGTAGATTGTTATCTTAGACAAAAAAAATTCCCCTATTCTTTAAGATCAAGTGATGATATTTGGCAAATGGAATGGGACCCATCACCTTGGAACATGTATAACTTTTGTTTAGGCCAAACTTATTGATCCAAATATTCTTCATCCGCATCCATAAGTGCTTATAAAAATGTTATCTTTTTTTCATCAGAAACTAAACAGGAAGCTTGTGCATATAACCATTGGACTGGCATTCATGTTATGCTGGCCTCTTTTCAGGTAATATACATGACAAACAACGAGATGCTTTTGTCACTTCACACATGATGCTCAAGTTTGTCTTGCATGATGGCAGTTCAGGCAATCGAGGAGCAGTTATAGCAGCTCTTGTTCCCGGCGTCAACATAGTTAAAGTGCTTCTAATAGGACTTGGAATAGTTAAAGATGAGGCCACTGTAAAGTCAATGAGCAGATTTGGAGACTATAGGTTTTTGATCTTCTTACATACTGATTGGATTCATTTATCTCTCCGTGGCAATATGGGCGGGTTGTGTAACAAGGCAAAATGAAAGTTTTTGGGTGGGGAATGTACCAGTGCAATGGGTTTTATTGCAACTTGTTTATACTATTATATAAAGTATTATAAGATTTAGCACTATCAATCAAATTGTGCCACCTCACATTTTGTTATATCCATGTTACCAAACACCCTTCACCCCATCCATCTTGCCATCCATAATTTCTGTTTAGTCCCTTACAGAGGCTGATATAATATCAATTTTTGTCCCTTCTGAAGAGTTTGCAACCCGGTAACTAGAAAATGCCTACATAACATTTTGATCCCATATGTTATCGTAAAAGTTGTTTGCTTAAGTGATGCAATGAGATGTAAATTGGCTAAAAAATGGGACGACTTTTGAGAGTTGAGGCAAAGGGTTATCCTGCTAAGCTAGTTACCTAGTTGCAACTTTATAAATACGTAGGCGTCTTACGAACTAAAAAAGTAAGTTCTCTCATAAGTCACAAAACAAAAAGTACGTTGTTATTATCATTCTAGTTTATTAAAAAGATTTACTCGTATAATGTTCTCAGCATTATAAATGTACTTAAACCAACTGTCCACTTATTAAGTGTTAATCCATTTGCTTTGTTTTCTCTTTAGCTACTACTACTATTATTGATTTTCTTATTTGACCCATTATAGATTTACATGACCCCCAAAGAATTATTTATAAGCAAAAGGATTAAAAATTTCCACCTTTACTCAGATCTTTCATGTTTTTCTTATGTACCAGGGAACTGTTGACAGGTCCATTGTACTATGCTTCTGCTATCACGTTTTGTTGTACAGTCTATTGGAGAACATCCCCAGTAGCCATTGCTGCAATTTGCAATCTTTGTGCAGGAGATGGTAATGAAAAAAGCAACAAAAGAGTATCTTTCTAGTATTCTATATGTGTTATTTATCTTAATCATAAGTTCTTCTAATGGCTTCCAAACCTTATTTTGCTACAGGTTTTGCTGACATTATTGGAAGGCGGTATGGAAAGAAGAAGCTCCCTTATAACTCTGATAAATCTTATGCAGGGTCCATTGCTATGGCAACTGCTGGTTTCATAGCATCTGTTGGGTAAGCCTTTTTGCAATATCAGTTGGAATTTCTAAGCACCCACAAATTGTTAGTGGCATTGATTCAAGTCCACAGCCCACACCAGTTCTTTCTTTTGTTAATGTTGAAAGGCTTATATATATATATATATATATATATACTCATCTGTGTTTGTGTGTGTGTGTGAATTAAATGTTCTCTTAGGGACATTTGTAGAGTCATCGAGTTACCTATTTTGTTCAAATAGAGTACTTTGCTACTTTGGACCAAAGCAGATAGGTTCAGATAGTGGTGGAAATAATACGCAGATCAAGCATGGGTAGGGTAACGGGTTAAAAAGATGTACATGTAAGGTTCCATTACCTTTTTTTTTTTTTTTTTTTTTGAAACTGTTTTTGACCCAAAAGTTCAGCTTTCTATAAAGACTTCATGTGTTAGATGTGACTGCAAAACTTGTATCATTTTAATAATAGCATTACTTTATAAATATAACATAGGTTACATGTTTTATGTATATTTTAGGTGACTTTCGACCCAATTGAGTGATTGACATGTTCCTCTTTTTGCAAATTTTGCAAATTTATTACCCATCTTACCAATTAGAGAGAAACATAAACTTAAGAATTCATAAGTAAATGGGAATAAGTTGCCTCATCTAGTTTGGATGCTAATCACACACACCCACATTTGTTATTTCTACTTCATAATACATTTGAGGTTCGTCAGAGTGTAGTCAACCTTTGGGGGTATCAGGCTCTGAGGCACCTAGCTATTGTAAACTTCTGATTAAATATTGGTGATGCCTATAGGTACATGTACTATTATTCAATGTTTGGCTTCATTGAGAACAGCTTTGGAGTTGTGTTTGGATTTTTGGTTGTGTCTGTTGCAAGTGCTTTTGTAGAGTCTCACCCTATAAGCACCAAGTTTGATGACAATCTGACGGTGCCTCTTGCCTCTGTGTTGTTAGGAACTTTGGTATTCTCATAAAATGTGTTGAGCTGTAAACATAGGTATCTGTTGTAACATGTCGTCCTTTGTCCGACAAAACATGCATCTATTATTGTACAAGAATGTTGGCTTTGATGCTCTATTTAATTTGTTAGTTAACCAGTTTATAAAAGTCTACTGGAAACCGGTTTTCAAACCAGTTTCTGTAAGTTTTTTCATACAACAACCTTTAAATTTTGTTTAGTGCTGGTCGTGATCCCAACCAATCAACCAGCGGACTTATAACATATTATCGTGTGAACCTGAAAACAACATGATTCTCATGCACACAAAGAAGAGTGTCCAACGAACTTGTTTCCATGTATAACTTATTAAAGAATAAGAAAGCAAGTTTGCAAGTTTCTTTTCATAAGTGCACTAACATTCACTCTTTTTGTTTTCACAGTTGTCTTATAATGTTGAATAAGATGTATGTCATGAATATAGTACTTCAAATATTTGACTAATAAGGGTAGTGTTACATACAACACGAATTTGTGGTTTATAATACCATATATACGACATTATATAACGAAGTGGCTGTGTATGTATCATCTCTAGATCAATAAACATAACTATAGTGTTTTTGGTTTTAATGAAAATAACATGTTTAAAAACATGAATCCCCATTACCCTTGCTTCTGCTAGAAAACCATAGAACCCCTTCATTCCGAGGTTGATGAAGAACTCGTTCCAGAATCAACCTGAACAACCATGTTTGTAGTTTTACTACTTTCTTGTACTGGACTACTTTGTGGATTGTGAATCTCCAACTCTAATTCCCCTTCTTGGTCAAGTAAATCAATCTCTATGTACTCTGCTATATGATTACTGTAGTGGCATATTATTAACGACCGACAAATAGGGCAAGTAGAATGCGAGTACAACCACATGTCTATACAATCCACATGAAACACATGCCCACATCCCGGCAATTTCCTTCCAATCTCTTCCTCTAGGAAAACACTCAAACATATTGCACACTCAAATACGTAGTTAGAGTCAAGTGAAGGTGGTGATTTGTGAATGAATAACGGCAATGAGGCAATGGCAGACAGAGGAAGACCCCACCTGGAGGACGAGGAAGAGGTGGTTTGGAACCTGCGGTGCATTCTAGATCCTAAAACGTAGGGTTCTCTAAAGCTGGCTTGACTACGTTGATGGGCTTGTGAAAAGTACCAACGAGCGAATAAGTGGAGGCATAACATGAAAATGATAACAAGGAGGAGGGAGATTATGGTAATTAGCATCATCTTCTTGTGGACTTGGCAGAGGAAGGAGCATTGTGGCTTGTGATATAGCGATAAGAAGTGACAAAATAGTGGCTATTTGGAAATCAAGTTTGTTGGTTTGTGTATAGCCAGGAAACATAAATATGAACTTTACTGTGTTTTGGTTGACGTTATTTTTAAATTGTAGACCATGGTCAGCAAAGTTTTCAAGGGGTGAGTCGAGGTACCATTTCCACGAGTTTCATTTAAGTGAAATCTGTGCCGAAAACAACTAAGGATTGATGAATAATCATTCTACTTGAATTGACAAAACCCACAAACCTTTTTAACAGCAATCAAGAACCGTTTTAATCGAACTCACGAAACATGAATACTATGCAATATCTATGATAAATCTACGATATACAGAGCAATCGTATGCAATATTACCTTTCCTGTATCCAATAGCTAGGCCATGTTTGTGTAGGATAGTAGGCTATCGGGCAACGAAGATTAAAAATATATACTTGTAGGTATCCTTACCAGACTAATTAGGTTGTTTTCGATTCTATATAAATATGATATATATTCACACGACCCTTTCAACTAAGACCGTCCGGAGTGAGACTATTCTTTGAAGGCAGGGACTATGCCATGTGGTGCCATGAAAGCATATAAGAAGCCTTTCAAAAAACCTGTAGTGACCTTAGCTTCGTTAGCGTGTAGGAAGCCTTCCAAAAACCTAGAGTGAGGCTACCTGACATGGTGGGGAGACTTGCGCCATGTGACAACCTAGGAGTGATAAGGTGCGTGTGAAAATCCTTGAATATGAAAAAAAGTATGTTTTGGTCAACGAAAAAAATTAGTCGGAGAAGGGGGTAAATCTCCATGTGGGACGGTGTTCCAGGTGATAAATCAAGGAGAGGTGATAGTATTCGTGTCTAGAAAGATGTATGGATAGGAAATTACGCTCTCGCGCCCAATTTCCTTGTCTATATATGCTATAAGTTTTCTAATGGTGCGTGGGTTTACTCTTCGCGCTGGCCAGTTCATGATGGGGCCGAGGCGCAAAACCTATGTCCTTATATTAACTTATGTTCAGCTTGATTTTCTATTTATTGTGCTCTTCTTTCTTGTGAGCCAGATAAGACTATGAAATCCATTAGTCACTAAAATGATCAATATATTTATTTGGGGATTATTGCATAATCGGTTTCCAACTCGAAATCGATCTTAGCCGGCTAGGTTTTGGATATTTCGTCCATCTCATGCCCTATATATATGTTTGCATCAGGTGGAACTTATTGATCATGTGTATAATTCTTCTCACTAACATGATGTATAAATTTCAAATTAATATGAAAATTGAATTGTCAAAAATAAAAAGCTAGCAAAATCCTTATGTTGTTGACCCACATGATATTGACCTGTCTAACACATGATGAAGTACTTTCTCATGTGATCTATGACCTATTTGACTTGATTTTGAGCCCATTTCCCCCATTTAGTTAGTCACCATTGTCCTAATTTTTGTGTCATATAAATAGACAAATGCACGTTAACCTGTTTATTAAAGGATTCACGGTACTTTAAGAAAAGATAGAGTTATTGTAGTGAATGCAACGATCACTAGCTACAAAAAGTATGTATAGTTCGAATATATATAGCTTGCAAGTTACACATAAGAAGGATGACATCATATTTTCATCACCTTCCAACAAAAAAAAAATGTAAATGTAAATGGTTGGTCACCTAACCACTTATTACTTGACCCTTTTAAGCATGAGAATCTCACATCAATAAAAAGGTTGTCCCTAAAAACTACATGAGATTGTTTGCAAGTCCAATGAAACAAGAGATTGCATCACTCACGGAATCTTTGTAAACCACGCATGCCAAGTGTGTAATTATTTGTTATTATATTTATATGAATTTTAGACAATAAACACAGGAATATACCGTACCCTTGGGGCTCCAAGATGTTTGTTTCATTAGTTAAATGTCCCCCGATATTTTCTATAGTTTTTGTGGGTTTTGGGGTAGTAGTTGTTCGGAGTTATCTTTGTGAGAAAAACAAATATAATGATCGATATCAAAATAACACACAAGATTAAGTTCTGGTATTGCATAAGTAGTGTTGTATTTGTTGCAATGTGGGCCATTGCTCCTGAGATTGGGCTTAAAACATAGGTAATTTCTAGATTAGTACGCACAAAATGTTCAAAAAAAAAGATTAGTACGCACAATGTAGTGCACATAATACTTTATAGCTGTTATATGAATTAATTGAGATTTAAATGTTTTTTTTTTTTAACAGCGAGTTAGTAGTTAACAGTTGGCATTCGAGACACCATAGTAATATACAATTGGACAGTATGCGAGCAGCTCGAACCACGCATGTCTGAGATGAAACTCAGGACTCTTGAAAACCCCCCAAATAATCCACTCTTACAAATGTAGGAAGTGAGATTCGAACCCAGTGGATTTCCCAAGGTCTAAGACAATACCAATGGGCCATCAACTTATTGGCAAATGTGTTAGTTTTTATTGATATAACTTTTATCAAGTATTATATAATACAATTAAAATTATTTATGGTCAAAATTACGAAATGAGAACTTTGAAAAATTAAAAGTATACTTATAATGAGACTGAAAAAGTATAATATTACAGATTAACGTCGAGAACGATATTCGGGTTTTACTTTATCATTAGGTATTAATATTCTCACCACTCAACAGCGTTAAACAATTATTTTAACGGATTTTTCATTTTAGAACTTTGGTGTCTTAAACGACAACGCATCCTTTTTTGCTACGTCGATACATGCTTGAAAAAAGCTCAATTATACAAAAAGTTACACTAAATTAAACGATTTTTCTTTTCTAACTCGATTGCATCCTTCGGCCTAAGGCGGCTCCTCCCCAAATCATCAAATAAATATATTTAAATTTTTAATAAGAAAACATGAATTGGAGTAACTACTCATTATCCACACTTGAGAAATAAAAAAAGAGAAATGTCAATTGTTACGCGTGGGCACAAATTTGGTCCCGACAAAAATGCCATGCGGCCACTAAACATTTGATTGTGCTTCCTCCTCATGCGCATGGCTTATATGCCTCCATCAATCAACACCCCACTTCCCTGTCTATCCTCATGCTTACACTTGTACCCACCAACGTCAACTAATTATCTACTCTCCTTTTTATATATTTATATCTATATTTATATTTATAATTATAATTATAATTGAAATACTACTAATTAAAAATATTACTATCTTCATTAATATATCTATCCACATGCGAAACTAGTGTATGGCAGATTAATATTTGCATGGAAAAAACCTAAAACTTATTATCTATGAGGATCCAACTCAAGACTTTGAGTCTACTAGAAGTGTATTTGGTCAACTGGATTGACTATTACTGAGAGAAATGAACGGATTATTTTCATTCATATTAAATGATTTTGCTTTAATTTTTGAAAAATATAAATTAGGTATTTCATCTGTCTCATTTTAATGTCCTAGTTTAACTTTAAAAGTCTTTTTTAATTAACTTTGAACGTAAATATTTTTGTATGTATTTTATAATAGTTGATGAAACTTATATTATTGAAAAGTATATATATTATACAACTCAATTTATTCATAAATTTTATATAAGACAACAAAAAATAATTACGATCAAAATTTAAGTAAAAAGATTTTAAAAATAAATTAAGACACTTTAGGACTCTTAAAATGAGATGGAAAAGGTATTATACCAATTGATGTCAATGATCTACAATTGGAGTTGTAAAGCATCAGAATTTACCCATGAAGCGGTTGTTCAATTTTCGGCTTGATTTTGATGGGGTTTTTTCTTATTGAAGCTATATGGTTGGGTTGAACTATCTGACATTATCTGTGTTCGCATATATATCAGCTCGCTTTTAACTAATAGGTTATCCCGAATAACTTAAATTTATTTGTCTGGCTAAAGAAAACCATTCGTCTCATTTTAGTTGTTATGTTGACTAATTTTGACCGTAAATAACTTTGTTTGTGTCATATAACACTTGATATAAAATATATGAATGAATTGAGTTTTTAATGTACTTTCCGTTCATATAAGTTTCATCTACTATATAGTACAAAAAAAGTTATATACGGTCAAAATTAGTCAATATGACAACTAAAATGGAACGGAGGGGTAATGATATTTTAAACTTATAAAGGGTGGTGGGCTCTAACCCATTTTGTATTCTTATGATTTTCTCAATAACTTAACCCAAATTTATATCCATTAGCAATGTACTAAGGCAAGTTCCGTTTGCTAGCTATCCTTATACTAGCCATGTATTATTAACACAACATGACTTGATTTATATACGAATTATGATAAGTATAATATCCAACATAGTTGGTCAGAGGCTTGGGACTAATCACTAATGATAGAGATCAGGATAGACTCAGGTTTGATCCTTGAGGCGGACGGATTTTATCATTAATATATATCCTTGAGCCTACGAGAAAGCGATATAGGGGACTTACCCGAGCTAGAGTATGGTTGGGTTAGCTGGCGAGGCTTATGTCTTTTGAAGTAGATATTTTTAGGTTCACTCATAAGCATGTGATAGTTTATAATATTTTGTTAATAGGATAGCAATCAATATTGTATATCTATACTATCTACTACTGCTTTATAATGATTATTCACCCCTATTTTAGGAAATGGTTAGAAAATAGTTAGATGAAAAATTACTAGATTGCTCTTAATAAATAACCCTTAAGGAAAGAGTTATTAGATATTACTAAAATTACCCTTAATGAATTAATTTATACTTTAAACCCTTATCTTCTAAAACATCACTATCACCATTGTATCAACTTACACGGTTAGACCACTCGACACCAATTTTCGATGTCATCGATCACCACCCGTCACCGACACCATTAAACCACTGTCGCCGTCACCGTCGCCGCATTGCACGGGTACAATGCTAGTATTATTAAAGAATAGACCCCATGTTGAAAGTTACATTGGGAAAAATATCTAAAATACCCTTAATGATATATCACACTATTAAAGTATTAGTCCTTAATCTTTTAAAATATCTCAATTAACTCATTACATTAATTACTTTTACTTCAATTATATATATCACTCGACGCCGCCTCTACCATCAATAGTCGTCCCCCACCAACACCGTCACCGCCACGAACACCGCCGTATAGCGCGGATACCGTGCTAGTAATAATAAATAATTATTAAAATATTTTTTAAACCTTCATATGCAATAAGTAACATCAAGTTATAACCATAACTTTAAAGGATATGATAAACAAATTCTTTAATCTCTTCATTAAAATTAAAATATCCTAGGGAAGCATGTGAGAATTTTATTTTATACAAATTAAAAGAAAAGTCAACTAGTTGAAAATATACTAAGATAAAGACTCTATTTTTAAAACCACAAAGTTGCTGCTTGTCTTCATATGAGACGACTAGTATATAAAGTGATCATATTATGCACAAAACCATCAAACCAAAATTACATCTTCTTGAAATCTTTCCTACTATACCTCTTCCACTTAACACTCAAAACTCTCTCAAATTCCAATTAGCATATCATGGGTGAAGCCGTTCTGTTCCTTCCATCAAATGATCATCACCACAAACCTAAAGACAATGGACAAGAGAACAATAACGTCGACGTAAATGATGGCTCATGGTTCGAAGAAGTGATCGACGATGATCTCAAATGGTCTTTTGCTTTAAACAGGTTTAATTCCACTTTGCTTTTCAGGAAAAACAGTATGATAAATTTGATTCAAACAAGTATTGATATTTCATGCATTTTTAAGTTGTTAACGTACTAACACTCTAATATTTCATACAAAGTGTGCTGCATAAAGGGATGAGCCAGTATCAAGACATAGTTCTTTTGGATACAAAGCGCTTTGGAAAGGTATTATATATATTATTAAGTATTATATATTATTTCTCAGTTGAAATGTAACGATATAAACAATAATACCCAATTTCGCCAAATATGGGATATGGGGAGGTAAGATGTAAACAGTCATACTGACCTATCTGAAGGTAGAAAGACTGCACGCAAGAACTTGCTCCTAGAAAGCCTGCTAAATACTAGTCCGTACTAATGGATTAAGTAATGAACATATTCTATAGGCGTTGGTAATTGATGGGAAGATGCAGAGCGCGGAAAGTGACGAGTTTATTTACCATGAATGCTTAATCCATCCCCCTCTTTTATGTCACCCCAAGTAAGTAATTTTGATCACTTCAACTCTTCCTAGCTAACTCATCCAGACATTATTTTCCTCTCTCTGGCTAAATTTGATCAACCTACGTACTGTTTTCTTTAATTTTCAATACAATCTATCTCTGTGTAAATATATATGTAATTTGGATACATATACCCGCACAGCCGGTCCTAAAGATTTAAGCACCTATGGGGAGTCAAGACAAAATAGCTACTGACTCCTACCGAATTCAAATAGTATACATAACTTTTTTGTACACGACATCAACCTTATTAAAAAAAATAATGGTGCCCCTAAGAAAATGGGCCTGGTACAGGGGTTTGGTTTGCCCCTGTCTAGGCCACCCCTGCATATCGATCCGTTGCATCTATGTAGACGTACTTTATGCACGGATGACATGTCAGATAAGAAAAATATCAACATCAAATTAAAAAACATTATTTGATGTTGTAATGTAATGAATCAAATATCAGTATATATGTTGTAATGTAATGAAAAACTTGCAGCCCAAAAACAGTGTTCATAATGGGAGGTGGTGAAGGGTCTACTGCCAGAGAAGCACTCAAACACAAGTCCATTGAAAATGTTGTCATGTGTGATATTGACCAGGTTCAGTTGATCCTCTTTATATATTGAATACATACTTGTAATATTTTTCATATACATATTGTCAAGGTCTTGATAGAAGTACTTTATTCAACTTGCAAGTAATTAATTATTAAGATCAAGTTCAAATACAGTAGTAGTATATATAATATAGCAGTTATTCAAACACATATATAAGCTACTAAGCTTTATGCAAATAAAATAGTAGAATATGATGTCATTATAGAGGGGGGTGGGTGATCACGTTGTTTGCATTTGATGAGGCAAGCAACTAACATACATTATCTTTGTTACGCATGCAGGAGGTAGTTGCCTTCTGTCGTGAACATCTCACAGCAAATAAAGAAGCTTTTTGTAACAAGAAGCTTGACCTTGTCATCAATGATGCCAAGTAAGTCTTATAATAGTCCTCTTTTGCACTTTTACTCTTTGTAATCGTGTATGACTAGTCTGGAATTGAGTCTTGGGTTGGGGGGACTCCTGCGGGTAATAAGAAGCTTAAAAAATGAAGAACAGAAACTTATATTTTGTTAGGGGCCAATTAACTTAGGTAAACTAATTTCTGTAATACATAAATAGTACTAGAATTATAGAGTTTGATAGACATTGTGGTCGGGCCTTTGCCATCTTCGCCTTTACGTGGCGTATGACGTGGATATCACATGCTTAAAGATATTGATTTTGACATCTAAATTAATTTTGTCAATTTATTCTAAAAAAAATAGGATTGAACTACAAGAGAGGAAAGAGAAATTTGACATAATAGTTGGAGACTTGGCTGATCCAGTTGAAGGGGGGCCTTGCTATAAACTCTACACAAAGTCCTTTTATCAGCAAATCCTTAAACCTAAGCTTAATACTGATGGAATCTTTGTGACTCAGGTTCTTTCTAATTCTCCTCTGCTCTAAATGATCGATCTATCTTATTATAAATTTTATCAGACAAATTAACATACGAGAGTAGTCAATTAGCATGGTTTATATATACATTGTTATTTGACTTGCCACGCTATTTATGCAGGCTGGACCTGCAGGAGTGTTCACTCATCAAGAAGTGTTTTCATCTATTTACAACACTATCAAGCAAGTATTCAAATGTAAGAGCCACAACTCTAGTTATAACTAAAATCAAGCATAATTAGTTAATGTGCTAAATCCTTGTTATAGACTAATCAATTAATTAAACAGCTTTACCTTAACTATGAACTCAATCCTTAATGATGATACGTAAACATTGGTGCAGACGTAGTTGCATACACGGCTCATGTGCCTTCTTTTGCTGATGAATGGGGATGGGTTATGGTTAGTTTTTCTATTTTGAACATTTTGTTTACACTTTCTTCTTTCTTTAAAAATTCCTTAACTTATTAAATAAAGTGTGTTAATTTACTTGGTTTAGGCATCCGACACGCCATTTTGTATCAACCAAGACAACATGGACAAGAAAATACGAGAAACAATCAAAGGAGAGTTGCTGTATTTAGATGGCACTTCATTATGCGCCTTAATGGTTCTCAACAAGATGGTTTCTTCCTCGTGAGTGAATAACCTAATTATTATCTACTACTCCATTTGTTTCAAATATATGAATTGATTGACAATTTTTGTTTTCAGGTTGAAAAATGAAACTCATGTGTATACTGAGGACAATGCGAGATTCATTCATGGCCAAGGAGTTGGGAAGAAATGTAATCTATAGAAATGTTTTTTTTCTTTTATTTGTTCTTATCTTGGTCTGCTTTCAAAAACAAATTAAGATGCAAAACACTTGAAAGTAATGGAATTTGAGCGAGTTTCTAGTTGTTCACATACGTATTCTACACGAACCAATGGTTATAGTAATCGTACTCATACCTTTCTTTTCAATATCCGGATGTTGTAGCTTACATTTACGTGATGAAAACTAAAATAATCTTGACAAAACTAATTGCCGGTTCTTGGTTGTGAAAATGAATTTCTACTTAGGATCCAACTTTGTAGGAAAATGGTCGCCACTATAAGCAAAAAGACTGTCATTAATATAAGGATGCCCACTTCCTCTGGTGGTAAAATCTCCTGCTGAATTTGCTGCTGATTCGGCATTTGGATTAAGACCGTTGAGTTCCATAATGCCTTCAATCTCTTTCACAACATCACTCATTGTTGGTCTCTTATCTCCGGTTTCTTCCACACATTTCAATGATAAATCTACAAACCTTTCCAATCCTTTGAGTTGAGTGGTCAAACCGATGATTGGATCAAGGACATCGTGCAGATTATATAGTTCTTTACTTCCGTCCATGGCTTGCTTTACTTCTCTCACAATGTACTTCCCTTTCTCGATTGGATTTCTTGCTGTTATTAGCTCTAATAGTACGACTCCAAAGCTGTATACATCGCTCTTTTCAGTCAACTGTTGTGTCATGTAGTACTCAGGGTCCATGTATCCCTGCATTATATCATGCAGCCTTCTTTTTCAGGTTAAGTATTTCACGAGAACGAAAGCCTTAGGTGTGGAATGGAAGTTAGCCAATAAGCCAAAGGTGGCACTTTAGGCCCACTAATGAGCAAATGGAGCAGACAATTCAAGTTATTACTTGCCTCTAATGGGTCAAATTGGTCAACACAAAGGTTATCCAAACTGAAATGGGTTGAATGGTTCAAATACGTCGAAAGAGTCAAAAGTCATAAAAAGTGTGGTCACAATGCATATATATCAAAAGTTCCAGACTTCCTGCCCGTTTTGACCGCAACCCATTTAGAACAGTTACAACCATTTACCACCTCTGCATACTTCTAGTCTACAGTAAATAAAGAAATTACTAACCATAGTCCCTTTGACTTGAGTTGTAACATGAGTCCTATTAGCATCACCCAGAGATTTGGATAGGCCGAAATCAGCCACCTTTGCAACTAAGCGCTCATCTAATAAAATATTGTTTGTCTTAACATCTCTATGTATGATTGGAGGATCAGCAAGATCATGCAAATATTGCAACCCTTTCGCTGCTCCTAGTGCTATACGAAGTCTTCTCATCCAATCCAATCTGATTCCAGATCTCCCTACATGTATAAAAAACATCCATCGTCAATTTTAAATTTCAAATGAGTTGATATCAATAATTCTAAAAATGAAAAAAAAAAATGTTACCTGATAGACTATCTTTGACTGTACCATTGACAATATACTCATATACCAACATCTGTTCACCTTGATCGAAACAGAAACCTACAAGACTAACAAGATTCTTGTGATGAACTCTTGAAAGAAGTTCGATCTCGGTTTTGAACTCAAGTCCACCCTGTGTTGATCCCAGCGTAGCTCTTTTGATGGCAATTAGCTGCCTATTGGGTAAACTTCCTTTGTACACCTAAACAAAACGAACTCTTTCTTTCAGCTTCTCTTAAAATTATTAACTCTCTTATTTTCTTTCATCTTTATACATGCAGAGTTATTATTTTTTGGGTTATGTTTTATATCTATCAGGTCAAATGGGTAAGCTGAAGTAGTCAAATGAGTCTAAAGTAGGCTACATGTATTTATGATGCATAAACCTCTCAAATCCTTACACTTAGTAAGAATTTGATAGTCAGTATTCAACATGTTGTTTATAAATTCAAAAAACATTTGGGTTTTCCAAATTAGCCCAACCTGCCAACATGAGTTTCATTGTATACTGCAAAATTATCTTTTTCGATCTTAACAGATCTTCACAAAGCTACCAAACCCACCCGATCTACCCATATGTATACACGTTATAACGTTACTGTAAACGTACCATTCCATATCCACCTGCTCCTATGTTGTTTGATTCCGAAAAATTGTTTGTGTATTTGCTAAGCTCTCCATAAGAGAAAGCTTTTGCTCCTTTTTAACTGAGGAACAGCACCGCTTCCATTGTTTACATCCCATAAGGCTACAAGTTTTACAAAAATACGATCAGAACCCAATCATATATGCGAGTGAAATCTGAAAGTTACAGTAAAAGGATCATGAAATATTATACCAAATGGGCTGTTCTCTTGCTTTGTTCTTTCAGCTCGCCCCTTTTGACGAAAAGCATATATTCCAGCAAATACTAGTAATAGCAAAAGGACACAACTGCCAACAGTCGCCCCAACAACAACTCCCGTATTAGATAACTTGTGTCCTGCACTCGATCCTTCTGTGAAATGACATCATAATATGTTTTAGAGAATGACTAACTGTACATAACTGTAAAGTAGAAGTTGCAGAATACACATTATGGATAGGCTGCGTAATGAATAAATTTTGTTTGAATAAGGTCAGGTTGGCCCCAAACACTTATTAAACTTTATTTATGCATATATATGTTCAGTAATGCTCTAGTTAAATGATTTTAACTCGTATGACAGGTTTCCTTTAATATTATACTGTTTGTTTTATCTGCTAGAGACATAAGGTAACGCAAGTTAACTAATGAAAAATATGAATTACCTAACAAGAAGTCATAGTTTTGACCAATGAAAAAGTAGGGCCCAAAGGCTAAGGGTGGTTTATAAGTTTGTTCACTAAGTGAGATCCCAAGGCCAAGAATTCCGGTCCTATTGAACCCATCTACTGCAGATGGGAATATCTGTAACTCGATCCGAAGGTAATCATCCGAATTCTTGAAAGGATTACTGAGTGAAATCGAGTCAACCGGGAGTTTAGATAATTGAAAAGAACTGATCATAGAATTTCTTAGAGAATCATAATTCGTCGTATTTCCAAGGTCAGAAAAAGAAGGAGCTCTGAAGTAAAGGTTTCCGGAGTATGGAAATGAACATATACAGTTTGGACTTAGAACTCGAGGTAAACTACAATATGTAGATCCACAGTTGTTGGTTGGAGTCGAGTATGACGTAGTATTATTTGTGGGAAGGGAACAAAATTTATCATTTACGCCAGTCTCTCCACATATTAAATTTCCTACCAGTCTGCAAAAGAAGTATAAATCGATGTAATTTAGTTGATAAAAAAAATAGATAATATAAAATCATTCTATGTGAATGAACTAAAATATTAAAAATGTAATAATATCTGAAGTAAATTGGTTGAAACTTGAAAGTTCCATATCTGATATAGGCTATGAAAATAAAAGTAATATATTTGACCACATAAGTCGAACCTTGCATTTTTTTTTTTTTTAATTCTTCAGAAAATGATGGTATTCTGGTAAAATAACAAAACTTACATTATTTTGATGCTTTCTTGGCTTCGTTGAATGAAGTCAGAAATTTGATTATTCTGCAAATTGACTTCTTGTAGTTGGTTGCTTGGTGTAGTGCTAATATCCAAGGTTCCATTTAATGCATTGTTACTTAGATCACTAACGAAAGAAGAGTTTTCCAATCATCAGTTTTTCTGCAGTTATAAACATAAGAATGTGCACCAAACACCAACCAAGGGATTATATACTTACACATTCTGTAATTGTGGCATTTTGAAAAGTTCAGGAGGCAGCTGTCCTCTAAGGCTTGTACTATACATCTTCCTGCCAGATAATAAAAAAGTGATACATAATCAGCGATTGCAGTTTTGAAGTAAATTTGTTGAGCTGGTTAGAGGGATTTACAGAGTGGTCAAAGCATGTAAATTCGAAAACCATGAAGGAACAGGTGAAGGGTCAAAAGTATTGTTGCTCAAATCTCTGAAATGACAATAAGAAATCCTGCATTAGTTTCTTGAGTATGTGATGAAATAACTGGTTAGAGACTTTATTACTTACAGATAATTCAGGAATTTCCAGCCCGTCAAATTAGGCACAGGGCCGGTCAATTGATTGTTTGACAGGAGCCTATAAGCAATTTATTCGAAAATGTCACAGTAACATCAGATGGACCAAACAAATAGACATTTAACTATTTAAGTTATAAAACCTACATTTCGAGAACATCAGTGAGGTTATTGATGCTTGACGGCACATTCCCTGTTAAGAAATTTCTATCAAGACGTCTGATATCAAACGGAAAAGATGGCATTAGTATATAAACAATCAGGAAATCTTGAGGTGGGATCATCATAGGTACTCACACCACTTCCAGCGATTTCACAAGGCCAAGTGTTGAAGGAATGCGGCCACTTAGCTGATTGTTTTCAAATAAACTGTTCAGAAAGAAAAGTTGAATAGTAAGTGGATTTTCTGCGATCATTTATATATACAGGGAAGATTGTATCTGATATGAAGACATACAGATGAAATAAAGTCATGTTGGAGCTAAAGAGCCTTTCGGGGATATTACCCGTGAGCATGTTCCCTCCAAAATGGCTGAAAGTTGTAAAATTGCAATCTAAAGTAAGCACAATACAAATTGCATATCTCTACCAAGTGAACCCATATCGAAAAGAATGATATATATATAGACATACAAGTGTTTTGTATTTATCAGCATATCAAGACCAGGAGTTCCTCCATTAGAAACTGGTAGACTTCCAGAGAGCATATTGTCAGCTAGATCTAACCAGTAAAGATTTTTAATGTTACCAATGGAGGGTGGGATGGGTCCGGTGAAACGATTTGAATTGAGGGACCTACAAAATCAAGATTTTTGAATAATGATTAACATAAGCCATTAGGTTTGTAAGCATAAATAGAGATTTAAAAAACTGGGTAAGTTTGGTGACAGGACAAGCTGGGTGGGTCAGGTTGACCCGAAAAGAATTTTATCAAAAAATAAAGTCATTCAGAATGAAACATAGCCTGTCAAGTATGATAAGAACGTTTATTAGATAGTAATCCAGTTTTGTTGAATATAATGATTTACATTGTTTTATAATGAGTTAATTTACAGCTTTTTCTGCCTCGTTTTTCACTAGTTTATTGTCATTTGACATGCTAAAGATGAAACGTACCCATATCAGAAACATTCATAAGTAATGGGTCAAAATTACCAAAAAAGAGAGTTCTATATATCTGTTAGAAGGAAGCAATCTTGTACTCACAGGAAATTGAGGTTGACAAGATTTCCAAGTGAGTCCGGGAGTGGACCACTGAAACTACAACCGACCAGGATTCTGATGAACAAAATCAAACACAAACTATTCTAGTATCTCGATAATATCCAATTTAACAGAAGTTGAGGCCAATCAACTGGAAAAACTACTCACAGCTGTGTTAGCTTTTTCAAATTCCCTATTGCAGGAGTTAGAGACCCGGTCAAACCTTCATTGTAAGATAGATTCCTGCATACAAAAGAAAAACAGAACAATAAATATATGATCACGTAACACATACAGAATCAAGAATTTTATGTTAACTAATTGATCCAAAAACATACAGTCTCTCCAATTCCGTTAACTGCACGATGTCTCCAGTAAGGCCACCTTTCAAATTCATGCTTGCCAAATTACTGGAAATTCAAACAGAATGAGAAAAAAACTTAATTCTAGTTGCACAAAAATGAATATTCGCAGATAATGAACTCACATGGAGGTGACACGCCCGTTTGTGCAACTGATCCCTTCCCATCCACTACACGGATCAGAGCTACCTTCCCAACCAGGTGGTGTGTTATCCCAAACATCATTCCTAAGAGATTCCATAATCTTAATTACATATATAAATCAAACAAGATTTCTCTTAGCCATATACATAGCAAAATAGTTAGAAACTTGATTAAAACGACAACCATGAACTAATGTACAAATTATCATAAACATATATGTATCAGTTCATTTCTTGAACTTGTCACAAGCAGCTTATATGATCCTCATTCTTTAACAACACATAAAAAACGAACATTTTTTCCGTTCTTGAAAACAAACGTATAACTAGCTAGTACCGAAAGTCAGGAAAATGATAGAAACTTACAATCATCATTTTGTGCAGCTGAAAACCAAACTTTTTTGAAGAGTATTATGATAAGAAGTAATTGGCCTAATCTTTCACCCATTTTTAGTTATTTTCTAGACATGAAAATGGGAGAGAAAATGTGTGTAAGTATATCAAGACGAAGCTATATGTAGATATTGAGGAGAAGATACTCTCTTTATGACAGCAGGATTGTTTCAATTCATTAACTTGAAAATCAAATGGGCAAGTTGGTTTGTGTCATAAAGTATCATTACTATTATTATTTTCTTTTTTAATTTTGAACATATTTTCATAAATTAAATAATCAAAAGTCATTGAACTAAAAGAAAGTGCATGGTTTACTATTCTAGCTTTTCAATTTTGCATGTTGCATATAGCTGAAAACGTATCATTCGTTTTACCAGTTCTCCTGGAGACAAACATAAAGTGACAAAACTAAGACATACCTAGAGGTCTCTCCCACATCACCATCACGTTATTACTTCATTAATCCTCCAATATGAACCTCTTTCTTATTTCTTTCTTGGGGTTTCGCTGGTTACAAAAATAAAACGTAATATACAAACACAAAATGCGTCAACGTACACTTCGTTACTAACACAATACTCTCCACAATAACCAATTCCTTACTTTTTTTCCGGCTTTTGCCTAGTTACTCCGTATAAAAAAAAACTATATATACTCTATGTATAACAACAACACTTTCAATTTCTGCATACAGGGTATGGAGATGTGAGATGTAGATATCCTTGTTTCTACTCAAAGGTTAAAAAAAAGTACTATTTTCATAAGAACTTCCGGCTCAACCTCTACTTATATGTAAATAGTTATATACAATTTACCTATAATTACAAGACTTTGACAATTACATATCTCTGTGTAAGTGTAACCGATTCTTAAAAAAGTCAACTATGGATGGATATAAAATTTTTTGAATGTATTATTTCTCTTTGCACTATTATAAAAGCAAATCTTTTGTTAACTCAACCGTTATATACTTATATATATATATATATATATATATATATATATATATGTGACATTTATTTAGGTAACTTCGTTATAGTGAAACATCTCAACTTCTTTTAATAGTTGGACATTCTTTTCTATTACTTTATCGATACAAGATAGAAAATCAATCTTATACTTTTGAATATGGTTTGTTGGGCTTTTTAAGAGCATCTTTATATTAGAGGTCCTTTCAAATTGTTGATTTAGTAAAAGACACACGCCGTGTTAGTATTAATGTATTATCCTGATTATGTTTGTTCGGCTTTGACCGAAAATTAGTTGAACAATTTCATATCAAATATTGAAACTTATATTTTAAAGTCAACGAATTAAGATTTAAATACAGGGTAAAAAAGTCATATTATTATTCAACTATTACATTAAATAAACTTATATCTATTCTCTATATAAATTATTTCTCCCTGAAAAGTGTTTACACAATGATTAGTTGTAAAAGTATAAAATTATACTCTCTGTGGCAAATGTTATTGTAAAAAACACAATTTGACCTTAATAAACTAATTTACACTCTAAACTTATATATTGATGATTTATATTCTAAACCTTTATTTTTTAAAATAGTTCTACTATAACATTAATTTACATAAACCTACACTACTCGATATGTCACCACCACCAATAGTCATTGTCATCACCATCCGTCATTCACAACACTAGACCGCCGTCACCTCCACTGCTGATGCATTAATTGCATAGGTACCTTACTAGTTTCAAATCACAATTTTAAATGGATGACACAAATCTAGGATGGAAAGATTTTTTCTAAAAAAAGTATGTTTTCTTTCTTGTCATGTTCCATAATTATATTAAAGTAAATTGTATTTTTGGTCCCTATGTTATCACATGACTTACAACCGTAGTCCAGAAACACGTATCAATGAACTGGCAGCCAAATTTTAGGTTTTGGTGGCAACGACGGTCCAAAAGCTAACGATCATTAATTTTCACCCTTTAATGAAGTCATATGCCACACACGTAATGGGTACATCCGTAAAAAACGACCCCTATAAACCCCTTTCACTCACAGATTCCAGCCCAATCACATTTACAATTGATTTCCAAGTTTTATAACACTATAAAAATGCGATTGATCACCATATTATAATGCAAAACTAATCCTATCACTTTTTAATAGGAATCAAGAATGGTGGTAACGGCATGGTATATTCGAAGTAAAGCTCACGATAAATTATATGTTGGTCGTTGTTTAAGCTTTTTGCGTCTTGTTAGCTGCTTTTCAATATAATTCTGACTTTCTAGAGGCGAAAAAAACAGTAATTACCTAGTTTAGACTTTAAGAATAGTAAAGTAAACGCGTATACAAATTAAAACTATTAGTGGTCCAATAGATCATAACTATCCTACCTGCATGAGAAATAATTATATATATTCAATATGCATAATGCATGTGGGTACTCGCGTCAGATAGTGACTCAGCTCCTTCTGTCATTTATTTGACGATATTACTAATCTATAGGGATTATGGCATCGGAGTGTAACCAATGACTCAATGGTTATATAATGTAGTGACCTTTTAAAATGGTTATGTGATGTAATAACCTTTCATTTTTGTTCTTTTCATGTATGTTACCGGGTAACATCCAAGTTATAACTGGTAAATGCCCTGTCATGCCACGTCACTTGTCAAGTCAACCCTTAATGCCTATGTGGACTTATTTATTTATATCTATATTAATTTTAATATATTAACATATTTATTTATTTATACCTTTACACATTACGGAGGACATTCCATTCCATTACATTATGGGAAAATGATTTATGCATAAACATTTATTTATTATATACAAATTTGATTTTTGCTCAAGATTTGCAGATCTTGAAATCGGATTACTTTTATTGACGATGATGATGATGATGAAATCGTTGGATGAATACTGTCGGAATCTGGTGGTGGTTGCCGGAATCTACTACGGTTGCCGGAATCTGCTGGTGTTGCCGGAATCTGCTGTTGTTGTTGTTGTGGATGTTGCTGTTGTGTCTAATATCAGTCTTTTTACCCATTTTGAACCATATATCTTTGAATTTTTTATAATACATCTATCTATACTTCTATACAGAGACGAAGCCAAGAATTTTATTATAAGGGGACAAATTTAAAACATTATATAGGTAAAAAAAAAATTGAATATCACAATCAAATTCCGATAAATTCATATACCAGCAAAACATCCAACTACAAACAAATGTAAACCCAAAAGACGACATAACGAACCAACTACAACTTCGTCGTATAACCAAAAGCACGAACTATTCACTAAACTTAACGACCCATATAATGCTATATTATATCTACTCATCTTCATATTAAATCAATACAAGATAACAAATAATATGTTGTCTAGTGTGTTATGTGTGAGATTTCCCAAAACAAAACCCCCCCTTCGGCCCTTCCAATCTATCATCACACTTTCATTTTTCAATTCAAGTCAAAAGAAAATAAGAAACCATAATAATTAGAGAAAATATATATGGATAACTTTATTAAGATCAATAAATGAAAGTATTACATGTTGAAGAAGAAAAGATGTATGGAGAAGGAGAATGAAGATTATCTACTTATAGCTACTATCATTTAAAAATTGAGATTTGAAAGTTAAGATTGAAATCATATTTTATTTTTTTATTTTTTTTGGTGTGGGTAAATTTTCAAATATACTTTTAAATAAAAAAAATTATATTGTGAAAAAATTAGGGTGGGGGCAATTGCTCCCAATGCCCCCATGTTGGAATCGTGTCTGCTTCTATATAAATATTATACCCCTATATTGAAAAGTTTATAATTTTGGGACATGTAAAATTACCATTTTACCCTTAAATAATTAACTTACACAACTATTCCATAATCTTTTAAAAGATATTCACTATCCTTAAAAATCAAATATCTTTGTATCAATTATCAACATCACTTGACGCCGACGCCACCACATCACAACTAATGTCATCGACGCTGCATTGCGCGGGTACTAATACTATACATTTAAATTGAAACGAGATGAGCGTATAATATACTAAGAGTATCCTACGTTGGATAATCAATTAGTTTTGACTTTTGAACTTGTCTCCCATCTAAACTTAGATGAAGAACCCTTCACATTTAGTTTTTATAATCATAAAATTCATGGAGATCATATATTTATTTAAAATTCAAACAAATATTAAAATATTTGTATATAATGGGTTCCTCATAGGGAACAGCCCCATACTCATTTTTCATATATATATATATATAAATATTAATATATTTACATTAAATTTAATTTATTTTCAGTTATATATACATATATATATATATATATATAATAAAACATATTTTATTATTAGGTATATATTAGTTATTATTTTATTGAATATAACTATTATTTTATCGGATATATATTAATTATAAATATTTATTTATTATATTAAAATTATAGGGTAAAAACTGTAAATTTATAATGGAAATCAAAAAAGTATAAATTAAAGTCAAAATTGAAAACAAAAGTCAACGTTAAATAATTAAGAGTTGTGATTGGTTGATAAGTTATTAGAGCAACTGTGCTTTAGTACGATAAAAAATAACTAGAAATTCTCTTTTACGCATAAGCTACCTTATACAAACTCAGTTTCAAGAGCAGAAACATTGACAATTAATAAATTCTATGTGCAGTTCCTACCAGCTCCTAACTTCCTAAGTGCAGTTGAAAACAGAATGGAAATCACCGACACCAATCAGCTCCTACCAGTTGGGCAGTGTGAACCCAAGGGGCAAGCTATAACAAAATCAATAACCAAATGTTAGTGAAGAATCCGGTTGTTAAAAGCCGGCACTAAATGAAATGATGTATGTAGACATTGCAATTCCGACCCCATTATGTAATCTCTTCTAATGTATCAAATAGATAAACCTAAAAGAATTTGTTAAAATGGAACAAATACCCACAGTGTATACAAATTGATCCAATTTGAAGGCTGTTAAAAGATCAAAACACATGTTTAAATTAGCAAATACAATGCATCATTTCATTATTCAACATAAAAGAAAACACTCTTCTCTCAAAATAAGATCTGTCACATCATTATCCCAACTGAGATATAGTACGAGTATATGACAAGTGACCATACCAATTTGCTTCTGATCTGCTCCTCAGCGCAGGTACTTGACGTTTAAAGTAGCTGATCAGTACTACTTTACAGTAGTACTACTTAATCTGGTCCTTGGTGTCTACTTCTACTGTCCCTAAAATACCTAGCAGGGTGTCTTTAAAGTAGCAGGAGTCCAAGAAGTATCTTATGCAATTAACAAATAGGGATTGTTCCATCATCATAACCAGGGTCATTTATCATGTCTACTCAAGCTTCCAATTAGAACTCTGTAGCTCATGAATACATAAATTTGATTGATACCTTTACGATGCATCTCTTACTCATTAAAATGATTCAAACAATAAATGAGTAGCAGAATGAGTAGAGAAGGTACCATGCTACCAGCATACATTATATATTATATAGGGTCAGGTATGCTTTATAAATGGGTCAACGATGATTGTTGGATAAAAAGATTGTTACAAGTCTGTACAGGTCCGCCTTTCCTACTGCTTTCTTTATATTTATATATATATATATATATATATATATATATAGGGGTGAGATAAAATAAGTCCATCTCCTAAAAAAAGTCCAGGGGTCCGTCCATCTTCCAGATGAGATCAAAAACACGGAAGGACATGATGGTCTTTTTACGTATACTATTATAAATACCAACAGCTCGTTTTATTCTAACCTAAAATCCGACTTCTCCATCACCGCTGCGTCAACACCGTCGTCCTCCATCATCTGCCACTGTCGTCCTTCATCATCTAACACTGCCGTACTTTCAATCAACACTTTCTTCTTCTTCCTCGTTAGCTATAGATTCCGGCAAATAATCCTATTGGATCAATTTTCAGAATCTGGCCAGCTAGGTTTTTTCCTCTGAAATTGTAAATTGTAGATTCCGGCCAGCTAGGTTTTTTCCTCTGAAATTAGAAATTGCACATTCTGGCCACCGGTGTTTTCTTCCTCCATCAATCCGAAACTGTCTTCTTCTTCTAAATTCCGGAGAATTTTCCAATACAAATGGAAAATAACAATGAAGAAGTTAATTCAAATGAAAAGCAGGCTGAATCTGAATCAAGTAAGTAATTACTTTTTGTAATTTTTCTATAATTCACTGTCAATTTATGATATATCACTGTCAATCTGAAACAATTTTTTAAATTATTACTATTATCAATGTTTCATTCTTTGTTGTTGTAGTAGGACTAGTATTTTTTTTATTGTTAATTGTTATTTTAATCCCAATGATGATACAATTATTTTGCTTTGTATAGTATTAGTACCAGTTGAGTGGTTTTATGAATGAATAAACAAAGAAACTAGAGTAGATAGTGTTTGGCAGGTGGAATAAGTTGATCCTATTTTTATACTTCCAAGTTGTAAACGTCATAAAGGGATTATAATTCCAGGTTGTGAACATCATCAATTCATTCACAGTCAATCTTCAACTTTAAGAGAGGTAAACACATCCAATAGATAGGATTTATATTGATATGTGTAAGCTATATATACAACATGTGTAAGTTATGTTAACCCATGTGTAAGTTATGTTAACCCTGTGTAAGTTACCCCCGTGTGTAAGTTATGTTACCCTGTGTAAGTTAGTTTTAACCATGTGTAAGTTATGTTACCCCTGTGTGTAAGTTAGTTTTAACCATGTGTAAGTTATGTTACCCCCGTATGTAAATTATGTTACCCTGTGTAAGTTAGTTTTAACATGTGTAAGTTATGTTACCCTGTGTAAGTTATTTCAAACCATGTGTAAGTTATGTTACCCTGTGTAAGTTATTTCAAACCATGTGTAAGTTACTGTTAACCATGTGTAAGTTATGTTACCCCCGTGTGTAAGTTATGTTACCTTGTGTAAGTTAGTTTTAACATGGGTAAGTTAGTTTTAACCATGTGTAAGTTATGTTACCCCGTGTAAGTTAGGTTTAACATGGGTAAGTTAGTCTTACCATGTGTAAGTTATGTTACCCCCGTGTGTAAGTTAGTTTTAACATGTGTAAGTTATGTTACCCTGTCTAAGTTAGTTTTAACATGTATAAGTTATCTTACCACGTGTAAGTTATTTCAAATCATGTGTAAGTTAGTTTTAACCATGTGTAAGTTAGTTTTAATCATGTGTAAGTTATGTTACCCTTAAGTTATGTTACCCTGTGTAAGTTATGTTACCCTGTGTAAGTTAGTTTTAACCATGTGTAAGTATTACCCATGTGTAAGTATTACCCATGTGTAAGTAATTTATGTTACCTATTGTGTATGTTATGTTACCCCTTGTGTAAGTTATTCAGGTGACTCAAAGGAGAGATGGGTTGTTAAACTACATGTTTTTCTTGAGGTTGACCCCAAAACCCTGCATAATATGTTTATTATGCTTTTCTTGGAATAAGTTGATATCTGTCTTTTATCTAAATGTGATTGGTGATCTTTTCTAAAAAAGGCTGTGACATATATCTGATTTCCTGCAGGTACTTAAAGAACTCAAGTCATATGTTACACATTCCGAAAAACTTGAAAGGTTGGTTGTCCAACTGGCAACTAGTAGCAGGGGGAAGTGGTGTGAAATCCGTTTAACCTTTAAGGGGATGATCTGCATAGAATAGATTGTCTTCTATGTGTCTCGTTGTTTGTATGTTGACTTGTTGAGTGAAAATAAGAAAAAGAAAGCAACCATATTCAATTGTCATAATAATGTATCAAACTTTCAAAAAAATGTATCAAGATCTTGTATGAATGTTGCTACCAGTAGACTTAATGTTTCCTGTCATGTTATTGTTTTTCTACTAGTTCTGCCTGTTAACACAGAATTGTTCTCGTCTCATGTGGTTCTTGTGGATAAAAAGCTACTTTGAAAATGTTTTGTGCGCGTGGAATTCATTTTATATTATGAGTAATTGATATTTAGTTTTTTTTTTGCAATTATCGAGTCTTATTTTGAGATTAACCTTACACATGTGTAAGTTATATAATTTGCACATGTGTAAGTTAGATATCAAAATCAAATAGTTATTCAGAATTCATAAGCTGTAAACCTTACGCGTGTATAAGTTATAAGATTTACACATTTTTAAGTTCATAATGCTTCATTCTTTCCATTATTCTTTTTAAACAAGACCACACGGAAAAAGAAAATCAGTTATTTTCCACTTTTTACAGGAGATTGTGGCGTGTGTCCTGACTTCATACGAGGTCGTTTTAACTTTTCATTTGAGGCTTCCTTCTCCGCCTTCTTCTTCTTCTGCACATCTAACTGCATATAACAATATGTCAATGTGATCAAAATGGACTGCAAAAGATGTAACTAGATATTCTTACAGTGGTAACAATCATGATTTTTTTAAAGCCTATCAGATAAGGTATGATAAGGTAAATAGGTTATTACTCTTTACATAACCCGTTGTGTTGCAGCTTGTGGCTGGTATGAAACTGATCATCCTATAATGACCTTTTTGGTCTTTAAATGATGACGAGATCTGACATTTTTTTTATCTCTAACTGATCATCAGAAGTACTATATGTTTGCTGAAATACTAAAATCTAATTATGAATTCAAGCGGTACCATGCAACTATTCGTAATATCCCTTCAAAAGTGCAAATTCCAACACCCAATACTACAAGGAAACTAAGTCGGATATCTAAAAGACTATTAAGAGAATAGAGATTACGGAGAATGGTTATCATAATTGTTGAACTAGAATGTAATGCATCTTTTGTATTTTCATTTAGCAAGAAAATATTAACCATTCTGGATAAACGTACCTGGACCAATATAAAAGGTAAAGCAACTCCACCACTTGGTGAATTTCCCGAGCTATATAACTATTCGTTCCGTTTAATTAGATTTTGAAGACCTACATGCTTTATAATATAAAAGAAAACAAAATCAAAAACGAAAACATAACCAACTCATAAACTCAAAAAATAATCCCAGTATAGATCATAGAAAATAGTTCTCTTGATCTTCCAGTTCTCGCAAATAAGCAGCTTTTTTGTCAACTATGTTCTTGAGAGCAAGACGCTCACTCTATAACATTCAAGTAAGAACATAACCTCAATAAATTAACTCCTGTAGAATTTATTGATATCTTGATGGACTTTGCAAGACCTTTAACTCCTCAATATCGTTCAAACTAGTTCGAGTAAGACCTCGCCATTGTATTTCCTTTTTATATTTAGAAATAATATCCATAGCCATGAGAACATTTAATGCATTATATACCCGCCGACGAATATTCTTCTTATCATATTGTTGCTGTGATAAGCATTTGAATGAAACAAGAAGGTCATTTAAGCATCAGATACAAAATTCAAAACTAAAACTTAGACCAGTAGACAAAGAAAGTCCTGGTCTTAGATCAAGCTACTCCTGGTATGCATTCGACTTGAAATTATATATTCAATAACCAGCTAGTGAAGCACAAAGGACTAATAAAGGCTAAGCAACCTACACCAAATATGCATTCCCTTGACTATATACAATGATGATCCTTCTTTATAAAAATATACAGATGTAAGTCTACCCTAGGTATACATTCACTTGATTAGATACAATATTGATGATATATTTTTATACATTAGTGATACTTTTTTATGGAAATGTACCACGGGTATGAGTGTATGATCATCTAAATTGACAAATTGATGTAACAATTGACAAATTGCTGCAATTAATGACAAATGACCATCTTAAATAATGACTAACAGTTTTCCGGCAATATTTCGCCGGAAAACTTAGCGCCTGAAGTTGCCGGAAATGTGATATTTTCCAGGGAAGCTTGCCGGAAAATTGCTTGAAAGAAAGATCGAGGACATGATTATTTTTGTCACAAATAACACACATAACTTGTATGTATATACACAAAATAACATATATTTTATATGTATTTGATACATTACACTATAAACCCTAATTAGACCATAAGTTAAGTTAAATAAAAATTAAAATTAAAATTAAAAATTACCAAGTCGGTGGCATTACTAGTAGACACAAGATTCGAATATCCATCTTCGGAATTAGAATCTCTCCATTTCCGAACAACGCCTCTCTGTTCCGTCACCGGCGGTTCCTCACCGCCGGCGTCACCAAATCCGGCAACAAAGCTGCCAATTTTGAGCTCCAGAAGGATGGCAAAAGAAGGCAGAGAATAATGGCAGAGGAAGGCATAGAACGATGGAAACCTGATGGCTAGTGGTGTTGGCAGATGGGGAGAAAGGAAGATCAGAGAGAACCCGATGTGTGTGTGTGAGGATTGATAGAAGTGAATGTTTATGACGAAATTACATAAGTACCCTCTCACAAAGAAATTGAACGCGCGCCCTATGTTTAAAGATCCAATCTGAGCCGCTCAAAATTTTAGATCAGACGGCCAGCAATTGGTCCCCTGGACTTTTTTTAAAACTTGGACTCATTTTATCTTTCACTATATATATATATATATATATAGCACGATTGTAGGTTAAAGAAGCTATAGTATTATACTTATTACCTTATAGACTGGTAGCTTCCATGCCCACATGTCAAGAGTATTCTCGCCGAACTCCGAATCGGAGGTCGTTTTCTTAGAATTGGTACTGGCCAAACCAACTCATTTGATTAAGGATACTAATTGAGAGTAACTCTATCTCGCCTAACATAGTATTCAATCGGTTTGTTTCTTGGTCCAGGCTATATTAAAACGTCAAGTACCTGCTTTAACGACTTAGGAAATGTGAGTAGCCAACGGCTGACCACCACATTCCACGTCAATAACCATAAACTTTTCCAACTTCACAATTTGATCTCCAAGTTGTAAACCATCTTATCTGCTGGAGATTCCACGCTATTTTGATCCACCATTGCAAAAGGCATGTTCACATCTAGATTCATGATACTAACGGAACCTCACTCATTGGATGAACTGGTGTCATCCTTAACTCATCATTTAGAACCAGCAATGAGCCTGCTGCCTGACGTAAGTAATAAATGTTGCCTTAAAAAGCAGCAAATAGAAACTTCAAATTTGACTAAGTCATGTATCATTCATTCTGCTTTTTGTTGTACCATTTCCCTAAAACTTAATCTACTGTTAAGATTCCTGGACCAGCACGCACATTGCTCCTTTCGTGTGTACCACTCTGTAAGCTTTTAAAGAGATTATGTAGCATACATTAATCTTGTTTGTATATATGTTGGTGGCTTCTTTTAAACCTGATACAAAACTTTTTATATATGCATCAAACTCGTGCTCATATCTAAGCAAGTACAAAAACAAATAAATGATTTAGTAGCAAACGAACATTAAAACTTTAGCAAATATATCCCCTAACAATTATTAAAATCATAGTCAATCAATGACGCAACTATATCATGAAAAAGAAGATCTCTTTTGGCCATTTCTGTCAATTGAATCTAACTTGAGCAATATATAGTGGCAATCGTACTGACCAATACGCATTAACCTCTGTATGACACCTCCACGACTGTCCGAATATAATAACCATCCGATATGTATTTTCACATACTATAACTAGATCAAAAACACTGGATCAACTACCAAAACTTAACTACAAAAACACTAACAACCAAGTTGCAAAGTAAATTCATCATTTTGAACATGTTCATCAATAGGAAGTTTTGGGGTTGGCAGGCATGTTTTTATATGGAATCTATTAAATATTTGTAACAAATTCCAATAACTTGAGGAAGATAGATATCAAAAACGTGTATGTATATAAGAATTTTATTAAGAGATAGATGAAACCTGAGAGGATGGATGGATTGGTTGTTAGAGTGCGAAGAAGCCTATGGATAGGCAGATAGCGGTGGTGCAAAATTGTAAAAGAAATGAAAGTTTTCTGCCAAAAATAAAAAAGCTCAAACTTTAGTGGTGAAAACCCTAAAACGCCAAAAGTATACTGTCCTTAAGCATTTCTTTAAGTGTTATCGTTAGCGCGCTTGACTAAGAAGATAGAGAGGGCTTACGCTTTGAAAACTAAATTTTCACCACAACCATCCCATAACTACAAAACAACATAAGTTAGTATGATCACGGAGTGATACCATTGGTTTTGTAGTGTCTCCATCGTGTCACCAAAAATCGTTTCTTCGTGAAGAACATGTTGTGACGAGAAGTCATGAATATTTACGCTCCAATCTTATTTTATATTTATATTTTGCAAATGTTTTTATTTCTATTTCTAACATTTTTGTTTTAAATCATGATAACTTTTTATGATTTTGTGCAATTCAAAGTATAATTTGGGAGTTTGTAGTGTTCACAATATTCTCTTGTATGTGTAAACTATTTTCTATTATACATTTTTAATCTTTATATGGAAATATATTATGGATTCTCATGCATATTTATCTATAATACCTTATAAAAGAAACTGGATTCCTCCCCTTAGCTTAATTAAGAACTTGATAAGACCAAAATGCCCTTAAATAATCTTCCTTGCTAAGCACCCTCTCATATGATATACCAACTATGCCCTTCAACCATTTTCGTCTATAGCATTTTACACATTTCAGTATTTCACACATCGTGAAAAAAGTAAAACCCTATCACACAAAACACAGATCACCACCACCACCAATTCGAACTTTGCGCCACCAATCACCATCATGCCTTTCATCGCCAAAGTTTTACCTTATTACACAAATCCGACACCACCATACCGTCGTCACTACCGCCGCCGCATCGATCGCGCGGGCATCCATCTAGTGTCCATATATACATATATACATATATATATATTATATCATAATACGTTGAGTTTTTCTTCTTTATATACAAGATTATACTATTACAATACATTAACACCACACAAATATGAAGAACAGACTTCCCTAATTTCCTTTGAGTGATATATCACATATGCTCAGGGAATCAAATACATAGACAAACAAAAAATATTTGATCTTTACCAACTGTTGTCTTTTTTTTTTAACGTCAACTGTTGTCTTTTACAGACTAATTTCTAAAAGTATTAGTTGTCATTAATTTCTAAAAGTATTAGTTGTCATTTAATACTCTAAACTTGTCTTCCTTGATTCCTTTGTCACTTTGGTGGAAAAAAAATGTATAAGAGATCTTACCTAAACTGTCCATTCTTAAAATAAACATAAATTCGTCACACAAATATTTGTTTTCTAATTGTGGACAAACTTGTGACCCTTTTATCGGAAATCTTTCTTTTTAATTTCCCGCAATTTGTCACTTACATTTTTTGGGGAATTGCAGGAATTGGTCAACATATTTATGTTGACTTGTAGTCGTCAAGAGTCGTTGATGACGTTTGTCAACGACTAAGTCATCTTAACAAACCTGATCATATTTTTAATAAAAAACATATCTATACTATATTATAAAGTAGACTTACTTTAAATTTTCAACATTGAACTTAAATTTTCAATATTGATTTTAAGTACTTCCCCAAAATGTCCCTCTCATCTATCTCTAAATATATATAAAAGAGAAACCTTAAATCAAAAATAGGGAAGTTTGGACCCTTGGATGAAGTTTAACCTTTAATCAGAACCATTAGATCAAAATGCTGATGTCATATACCTTTTTTAACTTTTTAGATTTAATTTTAATTTAATAAATTTAAATAATCATTATTTCCTTATATAAAATTGTAGACAAAATAATTATTGTTCTTTAATGATATAATTATGGAAACTAATATTTATTACCTTTTACATCATTTTTCATATTTAAAATCAAGTTTGTCTTTTTTAAAATAAAATTTCATGTTTTAATGTAATATGTTTTTATTAAATTATAACTTTTAGAATTTTTATCATATGACGTGATAAATAAATTTTGGTTATAAACATTTAGTTTTACGTCATTAGTATCTTATTATATTTAATTCAATGTTTTGAAAACCAAACCGGATGCCAAAACGACCTTCTTACCATTTCACTGTTTGGAACGGTCGGATCAGTAGAGTCGGATTAAAAAACCGGATAATATAATATAATATGTATACACACACACACACTAGATTACGCCGGTGCGATGCACAGATTAACATACTTTTTAATAGTTATTCAACGAATTTTATGTTAATCGCTATCTCTACTCCCTTATAAAGCAAAAGGTCTCTTTTTATTCTTTAGTAATTTCTGTCTTTGAATTACCAGAATTGCCCTTGACATTTATTTTAGTAATTAACACTTTAAGCCCCTATCTTTTTAAATATTTCACTATCACCTTTGCATCAACCTACACCATTTGAGACTTGACACCGCCACCACCAGAAATAATACTGTCACCAACAATACTAGACCGCTGTGCCCACTACCGCCGCCGCATTACATTGCAGACATATTCGGATGCATGAAAGACATCCAAACAATACGGAAACCTTAGATTACGAGATCTTTAACGAAGACGTTTTCATTTTCCAATGGTGTGATCACTTTAAACCACCAATTTAACTTTACGTTTTTTAGTGGTTCAATTACTATCGGCATAAATGTTTGTCAACTTATGATATTATATAAATTTAACATGTTATTGATTATATATGTTTCTTGCGTATTACGCGGGCAATAATCTAATTTATATTTAGTTAAACTAACTATAATACCCTTTCTTTTTACTCAAATCTCAACCAATCTTTTTCTCTCTCTCTTGCATAAATCATTTATTCATCCAATTCATTCAAAATCTTTTATCTCAAAAACCGTACGTTGATAAATTATAAAAATTTATGGGTGTTCTTAAAATTTCCTGCTCTTTCATTAGAGATGTCATTCGATATACTTTTGACGAATTTTTAAATCCGAGGGCGGACGGCTAAAGCATTTGGCTATCAAACTTTATGACCTATCAGCTGTTATGACCAATCACACTCTATGACCTATCACCCTACCATCTCACCGCCGCTAACTCGACGGCCGCCGCAACACGCGGGTACCGTTGTCGTATGTGTAAAACTGTAAATAGTTTGCTTGATATTCGTATACGGAATTAGTTCTTAAGGTGTCGTCGAGATCCGATAATGACATAAAATCGATTAATATAAAATTAAAGTAAAAATATTTTAAAAAATAATAGTTAAATCGCATATATTCAAATTTTACCTTTTTTATATATACCTCTCTTCGTCTCCTTAAAAAACACAATATCCTCATATTCTTTCTTTCTGACTGATAAATCAAAGAATCACAAAAACATGGCAGACAACAACAAATACGAACAGTTCAGATGCAAACCTCGTCTTCCAAAATTCGCGACCCCCAAAAAATACAATCTCAAACTGAAACCAGACCTCACCGCCTGCACGTTTTCCGGGTCTGTCGAGATCTCACTCGACATCGTATCCGACACCAGATTCATCGTACTGAATGCCGCTGATCTCACTATCGATCCCAAATCTGTCCGCTTTCATTCGCCTTCAAAGGTTTTTGCTTTATTTGATTTGAATTGTTTTTTATTGTTTTTTTTTTTGAATTAAGAATGATAATGATTTGATTTTGATAAAAAGGGATTTGATGAGGTGGCTGTGGAAGTGGAGTTAATTGAATCGGATGAGATTGCGGTGTTCGAATTCGCAAAGAGTTTGCCTATTGGACTTGGTGTTTTGTTTTTGAGTTTTTGTGGTACTTTGAATGATCAAATGAAAGGTTTTTACCGAAGGTATATCGTTTTGACCAGACTGTTCGTTTATTTGTTTATAGTTAGATTTTACTGTATTTAAGGTTATACAAATATATATCATTTTTTGTGTTTTGTTGTTCTTAGAATAATAGTGACTGTAACTAACTGTCAACTTTTTGAATTAGACCTTCTTTCTTATGTTAACTACTATTTTTCGAATAATTGTCAACTACTGGTTTTTATCACGACATGATTTCCATACAGTATGTTTTATAAAATAAATGATCAGACCATAAGTAAGCCAATTGGGGCGGAGACAACTTAGGTGGGAGTTGCCCCCATAAAGTTTTCGATGTGTTTAGTGGTGTATTCTTTTAGTAAAATAATGAAATTTTGACCGCGTGGCTAACCATAAAAAGTTGGCGTGAAAAGAACCATTAGCTTTTCTCCCCTTTGCGGATAATTTTCTGCCCCCCCCCCCCTTGAAGCCCAGCCTCAATTTAAAAAAAAAGTGTCTTTTTTTAATCTCTAGCAATTCTGTTATTGTATAGGGAATTTGTAGGACGACTATCATACGGTTTTGAAATTACCATCATAATTGTTTAATAATTTTTTTTGGTCAAACTTTGACTATACCTCGCAGTTTGTTTCTTTCGTTAGTGAGATATCTTATCATGGTATATTACTTACCATGTCATTTAATTGCTGTAGTCTTTGGCTCTATGTACGCTGCCCAGCCGGTATTCCTGTGGCCATTTGATTTCCTAGACTGTTTCCCTGGCCATTGCAATATGTTTTTTCAATTTTTGAAAGGCAAATGTACTACACTACTATATCACACCAAATAATTTTAAATTACACCATTGCCAAGGATATTGAGAATGTATGAATAACCAGTAAGGTTCAGGCCCAGGTCTATACTGAGAATGTATTATATCTATGTATGACTGTCCCGTTCATCTTCTAACTGTTCCAAAACATGGATTTAATTTAAAATGTGCTAGTCGTTGGCGCTTAGTTTTTGCAACCAGGTTGAAAAACGTGTAATATATATACGCTTACAATAATATATGGTGTATTGAAATCCAATTAAATTTTAAATGTTTACAGCACATATGAACATAATGGGGTGAAGAAGAATATGGCAGTAACTCAGTTTGAGCCGGCTGATGCCAGACGGTGCTTTCCCTGTTGGGATGAACCTGCCTGTAAGGTGCGGTACTTTTATATTCCTATGTGTTATTTTGTTTCCTTGTTTGATGTCTTTTTTTCTCTTCATCTTTTGTTTGTAATCTTAATTTTCTATTATAGGCCACATTCAAGATTACACTGGAGGTGCCTTCGGAACTTGTTGCTCTTTCAAATATGCCAGTTGTTGATGAAAAGGTGGAAGGAAGTTTGAAGACTGTTTCGTATCAGGAATCACCAATAATGTCTACATATCTAGTGGCTGCTGTTGTTGGTGTGTTTGATTATGTTGAAGACCATACATCTGATGGTACACTAATAGAACACATCTTCTCATATACTTATTGTGGTGGCAATATCCATCCATATAATAATGGATTGATCGAATTGGGTAATTAACTAACAAGTTAGCAAAATATAAAATTACCAGAAAGTCACTCAATGCATAGACTTTAGACGTTATTGCTTTAATACAGCCTTTTGTATCATACTTAAACACTATAGCCATTTATAATAAGTTTTCAGATATGGAAGAAAAAAGATCTTTCAGTCTAATCCAGACCTTGTAACCTATTACCCGACCAAGCCACCCGCTTCTATGGTATTGGCTATACTTTGGCATTATATCTGAATTATCTTGCAGGGATCAAAGTCAGGGTATATTGTCAAGTTGGGAAGGCAAATCAGGGGAAATTTGCATTAGATGTTGCTGTTAAGACCCTTGGCCTGTACAAAGAGTATGTTCTTAGTTTTTATGTTGATGCATTAAATGTGATGTTTTCACTTTACAGTCAGATAGTGATACCTTGCAGCTTTTTGAATAATTTTCTTCATTTTGATTTCTGGTTCTTTTATTGAGTTGAATAGTGTTCTGGTTAATTGAGTATTATTAACATATTGTTTATAATGGGACAAGTAAAATCAATGTTAGGTATTAGCTAAGTATTAGATTAGGGTTACTACTTTTAATGATGTTAGATTTTAGTTAGCAATTTTCACAAATAGAGACTGGGGTTAATAATTCATCACGCTTGATTAGATATTTCAATTCAGCGTCAATAAGGAGAGAGGACAGAAGGCCTTTTTAAAGCACTCGAGTATTGTGTTATTTGTTTGTATTATTTGTCTTCTCAGACGGTGAAGTTCTCTTCATTGTTTGGATAATTTCATAAAAAGTTTACCTATTGTGATTTATGCAGCTATTTTGAAACACCTTATTCGCTACCCAAGTTGGACATGATTGCAATTCCTGATTTTGCTGCCGGGGCCATGGAGAACTATGGCTTAGTTACATACCGAGAAACTGCTCTACTTTATGATGACAAACACTCAGCAGCTGCTAACAAGCAGAGGGTAATATATTTCCAGATTCGCGATTTCACTTGAATTAATATCTAGTTCCCTTCAAAACAATTAAGTAGCTGAACTACCTGCAATATAAATCCAGGTGGCAACTGTTGTTGCTCATGAGCTTGCGCATCAATGGTTTGGCAATCTTGTAACGATGGAGTGGTGGACACATTTGTGGCTGAATGAAGGATTTGCCACATGGGTAAGCACTTATGCCTACGTTATGCATATTTAGGTCGTCTTTGGTTTTGATCATCTTTGGAATGTTTTATTTAAAGGATGTGGGCTTGAGAGAAAGGGTTCGATATCCATAGCATTAGGTATCCGTTATACTCACCTGAAGGATTGGGTTTTGAAATCCGTCCTTATGTTCATTCCACAGCGCTATTAAACACACACTTTTAGTAATTTGTGCCACTAACAAACACCGCCTTAATCGTTTCATGTATATATGTTTTACGTATTCATAAGTTGGTTCTTGATTCCATTCAGGTAAGCTATTTAGCTGCTGATGGGATATTCCCAGAATGGAAAATATGGACCCAGTTTCTTGATGAATGTACTGAAGGTCTTCGACTTGATGGGCTTTCAGAATCTCACCCTATTGAGGTAAAATAGATGACATTTTATGTGATTCCTACAAATATATTGGTATAATTTATATAATTATATGCATGGGCTAACTGAAAATTGTGCAAAATTTCCTTTCTAGGTGGAAATTAATCATGCGGGTGAAATAGATGAAATTTTTGATGCAATAAGCTATCGTAAGGGAGCTTCTGTCATTCGTATGCTTCAGAGCTATCTTGGAGCTGATGTTTTTCAGGTTTGGTTGCGCTTACTTTTGACATTGTTTTACTCATTTATTTTTATTTATATTTTTCCATCAGAAAATTGGGATCTTCATGAATGATTCTCACCTACGATCAGTTTTTTCCAATTAAGAAAGTTTTTTTTTTGTTTTTCATGCATCGAACCCTGGAATGTACAGGACATGTCTTTCTCGTTGCAAATGATCATACAATATTTCCACCTAGCTATTTCATGTTGAAATTTCACCACCTTTTCTGATTGTGGAACTAACATACTTTTACATGTGTTGTCTTTACCAGCGAGCACTTGCTAAATATATTAAAAGACATGCTTGTTCAAATGCAAAGACTGAGGACTTGTGGGCTGTTCTCGAGGAGGAATCCGGTGAGCCTGTGAATAAACTGATGAATTCATGGACAAAGCAGAAAGGTTATCCGGTTGTGTCTGTTAGCCTGAAAGATAACAAGTTAGAGTTTGAGCAGGTTTATCTCTCTCCTTGGATGTCTATAGAGTTTTCATTTTGAAGGTTATATGATTTTTTAAGGTTGTTGTTTGAACTTTTTAAATGTAAAGCGAGTCACCTATAGGCTATAGCATATGTTAATAGAATTGGCAAAATAGATGGGTGGGATGATGGGTTTATCAAGTAAGTTTTTAGTATGGATCGAAATGCCCTGTCCCACTTTCTAGATCTGATTGCAAGGATTATATTATATCGTTATTTATCTTACAAGTTCAATAGATGTTTTCCAAGTTTTATGCATTAGATGTATGGATTGCACAACTTTCCACCTGTTTCTTTATGACGTAACCTTTTTAATCTACCCGTTTGACATTTTATATCTAAAATATAACCTGATTCAACCTATATTATTTTAATTTCCACCTATTTCTTGAAGAATTTTTGTAATTTCTAGTCGTTTACTGACAGATGCAATTTTTGTCGAGTGGTTCCGCGGGAGATGGGCAATGGGTTGTGCCAATAACACTATGCTGCGGCTCATATGAATCAAAGAAGAGCTTCCTTTTAGATAAAAAATCACAAGCTATTAATGATCCAGCAAGTAGGTGGATAAAGATTAATGTTGACCAGGCAGGGTTTTACAGAGTTAAATATGATGAACATTTATCAGCCAAACTTAGATATGCAGTAGAAAGTAAAAGTTTGTCAGCAATGGATAGATATGGTAATTCTTGATGTTTCATTCATATCTTCAACTTCTATTACTCCTGTGTAGATGTTGGAATATGGGCAGATAGGGTAACAGGTCTAAATAGGTAATACTTGGCTCAGGACGAAACAGGTCTTGCCGGTTTTGGTTTGCCAAGATAGTTTTCCTTTTAAACCCCCCAAAAAACTGAAAAAGTATTTAAGGATGCTTTATGCACTAAAATTACAATTCAGGCGACATTGGCCCGTGTATTATTTAGCTAACCTTTGTTAGAGCTTTTTCCTTTTCGACCCACTAGAGTCTGGAGATAAAATCTGAGGTGATTTGATTCCCATGAAAAAAAGTAGCAGCTCATATCTGGTTCCACTTATTGTTTATTCTTAATTTTAATGACAGGAATCCTAGATGATTCGTTTGCCTTGTCTATGGCTGGTCAGCTGCCTTTGTCTTCTTTGCTCACCTTGATGGGTGCTTATAGAGAGGAACCAGAATATACAGTGTTGTCCAACTTAATAACCGTAATGACTGTTACCCCGTTTCTACTTCTTCTAAGCACTTTAACATGGTCTTTTCTTAATCTTTGTTTTGGTACCACAGGTTAGCTCTAAAGTTGCAAGAATTGTAGCTGATGCCGACAACAAGTTAATGGACCACCTGAAGATGTTTTTTATCAACGTTTTACAGTATTCCGCGGAGTACGTACCATAATTCCCATATTTATGTTAAGTTCTTAGATAAATGGGTAAGATAGGATCCAAAGGTGGAAAAAAGTCTTTGTAGGGTAACGGTTCAAAAAAGTTTGATGTTTTGTACAGACAGGTTGAACTGTAACACAATATGTCACAAGCTTTTATATTTTTGAAATACTTAATTTGTGGAATATGATTGTCGAAAATTGACTAAACAATATGTAATTTGAGAAATAGTGTTAGGGTGAATTGCTTTAATAGTGAATATAGATGTAGATGATATAAGATTAATGTTGTAAGATACCTTTGTGGGATTTATATGGTAAAGATACACTATTGGTTATTTATTGTTAACCTTTTCATTATAGCTATATTATTATATTATTATAATTTACTCCTGTGACCCAGTAGAGAGGACATATAATCCGAACGAACCCATTCCTAAGTAATCGTGTTCAATTATGTCTAGTAAGTATATGAATGATTTTATTTTGATTTTTTCTACAGGAGGATTGGTTTTGATCCAAAGCATGGGGAAAGCCACTTGGATGCATTGTTGAGAGGGGAACTTTTTGCTACCTTGGCTATGCTTGGACATGAAGAGACATTAAAAGAAGCAAGCAAGCGCTTCCAGGAGTTCTTGGAAGACAGAAACACACCCCTTCTTCCACCCGATATAAGAAGGGTTAATTCATCTTTTCTTATTTATTATCACTTTAACCTCTTCTGTAATGCTTACAATATCTTCTACACCTTGTGTTCGGCAGGCAGTGTATGTTGCTGTAATGAAGAAGGTGACTGTGTCAAACAGAGCTGGTTTCATTTCACTTTTAAAAGTTTATAGAGAGACTGATCTAAGTCAGGAAAAGACTCGGATATTAGGTGCCCTTGGATCGTGCAGTGATCCTGACATAGTTCTTGAAGTTCTTAACTTTTTGTTGACTCCTGAGGTATAGAAAGTTGGATATGCTTCGTGTTGCTAATAATCTGACGTTGGAACTATGCTCCTTTTTAAGAGGTTGATGAGTGTCTGTTGTTTAGGTTCGAAGTCAGGATGTGGTGTTTGGACTCGCTGTTAGCAGAGATGGACGTGATGTAGCTTGGAACTGGCTCAAGGTAAGTTAAAACCCAAAGTTATATACTTCCTTACAGTTTATTGGTGTCTACCTACTTGACACCTGATACTTTGGGTTGCAACAACCTAAAGTCATCGGCTGTCTGAATTAGTATATACATGAGAACATCTATGCTTATAATCGATAAGATGCCTTTTCCGTTTCAGTATGTAAGCTGTCCCGTACTTAATTTCTTACGTAAATATCTAAATCATTGTGGATTTTTTCCAATGATCTTGGATTCTTGGCAAAGTTATATCTGGTTATTCATCGTCTTTCAGTTAAAAAGTATAAGAGTTTGGATGCACATGTTGTTTGCCAGAGTAAGGTGTTGTCTTGAAAGAATATTTAATGATTCGTTTGCATGAACTAAAAGATTCAATGATTATTCGTTTGAAGTAAGAGTTTGGATGACCTATCTGTTAGCAGTATTGTGTCTGTAGTTCATGCTAAGATGATCTTTCAAATCTATAAAAACATGTGTATCCTCAAAACTGCAATGTATTCTGGGGGGAGATTGTAGAACAATTATTATCAATATGCAGGGTGCATTAATGAGGGGAAAAATGTGATTAAGTAAATTGGAGTAAATGAGGAGGATACAAGTGTATGACAAGGCATTTACTTCACATTTTGGAATAAAAGCAGATTATAGTATTTATGATGGCCATATTCAAGTTACCGTTATTATAATCAAACGATTAAGTGTTCTTGTTTTGGAAGTCTGTAATAACTAACTGACAAGATTTAAGTCTAATTGTGTATCTAATTCTCTTATCAACTGCAGAACAATTGGGAACACATCTCGAATACTTGGGGCCGTGGCTTTTTGATTACACGCTTTGTCAGCTCGATTGTATCACCGGTATGTCTTATAATAAATATTTTAACTCAACTATCTATGCATGTGTAATTATTACACTCTTCATTTTGCTACTGTTAAAAAGTGCTTTTATGTGTGGGGCATATGCTGAAAATTATTCAGAGAGTTTTTAAATTGCAATTCCTTTTTATCTTAGAGGGGGGAAAATGAGCAGATTGGTTAGGTTATTGGGTAACGGGTCAAAATAAGCAAATGTTGACCCCAATTTCTATTATGATTATTAGGCCTGTGCTTATAAGGAGGAGAGTCTTTCAGCTTCTTCACTGCCACGTCAGCAGGACTCCCTTCAGGACTCTCCTGCCTATAAGACAAGCTTCTTCAGAACTTCTTCGCCACATCATCAATTCTTTTATTTTTTTTATTAACAAAAACACCATTCAAATAAAATACATTTAATAAACAAGATAGTATTATTACTAAAGACATTACATTAAAACTAAATAATTACAAATAAATTTTTTATTAATAATATCATTTAGAAATTAAACTTATAAACAAAATATATGATATAAATGTCACAATAAGAAAACTTCAGGGGTTAAATCCATACCCTAAAACTATTTCAAGGGCTAAAATAAAAAAATCTATGTGTCCATACCCTTCTTCTCCACCTGCACATCACACACACAACATACACGCAGAAGCACAAATACTATATATATATATATATTATATATATATTTGTATTTGTATGTACCACAAATATATATGCATAGTGACCAAAAAAGAAAAAGAATAAGAAAACAAACCCAAACGGTCCCACCTTTGAGCGTCCATGGGAGTCTTGTGGAGGACTAAATTGGAGGACGCAAGCATTTGGACTCCCCCTGCCATTAACTTCCAGCGTCCTCGAGCTCAAAGACGCAAGGGTTTGGACGCTATAAGGACAGGCCTTATCTTTTGGATTTATATTAAACAATTTTGTAGAATAAGAACCATTATCTGAAAAAATAAAAATAAAAATTAGGAACATCATGTTTACCGAGTGGTTGTGGGTTCGAGTCCCACTTTGGATAATAGGCATAGATTAGGGATGGGTGTGAGTTTTCTTTAAAAAAATGATACTTCATAAGGTTTTAAATCTGTTTGGCATCTCTTAGAGAGTACTTAGCTCTTCAAAATAGGTAAACAGAGAGATTTGCAAGTGTTAGTGAAAACTACTGCGATAAACGCGGGTTTTATTAACTGTTTTAACATGTGTTTCTAAATCAGTTGGCGTATCAAATATGATCACAGTTATAAAAAAAATCGATAATTGTCTGTTGTTTTGAATGTAATTATCTGGGAGACAAGGTGAGTTTTTGTTCATCTTATCCATTGAATCGTAGGGGTAATAAATCTAGCCAGAATTGATCTATCCACCCCTTTGGCCTCTTTTTATATAGAATTAGAATTGACTTTGTTATGTTGTCAGTCTTGGATTTGTTGTCTTAAAAGAGTAAGTACAGACAGTAACTGCACCTCATGTATTAAAAATTTGCTAACAAGACTGGGTTGTGGTGTTAACAAAATCAATTATAAGGGATTTATTGTTTCCATTTTCTGTTATACGTAGTTCTCGTCATACGAGAAGGTGAAGGAAGTGGAAGAGTTCTTTGCAACTCGTACCAAAAGTTCGATTGCAAGGACGTTAAAACAGAGCATTGAGCGTGTTCAGATTAATGCCAAGTGGGTGGAGTCCATCAGAAATGAAACAAACCTTGCAGACTGTGTTCAAGAACTTGCATACAGGAAATACTAGAAGTTGCTTCTTTTTCTATCCAGCTTTTCTTTGCTTTTAGGTTGTGTTTCCTTTTGTCTATTCTGAGTATAATGATAATCAGTTTATGTTTTACATTAACAAACCTATTTTGAAGCTTTATATTGGACTTATCAACAGAGAAAAACTTCACAATGATGGAATTCTGGTTTTCTTTTTGAGAATTTTTATAATGCAAGCACATAATATGCATATCTATCCTACATCAAACATATCGCGGCGGTGGTTGATGATGAGTGTTAATAGTACAACAAATGAATGTCTTCATCATTCAATGAGTTGTCATTAACAAAACTATTGTTTTTGAAATTTACTTTAATTAATTTAGTAGCGCCCTTTTATTGCAACAAATCTGAGAACGGATTCTGCTGTTCAACACGGCTATTATATGTTTGGGGCCATTTGTTGAATTCACTTCGAGCAACTTGAACGCTTCCGGCAAAAATATAAATTAAAATTTCAAATTCACCCAACCGTTATAAGATGTGAACACAATCTATCAATATTTTATCAATTTTATTTTGTTGTAATTCGTCTTGGTACATGTAATAGTAAAATTACTACACCTTTAAACTACTCATTTTTCAAGATGATCAACTACGGTGTCTACATACATACGCTTTCAGCCTCATTTGAACTCATAACCATGAACTCTATAATGGGTTCGAGTTTGGGTTGATGGGTTGAAAATACCGTAGCCGATATGATAAAAAAGAAAAAACTGAGTTGGAAACCTCAACCCAAACCCAACCCACCAATTTGAAAAAAATCCGGTCGACAAATTAACGGGTGATATCAGGTCATATGGGCTGTGAGTTGATGGGTTGGCTGGTTCACGAGTTGATTTCATGTCAAATGAGTTGTGATTGACGGGTCAAATGTGTTGGTAGGTACCTATTAAAAACCTATATAAAATTAAAAAATTTTCCAACCATAAACTGTTTCTTTCAGGTTGGGTTTCAGATTAAATCGAGTATCGGCAGTCCTAATGTCATCTCTTTTCTTTTTAAAATCCAATTTAACAATTGTTTTTTAAAAGCTTTTGTCCGTTTCAAGTAATCTTGTAACTCAAAATATGAAGTGACAATCAACTCTTGTTCAGTTGTATGACCCAATATACAAGTTCACTTGTAAATCCCGTGATAGGAAATTAGGAATATCACGATTTTTATAACATTAGTTGCATAATTTTAAGGGAAATGATAATGACGGTCCTAAGAATTATCATTAGTAAGTTATTACACGTATAAGAATGAATACTTTATACATTAAAAACCACCCTTGAATTTATAAATTTTAATGCACCTAAATAATTTATACTATCTATACTATATTATATATATATATTATAAAACAGATCTCTTATGTTTACATTTTAAGTTTCAACATTTACTTTCCCAAAATGCTCATATATTATGTCTATATTTACATACCACCCCTACTCTCTCCTCAAATCTCAACCAATCATTTTTTTTCTTTCTCATCCATAATTCATTTATTTCTCCAATTCATTCAAAATCTTTTATCTCAAAAACCGTACATCGATAAATTATAAAAATTATATGGGTGTTCTTAAAATTTCATGCTCTTTAATTAGAGATCTCATTCGATATACTTTCGATGAATTTTTAAATCCGAGGGCGGAACCCGTACGACTAAGGCATTTGGCTATCACGCTCTCGTATTATAAAACAAATTTTCCCTAGATTTTCAGCATTAATCTTGAAATTTTCAATATTGATTTTAAGTACTTTCCCAAAATGCCTCTCCTATCTATTCTATATTTATCTAAAATAACTATAATACCCTTTCTCTCTCCTCAAATCTCAATCAATCATCTTTTCTCTCTCTCCTCCATAAATCATTTATTCCTCCAATTCATTCAAAATATTTTATCTCAAAAACTGTACATCGATAAATTATAAAAATTGTATGGGTGTTCTTAAAATTTCATGCTCTTTCATTAGAGATGTCATTCGATATACTTTCGACAAATTTTTAAATCCGAGGGCGGAGCCCGTACGGCTAAGGCATTTGACTATCATACTCTATGACATATCACATATCAACTCCTATAACCTATCATACTCTATGACCTAGGTATCATCCCACCATCTCACCGCCGCAACTCGCGGATACTTGCTCTCGTTAATTTTAAAAGGATCAAATATATCTTTAGAATACCTACATCACATTCAGTTTTATTGGATTTTGACTGTTTGTTTATTACAATGAGATAAAAATATTAGAAGTACTACGATTCCTAACTAATACAATGCTCTGAAGTCTAAATTACAACTTTTTATTAACCATGAACTCATTTTTGTTTTGTAACTTAAAAAATATATATATGTAATACAGATGTTCACATTTTAGTTTTAATTCAATTGAATATAGTAAAAAGAACAATTCTTAAGTATAAATTAATCTTAATAAAAAATGAAAATACAAATTGGGCGACATTGGCCACGGATTTGCCAAGTTTGCGAAACCTCCTGCATGTCAAAATTGAGAGAAAGGCCAAAAATAGAAAAATGTAAAAAACCTTAAAATATAGTTCGGCAAATTAGGCATTACAAAGTCATGCGAAGAAAAAATAATATATAAAAAAATGAAAATCCAAAAATGCAAAAATTAACCTAATAATAAGGGCTCTTTACGTTTCTACCTTAGTCCTAAAGAACTTCACCATTGCCTCAAACCCTACCTTGTTGGTTGGGCATCGAACGTCTCCGATGATTGTCAAGTTCGCGAAACCTCTTATATGTTAAAATTTTGAGAAAAACCCAAATAAAAAAATAGAAAGAAAAACTTAGATTATCGTTTGGCCCATTAGAATTTAAAAAGTCAAGCGAAAAAAAAATTAATACAGAGAAATAAAAACTCAAAATTCCAAAAGTACAATATTTTGAAAACATGTGGGACTGGTTAGTGGTGAAGTTCTCTTTTCATATATATATATTACGATAAATGAAAAATGAAAAAAGAAATGCAAGTACTCTTTCTTTACCGAACGATATGTATACTTAACTTATATGTCTAAAATGAACCTACTCCATGCATTACATGACACATATTATCTATATTTATTTTTTTATTATCTTTACCTTTGATTTTGTTATAGCATTTGATCTCTTTGGTGTGGGTCGGGTAATACCAAACCTGGGCTTCGCGGGATAGGATGGCTTTGCGTATTTCATCAGGAGGGTTGGGATTAACCAAGTTGAAAGATGCAAATATTGCCCTCCTTTCCAAATGGATGTGGCGATATAGGAATGAACATGGAGCTTTATGGAAGCAACTTAGCAATTCTATACATGATACTAAGAGGTGTTGGGAGCCTCTTCCTATAAATAAAGTGAAGGTTGGAGACAAGTTCTTGGGTGGGTGTTTCAAAGGAATTTATGGAGCTAGGGATAAAATTCGTTTCAAGTTGTTTAATTGGGCATGTGATCAGCCCTAAAACTTGTATTCCTGGACTGTTCAAACTCGAAAAGAAAAAAGAAATGTTATGTGAAAGATAGATTTGGACGCACAAAAGTTTTGGTTCAGATTGTTCCTGGGCTCGTGGTCCAGTGGCGGTGGAAGAATTAGAGGAATGGGAGGCACTGAGAAGATTGCTCGAGGGCACTGTTTTAAAACATCAAAATGATAGTTGGAAAAGGATAGGAAGTAAAGATGTGGAATTTTCTATCAAAGGGGTTAAAGAGTTCCTTAGAAGTGAGGTTGTTCAAAACAATAATTTTGTGTTTAAATGGTCTAAGTGGGTAACGAAGAAGTGCAATGTATTCATGTGGAGCGTCTCTATGAACCGGGTTCCAATGCTACTTGCTTTGAAAGATAGAAATCGTCATTATGGAAGCTTAGCATGTGGTTTGTGCCAAGAGGCTAACGAATCCATTGAACACTTGTTGTGTTCCTGCGTGGTGGCGATGGATATTTGGTTTCAGACTAGCATTTGGTGTAATGTCAGTCCCATATTCCTTTTCGCGATCAAGGACATTTTCGACATCAACAAGCATATGGGATTAGACAGAGTTTCAAGAAAAGTATTTAAAGGTGTAGTCTTTGTCACTTGTTGGTGCTCATGGAAAGCGAGAAACGAGAAGAAACTTGAAGGCAAGACGATAAGGGTGGAGAAGATTATCCAAGATATAAAGACCACTAATTACTCGTGGTTCAAGAATAGGTATAGTCATTGTTCACTTAGTTGATAAGATTGGACTTCTTTTAATGTAAATATGTAATTAACCGATGTATGTTGCCACTCCATAATTTTGTTAGTTGACGAGTAGTGAATAAAGTTTACTTTAAAAAAAAATTGATGTCTTTTAAACGTATAAAAAAACATACAAATAAAATACATTAATCATTTTCTTTACGTATCATAAAGTATGTACACCACCAAAACACACAGATCTTAGTCGGCAGATCCGATCAACGGTGGTTCCGGTGACGGATCTTTAGTGGTGAGGTTTACGAGATGCCATTTTTCTCTCTTGGAGTTCGGGTCTTCAATGTACAATGTGGATTAGACTACTTTCATAAAATATAAACAAGGTAACTCTAAATTGTTCATTTATAGATATGGTTTATCATGTGGTTATGAAATAGTAAACGGTGTTGCATTCAGATCTATTTGGTTTATCATGTGGTCATGAAGTGACAATGCAAAAATTGGTGGTTTTAAGTATTTATATTATTAGTATTGGTTGCACCATTGTTTCTAGACTAACGTTTGGTCTGTACATTTTATGTTGTTATAATATCCCTTTTTCTTTCAACTCTAGACTTAGGGGTGTTATATTTAAACCTCACACCGTTTCAATTTGCACTGACAGGATGGATATGATGCTCGGGAGTTGATTAAACAAAGGATGAACTAGCTTCCGAGCTCAAAGTATTTAACTGGTTTGCAAAAAGGTGCTACTTTCTCCTAATCAGTTTGGCCTTCTTAGCCTTTTCTCAGCAAGTGTTTATATGATTCATGGCTTTCGAACGCATTTCAGAAGGAAATGTTCTATCATATTCGGGATCCGGACATCTAACCATAAATTCTCCAGTATTTTGATCCACGAACTCAAATTTCTTCAAAAGACCGATCTTCACCACCCGGTGGATTCACAGACTTGTTACCCCTTATTTTGTTGGAGTTTTTTTGGTTGTAGTGGCTAGGTTTGAGAGTAGAACGAGGCTATGTATTTAACTGCACAACCGTTCAACCGACAATGTTAAGTATCGATGCACATAGTTGATGTTTCTTGTGCTCGAAATCTGGCAGAAAGATCAATTAATCATACATCCACTATAAACAGGGCCTTCAGATGATGTTATGTAAGTAGGATCTACAACAATCCGTTGGTTATGAAGTTTATTTTCTCAATTTCAATGAATTTGTTGATTACTTATCGGATGTCACTTTTTATTTACTAGATACATAGTAGGATACTGAAGTCAACGTTGAACATTTTGCTATCCTTTTATCATATGTACCGAGTATGTACTTAGTGTTGAGTCCCAATGTTAATGTAAATTTAATGATGACAAATCTAATGTATAAATACTTAGAAATCTTCAAGTTCTTGTAACCTGATCTGGGTCAGACTAAGTTGACACAGCTTGCGATCTGTATCCGACCCAGATCATGCTTCATACTTTGTAATTGCTATACTTTATGGAAGCTAGTGTTGTTCAAGCTACATCAATATGTAATAGCATTCAATCCAAGTCGAAGAGGAGGATTGAAGATAGAAGACTAGGCTGAGAGTGGAAGACAGCTTAGGCTTAGCAGTCAGCTTAAAAATACTTAGTGCAGATTGGTGATTTGACAAACAGCCCAATCTGTGTCTGACAATCAAGTGAAGATAACAATCTGGATTCGAAGATAAAGATAAATGATGTGACTAGGATTATTCCTAGTATCCAGGTTGGTGGTTGAAATTAATTATGCGTGTCCATACAACGATTGGTCGAAGAAAGAATGTGCTGCAGTACGTGGGGCCACAAGTACGATGAAAAAGCACGATCAAATATTCCTCTGTCAGCCAACCAAAATGATTTACGTGGTTAAATTAGACACCAAGTGATGTAGAGCCTTCGCCTATAAATGCTCCACTCCTTGACAAGCATAAGTGTGACATTCCTGAGAATCATTCTTCACACAAAGTTTCTCTGCTCTTACACACAGCTTAGTCTATATAAGATCAGCTTTGGCTGAGTCTTTTGAGTAGAAACTTATTGATTGTTGTTTGTCATTTCAAGGGTTGTTTAGATATCTGTAGGCTATCTTGTTTCCGCAACAACCCTGTAATTCTTTGTATAGATTATATCTTGAATAAAGAATTACATTTGAAAACCACAATCTGTATCCAAGAATGTTTTTACTTTCCGCTTTACTGTTTCATTGATTTTGTTATTTACTTTAAATATCTATATTAACTGAATCTTTAAACTTACTTAAAAGTTTGTAAAGATCGAGTAAAGTTGTATTCACCCTCCTCTACAACTCTTCTGTGTACGATATACTCTGTATATTACTACACCGTGGGACGTGTCACTTAGCTAAACATGTTTCAAAGACCAACAAAATATGATCTAGAACAGAACATAAAGAAGCGTCTGCTAGCGTAGCATGCATATGAAAACCACTTATATTCATAGAATTCAAGTGGATTTGCAACTAAACACATCATATTTAAGAAATTGAGTCATAACTTGACTAATAAAAGATAATTAGCTGGGCGAGATATGAGAAGTTGGAAAGACTTCTCATAGAGTGTTCTGTGGATGGTTTTCAAGAGGGTTGAGCGGATATCATAATCATTTCTACGGTAACATGCAAGAATGATGAGCCAACGTCGGTTTTACAAGAGTATGCCACTCCCTTTGGCTAATTGAGAGCAAAGAGACACTCGTCAAGGAAGATAATATATGGAAAAAGTTTGTGAATATATGACGCTAGAAAACGTAGATGATGCTTCGATACCAAGGATAAGATTAAACTTCTAGATTGAGACACGATGGTCAGAAATAGTAGTAATTCCAAGTTTCCACTTTGCTTTGTAACTTAACTGAATTATATTGCATTTTGTTAATATGGAATCATTAATCCTGTCATATAGTAATGCAAACAAAATAAGTAATATATGAGGTAGAAGCAACTATGAAAGTCCCTTAGCCATCGGATCACACGAGATTAAGTATCTAATGTATAAGTGCGGAAAATCTTATACATTAGCAATCAACACAATATATGAACACGAACATGAATTAACTGGAACCGTATATTACTTCAGTAATTGCAATTACAAGTAAATACCAAGTTCCAAAACACGAAAATACGAATATGAAACAAAAGCTAGAAGATTCTCCCCCTAAACATAAGGTTTAATCTCTATTTATATTAATACAAAAGGACTTAAACGGACCTAGTATGTCATGAGCCAAAGCCCAAACTCGAGCTTGACTAGGTCGAGCTCGACCAAGTCAACGTGTTGACCAATTCGAGGTTGACTTTATTTGACGTGAAAACTTAACGTTTATTACAAATACATATTCAATAGACTCAAGACAAACTTCTATAATGATGTTGTCACCCGGAAATGCACGAACCGTCTACAACCATGCTGTAATTGCTTGTTGTCATTTTAATCCTGCTCATAGTTTTATTCATATTTATTTAACAGTTATAGTTTATATCGCAGGTTTTGGTTTTCCTGTGTAAGGCAATTTGGGCAGGCATGTTAGCAACCATCATCCAGGGTCTGAAATGACGATATAGAGATGGTTCACTATATCAATATTGACCCACGAGTTGGATATATATAACACATCTAAAGTTGATATCATTAATGTGTGTTAAGACTGCAAATCAAAACGCGGCTAATGACAATAGTATGAAGAATGAGTCCAAGGCGATATAAGCACATTTTGTCATAATAATAATTTAACTAGTTAATAATACATGAAAAAGATAAATCGTCATAAAAAACGAAATAAAAAAAAAGCTTATTTTTAGACGATAAACCTTAACTAAATATAGCAAGTACTTTGGAGTATTTGTGATGCAAAGTTACAAACATACACAACAAGCCAGTTTTTCATAATTCATAATAATACATAAACATTAGTAACAGTGATGACTACCTAATTCCGATGAAACATTAACTTACTCGGATAGCTTCAAACCAAACGTTAAATAACAAAGAAGCATTTTAACTTGGTGATTTTTCATAGTTGGAATCTGAATTCGGACTTATTTAGATAAGCGAGTCGTTTGAGCAAATTAGCGTATAATAACTATAGATACAAACTATTATATTACTACATAGACTCACAGAAACAGAAGCAACTAAAGTCCTGACTAGTGGAACATATGCAGTAGCCAGTACCCGTTGTATTCGGACCATTACGTTTGGAACGAGAACCACATCCGGATGCAGCCAAGAATGAGTACCAGCAGATTCCTTATACACACTATGGTAGATATCTGAGTCCAAAAACATGAGAAAAGAACATTACTAGACATGGAAGCTGTATGGAGTTGCAAGGACAAAGAACAGTATATTTACCATGGTAAAAATCCCTTTACAAAAAGAACGGGAAACCCGTAGAGATTAGTTTTTAACTTGCAGATTTATAATTTATAACACGATAAATAAAGTCTAAAAAGTCAGGGTGGGGTGTGCATACATCAATCACATATCAGAACAGCATCAACATCCTTTAACTTCATTCATCAATACAGCCTTTGTCTAACACGCCGCCCATCTGCACCACTCCCATCAACATTACCTTCATTTCCATTCCGAAGCCCATAAGACATTACAGAGTGTTCTCTGATCCTGGCTACATACTCCAATAGCTCCGTAATCACAGATGGACAGCTCTGTGTTAAGTAGTCAAATCCATCGCTTTGTATCACAGCTAAGTGCAAATAGAAAAAACAGTGTCGGTGATTAGCATTAGCATTGCCTTGAAAAAATAGCATAAGAATTGCACGTCTGCTCGAGTTTTATGGGTCTCAACTGTCTTTAAGTGACTTAGAATATGGAGTTTCAGGAGATCCATAAAGGCTATATATTTTAGGGAGATGCTTATTTTTGGGCATTTACTACTCTTTTATAGGATTTAGACCGTATGACTAAATGGTTTTATAAGAAGTATAGATTGGCTACATGAATTAAAGTTGGAAGTCTGGGTGACTGTCAGTATTAACATGACAATATTGGTATTACACGAAAGACAAGAACGTAATATTCAGTCAAAAAAAACTTTGAAGCTATGTCTTGCTAACAATATATTTGTGTATGATTTTATGAGTTTAAAATTCCACCAGTAGAGAACAATACAATGCCTGCAATGATTGGCTAAGCAAGTTAAGATGTTGGTATATCGATTAACTAGTGACATTATCAATATTTTCAATAATGAAAGAATCTGAACCATGTAGATACTTTGTCAATATTGTTTTCTTGTCATTTATTTTTATTAGTTTAGAATTGATAAACCTATATTGACACAATTTGTAATTACTTATTGTGTTTTATATTTACAAATCACTTTAGGCATGATTTTTTTATTCTTTTATCATTGTAAATAATTAATCATACTATTTCAGATTGAGATTCAGCAAAAATTTCTATAATATACCACTTCAAGATAGGTGCAGTGTTGTAAATTTAGTTTAGTTCGGATTATAAACTATTTCATATGTCAACAATAAGCAAAACTGTAATTACTTATTGTGTTTAACATTTCAAAATTTTCTTTAGAGAGATGTTTTATCAACTTTAATATTGAATCTCTTCAAAAAACTGTTTTATCAATGTTAATAATGAATCATACTACTTCAGATTGAGATTCAGTGAAAGTTTATATACTTACCACTTCAAGATAGGTACGGTGTTGTAAATTTGGTTTAGCTCGGATTATAAACTATTTCATATCTCAAGTTGTCAGCAATAAGCAAAACTGTAAAACTTATTGTGTTTAACATTTCAAAATTTTCTTTAGAGAGATGTTTTATCAACTTTAATATTGAATCTCTTCAAAAAACTGTTTTATCAATGTTAATAATGAATCATACTACTTCAGATTGAGATTCAGGGAAAGTTTCTATACTTTACCACTTCAAGATAGGTGCGGTGTTGTAAATTTGGTTTAGCTCGGATTATAAACTATTTCATATCTCAAGTTGTCAGCAATAAGCAAAACTGTAAAACTTATTGTGTTTAACATTTCAAAAATCTCTTTAGAGAATTGTTTTATCAATGTTAATAATGAATCATAATATTTCAGATTGAGATTCAGCAAAAGTTTCCATACTATTCCACTTCAAGATAGGTGCAGTGTGGTAAATTTAATTTAGTTTGGATTATAAACTATTTCATATGTCAGCATTAAGCAAACTGTAATTACTTATTGTGTTTAACATTTCAAAAATCTCTTTTAAGGAACTGTTTTATCAAAGTTAATATTGAATCTTAGTATCACGGATCGACATTCAGAAAACTTTCTATACTATACGACTTCTTAATAGGTCAGCTTGCCTGTAATTGTGTTGTAATTTTAGTTTAGTATGGCTCTTACAAACTAGAAAGCGAGATTCCAAATATCAGTGGGTAACCTTTTTCGGGTCAAAACAGGCCAAGTTGACCTAAAACACTTGTGATGAAGAAACGGTTTTTTTGTGAATTACCAAGTGTGTCAAATATGGTTACAAAAATCATTCAGATTAGATTTCAACCCCCTTTTAAAAAGGAAAAAAATATATAAGGTTTACCTATACTTTTGCAAAGAAAGAAAATGGCAAAAACTGAAAGAGACGTGACATAGTCGTGCAGTAGTACCTTTGAGATTTTCAGGCTCAGCAACAAATTTGAGGCAGACAGATTTGAGTTGTAAACAATGATGCTGTTCTGCCAGAGCTAAAGTTGTGGCTACAGTGTTAATGGCTACATCCTCACAAAGTTTAGTCTCAGAAAGAAACCGCAACCTCTCAATTCCATACTGATCAGCAGCTGCAAGCAGGTGTTGGGCCATTATTGTTGAAGCCCACGGTGGACTCAATCCCACAACCTCTTCTGCGTTTGGAAGCTCATCCCAATAAATAAAATGAAGTAAAGCCTGCAAAACATCCACCCATCTACTTGTATTAGATTTAACAATTCAATATGTAAATTATCTACATCATGAAAAATGCTTGCTAATAATACAGATGCAAAGATTTTGCACTATGAAATGAAAATAAAACAAATTTAATTAGTAAAGCTCAAGAATGGACAACTAATAAAGATAAAAGGTTTACAATAATCTAAATTCTGCTCTTCAAGTTGTCTGAATCAATGTGCATTACAGACTTACTTGGGCCGATAACAGAGAGCACTTTGACTTTGCAGTTTTTATAGTTAAAACTTGAAGTCAAAATTAAGACCTAGCTAAAAAAAGTAATCTTTCATCAACTCAGAGGTGACGAAAAAAGCGAGCTAAGACATTTATTGAAATAGGTCAAATTAAAGGAGTTGGGGCGTCCCAAAAAACATTTTTCTCGAAAATACTTAAACTTCTACATAATAAGCTTGGTTTTTTGTGGCCTTTGTGGTACATCAGTCCGTCACATATTATGTAACTTTTCTTTTTCTTCGGCAGCTTGCCAAAATATTGCTGTTCAAATACATAAAAAAATTAATAGTGACATATACAATCACATGAACCATTATATCAAGAAGAAACTAACTTTTAGATGTGAAGTAGAATACAAAAGGTAACACGCAACAATTATTTTCGTATAGTAGTACATAACTAGGCCAAAGAACAAGATTTAATATATTCTATAGTAAAAACACTACTAAAAATATATTTATTTTGAAATTTTTAAGAGTCAACAAAAAGAAAAAGCTTAACATGTTTTATAAATTATAGATGGATTGGATAAACTTCGACCCATTTGACACATCCACTTCTGAACTTTTTTGGTCTTCTCATTTTGAAAGTTAAAGAATTACAACATAAGCAACTCAAAGATAACGGGTCATATATATCCACTTAAAGCAAAAATTAAAAAAAAAAAGGGTTATTATATGTTTGTTTTTTTCAAGGTGTAATCTATCTTGTTCCCCATAGGAAACCATTGTAAAGAGCTAACAAAAACTTCTGTCCAGTAAAGCAAGATCAAGAAAAAATGTGTAGTTCGCAACTATGAAAACAAATGTACAAACCAAAACAAGTACAATGGGAGCATTCTTGCATGCATGTAACAAGTATAAAGCTCATTAAAAAAAAGGCAAACCTTAAAAACTGCTGGTTCTATATCCTGTACTTTAATGAGATCTGTTTCATTGTCCTTCATGGGACCAAAAAGTTGAGCCTTGAAAACAGGAGAACGTGCAGCAAGTACCAACTTATGTGCCCGAAACACTTCCCCATCAACTTCGAGAGTGATATCTGTCAATTCTCCACTTTCCAAGAGATGGCCAAAATTCTGACTGATATTAGATGGCGCCGATAATATACTGAAGGCCTGAGGGACCTCTGTACATGATTTAACAACACCAACAGTGCACTTAACTAACAGGCAATCATCTTTCAAATAGTCCGATGTTTCTAGAGCACTCCTTCTTAGAAAACGCTTGTAGCCCCTGTCACATTTAGTAGATTTGTCAGATATTAAGTGCTTTCCAAACACAATAAAATGGCTAAACTAATTATAGGCCCAAGATTGTTGAAGGATTAAGGCGCAATAAAGTTCAAAGGAGTCCTTAAAGCCTAGGGCCAAGGTGCAACGAAGTGCAAAAGAGTCCTTGGAACCTAGCCAAGGTGTGAGCCTCATGAATGCAAGGCGAATCATATCTTCAAAATGTAAGAGTTTACATATACAACTCAAGAAAGTATTACAGCACTTAGAGAACCATTTTCAAATTAACTAAATCAAACATATTCTAAGTTTTATAGAAGCTAGAACTTTAAAAACTGGGTGCAACACTACCCTGTAGTAAGAAGGCACAACATAATACCCTCAGCCTAGATAACAAGTAGAAATACTACATTACTACCCAGACATAGTTAAAATATCTAATGAGCTTGGGTAGTATAAGAACATTAATAACTGTTTTAAAAGAAACATTATGTATTCAACTCTTTTTTATAATATAATGATCTTGTAGTACTACAGTTAAAAGATGATTTTCATAATTTCCAATTTAGAAGAATAAATAATTACGCTCTAATTTTTAATGATTATAATTCTTTCTACAAATGGAATCAATACTTTCTGTTTTAGCTAAATATGTTTTGGATAGATACGTGGTAGCTTAACTTTACAAATATCCAAGCCTTTCAAACACACACACACACACACAAATTTAAACATCGATAATGGGGCCCAAATGATACTTTCTTGAAAAAATGACATGTAAGCGAAATATAAAGGAAAATTAAATAAGATTATTTTGTTGGGTAAATTCAGATATGATCCTTACTTCAACAATTTAAGTTTCTAATACCCACAAGTCCACAGCAAGTAACTTCCTAAAATGCCTTAGTTAAACTAGGTATCTGACCCTGCTTTGCGAGCCAACTAATCCTAGGGGGACTACCGCTTTGCGAGTAGGCCGAATTCTATTGCAATAAAGGGGGTATCTTTTCTAACTTCCAGGTATTTTCACCCTTAAAGACTAAGCCTTTACCACTATTAACACAACATTCATTATATAGACATAAAAACACAAAACAATACTAATTCACGACAACGATAACGAACGAAAAACACCAACCACATGCTACCGCGGTACTTGAGAGTATACGGTCCAGCATCCAACACCCTCCCAAAATGAGTATGCACCTTATGCTTTCCATTCCCACTTTGATCCATCAAAGACAACTCAAACAACGCCCGAACATCACTCGCATCACTCGCAAGCGCGATAAACAACGACACATACGTCGAATTATCTTCAGCACTTTTCCCATCTGGGTAAAAGTAAATAGCCCATGTATGACCACCAACACTAAATGTATCACTAGCTATGTATTTCCCAACCCCTATTCCTTTTGATGTTCCATAACCAGAAATCTTGAATTCATGTGATGCATTAATTGTGTCGGTTAATGAAACTGATGATGATAATGATGTTGTGATTGGATTATGATTATGATTTTCGTTTGGGGTTTTCGAATTGTTAAGTCTGATTATTGTCCCCATTGATCTCACCACCAATTATTGATTAGGGTTTGGGATTTTTGTTAATTTTTGGTACTGTGTAGGATGATTTGGGGGAAAGTGGATCGGACATAAACCACAAATTTTTATATTTATACTACTTTGAGTGAGTTACATAGATGGTCCCTATGTTTATCAAATGTTACAAGTTTTGTTTATACTTTTATTAGTTTATGTCGGTTAAGAATTCTACTCGGACAATCAGCATCCGTTTACAAAGCTCGTTGATGTGATAAAGATTACTAGTTTCGTCCACGTAGTTTGTGAAAAACGTTGGGTGTGACGATCTAAAGAAAAATGATGCATTTATATATCTTAATCTTAATCATATCTTTGCTATAAGACAGTTGAATTAATTAATGACTTATTAACCAATTAAATTGCTGAAATTTATCAAATTGATTTTCGCTTACGTCATTATTTATATTAAATATAAATTTAAAATTTTAATAATCATTATTTAAATATATTATTATATTAACCTATATTAAATTGTAGAAAAAGTCTCATTAATTACATTTTTTATTTTTCGTCAGTAATTTACACGTTTTAGCCATGAATACTTAATTTATATATATTTTTAGCCACTAACTTGACTGAATTTTTTAAAATATATTAGTATTTATATTAATATTTGTAAAAAAAAATCTCATTAATTTTTTTTTTTACATCAATAATGTATACTTTTTAGCCTGAATACTTATTTTATATTTATTTTTAACCATCCACTTGAGAGGATTTTTAAAAAAAAATTTCCTCACTTAATTAAGTAAAAAAATTTCAACATATAAAATATTGTCTACAAAAAATTATTCATCAAATACAATGTATGTGTTCAATGTTCTAGAAGTATATTCTTTTAAATTTGTTTTTACTTACATTATTTTAATTTATATATCTAATAATTTATCTTATATTTAAAATGTTATAAACAATCCGCGTAATCACATCTCTCGATTTTCTCAAATTTTCAATTAATAATTAGATTAGATTTTTATAAATTATAAATATTAATATTTAGTTTAATATTTAATATAAACACAATTACACACATTCTAACAAGTTTTGTTTAGTTGTAAATATTCAACCTTCATTCATATATATATATATCCAAAACAAGAAATGACGTCGTTAAAAATTAAAAACCAAAACAAGTTTTGTATGTAGAATGACGTGGTTAAAAATTCTAAAATTACACACATTCTAACATTTTATGTTTTCTATTTTGATGAAATGGTTAAAACTCAATATTAGATAATAAAATATTTTATATCATTTTTCTAAATATCAATATTAATACAAGTTTTCACACCTCCTGAACTACGATTAGGAAATTTAAGTTGATCGTACACATTTTGTCGATGCAAATAAGGAGATTCCCATGCCCGGTTGAATGCGTTGCTAGACCATAGTGGATGCGTATGAGGTATCGGGAAATCTCATTGAAGTACGAATCGTACAAAATGGTTACCATTGACGAGTGCAATTTGTAATACCCCAATAATTTTAAGATAAATAAATTAACCCCTTTTTGTAGTTTTGACATTAAAATAATTTCATAGTATTTTATTTTTGAATCAGGGGTTAATTTAGTTGGAACTTTAGCGGATAGCGGGTAATATACCCATAAAAATTGAGAAAAGGCATGGCATCAACGGAGAGATGTCAGCCATCCCATTACTTGTGAATCACAATTCCACTAATCTTTCCATTACCTTCTTCTATCTTCTTATCTTGATTCCTTTCAAATCATACTTTATTTCAATTCAATTCTAGAATCATTCAACAATAACAATAACAATAATCTTTCATCATTCTTCTAATTTCAAAGATTGAAACTGAAAGTCTGTGGTGGTGGTGTGTGGGCCGATTTCAAGAGGGAAAATGGGAGGGAAAATAAAAGTGTGATTTTAATTCATTTCAAGTGTGTTTATCTTAATCAATCAAATCCTTCCAAATAATAGTAATAATCAACAATGGGTTAAATTGTGGAATTTGTGGGTGTGTATGTGTGTGGGTCGAAACTCACAAGAGGTGGGAAGAAGGAATTTGTGATTTTCCCATCTTAGTTAATGTCCTTCAAGGTAATAATTCTTCTAACTTAGCTTTAATTTTAGTTTTCATGAATTAGGGTTCGTACACGGTAAGAATTGGGAATTTTGAGAATTGCCCATTTTTGCTTTAAAATCCTTTATTGTTGGTCACTACAGGGTTATGCAAAATTGTTTATGACTTTCCCCATTTTCAGTTTTGTGATGTAATGGTTATTGAGTTGGGTTCATGATTTTCTTAAAGAAATGGTGGTGACTAATCATAGTCAATATTGTGAAAAATGATGGGTAAGAAGAATGAGATGAAATAGCCATATGATGGTGGTAAAAGAGATTTTTAATAAATGATGATTATGAAAGATTGAAATGTTGTCAAATGAGATTTTGAAATGAGTCAACGCAAAGAGAATGAGTTGGATATAGTTAGGAATGCTGGTGAATCAATAGTATGGTTAAGTGAGTTAACCAAGATTCTGAATAAAGCCTTATATGCATATTGTGTTGATTGTTAGGTTCAAAGCTTTGTTATTGTTGCGGCAATCTTGATTATTGTTAGTTGCGAGGGAGGTGAGTAAATTTGCATACTCTTATATGTGCGTTGGGTCGATTACCATATGATGGTGGATTCCGTGTGTGGTAATCGATTTGACGTTAGGGCCTAATTTTGAGGTCGGGGCCTAAGAACCTCATAGTTGTATTGAGATGAGGCCTAAGAACCTCTTTGATTTTTTTTAGTGTGTATGGATCCATGTATGTGTTTGTTAGGGAAAAAGTGAGTATGCAAGTGATGGTATGACGGTACCATTGGCTACATGCGATAGTCTTTTGTGTTTTTTCCCTCCTTCGTATAAATATTTGTATGCAAGTTTATTCACTAAGCATTCGCTTACTTTTTAGTTGTTTACCCTTTTATAGGTGGTTCCGGAAGAAGGAACTAGTAATTAGTTGATTGAAGCTTTGGACTTGAAGTTGCTAGTAGGTTGAAGGTATTATGACCATTTACGGAAGATGGTATTTTGATAGAAACCTAGTCATCCCACCTCGTTCATGGCTCTTGATACATTTGTTTTGCTGGTAAAGTTGATCTTAGTACATTTGGTCATCTTGGTAAAGTTTTTGTTGGTACATTTCAGCAACTTTGGTCATGTGTGGGTCATTTGGTTTTGCAAAAGCATGTATGGTTGTTTTGATCAAATGCCAACTTGGGTAATCGACCCATTTGATGGCGATTGTAAATGTGAATTGTGCTTGGTTGCCAAACTATGTTTGTAAATGTGTTTTATATAAGTTGAACCCTGAATTATGGTCTAATGAGGTTTGAATGTGAGTTGGATGAGTTGCAAGTTGATTTTAAGTGTTAAAATAGGGTTTTGGTTCTATCAGGTCCATTTGTGCACCGCACAAATATGTGTTTCAGCTTTACAGACTTTATGATCAAAAATTTTCTGATTTGTGCTCCGCACAAAAAAAATTCTTATTTTTCCTAAATCGAGTCGTGTCGTTTCACAATTATCCAAATATCATGCGGTTGCGAATTTGGTAGGCTACTAAAAAGTAGTAAAAATGTTGTCTCTTCGTTGTTGCATAAAAAAACAACTACATTATACCTTGAAGCAATGAGTAACCCCATGAACAACATTTCCATCCAATGTGCTTCAGGTGCAAATCCCTCCTTAAATCAATTGAGTGCATGCTGAAGTGATTGTGCGCCTTCTTTGTTAAACATATGCTCGTATGTTGTATTATGCACATATAACTCTTCCAATAAATCCATTCAAATTTGACGCCATGTCTCCTGATGATGACCCATGCATACAGTTTTCGCTCTAAATCTACAGTTTCCATCTCCCAATACATTCTGCATGATATAACACGGTTTCTAGCACCGAATTCAAGTCATCAATGGCGGTTTTGGTGAGTGTGTGTTCTTGGTGTTTGTGTGTGTTTTGAGAGAGAAAGTGTGTGTGTAAAGGAAAGTTGGCTGATTGGAATTAATGAGAATGGTGAAGGTTACAATGATTGTGTATCAAGGTTAAAGGTTATGATTACTAAGGTAGGAGGGGGTATTTATAGGCTAACTACACAATTATGTTAATTATCACAATTAGCCCCTCAACCTTAGTAATCATTTACCTATGACTTAACAACAAGAAAGACTTCTAATCTAAATTACAATTTATCACTATTTTTGGATTTCTAACATTCTCCCCCTTAGTGATATATTGTAATGAATGAAGTACGTGTTATGTTGTCTTGTAGGAATGAATTTGATGAGCCTGGTGGTGAAGACAATTGGTATGTTGAAACAAGTCTTCAAAGCTTTCTCTTTTTTCTTTGGAGAACTTGATTCAGTCTTGGTCTTGGACTTCTTGAAGTTAAATCATGTGGTGATTCTCAATGTTCTTTTTGAACAGAGAATAATGAGTGTGTGTGTGTGTGTGTGTGTCTTGAATCTTTGAGGATTGTTGAATCATGAATCAGAGTTGTCTTTGGAGATGCGGAAGGTATGGACTTGTCTTTGATTCTTCACTCTTCGATTCTTGAGTAAAATCCAACTTTTTGAAATGAAGTTTCATGAATATGAACTCTCCCCCTTGATGTATGCATTGGAGCTTCTTGAGATAAAATGTAGTTGTATGACTTGAAGATCTTGAATAAAGTATGTTGATGAAGACTCTTGTGAAGCTTTACTTCTTTGACTTGAATCTTCTAACCAATCTTTCAACTTTTTGACGCTTCGATCTTTGTCACTTCAACTTGAACACTTTGGAGAGTAAGCATTTGAATGAAGTTTGGATAAGTCTCTTATGAAGTAATCATGCTCCCCCTCAATTCATGAGTATAAGCATTTTGGAGCATCTTTGAACTCTTGTAACATCTTCAGTGAATATCTCTTCATCTTTGGTCTTATTCTTATCTTTGAAATCAATTCGGATTTTCTTTTTCAAGTCAAGATCTCAATTAACTAAAATCTAGTGAAAATCTGAGCTCAATTGACTGAAATATTAGTGAAAATCTTTGTCATCATGAAGGCTTTACAGTTTCATCAACTTCAAGTTATCATCCATCAAAATTTCATGAATCCTCCATTTGGATAATTAGGATGAATATCTTGATCTTCTCATCTTTGAAAGATAAACCTAAACTTTTTTCAAAACAAACAAACACAGACATTTCTAAACCTAATCCTTTTGTAATAACAAAACACAAACTTTTCTCCTTGCTATCCTTATCAATCATTCTTATTTCTTCCATAATCAATCATAATATCTTCTCCCCCTCATAATGACAAAGTTGGAAACCAATGTCATTATGCAAACATTGATTGATAAAATGCCAAAAGATATAACATGATCGAAATCTAGATTTTGTGCACATGGAGAAATATCGACCATCGAAACATCAACCCAAACCATTAGCCCAACCCAAGGAATCCTAGAGGTAACTAAAATGTAGGGTTGAAGTTGTTGGTACAAACATTATATTATGGTGTTGGTGTTTTTTTTGTGTTTGTGCGATGAGAAATGAAACCGGATAAGAATGATCCGTTAGCATGTTCAAAAATCGAAAGGATTAATGAGATGACCGATAGAGATGTTTTACATTTTTCGGATTTCCTATGTATCATTGAGATATGCACAAAGCAATACTCTAACATAGTTCGGTCTGCGGCATTGCAACCACGAGATTGCTTCAAAGAATATAAATCATGGTTAGTACAGCTGAAGTGTTCGATAACCACAATCTATTATCCTTAAAGACTTTTAGGGAAAACCGAGGTCACATTAGACTTCTCGTTAACTCAATAATCACATAAATGTAATTATGAGACCTACGTTCAATGTTGGAAAAGATGTTAGCATTGGTAGGATTTCCATTTGATCATCGTGGAATATCAATTAAGATATCACTACAAATGTTCCGGCTATATCACAAAGATAAGCAATAATATCACAAAGATACGACTCAAATGTGTCCTAAATAAATGAATAATGATCAAATGAATGACCAATCAAGATAGCTCTAGACACAACGTGATCAAATGAAGTCGGGGACTGGAGCAATGTGTCGCCCTTTTTCAATATCAACATCTTCCAAATGAAGAGTCAATAGAAATGTGAAAATCTCCGTGAGAAATGAAACAAGTATTTGCTAAGAAACACTTGAGTGGTTAGGTAAAGATGTGCATCGCTTCACTGGGTCCATGAAGACTTCTTCAATATCGAGATATCAACAAATGACGTCCGATAGAAACGTGTTTTACCCAGCGATTTGAGAATTTAGGGAAGGGTATCATTTCTTTTAACCCTTTTCTCTCAACATTTCACCTTAACCTCTCACTTTTCGACTTTACTCCCTCCATCCTATTTGCACGAAAACATCATCACTCAAAATACCGTCACTATCTAATGAAAGATAGAAATGCTCCGAGGTTAGAACTCATCGGCGATGATGAAGTTCATGGAGTAAATTTTGAGAAACCTAATCGCTCATGTGCAAACTAATCACCGAACTTCTTTTGATTGAAAATCATTGAAAAAATCATCAAATGTGTGTAAGAAAATGTTTAAAACACATTTGAAGTTTTGGAAGTCTTTGAAATCACAAACTCCCCCTTAATCTATGCAAGGATAGATCAAAAAAAAAATTTCATAGAAAGGTGGAGCAAAAATTGGTTTTTGTGAAATCAAAATGAGTAAAATCTTTGTTCTGAAACTTTAACTCAATCAATTGTTCAACATGAGACAACTAGGGAGTACACAAAGGCGTTCGATCCTTCGCTGCTCATATCAACAAATGAGAGTTTGAAAAACGTTATTTGAGAGAAAAAAAATCAACTGCTATTACACATACATATTCATTTCAGACCATTTGGAAGTACACAAAGGCGTTCAATTCCTTGTTATTTTATATCAATGTATATGTATAACAACAGAATCTTAGAATGCATAAACACTCTTTTAATTAAATAAATCAATGTAGAACAGGTTGCATACATAGTATATGCAAGCCATTTTGAATTAAATAAAACAATGAAGAACGGGTTATACACAGAGTATGTATAAGCCACTTTGAAAGAAATAAATAAAACAATTAAGAACGGGTTACATACAGGGTATATGTAAGCCACTTTGAATTAAGAGTTGAAGAAAATCAGAAAATGAAACGATCTAAGAAAGATCAACCTGGATGAAGATCGTCCTAGTTGAAGATCGTCCTAGAATGAAGGAAAAAGTGAGACGATTTTGAAGTTGATCGTCTTGGAATATTTAGTGAAATTTGGCTAAGTATGAAATGAAATTGAAATCGAGGTTTGTTTTTGGATTTTTGAGAAATGAAACGATCTAGAGAGGATCGTTTTGAAATTTGAAAGATGAGACGGTCTTGGAAGATCGCCCTGGGTTCCTTGAGAAATTGAAGAATTTTCTAAGTACTTTGAAGAGAATCGGACATAGTATCAGTATTTATTGGAAGGAATGAAATTGAGCAAAACCAATCTAGAAGATCAGTTAACCAAGAAGTGTGTGAATCCCACTAACAACAACTTCGAATGATCAACCAAAACACACCAACTAGCAAAGAAAACTGAGACGATCTTGATGAAGATCGTCCTAGGGTCAGTGAGCTGAGACAATCTTGTCAGGATCGTCCTAGCTTTCTGTCTCCAAACTTTCAAAGGTAAAATACTTTTCAAGTATTTGAATTGACCAAACCAATCCTTTCGGATTAATTAGCCACAAACAAACACTTCACAACACACAAACACTTGTCAGAACGATCTTGTGAGGATCGTCCTACAAGCCACAAAGCTTCAAGAATGAAATATGAGGTTTCAAGTGTCACACCCCGTTGTAGCGGAAATACAGGGTTAACAAATAATTGCGTACTAACCGTAGTTAATAGAAATTACATCCATTCATACCAAATACAAGTCTAATACAAGTACAATCGTTTTAGAATGTGGACCCCAAAATACGGATACAAATCATCCTCATTTGGAACTGGGCCCCTAAATACGAGTTCAATATCTGGACAATCTAATACAATTTAAAGCTAAAAACATGAGAACCTTCCAATCTCTGAAGCTAATTGTACGTCCAAAGTCAAAAGATGACCCTGTAATGCCAAATACGATTCCAAAACTTAATGTTGGTCACCTGAAAAGCATGAAATTTGAGAGGATCAACTATTGAAATAGTTGGTGAGTTTACAGTGTGTTTGACCAAAAGTTTAGTCGTCATTAGGAGCACACAATGACATGTAGTTATTTAAGACAAGACAGCCGGGAGCAAAATCCGACAATATATAATGACAGTCCAGACCGAAGTCCGACAATGAGACCAATATGCCTCGCACAGGATTTCCCGTCTACAGTGGGGTGCAGACCAGAACAATAAGACCAATATACCTCGCACAGGATTTACCGTCTAAAGTGGGGTGCGGACCAAAACCATGACATTCAGGAACAAAATCTGACAAGACAACCATTAGGATTTCATAATGGTGATAACTACATAGGGGCAACATTTTAATTTGTCAAACACAAAGAACAATTTAGTCAGCCAACAACATGGCAAGTCAAAGTCATTTAGTTCAATATTTCATAAGACATGTATACACATTTTCAGGCAGCCGTCAACATGGCAAGACATAAGACAAATGATTTAAGTAGCCAAATCTCGCGGCATATGTACACCCCGCTAAAGCGGAATATACGGGATGCACAGATAAGCACAATCGCACACAGTACAAGTTCCAACACAGCCAATATCATTAAAAGAGAACAGAAGTACGATAGTCATTACAGAACATGGGATGTACCCTATTTAGTCAATGAACAAAAGACGGAACAAATTGTCTTTAAATACCAAGTCTGAACTGAACAAGCAAAGGAAGTTCTTCACAGCTTCTGATCTTGTACGCTCGAACAATCGCCAATGGAATGAGCTTAAAGATGAAGACTCCTATGCTACAAGATCTATAATCCTAGCCTGAAAAGCATGTAAGTTCAAAAGGTCAACTACGAAAGTAGTTGGTGAGGTTCAAATCAAGTAAGTTTTAGTTTACATATATGTATATATGTATAATAAGAACAAGATCACGAGATTTGTACGTTGAACCAAAGTACTTTGTAATAGTATAAAGTAAGAAATAGGTCATAAGATCTGCACGTTTAACATAAGTACTTTGTAATGGTGAGAACAGTACAAGAACATATAATGAACTATAATTATAAATTGTCACTGCTAACCCGATTGGCCAGAACTGAACTGTAATGCAAAGATATGCTCATAAAGTTCAAATACGTCAAATAAGATCTAGGTCAGAACAAGAATAAGTAATATGCATTCTCCAGAACTGCGGAGAATGAGGGTGGGCCTACCCTAAACAGCGCTATCCATAATTACCTACGATTCAATCCCTGAACTGTGGGATATGAATTGATAGCAGTGAACAAGAACTGAACAAGTACGAGTACGAACTTGAACATGTTAAAGATCAAGTACAGTAATATGAAAGTATTTAAAGATCCTGCCCATTCAAGACTTAAATACTCTTTGTAAATAATTAAGAATCATTTCGTAAGTATCTCAAGGTCATATAGTAGTACGTAGAATAGTTCAAGAACATATGTACAAGTACAAAATAGTTTTCATGCTTTTCAGTCCCCAATAAAAGAACTTGAACAAAATGTACGAAAGGGGGAATGGTGAACTCACAGTGATCTGGTACAAGCACAGTTTATAAGCACAGAGAACAAGCACAGAGATAGATAAGTTATATCTACCAAGATCCAAGCACGTCTTGATGGAAGCCTAAGTACATGTCATTGATCATAAATAAGTACGCATATTAGTTCATGTGATTAGTTATTCACTGAAATGTCCTTGATGAACTGATGATTTGGTCCTTTGAAGATCTTTGAACGTTTTGACTCAAAAGAGTTTGAATGAACTTTAAGTACTCGAACTGGACTCGAACTGAACATCTTTGAACTCACACATAAGTGATTATCATGTTAATGAGTTGAACTCGTTAATAATGAACATCTTTGAACATCTTTAATAATGAACTTTAGCTTTAAGAACTCGATTTAGTTGTTCATAGAACTCGTACTTTAGTAATTAAGATAGAACATGTCTTTAGTGTACTTAATTAGGGTTTGCACAATGTACCTAGTTCTAGGTCGTTTTAGGAACTAGCTTTATTGTCAAAGTGTAGCCTTGAATGTGATTAATCAAATGATAATGGAGCTGAGGATTGATTTGAGGATTAAGTACATGATTAGATCGTTTTAAGTTCAAGTATAATAAGTTATAGAACAAGTTCGAGTTGCTTTCTGGTTGCACAAGGTCATCCTAGGGTTTTCAATGTCCAAGATCGTTTTAAGGCTGGCTCAGGATCGTCCCAATGTTGGCTCAAGATCGTCCTATTTGACTAGCACAAGATCGTTTCAGATGTCTAAGTGCAAGATCGTTTCATATACATGGTTCAAGATCGTTTTAGGTACATGTTCAAGATCGTTTCAGTAATGGTAGCTCAAGATCGTTTCATTATCAAGCTAGGATCATTTCATTTCCAGGAACAAGAACAAAGTACAAGGTCGTTTCTAGTTGGAGAACAAGTGTTTGAGCGAAACCGATCCAAAGGATTAGTTACCCAATAAGTGAACCAACAACATCACAACACCACACAAGATCAAACGAGCAAGCACAAGGTACCAAAGTGGGCTGCCCTAGGACGGTCTTGGGACCAAGATCAATCTAGAGCCAAGAACAAGGTCGTCCCAGCCTTCAAGAGTAGGCACGAGCATCACAAGGAGGTCTAGATCGATTTCCGGACTTGTTTAGACATAGCACTAGTACATATATACACAATAACACTAACCAATAACACTTTTAATGATTTCAAGACCATTTATAACATAAACAAGTCGTGGCACTCAAGAACAAGTTTTACCTTCACTTTCTAAAATGGGTTTCGTAGATTAAAGCATGTTATGACCCAAATTTGTTCACACAAATGTTGTTAAACACATTTAGACACAAACCCATTAACTATTAACACGATTTTAAATCAAAATTGGACCAAATCATCAAGAACATGAACTTGAAAAAGTACACTTTTAATTTGATCAAAAACTCATAAAATGTTGTTGTTACCTGAGATTTGATTCAAGAAGTATGTTTTGATTATCACAAGGATGCTAAAAGTACAAACGATTTTGATTTAACAATCCAAAATCAAGAGGTGCTTTGTGTGTGTGTTTTGGTGGCTGCAAGTGTGTGTTTTAGAGAGAGAGAGAGAGGAAAGATAGAAGAAGATGAATAGTAATTCTTTCTCTCTCTAAGGTTTCCATCTCCTTCTATTTATACATTCCCATAATAAGTGAACTCAATAAATGAAAGGACTATTTGCGAACATTTTGAGCTAGAACTTTTATGAACACGAACGTTTACGAACCGAACTTTAATATTTTATCGTACTTAATCATGAACTCGTCATATTAAACAGGATTTAAGATCGAATTGACTTTCATATAAGCACATAATTTAGGTCTAAAGCACGTCAAGAACTTAAATAAATTAAACTGTCTAGCCGTTCTAGTGGCGAAAGTACGTTTCAAAGAACTTATTTAGAACATTTCTAAGACGATTGTTACAGCATAGACAAAGACATATCATTTATAAAGTAGTTGTGTATACAGTTGTACATGCTTTTCAGGCCCAAAGTAAAAAGGAAAAAGGGCGCCATAAACTCACCTTAGCGATCAAAGAGCTAAAAGGGCGAGCAAACTTGAGAATGAGCAATCTAGTCTCCACGTCTATCCAAAACCTAGGATGTGAGTACCAATGGTGAGGATCAAATCTCACGACGTCAAGTATCCTACGTACAACTACTTAGCTATCAACCCTAGAATGCCACGACCAAGAATGTGATTTAAATGTCCATTTATTTGACTCAAGTTCTAACGTCATTGTCACTAATATTATAAGGTAGTCTCGAGTACTAAACCATATAAACAAAGTTCAAGTGTACAAGTCACCTTCTTTTGAAAATGTCAAACAACACCAAATTTCGCGGCGTGATCATAGACCAGTTTTCGCAAATCAAATCATTTTATAATCAAATCTTTTCAATATAACGACTAGAAACATGTTCCAAGAACCCGAAAATAATCCATTTCGCTAACCATAAACAATTCCAACATTTTTGATCTCAAATACTTACTTCTAAATCAAATTTTCATTTAATCAACAAAACCCAAAACTCATATCCTCTTCTTGGCCTACTAATTTAATCAATATAACTGAAATTAAATCAAAAGATTGAATTTATAAAAGTCAAAGTCTAAAGAAAATGGTTTACTTACCAATTTGATGTGTTCTTGAAAAGAAAACAAGAAGATAAAGATGACGATGATGATGCTTAAATATCCTTGCTAAATGATTATTGTTATTAATATTACAAGTGTTTTTCCTTTGATCTTTCCTTGCCAATTCCAAATAAGAAAAAGAAACTATAGTGTTTGTGTGTGGGGTTTTTGGTGGTGTCGAACAAAAAAAGAAGAAAGAAAAGGAGATGGGGGTGTTTGGTGGTTCACTGCCATCCATAAAAAGGAGGCAGGCCCATGTGGCTCAATTTTTGATATTTTTAGTACACTTTATTTGCTAAAATGCTTACGATTAAATATCGTATGACTAAAAGGTTATAAATGTATTTTCCCTCGTGCTATTTAAATTAAGACAAGTCAATAAAGTTTCGTCAAAGTGAACTTTAAAAATATTAAGTCTAAACGGTCTATTTATATTGTACAAGACATTAAATATTCATTTAAAGTTATTTTTATAACTGGGCATTCATCTAGATAGCTAATAGTCTACGTCATCAAGATACGTCTAATTTGACTAAGTCAAAAGTCCAAAAGTCTAACCATTTCCACGTCAAAGACTGTCTAAATTAGGCGAGATTATGAAAATGACTAATCTTAAACAAGATTAAGACTAACCCATTGCTAATTAATTACGAGTTGTCACATCAAGCACTGAGACGATCTGAGGGAGAATTTCCTAGTGAAGATCGTCCTGGCATCATCTTCTTCATCATGAAATCAGTTATTTTCGGAAACTCCATGAATGACTTCAAAAAGCTTCAATATCTTTCGATTTACTAGGAGTTAGAACTTGAAATCACTTGCAAACTGATTGTTTTCACCTCAGCTACACATCTACGAACAAAAGTTAACACAAAACACAACCAATTCGAATCCCAAAAATTCGCGCTAAAACTCTAAAATTCAATCTCGAGATTTAGATTGAATTAGAACTTGAAACTTGACAGGATTATGTTTTTAACTATCACGAATCTATTGGTGAACAAATATCTGTGATTTTATGTGATTTGAGAGGTGAAATTTGATGAAATAGTGACTACAAAATGACGAACAAAAAAAATGTTTATAATTTTTGATTTTTGATGAATTTGTGACTGAATTCAGTTATGGATCGAATCAAAATGATGTTTTGCTCTGATACCACATGATATAACACGATTTCTAGCACCGAATTCAAGTCATCAATGGCGGTTTTGGTGAGTGTGTGTTCTTGGTGTTTGTGTGTGTTTTGAGAGAGAAAGTGTGTGTGTAAAGGAAAGTTGGCTGATTGGAATTAATTAGAATGGTGAAGGTTACAATGATTGTGTATCAAGGTTAAAGGTTATGATTACTAAGGTAGGAAGGAGGTATTTATAGGCTAACTACACAATTATGCTAATTATCATAATTAGCCCCTCAACTTTAGTAATCATTTACCTATGACTTAACAACAAGAAAGACTTCTAATCTAAATTATAATTTATCACTATTTTTGGATTTCTAACACTGCACCTGTGTGATATATGGAAGAAACATTTCAAATCCTTGGTTAATTAAAAAAGTTGTATTGTTCATGGCTGGATCTACATCGTACGGTGGAATTAAACACATATAAGCATTTGGATCTTGATCTTTTGGTTTTTCATTTAAATCGAAAAAGTTGGGTTGGGGTTGGGGTTGGGGTTTGAGTTTGGGTTTGGGTTTGTGTTTTTTCAAGCTTGGACGTCCCCGGTTATCTTTGTGATTTTTGGGTTCACCAATTGTTGAAGACTCAATATTAGCCTACAAAACCGGAGGAAGTATTGTCCTCACTTTTCTTTATTAAAAACATATATATTACTTAACTTAATTTATGAAAACCGGAGGAAGTATTGTCCTCACTTTTCATGCAGAACCTACAAAATAATATCATTATTTTGTATAAAACTAATGACATTTTCTAAAAGTGTATTTGTTTTTAACTCGATTATATTATCATAAATGCTACCTGACATTTCATACAAATGTATAAAATTAATGACCTAACAAAGTTATACAAAGTTATAGCCAATGTTTTAAAGGATTGTTTGTTTAATGTAACAACAGGAATAAGAATGTATATGTCGCTATCCTTAAGTTTTGTCCTCATTATTTATTTTATTATACCACATGTATCTTTTCACATTTAATCTGACCACATGTATCTTGCCGCTATCCCCATGACGTTTTTGAGCCAATTGCTCAGAGCTTTATTTATCTTGTGCTATAGGATGACATCAACAAATTAGGGCAATAGCGGACCAGTCTATATTTTGGGGTTGGGGGAAGGGGGGGGGGTACAGACAAGATAATACTATATTTTTAGGGGGCTTTTTTGAAAACAACCCCATCAAATATCATATAGGGACTGGACCACGTAAATATATCATGGACCACATAACAAAAAAGAAGGACCACATAGTACGTTTATATATGCCAGAAAAGGGATGTTTGCTCAACATAATGCCAAGCCAAGCCGCCAAGGACCACATGGCAGAGACATTTTTAAGTAAATGATACTAAAATATGGGTTGAATTCATTTGAAAACAACCAAATTGGTGAAAACTAGAAAATTAATTTAAACCATTCATTTTTAAGATCCTGATCTACTTTCTCTCTCTTCCCTCCCTCCTCTAATCCTGTTTTCCAGAACCCGGCGACATCTCCGACGAGAATCAGTTTTGTTTTCCGGTGGATACGGAACGGGCGATGCCTTTATCCGTTGTAAAGAGGTTGTCACCGGACGCATATATGAATGGTATGGATTTGATGGGTGGTGATCCAGGAGATGGCGGCGGTTGGATAGTGTACGAGCTCCGCCCTTGCCGTTTTCGGTGCCGACGTCGTGGATAGAAGAGAAGAGAAAGACAGATCTGGATCGGAGATGATGATCGTGGTGGTGGTGGTCTCATTGCCATCGCCGGAGGATGATGGTGGTAGTTGGAGATGATGGTGGTGGTGGTGATGATCAGAGCGGGTGATGGTGGTGGCATGAGATGATAGTGGTGGCCGGAGATGATGGTGGTGGCTAGAGAAGAGGGAGGTGGGAGGAGAGAAGGTATTTAATCCTAACCTTTAGATCAATAAAATGAATAGCTAGGATTTGTTTTATAGTTTTCACAAAAAATTTAGTTTGTAAATGAACATTTCACACTAAAACATATAAATAGATAATAAATATTTTATATTAATCATGAACATTAATACAAGTTTTCATTCCTAATGAATTAAGATTTGGAAATTTAAGTTGGTTGTACACATTTTGTCTATGCAAATAAAGATTTTCTCATGTCCGGTTGAATGCGTTAGGAGACCATAGTGGATGCGTAGGAGGTACGAGAAATTCCCTTGTAGCAACAACTTTACGAAATGGTTACCATTGACACATGCAATTCCCAAATATTATGTGGCTGTGACATTAGTGGGCTACTAAAAAGTGTTTAAAATGTTGTCTCTCACTGTTGCTTAAAAAAACAACCACATTATACCTTAAAGCAATAAATTGCCATGTAATATAAAACATCTAAAACAACATAAACAATCTAAACTGTCAGGTAAAATGCTATGTAAACGATTTAAAATATTAAATCATATAATATATAACAAGCTACCTAACTATAATCTAAAGTATTAATATATAAAACAATCAAAATGAAACAGATAATGTATTTAACACACTACGTAAACAATCTAAATAATTTACAATAACTACGATAACTTCAATCTACAATATTAAGATGAAAGATGAAACCTGGTCGGTAAGAAATTATGGTATAGTACTCATCACTAGTTTGTATGTTTATGGTAAGAAATATCCAAATTATATAAAAGTTGACACATTTATTACTGATAATTAAATACAACAAACCTTACATTGTTTATAATAAATAACTTATCATAACTTTCAAAAAAAAATAACTTATCAGATGTCAAAAAATATATCTATCACTATATTGTATAAAATTAGTGTCTTTTTTTGAAATTTTATTTGTTTTTAACTCAAAATGTAATTAATAAATGTTCTATCAAAAGTTATATAAACCTGCAAAAATCATATCAATATTGTATATAAAACTAATGTTGCTTTCTTAAAATTGTATTTATTATTTAACTTAATTTGTGTAAGACTTAGAACTATATATTTTCTTAATCTTTTTCTTTAGAATTTAATGTTCTTTCCACTTATTTTGTGAAAAAAATTTGGAAGATAACATTTAATTAAAGACAAAATGGTACACAATATTTTAAAAAATATTTTTATAGAATACTGAACATGACATTTATAATAAAGACAAGGGAAATGATAAAGCTATAACAAGTTTTAGTTATCTTTAACAATGTTTGTTTTATACAGTTGTACACTGTGTAATAAAATTTATACATTTATTGTAGTTGGCTAATAATTGTTGTAGATCTATCACTTCCTTAAAGACAAAATAGACCTAAAATTGATGAGCATAACACTTTTGCTCCATTTATTAGACACTTCAAAATGAAAAAGGGACCACTCTATATTTTTAAAGAACGGAGTGTGTAGGAATACTAAGCCTATCTATATCTATATTATCTAATAAAATAAATTTTTTCCTTTTTTCTTTAAACTTTCTACCTTTCAAAAACCAAAAATACTCTTCTACTTTATTCACTAATTTAAACATCTACATCTAATATACCTATAATATCCTTAATGAAATAATTTACAATATAGATCATCCAACACTTAAATTAACTACAATATCACATTTAACATTAATTACTTTTACATTCACCACCACCGTCTCCCCCATCACCGTCCCCACCACCATCACCACCACCACTTTCGTCATTACTACCCCACCGCTGATGCATTATGCGGTCATAAGTCTATTAGTTTATACGGGAATAATATATTCTTTTGTTCCTTGTATATATATAAAAACTTGCGTGGATGATACATTGTTTTTTTGATGCAGATCTAAGCTCCATGGAATTTATGCTTTTGAAGGTCAAATTTATTTTTGTCCATGCTATATCATTTTTTACCTCTTTTTTCTGTATAATATTTTACGAGTACTCAAAACTCATAAAAAAAAAAAAAAATCTATTTACCTTTTAGATATTGAGAAACACCAAAAAATATTTGTGGTTGCTTAATTAATAGTGAAAGACATGAGATTGTGAATCTCACCATTTATGGTCGCAGGCGCGAATGTTAATTAAGTTCATCCTCTTTCCATTTGATGGTCGTCTCATGGTACAAGGTTATTTATCAAGCAAAAGTTTATTTACTATCAGTTTGTAAGTCTAAAGAGTTTGTTTAAATATCATATATTGTTGGCATTTTTCATAGTAATGTGAAACGATCCGGGTGACAAAAACCAATCTAGGCTCATATATCTATTTAGAAAAATAGTTAAATTAATTTCAAGTTAATATTTAGAACTTTAAAGTATAAAACATGCATCACAAATAGGGGGTAACAATGGGCTCATACCTAAAACGAACCGTACAATAATTTGTTTATAGACATAACTCTGTCTGTGATACGGTATATATTACTCAATATGGTATGAGTTGATTTATATGAGATCCATTCATTTCTTAACGAATTTGCTTGAAAATAGAAAACTTTTCTTGAAAAAGAAAAGGCAACACAAACCGTACACTCTAAGTATGAGGGTGAGCCACACCCACTTGCTTCTACACAAGAAGACTTGTTGCATAGCCTAACCGCACCCTTGCAAGCCACCACATAACAAATCAATATCCACATCAATAATTCACATTAAATCGCGACAAATGCATGTGTAGTATTGCTAAGCTCTTTCATAAAAAGAAAATAATACTCTCGTATAAAAACTTGGAAAAAAAGTAAGTTAGATAATTTATAACAAAAATTACATGACAGAGCATATAATATAACTGGTTCTACTTAATAAATATAATAATTAAGAGCTTAATCATTCAATCAAATTTCATGTTTCTTTTTTAATTAATAAACAAAAATAACCGTCAATTACCTATATTTTACTTAATGCATACAGACATTCTTAATGTATACAACCACTTAATACACTCAGCACTTAATAACTAACAAAGGAAACGGGCGCTATACTAGTATAACAAGACAAGAAGTCAACAAAAGTAATTTTAAAATATATAGGTAAATATATATATAAATTCTTTGGAAAAAATTTTAGTGTTAGGATTAAAAAATTACTGTGTTATTCGGGTTTTAAGACATAAAGTCTAAGAAAATTATCAACCTTTTCCTTGGCTGCAACGTGAACTAATCGATATTTAAATTTTTTATTATGTAGGAAACATCCTAATCCTGTTGAAAACGTCCTGATCCTAAAGTAAAACTTTCAACCATTTTATTTTATTTATATTTCATTATTATTTACGAGTAATTTATTATGAACTATGTTAGTAGTTGCATACCTACTCTATATATTTAAAATTTAATCATAGCCATCTTACCTGCCATGAAAACAAACATGGATGACACTAAGCATCATCATCATCAAAATTGACATACCTAAACGATGTCAACAGTCAACAATACCCAAACCCCGTCAAAATATATAATCTTATCTTGGCTTGTGGGTAAAAGAAGTGCTTCCGAATTATCAACAAAACTAAAAAGTTGCAACTTATATTATACTTATAATATTTTGTGGTCACGTCATTTTTCTAAACGTGAGCAATTTTGGAATAGCTTTTTCTTTTTACCACCTACCTTAACAGAATGTCAAACTGACTGCTTAAAGTCTTTTTACAAAACTTAAAGGGAAAAGAAAAATATGAAAAATCATCATAATAACTTTTAGAAGTAATATAAATCTAGAAATCCTTGAAAAGCAATTAAGTCACATTGTTTCACAATTCCATTAATCTATTATAGAAGCAAACTTGCACCCAAAGCTCAATTTCCATACATATAAATACACCACTTAAATCACAAAAGAAAGATATTCAAAACTTGCCATTTTTTTCTTCATTTCATTTCACAAATATGAATCCAAAAACAAGAATAGAAAGCCAAGAAAGTAGTGTTCATGTTCCAATAGACGACGCGATTTTTGAGCCACAAAGTAGTATTGAAAGCAGCATTAGCAATACTGATGGATCGGTTTCAGGAGCAAGACAAGGGAACCGATGGGCACCTGAAAAGAAAATTACCCTTTTTGCCCTTCGGCTCGCTATTCTTGAAAAGGCGGCCACAGGACTAGGGACCCTTGGGTTCATATGGGCTACTGTTGTTTTACTTGGTGGATTTGCTATTACTATAGACCAAACCGATTTTTGGTTCATTACGATTATTTTGTTGATAGAAGGTACCAGGATCTTTAGCAGGAGCCATGAGCTAGAATGGCAGCATCAAGCAACTTGGTCATTAGCCGATGCTGGGATCAATAGTTTTCGTGCTATAAAGTCTCGTTCCCATATTTTGGTTAGAGCTTTTACGGCTCTGAAGAGCCAATCTAGTAAAGAACGTCCTCATCTGAGGACGCTAAAGACTAGTAGGAACTTGCAAAAGAAAAAGACTTTGACTCGTACATGGACAAGTTCAGATGTTCCTCTGCTTCCTTACGGACAATGGGTATTTTTGTCAAGAAATATAAGTCGGCTTCTTTATTGGCTACAATTAGCATCAGCAACAGCTTGTGTGGTGTTATCGCTGATAAAACTTGTGAAACAGAACTATGGAGAGATTGAAAAAGGAGATACTGACAAGAGGAATCGTAAATCAGCTTTGACTATATTCTATGCATTGGCATTGGCAGAGGCGCTTCTGTTTCTTTTGGAAAAAGCTTATTGGGAATGGAAGGTGATGTACAAGAAGTTATTAGAACGGGTAAACAACGAGTGTGAATTAGGACCATTTGGGATGATTTCAGTAAGGCGGTTTTTTTATGATGCATATGAGAAATGTGTTAATGGAAGTATCTTTGATGGGTTAAAGATGGATTTAGTTTCATTTGCTATGGAACTTTTGGATTCTGACTCATCAGATGAGCAACTTATTGGGATCAGAATCTTGGAAAGTTTTACAAAAAATGCCCGTTTTTCCAAAGACACGCTTCAGAAGATTGGAATCACGATAACAGTGATAGAACGGTTGGTGGAAATACTGAACTGGAAAGATCCGCAAGAGGAAGAGATTAGGAAATCTGCAGCTGAAATTCTAGCAAAACTAGCTGGAAAAAAACAAAATTCCCTTCGGGTTGCAGGAATTCCAGGTGCAATGGAATCTATATCTTCTCTATTACATATCCATAGAAACCATACTTCCACATCGTGTGGTGAAATTTCAAAAAAAGAGATCATTACCGACAAAGAAGACTATGGATTTTGGACATTCAATCAATTGGGTCTTCAAATTTTGAAGAAACTTGCTCGTGATCATGACAATTGTGGAAAGATTGGAAACACAAAAGGGCTGTTAACCAAAATCATAGACTTCACAGACGCCGGTGAGAGGTTATTGAAAGATGAAAGGGTCACGGAGTCTCAGATTTCAACTGTGAAAACATCTTTACAAGTGGTAAAGATGTTGGTAAGCACAACGGGAAGTACAGGCAGACAGCTACGGGCAGATATATCAGAGGTGATTTTCACAATTAGTTACATAAGAAATATATTAAGATATGGTGAGAAACACCCAGTGTTGCAGAAACTTGGTATAGAAATATTAACAAGTTTGGCCCTTGAAGCTGATGCTACAGAGAGGATAGGGGGAACCGGAGGAGTTTTTAAGGAGCTATTTACTATTTTCTTTCGAGAGGCGGCACCTGAAACTTATAATCATGTGAGATTAGCAGCCGGAGAAGCACTTGGGATGCTGGCATCTGAAAGCATGAATAACTGTCATCGTATATTGAAACTGAAAGTTATCGAGAACCTTGTTGCTGCTTTGGATAGCCCGTTGCTTAGAATCAATTCAGCAAGGATTTTAAGAAACTTATGCATTTACAGTGGCTCAGAGTGCTCCCAACAGCTACAGGGCATAACTGCTGCCGCGCCTACTGTAAGTTCTCTATAAAAAAATCTTATTTATTTTCACATTAGTTGTGGCAAAATGGGTTGGGTTGACCTGATACATTTTTTTTTCTGATAATAAAGTATAAGTTGTAATATTAACTCATATACTATCAAGTGATTCAAGTCAGATATATCGCTTACGTTTTAGTCTCTAACAGGTCAAACATGCATAACGATACATATATCTGAATAATATATGGGTTGAACTGTTGAGATTTACAGTTACTTTTTGATGCATGAAACCTCCTGAACAATTTTTGGTAAAATTACATTGTTATTGATACATTGTAATTATCTGTAACACATATGTATAGATTCGGACCAAAAATGTGTATGGACAACCGATCTGGCCATCATGTAAACCCTACCCGTTTAAATTTGGCTGTTACCCAATTTGCCTGACCCAACTTTTTTTTTGTCATACTGTAAGTCATGAGAAAGTAATGCACCTCTGGCTTTTCTAGGTACTAAAGGAAATCATGACAGAAGAAATCAAGTTGCAGGAAGTAATGGTTGGATTAGCAGCGCATGTCTTTAAATATATGACATCTCAAGAAGCCAGTGTCATGTTTAAAAGAGCCGGAATACAAGAAACTGATTTAGCTATGGCGCTCGTGCAAATATTGAAAAAGTATCCACAACCACAAACCAAGGTTCCGCGAGTAAGGAGATATGTAGTGGAGTTGGCAATTTGGATGATGAAAGATACACGTGCAAATATTAAGACTTTCAAGAATCTTGGCATAAGGGAAGAGCTGGAAGGTATCACCGAGACAACATCAGAGGTCGAAAGCTTTAATATTTTCTCAGGGGCCATTGGATTGAGCAGGTACAAGACGTCGATTCATTCATTAGTAGAGACAGCAATGAACTTGCTGGCAGATGAGTAACTAAAATTCATTAAGCAATTGATTTTTAATAATATTTCTGTATATTGCCGTTTTGAAATAAACATCTATGTTATTGGTTGGGCGAATGTCAGTTTCCATCTCAATTTTCAATTTGTTCACTGATGGTGCACATGACATATAAGCTAACAGTCTAACACAGGCTCGCCGACATGATTTTACAAAGGAAATAACTTACGCTAACAAAGGAAATAAAAGCTTCCAAAATTAGCAAAATCGTTTAGATAGCGATGAACTAGATCAAAATGCTTAACTCATAACCTTGTAAGCAAACACCCTCCCACCGCCACCAGACACAGACACACAGAAAACTCTCTCTTATCTCTCTCTTTGTATCGAAAAATGCAAGCACAACTCCCACTGTCACCACCTTCTACACCACAAGTCCACAGCCATCATCCATGGTCACGACTCTCCATCCTCGAACAGGCTAACATGCAAATCATGTACGTTACCTAAAGGTGTATTTAGAACTATGCATACAAATGGTGAACCAGTAACTTTGATCTACACGTACAGATACAATGTCACACACTGTCATTTCCATCCAAACTGTGAATCGTCTAATTCAACTCTTTCCATGGGCTGCTGTTGCACAACTAGAACAGAAAAACTAAACTCTGCTGTAGCTAACAAGTCACCAATCCCCCCTAACTCAGGGCATTGTGCGCATTCTGATAGTCCATACGTTAACTGAGAATAAGCATAACCATGTTCGCGACCAACTATAAACAAATCACAGTTTTTATCCATGGCCCTTACTAACTGTATCGTTTCTAATGCATCTTTTGCCACCTCTTCTTGAATGTAAACATCTCGTCCCTTGCATTCCATCCTAAATCGATCAATCATCTCTTTATCCAATCTTTTATCATGCAGTTTGGGTGTCAGCTCAACGTCTGTGTGCTTTGGCCTTAGTAAAACTAGTAATAGACTCGTGTGATAGTGTTGTGCCATCCTACAACTGTATGCAAGTGCCTCTCTATCGTCTGCACCTCCAAGAAAAAGTTGGGTTATATGGAACACCTTGGTTCGCCCAGTTAACACGGATTGAGGTCCTCCAATTTGTCCCCTGTCAACAAGTATACCAATAGAACAAGGGGTTTTCTCCATGATTTTTAAGTTGACTGATCTAATTCCAGGAAATGTGGCATCGATACTTCCATCAATAGCCCAACGCTTGTGAAACGGGACAATAACAATATTAGCACATTTGTTAATAGCAATAGTGAAGATGTCTTCATGCATGGTTCGATATGGTGCCATGGCAACGAAGTGTTCAACCAAAACGGAATTGTAATTACGTTCCATGAAGTATTTGAAAGCATTCCCAGTCTGTAACACTCGACTTTGGGCTGAAGGGATCTTTTCAACTTCTGAACTCGGTATTAAAATAGCAGATGATCGACCTTCAAGCTGTTCTAAGTTCATTGTGATAACTTCAATACGTTGATGTGTTGTGGGATTTGACGCTTCCAAAAGGTTTATGATGGATGGGACATTGTCTTCATTGTGAATGCAAACCACCATTCTGAGGAAATCGCCTGGTTCACATTCTAAGATGCTGTTTCGCTTGTATGCTTTGTATCTTGTTGATGGATCATAGAAATGCCATAGAAGAAACCTTGTACATCCTGTTACTAATAGCATGTTCAGTATGAGTAGCGAGTATGCTTGATCCGTTACCACCTACATATGCCAACCATATGTTTTTAGTAGTGTGAGATCAATGTTTGAGTGTAGCTTTAACTACTCATTTGTTTTATACTCGTGTTTGTTTTAAAGTAACCAACCCCAATATATCATTGTTATATAAAAATAACTCAGAAGCTATTTTATGAGTGTAGCTTACCTCGTTAGCTCGTATAAGGGAAAAGGTAGAGACGTCAATAATGCCTTTGGTGCACATAATCATAGCAAAATGAAATGCATCCTGTAGCGGCACACTGAAATACATGGCTAAAAGAAAGTTACATGTGAACTTAGCCAAGTATGCTAAAATAATGATAGCCTCAGTGATCAAAGCAGCAAACACATGATCACCTCCAAGTGACTTCAAATTCACTTTGAATGCACTGATTGCAAATTTGGCAGGAACCAAAATGTTAGAAGCCATCCAGTCTATTCGGTTCACCAAAGCCAAACCAAAAGGTGGCCCATCAGGCACACATATGCCCATTGTGAAACCACCGAAAGAAGCATTTTGTCCTAAGCATTCGGATAAAAACCCACAAACTAATACTGCTGCAAGCACTGCAACAAATTGACTTTCCTTTATCTGTTGACCTTCAGGAACCCTTTTGGCCATCCACAACACAAATGGGCGAAGTACGTAAACCATGGATATCAAAAAACAAATGATATATAAAACATTCTTCAACGGCTTCCACTCTTGTCTTTCTAAAGCTACACCAATAGTATTCAACGCTAAAGCAATAACGTAACTGAAGACATCAGTAACCAAAGCCGTGCTGCAACATAATCTGCCAAGATCTGAATTCAACAAGTTTAAGTCTGACAGAGTGCTGGTGACCGCCGGAAATGTTGTCATTGAAGTTAAAGCAGCAACGAAAGGCAGAGTATGGAACGTAATCTCATCCATCTCGACTATATTAGACAAAGGCATTAAGCACAACAAGCAAACTGCATAAGGTAGCATAAAGGACATGCAACCCATGAGCACCATGTGCCTATGCACACTTTTTAAAATAGTTGTGTCAATTTGAACCCCAACGACGAAAATGTGTAACAAGTACCCAAAGTTGGCCACCGTGTCAAGAACCATCTTGCCTGATTCTGGGAACATTTGGTTTAAGAGGTTGTCGTTGAGTCTTACAAACCAAATGAAAATGATACAACCCTGGACAGAAAAGATAAATCAAAGCATGATCAAAAACAATGATAAATGAAAATGTATGCATATACATATATAAGAATCTTACGATAAGTTGGCAAGAAAGAATACTTTGTCGTAGGGGCCTGAGGAGATAATAGAACGTTTGTGAGACAGCGAAGATGATGCTAAGTTGAAACAACAAAAGGGGGACACTGAAGGCTGAAACGTCACATCCGAACCATGAACATCCCATTGAATTGGTCATGTGCAAGTATTGGCATATCATTTGTTCTGGCTGGTTAACGCCTGGAACGTATCCCTCTGATGATACTATGTCTGGGAAATGAGCCATTTTTTTCAATTCGCGTAACCAACAAATCTTAGGAATCAAGAATACAGAGGTACGGAGACTATAGAATTGATCTTGTTCGAAGGTTGTAAAAAAACCCCAGCAAATCTAACAAAAAGTCTGAAACAAAATCAATCAAAACTTTGAAACAGAATGGCAAGGGTATGGACAAGCAACAGATGAGGAGAATAACTGTTGGCTAGGCTAAAATCATGGATATTCATTTTACTTCTATTTATACTTAGATTTAGACTATATTTTTGTTCAAGAGCTTTACTTTTATGGTCTTAATTGTGCCATTAGTAACAATTAACGTGCAATATCTTTGCAATTAATCTCCATTCATATAAATCTGCAAAAAAGTGAAATATAAATTAACCCCTAGTTATAAGGAAAAAAATTATAACCGGATAGACTTTTAACAGATTTTGAGATATAAAAATATGGTCACCATAGTGTAATGTATTTCCTCATGTTCGGTTTTAATCATGTACCTTTTTTATTTATTGTTTTCATTCGAGTCATTTGTATATTCTTTACACTTTCTTAGTAGCAATTTTTGGTCATGCTCTTCCAAATATCAACATACTATTTCTAATCCAGTGTCGAGGCTGAATATCATGGCATCGCTAATGTTGTTGCAGAGACATTTTGGTTACACAACCTCGTGCTAGCTACCAAGGATAATAATGGTGCTTCGTCACTAATCTAAGTATAGGTTTGCGTTTACTTTATCAAGCCATATAATGCGACTCATCACAACCATTTTTGAAGGCTTCAGCAAACTTTGTGATACGTTTAATATTGAATATATCTTGATGTGAATATGTTTCTATAAACTCGTGTGCATTTTATTTTCACTAATTCAAGACCACTTTGTTTGATCCCCTTAACATTAGGAACTTACACTAATTTCTTTTGCTTGATATTGATAGAAAATTTGGGTCATTACATCATAAAAAGTCCATATTCACCCTTGTTTTAAATGTGGTCAACTCTCTTTCTTCCGACAATGTTGAATAAATTTGGTTCCAATTCTACAATTTAATGCATTGAGAGCCGAGACTGGACCAACAGTGCTCATAACAAGTTTACCAAACTGATTTAAAGAACATTAACAGGCATTCAGTTAAAGTGGCAAGTTACCAGGTGAAAATATACCAAAATACATACAAACCCGGAGCCAGAAGATCTCATGTACAAGTAGATATTACACAAGTAATTATAGACTCTATTTAGGCATAGAGATTAGTAGCATGAAGACGATCACACAGCATGAAGTTCCAGATGAATGAAACTTGGTGATTTATTCAGGCTGGGGATGATATGTACGGCGTCTCAGCTGTGAATCAGAATTTGGCTGCTGCAGAAAGATCCTTGTTGGGTCACTTGGATCAACATATCTGCTCAAACAATAAAGAGTAGTTTTATATACTAGCTTAGCAGGTGAATGGGTAAGTCAAAGGGTTATAGTTAAACCAGAAGGTCAACTAGGTAAAAACTGGTAGAAGGTCAGCAAAATGAAATTATGTAGCATACAACCACTCAAATCTTTTTGGTACTCTTAACACTCTAAAATTTTGGTCAGAAATGTTTTAGGTTAAACAAACAGCACGGGCATTTCAGTTAACCAAAAAGTAACCATTTTGACCGAAAGCTGTTAGGGCCCATTACTTGACCCATCCAATTCGCCACCTCTAAAAAAGCACCATTAGAAAATTGCTCATCAATTTTAATTACTAAACAAATGGCACTTACGCAGATCTCATCATCTCGTCAACTGGAGTTTCTGCTGCTCTTAAAGGATCAGCACGGGGCTCTGATGCAGCAGCACTATATTGCTGATTATATTGTCTCACAGATTTTATCAGGTTGAAAAACAAGGGCACAAATGTTCCACAACCTCCTTCCTTGAACAAAATCTTGAAGGAATGAGTCGAGTATAATGCCCTGTGTTGGTCATCTGGAACCACCTGCAATCACACATGATGATTACATCAAATAACCAGCTACATTTTCAAAAGTCTAAGAATCATATTCATCTACTTACAGGCTCCACGAGTCCAGATATATTGTTGCAGTAAAAAATCGGCTGATTAAACTTTTCTCCATGCACATACAGCTGCAGACAAAATAAAAGTCAAATAACTGATTCTACACAAACAAGCCTACATATGCTGGGAAGGTATGAATATCAAAGCAATCATTATTTAAGCAATGATTTATGTCTAATGCAGCAATGAACATACTAATCATTATAGGTGTCAATATCGGCGGGTATGACAAGCCAGAAGACAGGTCAACCATGTAACTTTGGTGTGTCATGAGACTGGCAATTTTATAAATGATCGGTGTGTCAAACTAGTTCAAAATCTCAATTAGAGAAACAGGAATACAAAACAGTATCATTTCAATAATAATCTAGTTAGTATTCCCATATTTCGACCCATTTCAGTTTTATCTTACTATATATACTTAATCCATTGTAAAAATAACATTACGCAAACTAACACACTCGTAAGTAAATAAATGAAATATGCTACCACTGCAATGCATCTATCTAAAGCTGATGGCAGCTTGCATCTTTATATTTACAAAAACTGTCATATGTTATAGTCAAGGATGCCAAACTGTAGCTTTATGAAGCCAATGCGCATAGCATATTTTAAATGAAAAAGAAACAGAAGTTCAACTGTCTAAAACCGATAATTACACACACAGCAATTAAGTCCATCAAATGTGTTGATGTATAGTGAATCAGAGAATGCGACCACTGTATAAATGGGCATGAGCCATAATGATTCCTCTATCCCAATATAATTGTCAATATTACTGCTTACTTTTTACTAATTTAACAGTTTTACCCTTCAACGTTTCTCTAATGCATTTTTGAGTTTTGTAATACAAGTTTCAACCAGGGATAATACGGGAAGCTTAAGCAATTATACATGGCCATCTATGTTAACAGATATTATTGAACATTTTAAAATAATAATGTGGGCTATTATTTTGAGATGGAGGGGAATCGGTTTTCAAATGCGATAAAATCGTCGGTAGGCTAATCAAATGCAACAAAAGAGAAAAATGTTCTCACCAAGGGCATATCAAACGCAATAAAATTGTTGGCAGGCTTATCAGCAACAAACACCATGCGAACGTTGGACAAATATATTTTACCCTTTGATTTCGCAACTCCTCCATTAGCCCTATTCATAACAAACAAGTCAAATATAGTTCATAAATAATAAAACGGGAACCCGTAAAACAGCAGAGCTTATCGGGGGTGCTCACACAAAAACAAATTCAAGTTTATAAAAGTCATCAGGAACTATATATTTCAAATTTTCTATCACCCATTATACAAACCTAATTAATAAAAAAAAAAAAAATTTTGAATATATCTCTCGTTGTTATTCGACTTTCAGTTATTATAGTTGGATACATTTTTAAGGACTAATCCCTCACTAACACACACACACACACACATATATATAGTATAAAATGGGGCGAAACCCCAATGGTACCGCCATCATGTGACCTAATGGGCCCACAGATGAAGGCTAGAGTTCACAGGTTCAAAATGATCCCATGTGTGAGGATGGTGCGGACATGAGTTCCATGCGGTGTGCACTCTACGGTACACGGAGGGTCCCACCCATTTACCCTTTTGTTTATATATATCGTATAATGAAAAGAAAACAGAAAACATAAAAAAAAAAAAAAAAAAAAAAGAATGATGGTAAACCTAAGGAAAGGTATGATGGATCATCTTATAATATGTGAAATAAGGTTTATAAAAAATGAAATTGAATTGAATTATAAAAAGAATATATATATATATATATATGTATGCATACCCGGGGATCTTGTCAATCTGGAATTCGACACCGTCTCGGATCAAGACGAACATCTCGTTGACGAAAGCTACGGGCATACCATTGGGATACAGATTAGGGTTCAAAGCCATTTTTGACGCTTTAATTTCTCTTTTTCTCTTTGGATTTTGGCTTTGGGTTTATACTTTATGGGGAAAAAAAAAGAAAAATGTCGAATGTATGTATGGAATTATGGATGTAGGTAAAAATGTAAAATTCTTCTTTGGTATCTACGACATTCCAGACCTTACCGACCGCTACACGAAAGAGGAAGGGGGTGTTTCGTAATTTTTAAGATCAAGTAAAGCCATTCGACCGACGTAGTAAGTAATTTTTCATAAGACTCACGATCACAAAAGGTAAAAATTGAAAAGTGTAAAATGTTTAGTTTTCATTCAGAGTAATTTTTTTTTATTGTACTTACATATACACTATAAGCGATTACTAAGTTGGATAAATTGGTTGGAACCCTTACTTAAAAAGTTAGAGATATAGGTTAACGTTTGATCTTCATTCTTAGCAATGCGGGAGGTCATTTTGTATCTTTGATAATCTTTGGTAATGTAAGACTATTTACATCCCAACCTCTCACACACACCGTCGAATATGGACGGAAGACGGTACTAAGACCCAAAAACTGAAAGGAAGACGATATTGGGAGTTACTTATTTTTCTATATATAAGCGATTACTAGCACGTATCCATACAATGCGGCGGTGGTCGTGACGGCGATAGTGTGGTGGTCAGGCCGACTGTTGGTGATGGAGGCAGCATCGAGTACTGTAGATAATTAATGTAAAAGTAACTGATGTAAAGGGTTAATAAAGATATTTGAAAAGATAAAACATTGATAACACAATTTGATCATTATGAGTATTTTAGACAATCCCAAGATTTTAAGGTAAAAGAAATTAACCCATTTTCAAAGTTTTGACATTAAACTAATTTCCTAGCATTTTATTTTTGAATAAGGGGTTAATTTAGTTAGAATTTTAGTGGATAGCGGGTAAAATACCCACAAAAGGTAGGATGGGTCGTGGCACCTCCTGAGAATGCCAGCCATCCATATGACTTATGAGTCATTTTCCACTCTCCTTCTTCTTCTCTACAACTTCATGCAATTCTATCATCTCCTTTCAAAATCAAAAGCTTAATTCTTCTAATTCAAAGGAGAATCATTGTACTAAACATCACCATCTTACAATCTCCATTCAAGAATCAAAAGTTAGGGTTTGTGGGTCTTAGTAGTGGTGGCCGAATTTCAAAGAGAAAAGAGGGGAAGAAGAATTTCCAACTTAATTCTTGAATTAACATATTGTTTGTTGAGGTATTAATTTCCTCTAATTTAGTTTTCTTCTTCCTTTTGAATTTAGGGTTCATGGTGTGAACCAATTTTGGGGATTTTGCTAGAATTTGAATTATGATTAATTTTCCCCAATTCCTTAGTTAACCTAGTTGTCATTGAGTTATATGATGCATTTGATTATGCAATTTATAGGGTTATGTGATAATTTGAGTTTATGAGAAAATATAAGTTTTTGCTAGTTAATGAAATATGGATGAAAATGGTAGGTTGAACTACCTAATGTTAACCTTAAGGATGGAAGTAACTCAATGACAAATGGGTTGGGTTTTGGGTTTAGAAAAGGTTAGTGATTGAGTGTGACTAGGTTGAACTAGTCATAGTTGTGAATGTAAGCTTATGCATTTTACGATATGATTTTAGGTTGAAGCTTGCTTGTGCTTGTTGTTTAGCGTTATTCTCTTTGTTGCGGAGGAGGTGAGTATATTTGCATACCTTTATGTTTATGTTGGGTCAATTGACCACCATGTTGAAGTATTTGTCCATGTGTGGATAGACCACCATGTTGAAGTATTTGTCCATGTGTGGAAAGACCACCATGTTGAAGTTATTTGTCCATGTGTGGAAAGACCACCATGTTGAAGTTGTTAGTCCATGTGTGGTAATTGATTGGCTTATATAAATCCATATATGTGTTGTTAGTGTGCAAGGTGAACATGTAAATGTGTCATGACGATGTCATAGGTTACATGTAATAGTCCTTATACTTGCCTTCCTTCGTAATCGTAAATGTATGCAAGTATATTCACTAAGCCTTTGCTTATATTTTAGTTGTTTACCCTTTTTATAGGTAGTTCCGGAAGAAGGAACTAGGATTGTTGATTTGAAAGTGTTGATTTAGAGCTTGAAGTGGTTGAAGTAAAGATTTGCAAGATTTGAAGGTATTTAGGTCATTCATGGATGAATGACAAGCTTTTGGGTTTAGAGGCTTAGTTATCCCTCTCCTTTTGGCTCTTGGTACATTTTGGTTGATGGTCATATTTTGTTATATTATGTAAAAGATCAGGTATAAAGCTTTTTAGAAAATATGTAAAATTGCACTTTGGGCGAAAATTGTGTCAAAATGGGTAAGATGACCCGTTTACTTGTAGAAACTTGGTTTGTATAAATAGATGGTATGGAGACTTTTGGAAATGTAGTGTTAGTTGATTTATGTCAAAACTAAGTTGCTAATCAGTTGTCGGAAGCTCTGTTTTGAGGAGTTGTTCAATGTGTCAAAAGTACGAAACCTGAAGAGGACGGCCTTTGTGCAGAGGACGGCTCTTGTGGACGGCCTCTGCAGGACACAAGAGCCGTGCTCCTCTGTAATTTTTACACTCTTTTTTTTCTGAGGCTTCGTTTGACCTTTCCGGGACCTGAAACTCATACAATAGACTTATATTAACATTCTAAGAAAGTTCAATTTGTCATTTTTCAAATTTGAGAACTTTAATTTTTGGGGAAAATTGGCCGTATTTTTCTAAGTATAATTTAACTAATTTGCGTTTCTTTTCTTTTATGTTCATACTTTTGGGACTAAATTGAGTCGAGGCGTTTCAGTCAGGCCGACTGTTAGTGATGGAGGCAGTGTCGAGTAGTGTAGATAATTAATGTAAAAGTAACTGATGTAAAGGGTTAATAAAGATATTTGAAAAGATAAAACATTGATAGCATAATTTAATCATTATGAGTATTTTAGACAATCCCACATATAACTGTTTCTTTTAATAAGATAATATAGATAACTCGCTAAGGTAGCTACTCACATTTTTAAACTTGAGTAGGTCAGTATTGTTGGTATATGATCACATTATAATAAACGCATGTCCGGAAATCATTTAAGCGTACGGGGTTACACAAAATGACACGTAAACTCTATGTAATTAATTAATGTATTAAAGTAGTATATTAGTTAATTTGATCATGAAATAATTAATAAACTATTAAAAGATTAATAGTGTTTATTAATTAATTAAAAGAAAAGGATTAAAGTGTAAATTGGAAAGTTTTCTAATTATACACTAATAGGGTGGGCCAAAAATTTCATGGATTTTTTAGGCTTTGACTAAACTTGTTCATCAAGTTTAAAACCCTAACTTATTATCCCTATATATAGGGGTTAAGAGTTAAGGGTTTTGTGTGACAATTCGATTTGTAAAAACCCAAACTAAATAATCCTCTCTTTTCTTCTTCGGAGCCGTTGAATTCAAAGCAAAGAAAGTTCGACATGAAGGAATTACACACAACGGGTTTGTGAATTCATGGTCGGGTACTAGCATACATTATAGGGGTGTCAAGTGTGCGATCGTAAAGGGGTTTTAGTTTAGACCCAATAATAATTATTATTATTAATAACATTATTGGAAGTTTTTCATAAAGGTACACATATTTTATTCATTACTTTATTAATTAATAGTATTACATATACGTTTCTATTCCGCCGCATACTCGTAATTTGTTATGTATTTATGTTCATATATTCTAACAAGTATAAACTTTAGTTTTTCCCCAAATAGACTTATTTATGCTTCAATTTGTCATGCATGGTTGGGATGTCAAAGGTTTTTTAAATAATAGCAACCCGATAAGGATAGTGCTAGATTACCCAAAATGCAAGTGTTAATTTAAGCCTACATGTCACTGCCCATTGTAACTACAATATGCCAAGTGTATACCTTACATTTGTTGGAGTGTGATCATTTTATTATAAATCGCATGTCCGAGAATAGTTTAAGTCTACGGGGTCACACGAAATGACACGGTAACTCGATAATATTAATTGATATATTAAAATAATATATTAATTAGTTTGATCACGAAATGATTAATTAAACATAATTAAAGGGTTAATTGTATTTAATTAATTAAAGATGAGGATTAAAATGTGAAAATTGGAAAATGGATTTGGGCCCTAAAGATTAAAGGGGGTCGGCCATAACAAGTCTTTGTAAGCCTTTGTCTAGCTTATTTTCCAAGTAATGTTTAACCTAATTATCCCCTATAAATAGAGGGCTTAATTCTAGGTTTTTCATTCTTTTCTTTTCACATAGTTTTCTCTCCTTTTCTCTCTTTTTCTTGAAGTGGCCGAAATTCTCTTTCTCTTAAGGGTTTTCGACTTCAAGTTAAGGGTTTGTAACAAAGGGTTGTTCAGTTAGTGATCGGGGTACTAGCATACGTTATTCGGGGTGTCTAGTGTGCGATCATAAAGGGGTTTTGCTTTAAACCCTAAGCATTAATAATAATCTTATTATTATTATCTTTATTGGAGCTTTGCATAAGGTACACAACTCAATTATATTCTTCGTTAATTAATTTGATTGCATATTTGTTTCGATTTCTTCCGTTGCGCTTACTCGTGATTATGTATGATTATATGCTTATATTCTAACAACATTAACCTTACTAGTTTATGACTTTTTTATTTAAATCCAGCACAGGTTTTGCAGGTTTTACATTTAGCGCGTGCGGGAAATGAGGGTGGTTGGAAACGTGCGATGGAAATGAAGAAGGAAGAGAACGGGTTACGAACCATCAATAAATTTGTATTTAAGGGGATTTGGATCTTAGATTCAAATTTGGGTGTAAGCATGATGACTCCTGGGTGGGACGGGTTTCTAAAAGTGAGGTATATAAGAAAGCAATGTCGTTAAATCCAAATTTGTCTTTAAAAAGAAAAAAATGGGTTGATGGAAATCAGAAATAAAAAAGTGGTGTTGATGGAAAATAAAGAAGTTGTTTTTGCACTATCTTATCATATGAGGTTGATGTGACATGAGAATAGAAAAGTGTTTAGAGTACATATGGCGTTTCACCTAAGGGTTCTTCCTTTAAATGACCTATGACACCTGATAACCTATGACACTTGATGATCTTCATATCGTAATTTAAAGTACGTGTAAAGTTTCACCACTTATGATAAGGTGTCCCTGAATAGCAACTAACTCTTGAGTCTTGATACATGTTTTAAAAAATTATAAAATTAACAATTTATAATTTCCAAGCATATAACATAAATCTAGTATTCATCTACTGTTAGAGATACATTTTACAAACCTATTCACTTATGCTGGGAATTCAAAAAAGGGCTTTGCAATTTTCACATCTATACCGATTGACATCAAGAATATAATCAAAAAAAGGTTATGTTATATTTCCATTCTTGCTTACTACTTGCATGTACAACATACGCAATGCATGTAGAAAATTATAAAATTAACAATTTATAACTTCCAAGCATATAACATAAATCTAGTATTCATCTACTGTTAGAGAGATACATTTTACAAACCTATTCACTTATGCTGGGAATTCAAAAAAGAGTTTTGCAATTTTCACATCTATACCGATTGACATCAAGAATATAATCAAAAAAAGGTTATGTTATATTTCCATTCTTGCTTACTACTTGCATGTACAACATACGCAATGCATGTAGAAAACGATAGAAGTTGACAACCATTATAACAATACATCTAACTGGGGATAGAAAGACTACCGACTGGATGATTCAAATCTGATTGTCAAAAAAATGTTTGCAAAATCAGGTCAAACATACCAGAAAGAGTTTTTAAGTAACTTAGTTCGACACATTACATAAGCAACCATGGCTACTTGCTTTGCCACCTCTAGTTCATGAACCTACCAAACACTCGCATTATTTTATAATACAGCGAACCGCACTAAAATTGCGTTAAAATCTGCAGTTCAAGCTAAGTGCTTCCACAATGAAGAATCATATGCTGGAAATTTCAAATTACAACACTTCATTTTCACAAATTGCCTAAAAATGGTGACCTTTCTCTCTATCTGAATAACATGTTAGGTTTACCCACAATTTTGAAAGCAATCACAAGAAACAATCTTCATGACTCGACCAGCCCCGTCAAGATACACGTTTAATGCATTCCATTAAAGTATCAGTTTGTTCAGGTTTACCAACAGAAACACGAACATAACCCTTCAATTCTTTATTGCTGTAGTGACGTATCATCACACCCATTTTTGCAAGGTCTTCCTGTTAAAATCCAAAATCATATTTAGACTATCATAAATACTGAATAGAGTTTTATAATACTGCTCAGAACAATATAAACCCTGATCTTTATAGATTCATGCACGACACATCTAAGAGATGATTGACTATTCCAGATTTTAGTGGCAATAATAGTACAAATGAATTCTTAATGGGATCTAAAGCATCTATTAGGGTGCATCATAATGATAAATTTAAGTTCGATTTTCAATATGCTACACAAACTGCTCTAAACCTAATCTATCATGAACTTAGAATTCACGTGTCAAGTTCTTACAGTATATATCTTTGTGTACATAACAATTACATTGATGAGATGCTACAATTTATAGTGATGTTAGCACTGGTAACACGAGCAATAAAACTAGTGACTTAGTGAGGGCAATAGCAATAACGATGATAATGGTATAACCATGATTATTTCTAATCATATTATCTTTAAATGTTCAAGATTAAAACCTAGGTGCACAAGATTACTTGAAATTTTTTGAATTAATTAGTTTATCCAAATAATATGGTGTGAATAGGAACCATTTCTCCTTGAACTAAAGGTGGCAATTTCGACCCATTTACGGCTCTGTGTTGTATTCAAATGGTCAAAAAAATATATTTAAAAACGGAACAAGTCAAGCAGGTTAAAAGTTGTTTATTTATTTATATCTATACTATATATCTATATCTAAACTATATATAAGGCAATTAACGCACACCCATTTGAAGATTCAGCTCCATTAGAAATGTGTCATATCATCACTTCCTCGATCACTAAGAATGTGACTCGTCGCCTTCTCTCCACCACCATCATCGGTAATAGCGAATATAAGACTTAATTGAAATTGATAAGCCAATCAGCTCTCACAGTGGGTTAGATACCAAATTAATTCTTAAAAAGTAAAATGAAAATTACAACCCGAAGGTCCTGATCATATATAGATATGATCCCTAATGCATATCTAACATAAAACCTATGTACTATATAAATTAGCTTTAGGATTTTATCTGATAATTAAAAATGATAGTATCTAAAAATAAAGACCTCATAATTAAATTCCGGTTGTATTTGTTGTGTTATGTAAAATGACACACAATATAATTTCATACACAGCGCTAAATGAGCCAAATAGGTCTCACCATTAAGATAAGGACACTTTATACCAAATACAGATATAATGAGTTATGTTTGTAAAGTGTTACAAAGCAATGAGAAAACTAGTAAATAGTTACTCTCATGGCGAGGTGCAACTTGTTAACACAGGCTGCTTGCAGGGTTGTTAGATTAATATATTTAAATACATGACATACACAGATAGGTTGATTTCTAAAACCACACATCCTTCACCTGAAGGCTGCACAAGTGCATAGCGTAAAATTTTGATTACATGGTCTATCAAATTTTTGTAAGCATATTTATATAATTCTTGTTATGCACATTTAATTCGGTTCAATCAGGCTGTTCTCGAAAATCTATGGAAAGTAGAAGGAAACAAAGGAGTTAAAGGAAAGAGAGGGTTGAACAAATGTAAAGACGCTAATATTTGTCTTTCATGTGTGTGTGTGTGTGTCTTTTAGTTGGTAATAATGAAGAGAAATGACGGGGGATTTTTGATAATTTTGAGTTTCAGAAATGGAGAAGGAAGATACACTTTAAATACCAAAGAGATACAGTTAAGTAGGTTAAGTACGTTTAATAAGGTTATTTACATAGGTAAAGTGTATAAAATATGGGTGGGAGAAAATAGCTAGCAAATATATAATCTCCTCTCATCTTTTACCCTCTCCACTCCCCTTCTCTTCCAGACATATCATAAGTTTTACTTTCTTTCCAGTCCTCTTCTTCCCAAATAAATATTAAAAAACACAAACTTAGATAAATTATTATTCCTAGTAAAATATGGAATCAGCGTCTCAATTCTACACACAAAGCCATCCAAGAGAAAAGGGGAAGAAGACAAAGGAAAAGAAAATTATGGAAGCGAAAATGAGAATTCAAGGTCATAAGCTCAGGAAACACAAGCATTCTGTTAACAACGACATTCCACAGTCAACTTCAATGTTTGGTTGCACTTTAAATTAAGATCCCAGCTTCAACAAGATGGTCCCGTCATAGCTTGCAGGGTGGAGTATTAGCCGATATGAACTGGATTAGCATTGGATTCTTGACATATTAGACTATTAGTTACCAATATAGTAGTTAGTCTTGAATTACATTTTCATCAGGTTTCCGTTTACCTAAATCTATTAATATGGCTGTTGTAAAGGTTAAAGACAAGTATAATTATAAACATTGCTCAGGCAACATATGTTTTCATCATTATAAATTGGCATATCTGTTGTACCTTTAGCTTCTTAGCATCCCTTCCACCAGTAACCTCGCAAAGAATAAAATTTGAATAGCTTGGATATGGATTTAGAAAGGGCACTTCTTTCAAAAGCTTGTAAAGCCTCTCTCTTTCTTGTACCAGGGCAACTTTAACTTTCTACAATATGAACAAGTTTTACAAGTTGTCAGATATAAAAAAGCTAAGTTGTTCATTTTTATTTGGATAAAGAAGGCTTTTGTCCCGTAACTAGGATATAAACAAAGTGGCAAGTGGTATCATTTACCTCCAAATATGTGGGATTCTGCAGTGCTGCACAAGCAGAGACTTCAGCGGCAACAGACACATTATATGGCTGCTTTGCTCTCCATAGGTACTGGATAATACTCGAAGGAAATGCACCATAGCCAACTCGTAGTCCAGCTAAGCCTGTTTAAAGTTGACTATTTTTATATTATACAACATACAAAGCCATGAATGTGTGTGTGTGTGTGTGTGTTTTGGGAGGGTTCAAATTGGAAATTTGGAGCGAAAACAACTAAGTAACCACAAGATTATGTGTTAATTCACATGTAAATAAAATCGATTCACATGTGAACACGACAAATAAAATGTCAATGAATCAATTAGCAAGGTCTTAACAGGTTGTCAAAAAGAAAAATGTACTCCTCATCTTATGGTGCATATACTTTTGCAAAATGTGGAAGTTAGTAAAACTTCAGAATTAAATAGAGAAAGTGTATAATATCATTGGGACAGACAAAAAAAATACTTATTAAGACAACAAAATTACACCAAAGAGAGGGAGCTTAGAAATATACCGGCTCTTTTACTGAATGTACGGAGAACAATAAGGTTATCATGCTTCTTTACCCATCCCATCTTAGAATCAAGTCCCGAAAATTCAATATATGCTTCATCCAGTACAACAAGTATTGGTAGATCAAGTATCTTCAACAAGACATCATCACTAATCACACTGTCAAGGAATTCACAACAGCACCATGTATTAAAATATAGATATCAAGAGGTGGAGGATAAAAGAAACATAACAAAGATGAACAGAGCATACACTGGATAATGGTATATGAAATCCCTAGGTAAAACTCAATTAAATAACTAGCACATATCTAAGCCATGATAAAGAATCTTAAGGGTATGCTTAAAAGTGCATATAAGCGGATGCACTAATAACTAACAATAGAAATTTGATTCACTTTAAGTGCATCCAGCACTCAGCAGAGTCATAGATAAGTTTTAAAATATCCAGATTAACCTAAAGTATTTGAGGGTTTGGGTGCTCTACCAGTATACTGTAACCAACAGTTACTCAGAATATGGTTCAAGTATCATCAATCAGTCGGCTCATAACTAACGCATAAAGCCAGTTAATAGAAGGATCACATTTCAGTCAATAAGAATACGGTGTAAACTATTGGTTTGTAAGTACAACCATGATAACTGACATGCAGACTAAACGAAATTCAATGGTTACCTCCCATCAGGATTGTTTGGAGAAGTTAGAAATATGATCTTTGGTTTCTCATGCTCAATGGCTTCAGTAATCCTTTGTACATCCAAGCTGAAGTCTTTCTTCCGGGGTACTGCTCAATGAATCAGCAAACACTAGTTAATTGTATCTGCTATTGCAATTATATGCCTTAAAAGCTGAGCAGACACAACATAACATTCACCAAGTACTTGCACTTAATATGGCACACTAAGATTTAATGGAAGAGATGGTAGTAAAAGTAGGTTAAGAAAATACATTATTGTTGCATAAGTTAAAGTGTTAAACTATATACTCAAGAAGTCGAAAAGGTACATGATTATCGGCTAGAAAAGTAGAAATGGTCAGATGGGAGGTCTGGCCAAAGCTTCAAAGCGGATTCTGGTTGGGTAGCAGGTAATATTAGCATGGGTGAAACTGGGTCAGGTTGACCAACAACCAAGTTTTTGTACTAATTATATTTATAGTAATAATCAATGGATTAAATATGATTACAATATATATAGTTAATATAATACTTTAAACTATATTGATAAAGAAACGTGTTAAACTACTTTATTTAAGATGTAGCATAACCCAAATTGATCCATTCAAAAGTAAGAAGTTGAAAGTGCCACCTCTAATCAGAACTTCAGAGTTAAAAACTTACCCAACGTAAAGATCCCGATTATTTTTTTTTAACCATTAAGTGCAAAGTGGATTAAGTGCTAAATAGTTTAATGACTGTATTGGTTAAGCAATAAATAAACCATTCAGTCTTTTGATTATTAAGTCAAAAGTGAACATTTTTTATTAACTTAATGGATTAAGTAATTTTTTTTTCTTAAGCTCGTTAAGTCCTAAGTAAGCAGGGCCTAACTAGCAAATCTGAATGAAATACATGATGGGGAGAGAAGTAAAATCCCCACCCTTTATGACACGTGCACAATTAACAGCTGCATCAAATTCATACATCGTAAAGGTTGGAGGACAATCAACAATAATGTCACCCGGATCTAGAACACACCTGTGACATAAGGAAATCAAACCTTTTAAGAACAAAATGTTCAGCGAATTAAGAAGATTCAGAATTAGCACGCTAAATAAAAACACCACGCTAAAAAATTGCTTGTTTTAAGTCATTGAAATTTATGCCCACAAAATGTATCACTAACCTCATAATGAGATCGATTAACTCATCAGCCCCACACCCCACAAGGATATGCTCAGATTCAAGGCCAGAGTCCTCGGCAAGGGCAGCACGCAATGTACGACTTTCAGGGTCAGGGTAAATATAAGGAAATTTCAATTGTCCCAATGCCTCAAATACCTACAAGATGTCAAGATCCTGAATAAGTAGTTGGAAGAAACCAGTACACACACTCATATTTCTTGTTCTAAATAGCTGGACTATAACATGTACTAAGATATTAGTTACATTACTGTTAATAATTCCTATATAACAAACCTACCTCTGGAGGTGGACCATATGGGTTCTCATTTGCATCTAACTTTACAATGTCCTCAGGCTTCCTACCGAGACGAGTTGACAAAACCTGTATAAGAATTTATAACCTTGTTGTGAAAAGCCACCAATAACTAGAACAGGAATGCATACAACACTAAAGACAAATTAAAGGCTTTTCAACCCTTAATTTAGCAACCATCAATATGAAGGGCTAGAAACTACAAGTAGAAAAATATTATAAAGCTATGTTGCTAATCTAGTCTCAGGCGTCCAAATAACTTGGGATAACTATTTGATTAAGCCCTTTCTGCCTTGTTCTCAGTTCTCGGGTTTGAGACTTAACAAGCATAACTTCCATCCATTCCTTAATAGTTTAAGATGAAAAGGACACCAACGGTAGACACACATGAATTTTTTTTAAATAAAGACCATAGTTGCAAACTTTTATGTGTTAAGTTGCCATGTTTAGTTAATATAATTAGGGCAATACAACCTTTTAGCTTATTTTCTATTCGGCTTACTTTTCGTAATCCCATTTGTGTGGCTTATGAGCTTTTTTTTCAATTTTCAGTCATAAAAAGCTCACAAGACAAAAAGCAAGCCAAAAACTGGGCTTATAAAAAATTAACCAAACGAAACTAACCTAAAAGGCTGAAAAATAAGGAAAGATAAACACCCTTATATAACTTAGGAAGACCAAACTGGAATCTATACTAGATTACCATGTGTGACAAACTGACAACTAACTTACGTTGTAACAAAATGTTGACTTAAACAATCGGAAAACAAGATATATCATATGCTTAATTAACAAGTGGCCGATTAACGGCCAAATAATGAAATAAATATGATTGATACATATGCCAAAAAAATTAACTAACAATTGATGAGATTATAAGAAAGTGGGATAACTACCTCGAACGGCAAAATGGGCTGATACGGGGACAATTCTCTAAGATGAGACCTGATAAATGAATCCCCAGTCAACTGCTGTTTAACAGCTGGTGCTGCTGCTACGGCTTCACTCGACGAAGAAGCCGAAGCCATACAATCAAACATCCTCCTGCCACTACTAAAAGTCCTTTGATTTCTTAAAAAAGCAAATGATGGCGATAACGAAAAGGCGAAATCATTGTGGTTGGATTTTATCATGCAAAGAGATGAAGAACACCCATTAATTACACCCATTAATCTGCATTATTTTCACTTGTAAATATCATTCAAATAAACTAGCACAGTCTAATCTAATTTCTAATACAATAATGAATTAACATATATACATACATTTACATATATATAGATACATATATAATAGTAGTGAAATAATACCTTGTTAGTATTATAAGAGTGATGATAATAGGGTTTTAGCAGATAGGAGATGAAGATTCCACAAACACCGGCAAAATTCAATGTTAAATTATGTTCCTTATTTTATTACAACCTCAGTATGCTAAGTCAGCAAAAGTGAATAACACAAGTGGGTTTAGGGTTAGTTGTTGTTTGACTTGTAAATTTGGAAATTGGATAATAAAAATTGAAAACAATAAAAAGAAGTGTTTCAAAAATTTTTATTCAAAAATAAAAAGTAATGTTTTGTACTTTGTTTTTAGAAAAAAAAAATTTCAAAAATATGATTTTGTCACGTTTTTCTTGTTTATATGTTTTTTGAAAAACATAAATGAAAAAGAAAAGATGTTTTTCTAATTAAACGTTTTTCAAAGTGTTTTTTTCTTTATTTTAAAGAGAAAAGTTTTGCCCTAATAACATTTGGTTGATAAATTGTCATCAAAGTGTAACATTTGGTTGATAAATTCTCATCAAAGTAATTTAATGAGACTCAAGCTCTGAAAGGACCCGACTTGATATACCGAAAACATAATAATTTTTATTTTTTATTTTTTTACAGAAGGTGCGCCGCACTTTAAACTGGGTGCGCCGCACTCAACTAAACAGAGAGACACCAAATGAGGGTGCGTCACACCCTTGCCCAGGTGTGCCGCACCTTTGCCCAGATCAGATATGGGTGTGCCGCACCTTAAACTGGGTGCGCCGCACCTGTCCTGCAGATCTGCACAAAATTGCATTTCCATCATTGACTCCAACTTGAAAACATTACTAACTCAAAACTTTCATATATCCAAAACATCATATCACTTTCAAACAACCAAATGACATCAAATTCACTACTTACAACCATCGTTGTTACCAAAAATCAATATACGACCCAACGGGTCATTTATCCGAGTCATTGACCTATTAAACATTTACATAACCATACATAATCCAAATAACCAAAAGCTTGACATTATCACGAGTTTTATACCAAAATAGATGTGTTTAACCAAAATAACATGTACCAAGAGCCATAAGAAGAGGGATGTCTAAGTCTCTAAACCACAAGATTGTCATTCATCCATGAATAACCTAAATACCTCCAAGTCTTGCAAAATCTTTACTTCTAATACTTCAAGCTTTAAATCAACAACTAGTTCCTTCTTCCGGAACTACCTATAAAAGTGGTAAACTAAAAAAGTAAGCGAATGTTTAGTGAATAAACTTGCATACAAATATATATACGAAGGAGGGCAAAAACACACAGGACCATCGCATGTAGCCAATGGTACCGTCATACCATCACTTGCATACTCACTTTTGCGTTAATAAACACATACATGGATCCACATACGCTAAACAATCATCAACATGATTAACTATCAGGATTCTTAGGCCCCGGAGGTTCTTAGGCCTCATAAACACTATGCCCCATATGGGCCTACACCGAATCAATCACCACACATGGATAAATAAACTTCAACATGATGTGGTAAACACCACACATGGAGAAAATGCTTCAACATGATGTGGTCGATTGACCCAACGTATACATAAAGGTATGCAAGAGTACTCACCTCCTTCGCGACTAACAACAACCAACAATACTACAACAAGTGCAAAGCTTTCAACCTAGCAAATCAATACAATATGCACATAAGACTTTATTCATAATCTTGGCTAACTCACTTAGCCAAACTATCGATTCACTAGCATTCCTATCCACCCAACCTCAATTTCCTTGAGTTGGCTTAAAATTAAGTTTCACTTAACAAAGTTCAATCTTTCAAAATCATCAATCTCAATTATCTATCATTTTGCTAAAAATCTTATCTTACCACCAACATGTGGCCATTTCATCTTAATGCTCAAAATTATCAAATTCTCATTTTGGCCATAATGGCCACTAACAACTCAAACCAATAAGTTCATGCAACCCAATAATCATAATTCAAGTTATAAACATTAAAATGTGGGATATTGGCAAAATCATGATCCAACCCAAAACCCCTAAATTGGATGGTTGCATGAACCCTAATTCTTGAAACAAACATCAAAACTAGGTTAAATAAAATAGATTGTTACCTCAAAGATTCAAGAAATTAAACTTTAAATAACAATTCTTCCTTCCCTCTTTTCTCTCTTGAAATTCGGTCACCACCACTACCATACATAAACCCTAGCTTTTCAATTTTGCTTGTTGAAGATTATTATTAAAATTCTTGGAAGGATTTGATTAATTAAAATAAACACACATGAAGAGAATTGAAATCACACTTCTAGTCTCCCCTTTTTTTCCTTCTTGAATTTGACCCACCACCACCACCACACACCTTCAATTTCAATCTTTTCAATTTAGAAGAATAATGGAAGATTATTTTTATTTGTTATTGTTGGATGATTTCTAGAATTGAATTGGAGTGATGCATGATTTTGAAGGAAGTAAGATAAGAAATTAGAGGAAGGTAATGAAGGAAGAGGAGAAATAAGGTGAGTCATAAAATGTAAATGGCTGGGACTCCTCTTGTGTGCCACGTCTCTTATCACTTTTGTGGGTATTTTTACCCTCTATCCGCTAAAGCTCCAACTAAATTAACCTCATATCCAAAAATAAAATACTAGGAAATTATTTTAATGTCAAAACTACAAAAAGGGGTTAATTTATTTATTTTAAAATTATTGAGGTGTTACAAGCTCGATAGTTATAAGAAGGAAACTCCAAAGAACACCTTAAACCATCCTTTTATTTGACAAACATATTATCCTACAAACTAAGTAAAAATGAGTAGCAATGTCTTATCAATTTTTGGTCTTAATACCATTTACAACGGTGTATCTTCACACTTATCAAGAGGTGTAACTATATCTAATACTATCTTATAAAGCATTTTGTCCTTTTTTTAAGAAAAGATGATTTGAACTACCAAAAATACCCTTATCTTTATTCACCAATTTAAACATATCTACCTAATATACGTATAATAACCTTAAATTTAACCACTCATTTTTTTCTTTCATTAAATCTCAACCATTCATTTTTTTTCTCTCTCATCAATAAATCATTTTATTCTTCTAATTCATTCGAAATCTTTTATCTTAAAAACTGTATATCGATAAATTATAAAAATTGTATGAGTGCTCTTAAAATTTCATGTTTTTTCATTAGAGATGTGATTCGATATACTTTCGACGAATTTTTAAATACGAGGGCGGAGCCCGTACGGTTAAGGGATTTGGCTATCATACTCTATGACTTGACCTATCACCTCACCATCTCACCGTCGCAACGCGCGGACACTATCTCTCGTAATGTTAACATAGATTTATGAATCTAAGGGGGTGTTTGATTCACATAATGTTTTTGAAAGATTAGCATTTGTCAAAGGAATTGGACTCTAAATCTTTTTAAAAAAATTTGTGTTTGGTTGACAGAATTCAACGGAATTCGATTAAGAGAAGTGGAATATAAACTATGTCAAATGACTAAACTAACCTTTGTTGCATTATTTACAATGTAATCCTTTTTTCATTTTAATAAGTTAATAACATACTACTGTGTTATATATTTTATATAATTTTATAAATAATAATAATAGTAATAATAATAATCTTTTATTATACTAAATCACAGTTGCTCTAATAACTTATCGACCAATCATAGCTCTTGATTTTTTAATATTGACTTTTGTTTTTAATTTTGACTTTAATTTACACTTTTTTCTTTTCCATCACAAATTTACACTTTCTACCCAATAATTATAATATACTAAATAAATAATAATAATAATAACTAAAATATATCTAATAAAATAATAGCTAATATTTATCTTTGACACACATCTTCTTCCACCACCGTTGATAATTTGGTCATACCGTAAAATATATTACGATCACTAGTAAGCTTAACAAACTTAACATTAATCTATTAAAATAATCTTCTTCCTTGCTCCTCCTCCTTGATTCTGTATGTTCCATAACATCAAAATCACCAACGTACACCCACTTTCGAGTTTTTCGGTCCAACTCAAGTTTTCCCAAGTTTTAGACCGACCCGGACCGAAACCCGATTTTTCAGAATATGCAAACCCGGGAACCGAACTGTTTAATGCTCGGGCGGGCCGGGTAGGGCCGGTCTCGGGCGGGCCAAGTTCGGGTTTTTGGTCTATATGCTCATGCCTAATTAGAGCTACCAATTTTTTTTTTAATTTCTTAATTTATAAAAGCTGACACAGTTTATGTTTGTCTACTTTATTAAGTCAAATATTTTCAGCTTTTGTCAGGTTTTTTATTTTCCATACACCTAACATTTTATTTTATTATTATTTATAATTACTAACCATAATTCTCTTTTGTCTCACAATCAAATTAATTTTTTCTTTATTTTTTTCTTGAATGATCAATCATAACTTTACTATCACTTAAATAATTTCAATTTTAAAACAGTAGATACACTTGTAGAAATTTAACAATCTAAGTTTATACTAATAAATGAAAACATAATTTTGTTTTAAAAAGAGTTAATTTAATTGAAATTTTGAAACAATACAATACAATTAGCAAAAGAAATTAAATACATAGATTAACTACCAAATTAGATACATTATAAATAGTGGGTTAAATTATCATTTCCACAAAACAAATTAACAGTAATAACAACTCCACAATTCCAGCAAGCATCCATTTTCCGGCGAAATTTCCGGCAAGCATCCATTTCCGGCAAACATATAAAAAAAAAACATAAATCTTTTTGGCAAAATTTTCGGCAAGCATCCATTTTCCGGAGATATGAAACTTGATATATATATATATATACACCTAAATACATATTTTCATATATGTATTTATAACTACTAAAAAACGGCCGCTACTATTCTCCACCTCTGGTCTCGACCTCGACCACCTCCATCCACCCCCTGTGTCCACCTCTGTAACACCCTACTAAGGCGAAAACACGAAGTGCCATAGAACGACATAGTACAAAAGATTTAAATATAAAACATCAATATAAGGTTTCAAACACCATTCAAATTCAAAAGATTACAAGTTTAAGTTGATGTTTAATAACCATTTCATAATCCAAATCCATAATCAAAAGATAAATTGTTTGCATTACAAACCGCCAAGCATACAACAAATAGAGCAATCAGAGATTTGGTCTTGCTATGAACTTACTGCTCTAAATCTGAAAAGCATGAAGAAAAAGTGTCAACTACGAGAGTTGAGTGAGTTCATAGGTTTATACTAACAACACATTTATATTCCATCAATATTCAAAGATAATACGTCATAAAACTTTCAAGAGTTCTTTCATAGTGCTCATACCCAAACTGTATGTTCAATTCATAATATTCAAACATAATTATAATCAATATCACTTACATTTAGCCAAAGGCAAGATTTTGATGAGTAAATGCTTGAGCCACTACTAAAACAATTTCATGTCCCAATCAATATAATATTTCATTTCACAGCACAAGTTGTCAATCAAGTACTTTAACAATAATTGGGTCGTGCCATGGAGACGACCATTTAAATTTAAAGTAGATTAGAGCACCGCTCGGGTGAAGTGAAGGTCGTCACGAAGGCAACCAACATTCCACCGTTACCTATTTAGTGGGTGAGTGGACGACTCCTAGTTGCGCAACCCTCTAACTACAGGCCTTCCCTTTCGGAGTTAATAGTAGTGTACCGAAGTGATACAGTTTGAGAGAACTCAAGCTCATCATACAACATATATCACATTGAACATACAATATATTACATATCATAATCATTCTTTCAAGAATCATTTCATATATATAAAGCAATTCTATTTATCATGATTTTCACCTCGAAAGTAAAACACATAAAATAGTTTGAAAGGGGGTTATGACTCACTTGTTTGGAGTATGAAAAGGGGCTGATCAAATGCGAGATCTTCGGCTAGTGGTGTCATTCCCCAATCAAGCCTAAACCATGGTATTTAAGTATACACAACGTAAGTGTGTGTAGCATGAACTAGTAACATAGATCATGAGATGTATGCTAGTAGACTTGCCCATCTTTGATTGTTATTAGATTGTGGAGTTCAAGTATATTACAGTGCTCACATTATTTGGTTAGAAGATATTTGGTGGTGAAGGTCATTTCTCATTACACGTTTTTGTTCGTTTATTGGAATTTCGGTAGTTTAGCTTTAATTTATAAAATTTCCATAGCATACTTTGCTTAATAATAATATTTGACATGTGTGATCTTATAATATGAATATTGATGAATATTTCTGATTTATATTTATTTATTCAATTTAATATTATTTAATTAGTTATTTATTCATTTTTATTGATTTATTAATCAAATAATTCCTTATAATTACCTTTAAGTTCTTAAATTGCCTTTAAAATTGATGGATAATTATTTTGTGATTATATACTGATTTTTATACTTTTTAATTTATAATATTATGATTTGTGCATTTATTTGTGCATTATTTCTTTTTTAATTAATTCAATAATAGTGATTAATTAGTGATTTTTACTTAATTATTTACTTTTAAATTATATAACACTTGTTTCTTGGCTTTTAATTATTTTGCTACAGTTTCACCATTGGTTATGTAAATTTAATCAAGTTCATGATTTACATAATTTATTTATTAATTTATATATCTTTTAATTTCCATTTAAATTCATTTAATCACAAAAATACTTAGAAATCACCATACTAGCTTTTGTCCAAAAATCCCAGGCCTTTCTAGGCAAATTTTAACATGTCAAGTTCATATAATTTCAACCCCTCTTATGTCTTGCTTATTTGAGGACTTTAAGCATGAAAATCGTTTGCCGAATTAGTGTTTTTAGCCGAATTTCTTAAGCAATTTAAGTACTTTAAATTGGATTTTTGTCCTTGTTTCATTTTTTTGATAATCCAAGTCATGATAGTGGTGATGGTGTGATATGTGCAATTTTGTGCTTTCGGTTAGCGATTAATTGACCGAAAGGTGATTTTTGAGCTTTATCTTGCCATGCATCTAATGACTTGAGTTTTACACTTTTGTTACATCATATTTCTAGTAGGTTTATCATATTTTTATGGTCATTTGATCATAGTGCATGTGTGTGCTAGAAATGCATTTTTGCATGCTTTCGGTTTACGATTTCAAGCATATTTTAACATGTTGTGATTCAAGCTTTATATCCTTGATATTTTATGAATTTTTCCAGAATATATTCACAAAGATTAACATATTTTTCAGTTAAGACAAGTCTCTAATCATCTCATAATCCAATAATAAATCCAACCTTCTTAAATCTAACATGTATGGAATTATCTCCACATTTTAACAACAAATCTTAATCTATCTATAATCCATCAACATAAAAACATATATTTATGAAAATTTCCAGAAAATATATTCATAAAGATTATATAAAACATATTCATCTTTTCATGCAAAAAAGTTGCTTTACAACTACTAACATATATCAACACTTTTTGATGCAAACTTTTATAGATCCAACAATACAACAACAAAAGTCTACTTTTTAATAAAATTTCCAGAAAATAAACCTTCAACATATATAAAAATATAACCATCTTTCAAAGGAAAAATCACTTTAAAAGCTATATAATCTATAAATATACTTTTGGGTCTTAAACTAGTTGAATCCTTGGATCTTTCTTCATGGATTCAACATGCATGAACATGAAAAGAAAGATCATATCAACTTTGCCCGCATCAAGTGTATATTTGAAAGAAAACATAATCTTTTGATGAAACCTCTTTAATATAAACATAAACAAAATAAATCTAGTAAAGAGACGAAGATATATACCATTGAAGATAACTTTTTGAAGATGAAAATATGGCAGAAAAATAGTGGCCTCCAACCCTTATAATACCCTCCTTATTGCTTGCTTGCAAACACCCTTAAATCTTAGCTTAATCTAACCCTTGCTTAATCTAGTCTAAACCCTTATTATTAATATGAGTTTAAATTGATTTTTGTTGCCTTTTTCTTGGGTTATGGCTGCCGAAATAAGGAGGAAGGGAAGAGGAGAAGAATTTTTCTAAAGAGAATAAAATCTAGTATGTGTAAAATGTGAAGAGTGTGTTTTTGTTGAGAGTTACAAGAAAGATTTAGTGGATAGTAAATTTGAAATGGGAGTGTGTGTTGTGTATAGGGGACGGCCAAAGAGGGGGAAGAGGAAGGGGTTTCTACTTTTTTTTTTATAAAAAACAAGTGTATAGGTACATATTTTATTTACATAAGTTGTATGTGTGATTTAGTTGTAAAGTGGATTTATTTACTAGCTCAAAATACAAGTTTGTGTGTGTGTGTATAGTGTATGTATATATACATATTTTGTGTTTTTAATTGTTACATAAGCCTTTGTTTATAAACTTGAATTTAATTGTAAGCATATACATATATATACTTATTATTATTTAAACACTTTATGTACTTTAGGAGTTATAAATATATATATATATATTTTTAAGATGTTCATTGCATTTTCCATGACCAAATGTTATTTAGTTGACTTGATGATTCAAGTTGTTAGACATTTACAAGAATTTTTTATTATTATCTCAACTTGTAAGACTTATATTATTATTTATAATTTGATTAAATATTAATTAAAATTCTTGTTCAATGGTATTTTATTAAATTGAACTTAAAACTAACAATAACTTTAGATTGCTAATTTAGGGGCATTATCTACTAGCTTCAAGTATAACTATGGCTTGCGGAATCATAGACAACCTAACTATCACGTATGTAATATTTAAAAAGTAGGGTTGTTACAACCTTTGGCCGCCACCACTTTCAACAACCACCCCCAACTGCCGCCACTTTCAGATCTAAAACGGCCGCCACTATCCTCCACCTCTGTTCTCGACCTCGACCTCCAGCCACCCCCTTGTGACCACCTCCGACCGTCGAAACTTTCAGTAACCACCCCCAACCGCCGCCATTTTCAGATCTAAAACGCCTGCCACTACCAACCACCGGATTTAAACACAACGACCACCAACCGTCACATCCTAGAAGGGAGAGAAAAAGAGGGGCGGGAGGGTGAGACTTTCTTTTGGGGGGAGAGAGGGTGGCGACTATGGGAAGAAAAAGAGCTAGAGGTTTTTTTGGGGGAGAGAAAGAGGGGGGCGACTATGTTTTTTTTGGGAATGAAGAGTGTTTTTCTTTAAAGGATATAAGTTCATTATATATGGGAAGATTATGGAGGTGTTTGAAGGGTTAGAAAATGTATTATTTTTATAAAACTAATTTTTGTTAAAAGGTTATTGAATTTTTATTAATACAAAACTATTTTTGGCGTGCATTTCCACATGTGTTGATTATCGATGTCACGTACAAGACAATTTGACAATTTGCCTTTTGTTGAGATTGTTGGGGTAACGTCGACCAACAAGACATTTTCGATAGCTTTTGCATTTATAGAAAAATGAAAAGACAACTAACTATGCTTGGGTCTTAACTCTTAAACTTAAGTTGATATTAGACAGTTGCATGCACCCACGTGTTATAGTTACAGACAAGGAATTGACTCTAGTAAATGCATGCAAAAACATTTTCCCGGATGTTGCTCAACTACTTTGTAGAATTCACATCAGCCAGAATATTTAGACCACCGTAGGCAATTATCGGTAACACGTGATTGGTGCAACTTTAATGCATTATGTAGTAAACTAGAAAACTCTACAACCATGGATTCTTACACGGAAAATTACAATCAACTTCAGTCATTGTTGACAAAATATCCACCTATGTTTTCTATATTCACATTTAACAAATTTTTTTATCTCCCAACTTATTTTTTTTCTTTTAATATTTCTCATATAAGTTTACCTTACCATTGTGTACTTAAGTATTTGAATGAAATTTGGTTGGACAAATACAAAGAAATGTTTGTGTCTATGTGGATTGATCGACATCTCAATTTTGGAAACAACAACACCAATAGAGTAAAAAGTCAACATGCGGTCCTAAAAAAGTATTTGAAATCTAAAAAATGTACTATCCTTGTCGGGGATGGGAAGAAGAGACGATGAAGTAACGGCCGAATAGACCGTAACCTGGAAAAAGTTGCCGGAATATGGTGGTGGTGTTCAACCTGGAAAAAGTTACCGGAATATGGTGGTGGTGGTGTTCGTTTATTGCAATTGTTGTTGTTGTTAATATTGCATATTTGTGTGTTGCTAGTTGCTACAGTATCGCTGAGTTGAGACAGTGTCGCTGAGTTGCTACAGTATTGTTTGAGTTGACACAATGTGAGTTGCCACAGTACAGGTTAACCCAACCCTTGTACGGTAGCATCTGACTTTTGGATTGTTATATATATATATATATATAATTACTTGACAACTTTTAGTGTGATCACGTGACTATGACTCAGCTTCAATTTGAATTAAAAAGGAATTATGAATATGCATAAAACAAATGGATCACGTGTGTAAATTTGACAGCTCAATTGACAACACTTTCCCCAATACATGCTTCCCAGCTGTTACCCAATCTAGTCAAACACGTTATTCAATACACGTGTTCTACTGACACACGCGAAAGCACGTGCTTGCTTTTTATCACGAGACTACACAGATACTATATTTTCTTTTTAAAAGTTATCAGTGATGTGTATTTAAGGTTTTGTGGCGCGCCTCTTCCCACGACCCACCTCGACAACTTCATCTTCATCTTCATCATCGACGGACGCGACACTATCCTTGTCGGGGACATTTTCATTGATAATCAATGGCGGTTGTGGGGTTCTTGGCCTTTGTTGTTGTTGTTGTTGTTGGTGAAGCTCAAACGCCATTTGAGCTTGAATTTGGGCTTGGGCTAACGCCATTCGTTGAGTCTCTCTCCAATTATGACCCATAATTGGATTGTAGTTAATTTGATTGTAATAAGGTTGAGAAAATTGGTTAACGAGGCAAGAGGGTGGAGGACCCATTTGGGGGCGGGTTGGATGAGGTTGAAGCGTGACTTGTTTGTCCTTGGTTAGTTGATGACATAGCCGGCATCGGGTTTTCAAGAAAGGCATTCCAAAGATCGTTAATTTGATTTTGGTTTTCGTTGTTTCACATGATTTAGAGATGAAGTTTGTGAAAGATTTTATTGATAGTGTGTGTTTTTTAGTGTGAAGAAAATGGAATGAGTTGTGAAGAAAATGGAATGAGTTGTGAAGAATGAAATGTGAAAGGTTAGTATATATAGATGGAAATATAGAAAAAATTTAAAATATATATATATATATATATATATATATATATATATATATAGCCGTTGGTTTTGAAATTATTTGAAAAAAAAGTATTTTTTTTTGTTTATCCGTTGAAGCTGGCCCCACACACGCTCTTTGCTGTCTTGTCTTTACTCTTCGATGGACCGAAGCCAGCAGACGAAGAACATGGTCGACAAAATGCTACCTAAGGTGTCTTGGTCGAAGAGGCATCAAAGAGGGGTCGAGGAAGAGCTTAGTGACCAGCCTAATGAATCCCAAATGAAAATTATGTTTAAACACATGTTATACGATTTGATTCTTGATAAATTATAAAGCAAATATTTTAAAACATTTGCAGTGTATTGTTTAGTTTATTTAGAGGTGGAAAGGAAAGGAAAAGAAAGGGGAAAATTATATAATACATTCTTAAGATTTTTTAAGTGTGGAAAAGGAATGAGTGGAAAGGATTAGGAGGGGGAGTGTAATTGTTTTTTGTTTTAAAAGTTTTCCTCTTATTTTTGAGATAATTAGGAAGGAAAACTTTCTTTTCATGTCTTCTCCCTTCCTTTCCTAAGTTAACTAAACAATACATGGTTGAAGTTAAATCGACAACACATAATTTTTAACCCTTGACCGGTCAGCCTCTATCTAACCGGCTTAACTCCACCTTGACCCGTAACCATCCATTGATGGCGGGTTTTTATTTTTTCTCCTCTCACCAAATATAATGCAGTTAACCGGTGGACCTGGCGATCTAGAATCTAGATTTGCCGCAAATTGTAACAACCAGCTTCCTATTTATACTTTAGAAAAGTTTGTTAACCTTTCTTCTCCCAACTAACTTGAACCGAAAATTAGCAGTAGCTACATACTAAATAATAATTCATATTAAAATCCAATCCAGATAATAATAAATAATCAAATTAATATGAACAGATCACCAAATTATAAATCACTATCAGATTCAGATGAACAACAAGAACAAGAAGAAGATGAATTCTTTCACCACCCACTGGCTCACACCGATCCTTTACTTCCTTCACCAGATCAAAACCCTAATTCAGATGACATTAACAACACTGATCTCGAAACCGAAACCGACACCGAGCCGAAAACCGAAACCGAAGCCGATACCGAAGCAGAGTATTTGAAAATAACAGTATCAAATCCACAAAAAGAAGTTGAATCATCAAGTTCAATCACAGGAGGTAAAAATACTCATGTTACTTATTTAATTTCAACTGAAACTAACTTATCCGATTACTGCGGACACCGGTTTAGTGTCCGCAGACGGTTTAAAGACGTAGTTACGTTATCGGACCGATTAGCGGAATTGTATCGAGGGTTTATTATACCTCCTAGGCCTGACAAGAGTGTTGTAGAGAGTCAAGTAATGTATAAGCAGGAATTTGTTGAGTTAAGAAGGAATGCTATTGAGAAGTATTTGTTAAGGTTAGGACGACACGTTGTTATTAGGAAAAGCGATGAGTTGAGAGTGTTTTTGACGGTTAACGGGAAGCTTCCGTTGTTAGGGAGCGAGTCGGTGACGGCTAGGATGATTGACGGTGCGAGCAGGTTATCGAGGCAGTTAGTTGGTAGTGGTGGTGGAAGTGTTGGATTTAGGTTGCCTCAAGATGTTGTTGAAAAAAGTAGGTGGGATTTTTTTAGGATTTTTAAGGAGAGCAGTGATTGGGGTGGTACGGGATCGAGTTTATATGAGCAAGATTCGGAGTTTCTTAAGAGTAAAGAGAGATTGCTTAATCTCGAGAAGCAACTTACGGATGCTTCCAAGCAGGTTTGTGTCTTTATCTCGAATTAACTAAGGCCTTCTTTGTTTATTTATTCATTAAGTGAAAATTGTAAGTGACCGTAAGTATGTCTTGATAAATATAATTTGTACAGATGTTTCTTATTTGCGCTGAACGATGATCTGAATGATAAAATAGATGATCATTTTGATACGCTTAGAAATGATTATTTAATAAGGTATAATTGCTTAAATGAACTTTAAAAATGATGTTTGTAAAAAGAAAATATGGAAAATCAATGACTTAGTGGGGAAAGCAGCACACTTGTGACTCTCCAGCTTAATCCATGCTTTTTAGATTATGTGAAGAAACAAATAAGCTCAAATGACTTGCTACATTAAGATTTTGTTGAAAACAAACACCAGTTGACCCCTTTCTTGGTTTTGGGTTTATATTTTTGGGCAAATGTCATAAAATTTCAATATATGTTCTGGGGTTACATGTTGAGAAAGGGGGTTTTCTCTCACCTATGGTAGGTTTCCTCCTGTTGGTGGTCTTCGGGTCTTGCACTCGAGGAATGGAGATGATCAGGTTGGCCAGTAGCCCGCCAATGATCTAATTTGCCGTTCAAAAAAATATATAAGTATCGAAGGGGCCTTTTTTTTTTCCTAATCATAGCATAAAGAAACAGTATCCAGATACCATGAAGTTGAATAAATCAAAAGTTTATTTACCAAAAGGGGGCGTTCCAAAACTTTAAATGAATCAAACAAAGTATGATTACTAAAAAACAGGACAAAGAATACTGCTATTGTTCTAATGGATACTATCGATTGATATGGCATTTTCCTTTAAAACATAGGCAGAGTTGTTTGTTAAAACTCAGCAAGATATGTCAGAGACAATGGGAGCGTTTGGGCTTGCATTTATCAAATTGACAAAGTTTGAAAACCAGCAGGCCGTTCATGATACACAGAGAAAAAGGGCTGCTGACATGAAGAATCTGGCTACTGCTGCCATTAAAGCTAGTAGATATTATCGGGAATTAAGTTCCCAGACTGTCAAGCATTTGGTAAACTACTACTCTAGATGTGATGCTCTATGGACGTCCACTTATAACTTTTGTTGATAATTTAAGGTCAAGTATGGGATTCACCTAGAGTGAATCACTAGAAAAGTGATTCAAATGTAGGCAACAAAACATGAAATGCCAGTTTCTAAGTCTTATTTTTATACTACGAAAGGATTATGCTATCAAAAATCTTGATTTGGATCTTTACGGCAGGATACACTGCATGATCACATGGGATTAATACCAGGAGTCCACACTGCATTTTCAGAACGTTCTAGTGCATTATTGACTGTTCAAAGTCTTACATCTGAACTCGATTCATTGTATCTACGAGCTGAAAAACTGGAAAAAGCATCTTCCACTACATTTAGCAATGATAGGCCAAAGACACTCAAACTAGGAGAGGTAAGGGAAGCCATAAGAGTTACTGAAGATGCAAAAAGCTGTGCCACCAATGAGTACGCGCGAATTAAGGTATTTTCCGCCTTTTATTTTTCTTCCTCATTTCACAAACTTGCCAATGACCGTCATTTGGTTAATGTTTTGAAGCCCTGTTTGGACCTTAAGCATGTATATTCAACTTGAAACCCATGATTAGTTTGACTTTCATATTTGGTTTACTTAAATGTAGAGGTTTAGATTATCTTGCAAGACTAGATATTTTAATTGCCTGTAATTATAGTTGGTAGTAAATATTTTGATTTATGTCTATCATCTTTCTAACATCCCTATAAAATATTGGGTTTTTTTTTCTAGCTTTTGCCCTAAAGGCACATTTTAAGCTTCATTTAGTGTGCATCAGTTTTTTTCTCTAGATTTAGGTTCTTTAGTTCGTATAAAACTTTAGTCTCTTATAGTAGAAAAAAAAAATCTCAATCAATCATTGTCAACTTAAATTTTTTTGAAAAATGAAATTGATGTATGCTTAATGAAGTTTAAGACATGCCCTTAGATGTAATTTAGACGATCCCATAAAATGTTTCACATTTTCATTATAGTCTTGAGAGAGATTCCCAACCTTGTAGTTTAGAAAGAGCAGCTTACCTTAATTTTTGGGAGATTCTCTTTTCTTGAACAATAAATAAGTGGAATCGGTATGCACTATCTCATCAAGAAACATTTTTCTAATATTGATACAATTCAGAATTTTGCCTCATGATTTCTGATCTTCATACAATACCTGCGAGTGCACGTTTTGTGCGCTCTTGTTATAATCTACTTTATCTATATTCTTTTAAGTTTGGAACAGAAAGTTCTTTATATAGGTTTCAATTTTTGTTTAGGTAGCAGGCAAGTATCATTTTAGGTAAAGATTGGGGATTGTAGTTTTATCAGGATATGGATTCTCATCGATAACATCTATACAAATAGGGCTTGGTGTTGTGAGTCTCTTATCCTTGGTTGGTGCGAATTGATTTTGTATTTTGATTGAACATCATTGGAAGAGTTGGTTGACATTTTGAAAGTTTATTGTTATCTGAGAGAGATGGTCTATCAAAATAGACTATATCATTTTTGTTTCGGTTGTTTGTTGTATCTTGTCATTTTATGGTTCAAATTTGCTTGTATTTCGAGCCTGATCCTGTGACTGCATCTTATTTCTTGTCAAAAGATTGAAATCTTGTTCTTTATATTAACGGTCTAAAAACTATATATATTGCTTGTGAGTTTACTATATATACTACTTCAACTATACTCTTTCACCTGCTAGAATTTAATTGACTACAGTAATGAGATCCACAAAGTGGTAGAAATGCATAATGGATTTTATAATCTAGGATCCCTTTTTGCTCCAATTTTCTGTTCTTACAACTATATATATTGCTTGTGAGTTTACTGTATATACTACATTGTTCTTTAACTGTTGTTTCCTCTAGTGTTTATGGATAGAGGAAACACATGAATTTAGCCCTCTTTCCCCTAGTAGTTTCAGATAGAGGAAACATGTGAATATAGCCCTCTCAAGAATTAGATTTTTTATATTATTGCATTCATATATAAGACAGCTTTTCACCTGATTTTGTTCCAAAAATGATGCTGCATTGCATGCTCTAGTTTCATCTAATGTATAAAACTTTTAATATTACAATACTTTGGTCTTTGCATAAATTTACCTAAACGTTAGAGGTAGCAAGATTATTACTAATATTATTTTGTCCGTGTGTTGTTGCATTTTTTTGTGAATATATATTGGTAGTATGGCACATGACATATCTTTTCATGCAGGAAAATAACAGGACTGAAATTGAAAGGCTAGACAGAGAAAGGAAGGGGGACTTCATAAGCATGTTGAAAGGATTTGTGCTTAATCAGGTACGGTTCTTTGATATCAACTCTTCTATTTTTCCTTCTGAGTTTTATTGTTTCAAGGAGCCTCTTTAGATTTTACGATTTGACCAGGAAATGTTCTATGCTTTAAGTGCCACAAGAGAGCCAAACTAAATTTAGATAATTGTAAGTTACACATCAAATAGGATAAAACAGCAAATCAAGAAGAATCAAATGTAAAGATTGACACTACTAGAAATATAGTTGCAACATATAAGTCTATCTGCAATGATCAACAAACACACGATAACTCTTGCAATGATAATAGGATTATCCATTCGGTTCGGTCTGCATTGAATTGTTTGGGCATGTGGATTCTGTTTGGTCTTTCCTTACTATGCGCTTGATTCTTTCTATTATTTGCATCATATATCATTTTACATATTGCGTCTATAATCAGTAAACTCTATACATATAAAACAAACAGGTTTTTTGATTATCTGACATTGGGTATTGAAAAGGTCCATTTGTAATCTTGCTTTAGTAGTTACCTGAAGTTCCTTCAGGGTTCAGGATCAATGATAGATGAAGGTATGAAGTGACTAGTTGATACTTAAGATTATGGGTACTTCCTCCCAGCCGCTTGATTGGTGATAATTGTAGGTGGAAATTTTGACCCATTCACTCGTAAATGTGTTAGAAATATGCGCTCTCACACACACATTTATACACACTTTTTACTCTCACACATACATAGACAAGCATGCCACATACTCTTACTGGAGGTCTTTTTGGAAGTAGTCTCTCTCTCCTAATGAGAGGTATGATTGTCCACATCTCACCTCTCCCTTACCCCGCCCCTAGTGGGATTGGGTATCATTGTTATTGTACTCATGAATGTGTGGGGTTGGCTTAGTTTGAGAATAATTGGGTTGAACGTTCAAAGTGTACATTTATGCAAATACAACCTACTTTAATAAATCGTCTTCATAAATTCAAGTCATGATTGTAAAACTTTTGTTTTTGGACTATTACTTGATACGGTAATCGTTAATTAATCATCTAACATATTAAGAAAATTGTTTCCAATTCAAACCCAAGTAGCAAACTGACTACTGAGCCATCTTTTAAGAATAATTCACCTGTATTGATCAAAATCTCACCACCGCTAATGTCATTGTTTCTAGAGTTAATGAGCTGTTTTTATTTGTTCAATTTGAATCCATAATCAAATTCGAGTTCATTCTTTCAGTCTGGACCAAAATTTCACATGAATCTGTTTGTGGTAAGGAATTTAGAAAGGGTGATACAGTTGCTCATCTTTCATGGTAGTGTGTCCTTAAGATTTCAGAGGAGACCCGGTTCAAACCTCACTCAGTAAACAACTAGGGGAAAAAATGTCTAGGAAATGGCCACGTAATATCGGTTATGTTGAGTCATCATATTCAAAGGCTCGACTTTTCCTGGATAGCCATAATAGGGATCCCTCACTCTTTATCCGTTTACCTATATTAGAATTCTGTGCTTTGTGGTAACTTTGTCCATCTTCTTTAGTTACGTTAACAATTCATTGAGCTTCCTGTTGATTACCCCTACCAAATAGTCTTCAATGAAGACTATGGCTACCATTAATTTCTGATATTGGTATTCTTGTTGTATTTGCTACTTATAGGTTGATCAACGAGTTCATCTAAAGCAAAAGAACGCATTCTCACTTATCATCATTTTAACTTATAATTTGTAAATAAGTTGTATTGTTTGTATATATTCACATAGGTTGATCCGTTTACTTGTATTGAGTTACGTTAATGATACATAAAGCTTCCTGTTGATTACCCCTACCAAATAGCCTTCAATGAAAGACTATGTTACCATTAGTTTCTGATATTAGTATTCTTGTATTTGCTACTTATAGGTTGATCAACGAGTTCATCTAAAAGCAAAAGAAAAGCATTCTCACTTATCGTACGTTCATATTGCTTGAAATTGCATTTTAACCAATAATTTGTAACTTTTGCGCAATACCAGGTAGTATTTTCAGAGAAAATTGGGAAGGAGTGGACAAATGTTGCTGAGGAGACGAGTGGTTATGTTAATAAACACAATTGTTGAGGGATGGGATTGTACAGTCCAGACAGATTTTGTTTTTTTAGATTTTAGGCTATTCAAGTTGTGGTAGCAGATTACAGATTATAGATTACAGATTACAGCTACAATATAGACGAGAATAAGTGCATCATTTTGTTTAATGTTACATGTATTCTGCATTATAGGCGAAACTGTGAAGATAACTATTAACTCTGTATTTTTAAGAAGCCGTATGTATGGTTGGATGCTTAGTATATTTGTTCTTTTCTTCTCCTAGTCATTCATTAGGTTTCGAGCAACTCGGTTAACCTTATCTATTGAATTTGGCATCCTTTTCTTTTCCCCTCTTAACTTCCTCTGAATCCTATACACTCTATTCCATGTTTAGGCATATAAAGCTTAGATTGAATGGTGAAATTCAAGACTCTTAAATCTTAATGCCAGTTTTGAAAATGCGTGATGCTGTTGAACGTCTAATAATCGTCAATAACGATAACAACCAATTAAAGTTGAGTCTACGGTTGGAAGATATACGGATGAATAAAAAGAAGTCAACAGAACAATACAAGTTTATTTCAAAAGAAACATTAATTTAATTGAGAATATATACAATATCGATCAACAATATTTAAATAGTTGGACATATACAGGATTACCTATACACAAAGCACCTGTATTCTGATAAGCGTTTACGACAATCGTAATGAATTGCAAACTTACATTGTTGACACTTGAAGATCATCTGGTACTGCAATATCTCACCACACGTAGCGCATGTACGGTGTGGATGATTTACAGTGTTATAAATGCCCCCGAACTTTATATTCAAATAAGGAAAAAGGAATTCGTATCTGCTAGAAGCAACCAAACCCATATGTGTTTCACTCTGAAGTATTGATGGAGCACAAGTTGGATGTATAGATTGGACACATTCATGACAGTGATAAAATGACCTTTCTGGATTTAATAACTCAAAAATTTCGCAAAAGTATTCACCTTTATGGTTCTCAACAGGATAGTAACTCAAGTTCATAGGATGCTTGTCACACTTGTGCGTAATTGTCTGATTTAGTAACAATGCACATCCGGGATGTACATGAATATTGCAAGTTTGACATTTGAATGAAAACTGCTCATAAATTTTACCTGAGCATATATAACACTCACTAAAACTTTGTTGGACTACTCCTGAAAGTAGGTGATTTGGGTGAGCCTTATGAGTTATTTCTTTAGGTATGAATGCACAATTGACATCAACATGGTAGCGTTGGCATTCGACACAACTATAAACAAATCCATTGCATGGTAAGCTACAAATAGCACACCAAAACACACCGAAAAACTTATTAGGAACATTTGGGAAGTAAACAAGGGTATGTTGTGGGTGACCTGGGTGGCCTTTCACAACAACAGGGAGTCGGGTGCACCATTCATGGAGTACAAAGCTGCACAACTCATCCTCATTGGCACATCTGTAAAACGGTGAATTCACAATCGGTCTCAAACATCCATTGCACAACAGTTGAACTTTTTCCATCGGTTTATGATATGATAGATTACTAATGCTTGAAGAGCCTGGCCTTGTAACATCTGACTAAAATTAGTGGATGTTTGTGACTAGTATGAAGTTTCTTAGTTTCCAATGACGTCGTTGATCCACTTTCGTTGAAAAACAAGGTTCGTAGTAAGCTATAACTCTCATCTGGAAATGGAAGATGTAAAAGGTTCGGATGGCCACCATCTTCATAATTTTGAAGTAGCTTGCCCATACCTGAACCATTATAACACTAGATCACTAAACAATATATAATTGAAAAACTCTCAAAATCATCAAAGCAGACATGAAAACAATAAATATAAAGGTTACCAGGATTCATAAAGATGGACATGAATGGCTCAGCTCTGGATGTTGCACAATCTATATGGGCATAGTATCTGCACTTGTCGCATTTATAAATCCATCTATACTCTTTAAAACCAAATCCACGAAAACATACCCTACACGAGGGGTTACTTTTAGCGTCTTGTTCTTCTCTCGTAAAGGAATAAGTAAGGGTGAGTGGATGAGTATGGGTGAAAATATCATTTGTAGCTTGTTGTATTAGTATCTTTTTTGACAAAAATGCACAATCAGTGTGAATTAATGGGATGGGACATGAGACACTGATAAAAGTAGCCTTTATGTTCCTTCCCACACGCATCACACTCGCACATAATCGGTTTAACATTGCGAACGAGTGGGTGTTTGTGGCTAGGGTGATAGATGGTAATGGTTTTCAGCAAACTTGTAGCACATATTAAGTCAACGTGATAAGTGGCATGAGTGCAACTATAGTAAAGGGTGTACCTCCTTATACGACTCTTACAAATACTGCAACAACGCCAATCGGCATATTCTGATTGTGAGAGAGTAAGAGGATGATCATTTGCAGGGTATTACAACCTTTCTGGAATATTTCCACAGAATTTGTGGATAGAGTAGTGACAATGATCACACTTGTATAAATACCTATGAAACCAATTGATTTCTTGTTGACACCGGTTACATTGACACTTCAAGTCTTGTTGTGTTACTAAATCATTATTCTCATCATCATCTTCATCTTCATCACTATCTTCTTTATTATGTGACCACAAATCTATGAATTTTAATGGATGTTCATGCCAAAAAATGTACATCTTGTAACAATTTGGGTTGATAATGGTTTTTGAAATGAACCTTAAAATGAAAAAAAACTAAACATGATATTTATATACTGTATATAAACATTCAACCTTTTGTAATCATTCTTTTCTTCATCAAAATTCAATCTAGGCTGATAATGTACTTAGGCAAATTATTAACACATAAATCTTAATTAAAGGTTATTCCAATTCCAATTATGTTCATAGCGTTGGGGTAATCTAAACTTATAGAAAAAAGTAAGGCATCTTCAAAACGAATTATGGTCATTAATTTATTTCACTTGTACATATTATAAGCAACAAGAATAATCGTGCATATTTTTTGTTCTTATATATGTATATGCATATGTTATGGTTTAAATAAAACAAATATTAAAGTAAAACAAACAAAATAGTATGTTTGTCTTCATTGAAAACCATCGTGTATCAATGTATATATACTAATGTTTCATGAATATTCATGCATCAATTTTATCATATGACCCAAAGATCAAAATCATGTACCATTTGTTTTGTTTTAACACTTGTTTTATAATATCACCCCCTATATAAATTAGATTATTTATATTTTAAATAACACCATTTAAATAAAACCAGTCTAAAAACCGATTGAACTTCTTTAACAATTGGCTTCTAAATGACTACATTATTGGCCAATGATCTCAAAAATCACAAGTGAAAGGCTTGAGGTTGGTGATAGGAGACAAGGGAGAGACCCAAGTTTGATTATTAAGGCGACCGAGTATTAACGTTAATTTATTGTCTTATTTAGAGACGGAAGGTATAGGTTTCTCTCAAAATGGGAGTGATATGGTCAGTTAGGGGTATATCTTTGCCAGTGTGTCGGAATACCTGGACATATTTTGTTCGTTGAGTGCCTAAAAGACGTTAAATCATGAGGGTAGTAAATTGCTAAACAAAAAATCATTAATAGACGATTATTTTCACGACTCCGCTCTCATCACTACCGGCTCAATAGCTTTAGTGGGCCAAGCAATAGCTTTAGGCCTCCACTTTTTTAGGGCCCCTAAATTTTTTAATTTTCGGGCTTTCAGTTTTTAGATCAAACAATGTAAAGTCCTGTTACCACAAGAATAAATGAATAATTGCTGTAAATATATAAAGAAAGCATAAAAAATAAAAACTCACAACCCCATAGAATTGGAAAAGCACACACCACGACCCTAAGTCAAAATGAAAATCTCAATCTGTGGTTGACAATTTCAAGCCCAACTTAGCGCAGTTAGTCCAACTTTATAGTTTTTGTGGTTCACAATTTCGAAGACTAAGAATCTGTATAATTCGAAGTTCCAAGTGCGGTTGATTTAGGTGGTTCACCATTCCTATGAATCAGTATTTATTTTTTATTTTTGCACTCTAAAGTTTTCTACAGATTTTGTGATTCGTTTCATTCAAAAATGGAAAAGACTTTGAGTCCGAATAGAAGAGGAGTTTTTTATATAGACTTGAAAAAAGCCTCCAAATATGGTTCCGTTTAAAGCCACCAAAAAGGTTAAGCCAGCTCTGGCTCTCATACAACCCAATTTTTTTTTTAATATGATGTATACAAGTATTAAAGTTATTACTTTGTACTAAGTAATAAGAAATACAATAATTTTTACCCATCCAGTTGTGAATAATTTGAAATTGCAAATTCGTACACGGTATACATGTATTTTGTTTTCCATCGTGTTTTTATAGTTCTAAAAAATGTGGGCATTATTATTATCTAGTATACACTATACATGTTTGGCTAAAGCCCTAAATTCGTATCCTTAAAAAACACAAACTTCCGGGGGACAAAACATAAGCATTCCACCAGCTTTTCTCCCGAGGTTTTTGGTTTTGTATTTTGAGTTGTGTATTCGATCGATCACATAATTATGGGAAAGCAAAAAGGAGAAGCTGCTAGAACCAAAGCTCGTCCTTCCAGCAGCGGGTAATTCCATCAATTCTTTCTTTCTTTTTTTTTTTTTATGTAATTTTTTATTTATTATTACTTACGAATTGTATTTTTTTTGTTAAAATTGATTGATTTGCAGTTTTGCTGCTTCGTTGATACCGTCGTCATCAGGTGGTGCAGCCGCCTTTGGATTTGGGGGTTATGTCGGCAGCTCTCGTCTTTCCGATTCTTCACTGTCAACAATTCCAGACGCTTTGGTATTACTATTTATATGTTTATTTGTGCTTAATTTTAGTCCATAGTCTTCTATCGTATTTATCCAACTTAGAACGCTAATTCGACTTTCGTATGTATCCCCGACTTAGAACCCCACCTTTTTTTTTTGTATGTATCCAGCTTTTAAGTATTGTTTATATACTAGTTGTCATGTCAGCATAAATTCACCGCCGGATACATATAGTAATAATATTTGAAGGTTAAATACATAAAAGAGAGAGTTAGAAGTCATCTGTTTGTGTGTGTGTGTGTGCGTGTGTATTCAACTTTCAGGCATTGTTACTAGATGTATCTAATGGTACTTTTGCTGACGTGGCATTAATATAAGTAGTCACGTGGCAACTATACAAGTTGTAACGTCTGCAGAAATACCACCAGATACATATAATACGATAGTAATAATTGAAAGTTGAATACATATAATTGAAGCAGTCTCTAAGTTGAATATATTAGTTTTACACTAAAGAAAAAAGGATGCCCTATAATTATTAAGTTTAAATTTGGTTTGTGGACATAATGAGGTTCTGTATTTGATTATGATTTTGGGATGTAGGATATTGACGGTGAATTGGCACAACATGTAAAGCGGCTTGCAAGAAAAGATCCAACTACAAAGGTAAAAAACACTACGTATATATCTGATGATTTTGGGATATACGATACTTTGTATACATTTTTTAAGCCGAAGATTTCATGTGAACTATTTTCTTTTTGTATTTTCTTGTACAATGATATATGGTAAATTCTACAGGTGAAGGCTTTGGCAACTTTGTCGGCACTTCTCAAGGATAAATCTGCCAAGGACGTATTACCTATCATTCCACAATGGGTATGCTTATCTGTTTTTGTGATGGTCATTAGTATTATGTTTTTTTTTTTTTTTGTTGCATTGGTTGACATGTTGTGTTACTGTGGTTTCTTTACCAAATTGTATTTTATGTGTTTGAGTGAATATTGACTTGGAAAGACATGATTGGTTGAAGTTGAAGGATTTATATTCAGGGTTATGATGCACATTACTAATCTGTAGTGTTTTAGGTCACAGATTGTTTCCTAATTTTTGCTCAATTGAACATTATTTCGTGCCGTATTGTAAAGCATTTTCCGCCCTCTCCCAAAACAACTACGACTACAGAATAAAAAGGTTAAGGAATAAAGAAACTAAAATACTACCGCAACACACAAACTCCCAATGCTGCGGCATCGTACGGGCACAAATGTAGTTTTTCAGTAACGATAACTAGGTTCTTGATATTTAAATCTAAAGTGTGAAAATGTAGCAACCAGCACAACTGAAATAAGTTTTAAAGCTTCTAAAATGTTTGGTTAGTCTTGCAAAATCACAAGGAAGCCATCATTGTTGAACACAAAGTGAGCTTTCTAGGTTCTGGGCAGGAGCTATTCGTATTGGTTTGATTTTTCTTTATATGATGATAATTTGAGCTTTCTAGGTAACGGGCAGGAGCTACATTATTTATCAACGTGTTTCTAAATTTAAAGACAATATGTTTTAAAACTTTCCCAATTTGGATTTTATATATCCCTTGATTTCTTTAGTTTCTTCCTATTGTCATTGATGACATATTGACATATGTAGGCCTTATGTGCGATGTACTGATGATATTTTAGGTTTTATTACACCTTTTCTAATTCATCACCCAATGACTATCTTTTTCTCTTAAATAGCCATTGACGCCTGATTTGCTTGACTCATGACCTATTATCTATGTTTGGTGGCTTAGGCATTTGAATACAAGAAGCTGTTGCAAGACTATAACAGAGAGATTCGCAGAGCTACTAATGATACAATGGCTAATCTCGTCAGCGCTGTTGGGTTCGATTTTTTCTTTTATTCAGTAGAAAAATGCATATCTGGACGTGATTACTTCCTAGCAATATTTAGAGAATGATTTATAGTAAATATGTCTAAATTTTGATGCATGTGATGATGAGAGATAAGACCACTTTGTCTTACAAACTACCTTTTTCCCTTGCCCAATCAATAATGGTTCATATTTTTGCTTGTATGTGTATCGGCAAAGATTTCTTGAGGTGTCTTGCTTTTTTAGTTTGACTCATCTAGTAGGACCTAGAAGTGTCTTATGCGCCTCCAGAAGTTATACGGGTTATGTTTCCTTCCAGTTATTTGAGCTTCTTTATATTCCCTTGTTTTTGTATATCATATTACTGTTAGACATAAGAAATTGGGAGGTTGGGTTCCTTTTCCTGGTTATTATTGCTACATACTTATAAGTAGTTTCTAAAGGGGTTTTTCTTTAGTTTACCTTTCATTTCAACTTCAAAGATTTATGGGGTATCATATGGTACATTTCTTTTCGTTGTTTTCAAAATTCTCAATGGTGGTTCTTTTTTCTTCATCCAGGAGAGATTTGGCTCCACATTTGAAGACTTTGATGGGGCCCTGGTGGTTTTCTCAGTTTGATGCAGTTCATGAGGTTTCCCAAGCTGCAAAAAGATCATTTCAGGTTTGAAATTTCTTGTTATACTTTTCACTACTTATTTTACTTGCCGGTTTACTTGCCCTGGCAAGGTTACATGATATGTGATAGATATCTTTGTCTAAACTGTTATTTGGATTCATTGATTTTATAGGCTGCTTTCTCTACACAAGAGAAAAGATTGGATGCTCTAATGTTATGTACAGATGAGGTGTTTGTATATTTAGGAGAGAACTTAAAGCTCACTCCAGAAAGTATGTCTGATAAGGCAGTTGCTTTGGACGAGCTACAAGAGATGCATCAGCAGGTATATTATCTATGTATACAGGGACCCATTTAATCTAGTTCAATGCTTGTTTCTTCTTAGCAGTAGTTGGAATAGTGGTGGTGTCTGTTATGTTTGCTTTTGTGCCTACGTGATGAGATGTGAGATATACTCACATTCTATATACTTCAATGGTTCATTTTGCGATATAAAAGTTAACCGGGGTAACCTTCGGTAGTTATTTTGAAGGGGTTAAATGCGAATAATAACTATGTACTTCAGGTTGATCTGTAGGCAGATCCTATTTTTCTTTGAAAAGTAGGAAGGAATTCTAGGACCATCTTTTTTGACCTATCTTGGTAGAGGTTGCTTTTCTGGCTCATTTATATACAAATGGGTCCCTTAATATGGTCTCACGTGTTATCTTAAAAGTGAAATAAATGGGTTATGAGTCAAAGGTGTTGAAATCATATACAAATATATTAATGCTTAAAATCTTTCAAATCACCTTAATCAATATTATGTATCTAACACTTGAATTTATATATGATTCATGAAATGTAAGAAAGTATATAACAAAGTGTTTGTGGAACCGGTCTGATTTAGTATGTACTAAAAACAATCATTAATTAAATTATAGAAAGTTACAAAAATGGACACTTTATGAGGTATGTTTTGTGTTTTATAGTAAATTGGCCACAGTGGTAAATGGGTACAAGTTTGGGGTTATCGTATGCGTTTAACCTAGATATATAGGATTAAGAAGTGTGTATATATGTTTACGTATTTACAATATATTGTTCATTAGCATACGCAAGACATAATATATTTCATGAACATTTTCATTCCTTTTGCCTGCAGGTTATTTCATCATCATTGCTGGCATTGGCGACACTCCTTGATATTCTAACAAGTGAAAAGGGGAACTCAACCTCTACAAATAAGCATGCTCTTAAAGCAAGATCCACTGCCATTTCACATGCAGAAAAGTTATTATCTGTTCATAATAGTTTTACGGACTTTCTGAAATCTCACATCCCGAATATCAGATCTGCTGCATATTCACTAGTTAGAAGTTGTGTTAAAAACATTCCTCATATTCTGAATGAAGCAAACGTCAAGACTCTTGCACCTGCAATACTTGGTGCATTCCAAGAAAAGGATTCTACTTGCCATTCTTCTATGTGGGAAGCAGTGCTACTCTTTTCCAGGAAGTTTCCCGAGAGTTGGTCAACTTTGAATGTTAACAAAAGTGTTTTTAGTCGGTTATGGAATTTCTTACGGAATGGGTGCTTTGGATCGCAGCAAGTATCATACCCAGCTTTAGTTCTATATTTAGAATGTGTGCCTCCAAAAGTGATAACTGCAGATAAGTTCTTTCTCGAGTTCTTCCAAAGTTTTTGGGCTGGAAAAGTTCATTCTCAGTTCTCTGATGCTGATCAATTAGCATTTTTTCAATCATACCGTGAATGTTTCCTCTGGGTATTACAAAATGCTCAAAGGTAAGTTTAATATAGTTCTATTGTCAATTTTTCTTGCATCACATATAATGCATTTTAAATTGCTTTTTCACATGATAGCATCTTTCATACTATAAATGATCCCCTTCTTAAATTTGCACAAATATAGAGGCTGCATTAGGCAGATTCATATTCTTTATTTCGTTGTCAAATCTAACTACTGTAATTTTTACCACGGCACCCAATGTTCAAGATATAGAAATGTTCAGGTCGGAGGGGTTGGGAAGTAGATCAAAATAGGTTTTGGCCAAAATATGAAAATTTTAGCAGGGTTTTGGGTGACCTGAAATTGTTTAGACTATTTTTTCAATATTTTATATGTACATATAATTTAGATAGTCATTGTACCCGCGCGTTGCTGCGGAACATACTTCTCATACGAAATTGTTTTGGATACAAATAGTATATAGTAGTATTATTGCAATACAAATACATTTGTGTCAAATCTTAAAACTCAAGTTTAAAAAAGACAACAAAACATGTACAATAATAATAATTATAATCTATCAAAACAATAGAATCATAAGATGTATAAAAACATAGAACATAACAATAACTATATTATTGCAAAAGGACACTCTGATGACAGTGATGTAATATAGTGTTTTGCTTAATGATACATGAACGTAAGATGTAACAATGATGAAAAATATTATATATCAAAAAACATTATATATAACGAGCGGGGGAAAATAGTCAAAACCAAATGCTTACTGTAATTGTGTCAAAGTTGCTTGATGGAAACATGAAAACCCAAATGCTTGGTGTCAAAAAAATAAAAATGAAAATTTTGATAGGGGGCAACATAAAAAAAATAAAAACCTTAGGGGGTTAAAATGAAAAAAATGCAAAAGTCCAAACTCCAAAGGTACCATGATAGGGGGCAAAAGTTAACATATAGAAACTTTAGGAGTAAAAATACAAATTAATAAAATCAATATGTGTTGTACAATGTGCATATAAGGTTGTACTATGCATATTACTTTTTAGTATATATATAATGTGTTAAATCTGATTAGAAAAACTAATCATTACACTAAGAAGTAAGAAGTAAAAACCAAATATTGTAAGTATAATGATTTGAGAGGTCTGCACTAAATATATGCCTTGGGGAAATATAAACCTTTTCCACCCATTCTACCTGTTTACTTTTTTGCTAACTTTATATATTTATTTGTTTTATTAGAGATACAGTTCAGCCTAAATTGAACCATTAAAAAATAATTGGGTGAAGTTGCCACCCTACAATTGTCATAAATAAAACCGTTGAGTCCAAAATGCTACCAAAAATGAAAACAACAGAAGTTACATTTATATTTAAAAGATACTGCTAGTGAAGTCTGGAAACTCAACATCGGACGAGAGTATTTATATTTCCTATTTGGCTCACTCTTTCTGTTACTTTGAAACTAGATATTGCGACGGAGTGGATGCTACCCATAATTTTCAGCGTACTATTGTTCATGAGGTGTTATTGAAGCTGTTGTGGCATGACTACCTGTTAATTCCATCTTCGGAAGAGAACATGAAACAGTTTGAGGGCAATTACAGAGTTGACCATGTTCAAGTGTTTGGAAAGTGCTTCACCGAGATCCTTTCCGGCATATTCTCTCTGGAACCTGATCTGTTATCCATTTTTTGTCTTACATTTGAGGAGAATTGTCTAGATGCATTTAAAAAAAGTGAGAACATTCAAAGCCAGGATAAAGTAGAGAAAATCATCAGGTTTTTGTTGGTAGTTGATGTACATGCTGTGCAGAAAGGTAACTCATGGCCTTTATCTTGTTTAGTGGGCCCCATGCTGGCAAAGTCTTTCCAACTCATTCAAACTATTGTTAGTTCCCAATCAGTTAATCAACTATTATTAATTCTTTCTTTTGACATAAATACATACTATTTTTACTTTTGAGTCAACCTATAAACATGGTGTGGAGTTATTGTAATATTGATGATCTTTATAATGATTTAGGACTCAACAAATGCTGTAAAATTCATGGTGGTTGCAGTCTCTACATTTGGGCCCCGCAAGGTTGTTCAACAAATTGTGCGGGAACAAAATGAGCCTAAGTGTCAATTAGAGGAGAGTAATAGAGATATGAGCTCAAAGGAGTTCTTGCAACATTTTAAGGAGGTTTTTGTTCCTTGGTGCTTGCAAACAAATAGCCACTCAATGTTAGCCCGATTAGATCTCTTGCTTGCATTACTAGATGACGAGTGCTTTCGTGAACAATGGGATAGTATAATTCGACACGCAACCAGTGAACACGATTCCAACTATACTTGCATATTGGCTCTTCTCATGGAGAAAATAAGAGAAGAAATTACAAGGAAGAAATTAACAGAGAATTCAAAGCACGTACATGGTGTTCACCTGAACCATTGGCATCATGAGCTGTTGGATTCTACTGCTCTTGCAATTGCTTGCTCTTTTTCTGCGTTTGGATCTTCCGATGCCCGGTTTATCTGGTAGGTTAATTTAATTCGATAGTATAACTGCATAATTTAGTTGCTTTGCATATGTGCCATGATACACTTAAACTAAACATGCAAATATCGCGCTCCACATTCTGTTGCCTCTTGCTCATGTTTTTACCAGTGATATAGAAAGAAACTGATAGAAAGTGACAAATAAAAGTATTATTCCTGGGTTAATTTTGAAGGGGTATAGAAAGAAAGATTTGGGTGATTTTTCTCAGAAACTTTTTTGCTTGATGCTTAAAGATTCAGAGAGAGGAATGGAAAGACTTTGGGAATTTGACAACAAATAAATCATTCCCTGACCTACGCTGGCCTATTTTACATGGTTAGAGTATCATTTTAATAACTTTCTTTCTGACCTTGGAAACATGGAAAAATAGTAGAACTAGAGAATTTTCAGTTCTTCATTTTCAACTGAGAACACTTAATAATAAGTTTTACTCTTATTTCTCTTATCTCTTCTTTTTCTTTCTTTTATTTTCTTTACAAATTTGGTAACAGATATCCTAAACCATTTACACTTTGTTTCTCAAGAGGTGTCACTATGAGAGTTGTAACTGGGATACTGGCTTGATTTTGGGAAGCAATATGTACACCACCAAATTTTGGCGATACACCACTAACTGTGTTTTACAGTGTTGTACACTACAACACTATAAAGCATATTTGGCGGTGTATCATAAAAAACCGGTGGTGTACAGATCACCACCCCTTGATTTTACATTGAAAAATTTAACGTTTAGCAGTTCCGTTGTAGCAGTTTGGTACTTTGGCAGAACAGTTGGACCATAAACTTCTTGAATTTGAAGATAGCAAACCATTAAATCGAGTATTAGACCAAACCACTTAGAGGTAGACTTGCACACATATAATACACCTAGTATTACGCATATGTGTTAAGTTCTTGATTGAGATCGAACCTTTAAGGCTACAACCTCTTGGTTGATGGGCCACCCAAATACTGCTTGACAAAAGGCCTTGTTGATAGATTTTCAGAATTTCAGCATTCTTCTTTCTTCTATTTATCAATATTCTTGTGTATATTAGTCTTACTCGTTGCTAACTTTCCTTTTTCTTCTTGATATCTAAATATTTTAGTGCTGCTCTTGGAGGCGAAACAGAAGAAAATCAAACTTACTTAGTGAGCGAAAACACATCAGTCTTGATTTTTGAGGAAATCTTACGCAAGTTAAAATATTTCATTGGGACTTCTACCTTTACTTGGATCAGGGATGCCAATGTGTTTTTAGATGTTGATGAACATGTACCCATCGATGGATGTGGATCATTTAAGAGTGTTCTTGAAATGGTTAATTTTGCCATGGAAGTGCTTAATGGCAGCTTCTTTCGATTAAAGACACTTTCCAAGAGCTCTTGCTTGCTTCCAGGCATATTGGCTGCATTATTTGTGATTGATTGGGAATATAGCGCATTGACAGTTGTCTACGACGGACACGATAACAACCCAGATGCAAAAGAAATGGATCGATTCAGTTTTTGTAACTATGTGCACGTTTTTCGCTCCAAGGTCAATAATTTTCTACAAACTATTGGCCCAGTTTGGCGGAAAACATTGGGGAGCATTCTGGTTCAGGCTATCCGGTATGGTATATTCAATGAAGATAATAGATTAGGCATTGATAATGTCTCGTCTCTAGGCTGCCTTTATGTCCAAGATGTCCTGGATAGTGTTTGTCAAGGTCATGCTGAGGAACAAACATTTTTGGAGGAGCTGTTAGACAAGGGTGATTCTTGGCCGTCATGGGTCATGCCTGGTTTTAAAGATGGTGCAAGATTGGCTATTTTAAAACATGAAGTCCCTTCTTCCACTGTGAGTACTCTTTTTCTTTATTTGAAAGCATCTGTAATATTTTGACTCTATGAGTGTGAACCATCACAAAGACCTCTTTCTTTTTATCAACTTTTATTTTGTTGGCACAAGTCGTGTGATTAGCCAAATATGCAACCAACATAAGCATATGAAAAGTACTGCTCTTATTTTGTTTCTATTATATTCTTACAAATTTTCATATGGAGGTGCTAGGTTACAGAATTTTGTCTTTGACTACAATTTTATTAATCTGATCATTGCTAAATTCAAGCTTTTGATATTTGCTTAGCCTTAGGAGTTAGGACAGAAACTTATTGATCTTGAATGTTTATCTGTTCTGGCAAATGTGGTAACGTAATGTAAAAATTATAGCAACAAGTCATTTCAGTTCCGTCGGTATCATACAAAATAGGAGTAGCTAATGCAATGTAATTTTCTATTTTCAGGCATCAGAGAGCGACCGAGTGGTTGCTTTTGTTGACAAGCTTATATCCAGACTTGGAATAGATAGAGTTATATCAGGTTCCATATCATGCAAACCATCTTCCAATAAAGTGATACCATCTGATTCTCAATATCCTCGTGTTTGGCTTGCGGCTGAGATGTTATGCACATGGAAATGGCATGGTGGTAGTGCCTTAGCCTCATTTCTACCTTCATTAATTCGACACACAAGGGATCAAAATTTATCTCCCAGTGACAGCTTGTTAGACAACGTTGTCAAAATTCTGCTTGATGGTGCTCTTGTCCAAGGGGCAAACAGCATGAGTTTCTCCAGTATATATCCTGCCCCACATGATGATCTGGAGAGTATTGAACAAGAGTTTGTGAGAGCCCTTGTCTCAGTGCTACATAGACTTTTTGAGGATGATATATGGGGAAGAGACAAAGCTCTAGAGATTTTTAATCTGCTTCTAGATAGACTTTTTGTAGGTGAAGCTGTAAATTCAAACTCTTTGAATATACTTGCTGTGATTATGAGTGTCCTAATCGGACCACTGAGCTCTCAAGCAAGTGAAATCAAAAATAATAAACCTGACTCTTCTGAGGATAATCAGATACATCATATATTCGAGGGCTGGCTCCAGAAAACACTGTCATATCCACCTTTGAACACATGGAATTCTGGAGAAGGTAAAATAACCAAAGATACATTCATTTTTTTAATTCATTTCTTGGTAATGGGTTGGTAACGGGTTTGAACGGTCCGGGTTGGAATTGCTCATTTTTGTTTTGGTTGGTTGTTTTATGAACTGCTTTGTCCTATATATTATAAAACAGTTAAATTGCTATATAATACAACTCAGAATGTACTTCAGCTACCCATTCAACCTCTTTCCCTTTTTGCTATGTTTATATTTGACCTGTTAGTTGGATAAATCTGAACTAAATCAAGTCGTTCGTAAGTAACTGGGTCGGTAAAGCTATCTCTACTTTTTGGTATTGTCACAAGATGTTTATTCTCTCTTGCAGATATGGAAAATTGGTTTCAACTTGTTGTGTCATGCTATCCCCTTAGAGCCTCAAGAGGAATGCAAAACATCAAACCACAAAGATCTATAACCCATGTGGAACGTGGTCTCTTGCTTGAATTGTTCCGGAAGCAGCGGCTCGGTTCTGCTACTTCCATATTAGTCAATAAGCTACCAGTTGTGCAGATGTTATTATCCAAGCTAACTGTTGTTGTAGTCGGATACTGTTGGATCGATTTCAATGAAGACGATTGGGAGTTTGTCTTGTATAAATCAAGATATTGGATTGAGTCGACAGTTGTATTGATGGAGGAAGTAGCAGAGTCTGTTAACGAAACCATTACAGGTGAGCCAACTTCGGATATACTAGAAAAGCTCCAGCATACAGTCTCATGTTTAGATTCCTCTCCTTTAAAACTTGCAAGAAATGCTCTTATTGCCTTCTCCTTGTTCTGTGGGCTTGTTGGAAAAGAATCTGTCATAAATGAGAATAAAAATGAAGACATAAATGTGAATGATCGAAGTCCCTTAACACTTGAGAAGTGGGATCTTATTAAGGATCGAATTCTAGAAGGAATTCTTCGTTTGTTCTTTTCAACTGGTGCAGCTGAAGCCATTGCTGGTTCATATTCTTCTACGGCTTCCTTGATTATAGCATCAGCCCGGCTTGATGATTGTTACTTCTGGGAGTTGGTTGCTTCAAGTGCTGTTGCATCTTCCTCTCATGCCAGGGACCGTGCTATGAAATCTTTTGAAATTTGGGGGTTAAGCAAAGGAGCTGTTAGCTCTTTATATGCTATCTTATTTTCCATGAAACCAGTTCCCTGTTTGCAGTTTGCAGCTTATGTCATTCTTTCAAGTGAACCTGTTGCGGACTCAGCTTTTATTACTCAAGAACCATCTTCTTCTTTAGAGGAAAATGACATCGATTATAAAGATCCTCTCGATTCATCAATATGTTCTAAGGTTCCACTGAGGGAGGAGATTTCGGTCTTGTTGGAGAAATCACCATTTGAGCTTATTGAATTGGATTTAGTAGCCCCGGAGAGAGTAAGTCCACTCAATGCTAAAATTTAAACTTTCTTTTAGAAGAAATTTCAGACCATTTACTTATGATTGGGTTAATTCAGTTATGTTTCATTTTTTAATGGGTCAAATGGTGAATTAGAAGAAAATTGCTTACAAGGAAATATTTGAAGCGGCCATAAGACGGCTGAAATGTTATTGCAATGCATTAATATCTTTGGATCTTTGTAATGTACTTTGCGTATTTAATTTAAATAACCTGCCCCTCTTGCCAGCCTTTAGTTTATGTATATGTTATCTGTTTCTATTGAAAACTCATATGTGGTTAAACTGGACAGGTTCACGTTTTTCTTGCTTGGTCGTTGTTGATATCATATCTACTCTCATCACCATCATCCTCCACAAGGGAAAAGTTGATTCAACACATAGAAGACTCGTCCATATCAATAATATTAGACTGCATATTCCAACACATACCACTGGAGCTGTGTTCTGCAAGTGTAAAGAAGAAATTATCTGAACTTCCTCCAGTTATTTCAGAGGTTGCAAAAGCAGCAACGCGCTCCATTGTAGACAATTCCGTGCTATTTGCTGTAGAGACACTTTGGCCTGTTGGGCCAGATGGAATGGCATCTTTTGCTGGTGCAATTTACGGATTGATGCTCAGAACCTTACCTGCATATGTTAGGAATTGGTTTAATGATATACGTGATCGTACTTCATCTTCTGCAATAGAGTCTTTCACGAGAACATGGTGTAGTCCTCCTCTAATTACAAATGAACTGTCTCAGGTTTGTGTTTGTTCAGGATCATTTTAAGTCATAATATGCTCTCTTATGATCAACTTTTAATTAGGTAATGTTTGGTTCCACTATGTCTAGCACGTTTGGTAGTGGGTCAGGCTAATAACAAGAGATGGCAAAGTAGTTGATTGTGTAATGTGTCCAAACAGACAGCTTTTGGTATGGGCTGAAATGCACCGAGATGGTTATGGTTGACCTGAACCAGTTATTGTCCCAAGAGTTTAGTTTTTTTTATTGATAATTGGCGTGCCAAACATTATTATGGTAATCGTTAGTAATAATATGAGGATATATGATATTACCGCTGCTTGGCTAAGCAGCCATCTTGGCTCCCTTTCACTCTAACACATCTTTATTTGTTAAAAACCCACCGGATATGCAAGATCACAAACCTACATCTTCACTAATTTTATGATTTTCTTTACCCTTTTTAAAAGTTTTTGGTTCTGCGTAACACTTGTGGTTATCCGTTGATACCAATATGCATTTATTTTTACAAAAATTATAATCTTACATTCCTTTGATACTAATATGGGACTTCTCAAATTAAAGTGAACAAGATTGGCTTGTGCGTTAAAAATTACGCATTATCAACTTTAGATCCGTTTTTATTTATTTTCATGTTAAGTTTTCAATTTTATATTTTTATGTCTCCTGCTTGACCCGTGACCCATCTAAAAGTCAATGGTCAAAGTGACACTCTTTAATATCAAAATGAATTTGTCTAATATATTTTGCAAAATTGATTTTTTATTCCAGATCAAGAAAGCCAATCTCTCTGATGAGAACTTTTCAGTTAGTGTGAGTAAGTCTGCAAATGAGGTTGTTGCCACATATAGGAAAGATGAAACAGGAATGGACTTGGTAGTTCGTCTCCCTTCATCTTATTCACTGCGACCTGTGGATGTCGAATGTACAAGGAGTCTTGGCATCAGTGAAGTTAAGCAAAGGAAATGGTTACTTTCGATGATGTCATTTGTTCGTAATCAAGTAAGCTCCAATAACTTGTTTATGGGACTTTTTATATATTTTTTATGGGGTTTAGGATGTGTGCATTATAAAAGTGACTATGTGGCTCTAAATAATACCAGTCAGTTAATGAATTGCATCAGATAATATAAGATGTTTAAATGCTTTGCAAATCTTGACATTCTATTGAATTGATGGTTAAAATGACGTGAAAAGATGTGTGGAGAAAGGACATTTTGTTGCAAATCTTGACATTTTTTTTTTGCAAATCTGATATCGATTTTGTTGCACCCAGTATAAAACCATCTTGAATTGAGTATGGACTCACCCTTGAAGCCCGAAATGATAAGCAGAATTTGTTTATCTAGAAATTAATATCTGAGGAATGATCAGATAAATAGTTTTAAAACAAAAATTCCATCTATATCTATAATATTATTATTCTTGTTGCTTTCACTTATGGATTGTCATTTTATTGAATTCATCGATTATTCATAGGCAATGTATTTTTGCTGACTATGAAATGACCTTTGACATGTATGTTGTAGAACGGAGCACTAGCAGAAGCAATTCGAATATGGAAGAGCAACTTTGACAAAGAATTTGAGGGTGTTGAAGACTGTCCTATCTGTTACAGTGTGATTCACACTGCAAATCATACTCTCCCTCGCCTTGCTTGTAGGACCTGCAAGTATAAGTTCCATTCTGTATGCTTATACAAATGGTTCAGTACTTCGCACAAATCTAACTGTCCCCTATGCCAATCTCCATTTTGATCATAAGATTTTTGGGCTTGTATATCTTCCTATGTTCATTCCGACTGCAGAGACATCAGACTTGTTCTGGTATGTTTATTCGATTCTGGAGCTTGTAAGCTTGGGCAGACATTAAACGAGATATCGCTATCAAGGTATGACTTTGGATGCCCCTTCATATATTATAGGTCTATTTTTCGGTCCCATGAAAACTGAATAGTTGGAATACCCATTAAAGTCGTAACATTGTATTTTCTTTTTTATGAACGGAATAACCTTTTATTTTCTAGGACTCTTAACTTGTGAATTAACATCATGACATATATTGAGGGTGTTGATTTAGGTCAAGCAAAGTTTCTTTATTAATTCAGATTTTGAAGAAATAGTCAGATATCTTACTTAAACAATTTACCTACTGAACGGTTTAACTAATATTGATAGATTATATAAGAATGGTCTGTTATATCTTGGATGCTTACAAACTAGTGACATTTTGATATTTATCCCAGCTAGCTTCAGATATAGTCTGAAGTTGATATCAATTAGTGTAGAAATAGTCGCTTGCTTTCATATAACCATGTTCAATATTTGTTTGATTCCAGGTAGAAGCATAATCTACACTGTGTGAGGAACTGATGAGTGATGCCTACTATTCTATGATGACTGCATATAAATATATAATTATTATGTATAAGTTTATCCGTGGCAGAAACTTCTATCTAAATTCATAGATCAATTAGTTTTGTTGTAGTCCTCTGCAAGGTTCATCCTCATCTCCCAAAATTTTGATAGCTTGTTTATGCTATATATTTTGACAGGTTCTTCAATCGCCATACAATTGTTTGTGTACTCTGTGCATGATTTGATTTGCTCTAGCTTTTCAAAAATTTTAAACCTCGTCTTGCACCATATACTATTTTTAGGTTTCTAAAAATCTGACGGGTTCAAATGTTCAATTACTTTAATCTTGTTTATAAAGTTTAAAGTCTACATTATATATAATTGCTTGATTGGAGGCTCAAGTGTGTTACTTGGTTTCATTTTTCCTTTTATTTGCATAGATGTTTTATCATGGTTTTGATTCTGATGGCACAAGCTTGTTTCTTAAGAGGCTGATGGCCGAAATTAAGAAAATTTCAAGGGGATCATAACATATGGTGGAAACTGTGCAAGCGTACATGCATCTGTGAACGTGCATCAGTTGTACTGACAAAGTTTTTCAACTTAACTACAAAACTGCCATCAATGATTAGTATGGAACGCCAGTTTTATGAATCAAAATGACTGTTTTTTGCAAGGGTGGTTTGATGCTGAATTGGTCTACTTGTGTGGGCGCAAGTGTACATATTGCTATATTCCTCTATTATTATTATTATCGTTGTATCATGCAAGTGCCCCTTGGTAAAACATAGGTGATGGTAACTATGCATCTTGGATGATCAAGATGCTTCATAATATATTAGGAGATTATCGCATACAATCTTAAATAATGTTGTATAATATAATATAGACAGATTGAAAACATGAATGTATTTATAACATATAGAGGTAGTCTCATCTTTCATCAGGTCATGCCATATATATATATGAACGGATGCTCAGTCTGCTTATATAGTCATTAGAAAAGAAAAAAAAAGGGTAATAGAGGGAATTATAACCTCGGTACCACAATTAGATACCCTGTATAGTCATATAGCAACCTAGTATCAAATAGTTGTATTTTGAAATTAATTTTTTTCAAAGTCGAGTTACAACTTATAATATAGGAGGAATGTGGCGTAGCCAATATTAATAATATTATTAGAGTTTATATCTGTGCAATCTGCAACGTGCAATTCGACTAGTGATTATCTATTTCCTCACTATTATAATATCTTTTTTAGAATGGAAATCCCAATAATAATAATCTGTCTATAAAATGAATCACGATACAGATTATTGGTGTTCCTTTTTCTCATTTCAGTGTTTTTAAGTTCACTTTTGGCTCATCCTCCGATGAGTTGCTGATGTTTTATTATTTATTGATCTTTAAAATTGATTTCCCTAGTTAAATGATCCTTGTTTAATTCAACAATTTGAAATATAACTTTGCTCCAACACGCACCATCATTCAAGGAAAACCTACGCAGAAAGAACAGTTATGGTGACCATAGATACAACCTAAATAATATTCATTCGAAGTATATAGTTATCATAACATTTTTTTCCCCTTCTAAACTAACTTTTTGGAGATAATGATAGTATGATACTAACTCAGCTGGTTAAGTCACCTTGGCTTTACCTGCTAGGCGGGTGGTTTAGATCTTACCAAGCGCAAATTCGACTTCCATTAACCCAAATTGATTGGGCGCAAATTCGACTCACCTTTTGATGTTGGGGGCGTTTTCTATTCGAAAGTTGCCATTCCAAAAAAAAATTTCAAAAAAACTAATCATTTGAATTTCTAGTATTTATTAGAAAAAGACTACATGAGTTTTCCCAGTTTCTTCCGAAGCTATATATTATAAGGCATCAAAAGAGGTTATCAGCAGAAGTAACTATGCAATGTTCAAGCATTCAAACATCTTGACATGACACATTAAAACAAAATTAAGGTCATTGTAACTACTCATACCAAATTGATAGAAGAATGGAATTTCAAGTGGGCACTCATGGCACATCGATAGAGGATGAAAAGTTTAAATAACCAATGATCCATAAATTGTAACCTACCAATAACTTACGTTGTGATTTTAAAGTTCAACTCTTGAAGTTACCGAACTAGTCTATCACTTGGGACTTGGGGTATTACTTTTAACAAGATCAAACTTCGCAGATTAGTAAGGAAGAGTTGGTCAAGCTAGAGAAATATGCTGTGTATGCAGTTCAAGCTATAAGACAAGTCACCTCACAATACAAAGAATCAAGAAAATATACATTTGCAGGATGAATATTGTACGCATATATATGTCAAAAGAAATTGGTATTAGATCCATAATTTTCGACCATAGAAAAATATAGCAGTCAAAGCAACAATGAAAGCATGATCTGCATATCCAGGGAATATGGTTAATCGAAACCTATTTCTTGGGACAAGTACCTTCTGGATTCCAAGCTTGTACATAAGACTGGTCTGCAGATTTAAAATAACGAATTTTAAACTTATATATTGATATCCGTATCAATGGTGGCACTCTTTAATCAGCTAATTAATAATTATACAGCCACCTCAGTGTGCATTTGAATGACCTACTTCAAGCTAATATTTGAATTGGCACCGATTATGCTAAAGACATTCTGGTTATGCTTTGACATATAATATTAACTTTTTTCAAGGGAAAATGGCATGCATGATACAGCTTCTAAATTTGCAATTGAGAGAATGCTAGACGTCACTGTCACCACCATAGCTAATACTAGTCTAGGAACGATATTAGCGTTAGCGTTTTGACAGTAGCTAAGATCTTTTCACTATAATCTGATATTGTAGGAGTAGCTAACATAATACTACGCCGATTTCCACACCTAGCTAATAAAACGTTCAATTTCGTTTACTTAAAAATAAATTCATTTGTATCATAATCGTTCTATCTCAAATGGGCCAAATGGGCAAATTCAAAATTCTAGTTAATAACAAACCAGACTTGTAATATTAAAATGCTTATCTATACTATATTATAAAGCAGATTTTCCCTGGATTTTCAACATTGAACTTGAAATTTTCAATATTGATTTTAAGTACTTCCCCAAAATGCCCCTCCTATCTATTCTATATTTATCTAAAATAACTATAATACCCTTTCTCTCTCCTCAAATCTCAACTAATCATCTTTTTTATCTCTCCTCCATAAATCATTTATTCCTCCAATTCATTCAAAATCTTTTATCTCAAAAACCGTACATCGATAAATTATAAAAATTGTATGGGTGTTCTTAAAATTTCATGCTCTTTCATTAGAGATGTCATTCGATATACTTTCGACAAATTTTTAAATCCGAGGGCGGAGCCTGTACGGCTAAGCCATTTGACTATCATACTTTATGACATATCAACTCCTATAACCTATCATACTCTATGACCTAAGTATCACCCCACCATCTCACCGCCACAACGTGCGGGTACTTGCTCTCGTAATCTCATAAAACAGAAAAGGTCTAACATAACCCTTTTAGATCCATTACCCGACCAACCCATTTTAGAAACAAAAATGAGTAAGTTTTGATGCAACTACTGAAGGTACCTGTGCTACCACGGAGTCTCCATTATAAATGGTACATGATCTATGGAAGGGAGAACCTCTCATTTTAAAAGTAGACTCATCATTGTTTAGAAACACTTGAAACTCGACTTTAGTAAGTGTATTTGTTGTCCTCTCCACCTTGAATATCAGATCCTTACCATCCTTAGCAAAACCCTGCCAAATTGCTTTCTGAACAAACAAGAAAGGGTGGATTTTTTCTTATATAATTTAAAATAACAACCTACTTTCCGATCATTTGTTATCAGAACAAGTTACATTTAGATTATTAAAACATATATGCAACTAAGGTTTATGCCAGGATTTTTAGTATGGGGCCGCCGAATAGTTTTCATGATACTAAAAAGCGTAAAATCAAACTATCAAATTATTCTTAAACTAGATAAATACATTAAAAATAGTGCTTAAAATATCAAGTTTGAGGCTGCCATTGGCCACCCTTAGCCACCATATAGCTCCGCCACTGGGTTTATGTAATCCTAACATTACTATCAAGGGCTTACATGTGACGTCACAAGACTTTTCTTATTTTGGGTTTACTAAATAAGACATTTTAAATATGGTTGACTTTTGATTTACCTGATTATGAGCAATGGAAATGAGGGGATTCCCAGAAGAATCGGAAACGAGACGTTGCGAATGCGATCGACAAGGAGGAGGAGGAGGGCGGACAGAGAAGACCAAATTACCAACAGAATCTGTGAATTTGATACACAAACCACCACTCACTACTTTATTTTTATTATTATTAGAATTCAAACAAGATTTGGTCTTGGAGACGAAAAGATCCGTGGATATCCCATCTGGGTTTGGATTATATGAATCTCCTCCTCCTCCTTCATAACTTTCCATACAATATTTTTTGTTTTTTTTGTTTTTACCAAACCAACTGCTAATTGTTGCTGTGAATTGTGCTTGCTTGTTTGATCAATTGTGTTTGACTGTTTTGTCCCCTATACTTTATTTTATTTTATTTTTAAATCCAGGTATTGTCAATTTAAAAAGAGAAAGATGTATATATGGGAGAAGAGAAATAATGTTGACAGAGTCGCAAAAGAAAGGGGATATCAGTATATCACACGTTATAAAAGGTACAAAACTTTTATATCTTATTAATAAAATCCTTATTCTTAATTAAATAAATTAAATTCTTAATTCTTAGTTTAAACTAACAAAAGCATACAACCCTCGATTACAAGAGAGACATTCACACAATAATAAAACAATAGCAAATATATTATGCAAACTCGTTGATATAATTGGATAATTGGAAATTTGTATATATTGCAAGTCTTAACTGTAGTAATATTTAAGATGTGGGGATTAGTTAAATATATAAAGTAATTTTTAATTTTTTAGTAAGATTGTCTTTTAACTACTTTAGGTCGTTGTAGTCCATAAATAAGAATAAAACTTTATCAGAGCTTGTATTTGATGCCGTTGATTCAATTTCTTCACCACCGGTAGCAATAAATTCTAATAAGAAGCTTCATTCGCAGTAGGGTAGGAGTAACATATAAATTCCATTCCAATATTTAAAAATATGTAACTTTTTGATAATGTGGTGTAATATTTATATAATAAAAGAGTAATCTGTACAATGTGTCGACCATATGGTAAGGAACGACGATTAGGTGGTCGTTGCAACTTGTGTTAGTGTGAAGGGTTAGACGCGGAATCTTTATGTTTTGGCTTTTCTATTAAATATTTTTGATTGGTTATCAGGTACAAATATATTTAATGGTGTATAGTAACATATCTATATATATACATATATATTCCATTATAAAACATTTATTTTCTCCTTTTTTGTTTTTAACATTCAACGTTTTTGAAAATCCTATAAAGCCCTTATCATTTGTTCATTAATTTAAACTAGCACGGTAACCGCGCGATGCGGCGGTAGTCATCACGGCGACGATGTGGTAGTGGGGGCGATTGTTAGTGGTAGAGGCGGTGTCGAGTGGTGTAAGTTATTGATGTAAAAGTAATTGATATAAACGGTTAATGGGAATATTTTGAACAATAAATGATTGATAGTGTAATTTAATTATTAATGTTACGTGGGTAGTGTAGATAAAAACATTTTAAGGCGTGCTTTGTGTAAATATTACACAAATTTCAATATTTTCATAAATAAGAAGCTGTTCTTTTTATAATATAGTATAGAAGAATAGATATAGATATCTTTATTAAAAGTAACTATAATATCTTTAATGAAATCTACAACATATATCCCCTAACTCTTATAATAACTACACATTAATTAATTTTATATCAGTAGTCACACCGTTACCGCCACCATTGCAGACTCCGTCTTCGTCGCTATTACCGCCACACTATCCGTTGCTGCCACCGCCACCACAAAATTGCTGGGGAATTTGGCCTATTAAATTTAAAGGTGAATAATTAAATAAAAAAAATATATAGTGATGAAAAGTTGATATTGACGTGGAATTAAAGGTGAAAAAAAGTGAACGGTTCACGTTGATATGAATATATGATTTAAAAAAAAAGAAGAAAGAAAAAAAGCAACAATGTCCAATACCCCTGTATTGACAAAGACTGACATATGCGTTTAGAAAGGACGGATTTATATACCCAAGTTTTGTAACATTGCCATATTTCAACACACTCCTACACTGAATCAAGAGTTCTTCGATCTCATTCCCACCTACTCACTACGGAAGATACATTGCATTACATTTATTATAATCATAAATTATAATTAAAATAATACTATAAATAAATATATAGATTATATAGTACTAATATAACTTTGTGATTTTGTGTAGTAATATACAGTAGTGGGTAAAAAAAAAAAAACTAGTCGTAATAAAATGTTGAGGCTTATAAATAAATACAGAAGCAGCAGCAGCTATTCATCATCAATTGTATCGAAATCCGATTTGTTTATTCGATGTCGATTTTTAACAAATGATTCAGCCATTATTCAGGCTGGAAATGAAGAAGAGATCCTTCCGAAAATGCCGGAGTTCGACTACACTCCTCCGCCTTACGACGGACCCTCCGCCGCTGAGATTCTTGACAAACGTCACCGTCACCTCAATCCTTGCATGTCCTATTTTTACAGTAAACCTGTACGTCTCCCCTTCCCTGTTTCTCTATTTACATTTGCATTTGCGGTTTTATTTTTATAAATTAATTCCTCTACTTGATTTGTAATGTATGTGATTATTAAATGTATCAATTCACCTGTTTAAGTATATATATAAAAGTTAAATAGTACACACAATAATAAAAGTGTTTCAATTAAGTAGGATAGATACAAATTGAAGTTGAATACATTAACAAGGATACACTTGTTAAAAAGTAAAAAAAAATATATTCCTACTTTGGCCTTACTTTTCAAGATGAGATGAGAGAGTTTAAAAACACAGGACAGGTGTATAATATTTCTTTAAACGTACAGTTATATTTGGTAGATGGAAAGATGCAATACCTGTTTGATGAGAACGGACGTAGATATTTGGATGCCTTTGGAGGTATTGCGACTGTGAATTGTGGCCACTGCCATCCACTTGTCCTTGAACCCGTTTTTAACCAAGCAAAGAAAGTGCAACATACCACTGCCTTGTACTTGAACAGACCTAGTGTCGAATTTGCTGAAGCTCTTGCATCCAAGTGTCCTGGGGATCTTAATGTACGCACCGGCATACTTATATATATGTGTAGCTACTGCTAGTGCTTGTACCTTACGAATATTTTTGATATTTTAGGTTGTCTTCTTTACAAATTCCGGGACAGAGGCTAATGAGCTGGCTTTAATGATGGCTCGTTTGTACACTGGTTTTCATGATATTATCTCCCTTAGAAATGGATATCATGGGAATGCATCTACAACTATGAGTGCAACTGGTCAACGCAATTACAAATTCAATGTCGTACAGGTACGTACGTCTCCCATTAATATCATACTAGCTTTTTTAATTTACAACTCCAGGGTAACCATGTGGTTTTAAATTTTGTTTAGCTGACGATAAGCCTTCATAATTTAACAGACTGGAATGCATCATGCCTTGAATCCAGACCCGTATAGAGGAATCTTTGGTTCAGATGGACCCAAATATGCTAAAGATGTTGACGAGATCATTACCTATGGAACTTGTGGCCGTATAGCTGGTTTTATTGCAGAAGCAATACAGGTGGGGCGGTGATTTACCAAAATGCATGCTACAATTTTTCTATTGGGTGTATTTGGTTTCTGTCGAGTGGTTAGTCTAGTCGTCTAGGGGCATTCTTTTGTAATAGTTTGTGTATACGATTTGCAGGGAGTGGGTGGAATATATGAGCTGGCACCTGGCTATCTCCAAGCAGTCTACAGCAGTGTCCGAAAGGCAGGAGGGCTTTGTATAGCAGATGAAGTTCAATCAGGTTTTGCACGAACAGGAAGCCATTTTTGGGGATTTGAGGCTCAGGGCGTTGTTCCTGATATTATCACAATGGCAAAGGTACTTTTTCTAGCCTACCAGATGTCTGGATAACATGCTATAATTGATTTTGCGACTGTGCATTACCTTTGTTATTGAGGTACCAACTTTAATCCATTCTATTGTGAATGAGTTGATGATAGGCTGGATACCCGGCCCGTATCAGTTGATTTTATTCTTTTCATAATGGGTCAAATTGGTAAAAAGTCACAAAGTTTATTATATAAATGCATAGTAGCCGCTAAATCATTTTGTTCAACAAGCTTCATTGTTCTTGAAGTAATAGAGTTGTTACAAAAGATTTAAAAAAAAAGAGTGAACAATAGGTGGCTTTGGTCAATCAAACCTCGAATGATCGATGCCAAAAAGTTTGTCCATATTGACCCGTTACCTAACCCGTCTGTTTTTACACTCTACTCTCTTTCCCGCATGTATCAAGAGAATTTGTTTGTGCATGAAGTATGTGGTTATAGAGAGAGATCGGAGGTTTTATTCTTGTTTAGATAGTTTCATGGTTTCTCCGGTAAATAAAATTTTTATGGTACCATATTTCTACATGATTGGACAAACTGGAAGATATGATAAGGGTTAAGCATGTAATGGAAATCACTACAATAATTTTTAATATTCTCAAGTGCTATTGACATTTTCCTTTGGGTAAATTAATGGCGATGGAAATTAGACAGGAATCTTAATACTATGGTCTTTCAGGGCATTGCAAATGGTCTTCCCCTTGGTGCAGTAGTAACAACCTCAGAGATTGCAAAAATATTGACTTCTCATGGTTATCTTAATACCTTTGGGGGTAATCCTGTAAGTACGGCTAGCGGTTTAGCTGTTCTGAATGTAATAGAGAAAGAAAAGCTCCAGCAGAATGCATTAACCACCGGCACATACCTAAAAAACCAACTGCTAGCTCTTAAGGAAAAACATGCAAGTAAGTTCCACTTTTTCCTCACTCGTAAGGATTTAATTCGTGTTCTGGGAAATTATTCGTTTTATAGGTTATTGATTCAACAGTTATTAGTGAATGATATTAGACTATTAGTATTAGTTTTAACAGAGCTTCTCTTGCAACAGTAATAGGAGATGTGAGGGGAAGAGGGTTTCTACTTGGAGTGGAACTTGTTACAGATAGACAGTTAAAGACTCCCGCAAGTCTTGAAACTTTGCATGTAATGGAGCAGATGAAAGGTCATTTGCTTTTCACCACTTTCTGGCTGTAACTAGAGAGGTGTCTAAAAGGGCAGGGCATGCAGGTTGCGGTGTGGGTTGAAACAGGTTGGGTTGGGTTGAACCAAACATTATTGTTCTTTATCAAAAAGAATTTTTTTTATTAATAAAATAATTAGCGTCTCAATTATGATTACCACGTATATTAATTTAGTAATGATCAGAACTTTTTGACTATGATTTATGAGAACTTATGCATTTTAAATTCGCTTTGCTATTTGGGCTATATTTTTCCATTTGATCTATTTGACCTCTTAGAATTCCATTGGTTGACCTCTTTCCCGTGGGACAAATTATTTCATTTTTACCACTTTGTCTTGTTACAGATAAGCATAATCAAAATCAACTTATTCTTTGGCTATAGGGTTGATATTATCACCTCTACTAGTAACTCTTTCTTTTAGTTACCCTGGTTTATATATATTGACCACTAGTTTTTGTAGATATGGGAGTACTAATTGGGAAAGGCGGACTTAATGGGAACATATTCAGGATCTCACCTCCGTTGTGTTTCACCAGAGAAGATGCAGGTATCATTGTCTTGACATTTAAGCATATAAGATAAAAACTAGATTCCTTGGACTGAAGGCGTATATCTACTGGGAAACTTATCTGTTTTTACATCCTACAGATTTTCTCGTGGCTACAATGGACTATGTAATGTCAAAGATGTAAACCATTTAGAAGTGGAAGCGGTAGAGAGGTAGGCGTAGCTTAGTAGGAAAACAAGAGCCGATAATGCATTTACTACATAAAATGATGTGTGATGGCTAGTTTGTTTCTTTTTAATTATGGCTTGTTACTGTAACTTTAAATAAGTTTATTTTTACTTTCAGATTTCATTTAGAGCACTCACAATGCCCATTCCCACCGCAAATAACCACTAGTCCCTATCAGTGTCACATTACGGAACCTTTTCTCACCATCAACCAACCCCTGATACCTTAAAAATAAAAATGCTCGTCCCACTCATGTTCCCATCCATGGATATCTTGAATGCGGGTGGACCACGAGTCATACCTAGTGGTGTTGATTTGTGGTTATCGCTAATGTGGCGCGGACCATGAGCTTAATATCGCATGCTTGATAAAAAAGCAAGCTTTTATCTAACGAGATGGGTACCCGCGCAATGCGGCGGCGGTGGCGGCAACAGGTGGTGCTAGTGACGGTAGTGGTAACGATGTGGTTATTAATCTAAAAGTAATTGATGTAAATGATAGTGTAGTTATTTTATGGTTAAGAGATGTATATTTTGTAAATAACTTTCTTAAGAATATTATAGAGATATTTAGGTGAAAATATTTAAATTAATTACTCGTAATAAAAGAGATAGATAGTTTGGAACTTTGGATATATATGGGTGTAAAATATTTTAGTGATATATTGGATAGATTTAGTGTGTAAGTTAAAATGTGTTGAAAATTAAGGGTATTTTGGGTAATTTAAAGGTAGAGAGTTGAAAATGGAAAAGAGTAGTTTGTTTATTAATATAGTATAGATATAAATAATTTAAAGGTAGAGAGTTGAAAATGGAAAAGAGTAGTTTATTTATTAATATAGTATAGATATAGATAATTTAAAAGGAGAGTGTTGAAAATGGAAAATGGTAGTTTGTTTATTAATATAGTATAGATATAGATTAGCCTTTCTTAAAGCCCGGTTTAAGAGCTTCAAACACACATTTTAAAAATGTCATCATTTTATGCATTACTAATTTTATATACGTTTTCTTAAATAAAACCAAATTACTCGAATACCTTTTTATTCAAACTCTCATTTTCAACAATAATGCAATTCAAATACTGGAAAATACAGTAACATCTTGTAAAGTTCGATGCAATTTGACATAAGCTTATGAGGATAATTTGATATATTAGTATTCTCAAAATAACTTGCATTTGAATTCCTCGGGCGTCTAGTGAATTGAAATATAAATTAAAATATATAGAATGATTAAAAGGAACAAAAGAAGATTGATAAACCAAAGTCAACTTTGACCATAGATTCAACACCACATAAATTGAAGAAGCACGCTCATACATAACTCAAAAATTACAATCCTTATTACAAAGTTGAGATGGCTACGTTAAGCTACGTATATGATCATCATTGTCATCAACATTTTCAGAAAACAAATCCTTACAAAGTTCACCATAAAACCTACACACCAAGTTCATAAAAACAGGACTCTTAAGGTTTTTCCAACAATATAAAAGCTCTTCCACATCCACCAAATCCCTCATTTTCCCTTCTTCTGCAATCATCTTCACCAAATAACTCTCAAACCTTCTACAAGCGTTTTCGGCATCTTGGTCTTCTTCTTCTTCCATGCTTTCCATGCGACCTCTTCCGATCATCTTGATATAAGCTGGCGTAAGAGGCGATGGACATGGTGCTTTTTGTGTAAAGCCAGCATCCGAAAAGCTCTTGAGCTCCATCACTCGATCCATATCTTTTTCCTTTCGAAATGACTTGAAAAATGATGTTAAACAACCCACATTGTTTCTTTTAGTTGATAATATTGTTTTTCGAGGCCGGCGAGTTCTTCTTATAAAGACTGGTTTCTTGAACTTAAAGAAGCGAATGAAGCCTTTGCATGGGCTAGTAAAGAGTTTCTTGCATGTGAAGGAAACACAAGGTTTAATGATCATATTTGTAGGGTGAAGCAAAATGCAAAAGAATGATGATAAGTTCTTTAGATATTAGTTATCATGGAGTTTGGTATTATTAATGAAGAAGTTAGTTGTTGTTAAAAGGAGATTTATATCAAGTTTTATATAGGTTGGTGGATGGATATATATATGAGTGTGTTTCACATCTTTTGTTTGACAAAAAAGAAGTGGCACTCCATGAATTGAACTACAATACCAAAAAAAATATTTTATTATTATTTATTTAACTAGTCAATTGCCTTCAAAGCTTGTTTAATTAATTGAACTAGCAGAACCTACTTGTTTTTTTGATGCGCTATGACCAACTCATAACTATTGCCGTGTTATGGACTATGATTTTTAGGACAAACTAATCTGAATTATAATTTTGTGAGAGGGAGTGTATAAATTCAATCTTTATTTACCTTTTCTTTATTTACTTTTTATACTATTTAACGAATTATGTTAGTATCGTTTACACTTGTAAATGTTTAATCCGTATACCGCATCACCTTGATGGTCCATTGTCCTGACTAAACTACTTTTAAGAATGACTTTATTTAATTTCAGTTTCGTTATTAAAAACAAGTAGAGTCAAATTTAATTTGTTATATAATAGTCAATGAATAATAAATAATTAAAGTACATTAATCATTCTAAAATTGTTGACACAAAATTAATTTGAGGACTTTTAGACTAATGAGAGGCATAGAACATCTGATCAAATCATATGAACCATTAATGTAATTAACTCTTATACTAGCTAGTAATTCTCCTTCTATTTCGCTTTTTCACTTGGCACCACTTGATTGTTATCCTGCTTCCTCCCTCCGTGTTGAAAGACAAAGTAAAACATGGTTGATAATTTACGGTTAAAAAATAGCATATGGATCTTCATTTTTTTATTTTTTTCTGGAAATGAAATAGTAAGGTGGGGTATAAAAATGTGATAGAAGGAAATACTTTACATGCCAGTTTTTAGTAATGAATAATTTTTGGAGATAGACTATATTCTCAATTAAAGCTGTGAACTCTACCTCTATATATATGCATGGAAAATGTCTCATTGAAACCAATGAAGTACAATAGGTTTGGTTAGCAGTGGATAGTTAGTTTGACACAAATGAAAATAAAAGTAAGAATAATTTGGGACACAAAGAGTGTAAAGGAAAGGAAAGAAGAAAAACAAAGCTAAGTTGCAATAATGTGTGTAGGGTTGGTGATTATGGATGAACATGCCACCTTTTCAATTTCATTCCCATGGACCCTCTCCTTGAGGTGTATTTTATCTATAAAGTTGGAAAAGATGGTGATTTAAGTTTAGTTTTACAACTCATATTGTTGCAAATAAAGAAAATAACAAAAGCTTGGGACAATATTTCAAGTTTATAAGCCATATTAAGTTAGCACAAACTAGCAAGATATTGAGATTGAGAAAGAGGCAGATAATTTCATGGGGAAACAAAGGTTTAGATTATCACATATGATACCTAATGTTTGGTTTTATAGGCTTAGAGATATGAACAAGAAGACTATCTCAACTTCAAAGCAACTACAAAGCCAACCAAGAAACTCCTTTTGCTACACCCCTAAAATTTACTCTTCACCCATAAACAATAAGCTACCTTCTTCCAAGAATGTGCTCGGTTCAATCTATATTCAACCAACCGAGTCAACTTATGCCGATCAAGATTTGTTTCTTTCGCCTACTAGCAGCTGTTACTATGAAACTCCCTTGAACGAGACGACTAAGTTGTTGGATGGACGACCTTCCACCACTTATAGTTGTGGAGTAATTAGTTCTTCGTCGACTGATGTTAAAATAGAGTTTAGTGAGAGAGCATATACTAACAAGAAGATACAAGATTCAAGTGGCTATGAGTTGAATCAAGAGATCATTGAATTTCAAATGCCTCCTGAAATTGTAACAAAGTCCAAGAGGGACGATACATCTACTGCTATTGCCAAGAAGAATGAAGAAAATAGTAGCCAAAGCTCAATTTCCATCAAAATTGTCAGAAAAACTAGGCGCAAAAAACCAGTTCCACGAGTTAAAATGATCAGCGCAAGTTCTTCAGAAAAAGAAGTATGCAAAACGAGCGTTCATGATCAAAAGAAGTTGTCGAGTAATTGCTGCGTTGTGAAGGCAACATTTGATCCAAGGAAGGACTTACGAGAATCTATGATAGAGATGATTGCAGAGAATAATATCCGGGCTTCCAAAGATTTGGAAAAGCTTCTTGCATGTTACTTGGCTTTAAATTCATACGAGTATCATGATATGATCATCAAGGCATTTGAAGAAATATGGTTGACTTTGGACTTTGTTTAAGGGATGAATTTGTAAGTGTTACTGATTTCTGCTAAAACATATTATGTCATCATGTACTTTGTGTATGTTCTCTGCTGGCTAAACATTGTATATTCTAATGTAAAATTTGTTCAAACAATTACTCTTGGTGGTTAAATTTGCACGAATAAGGTTTCCAGTGTTCAAGCTACTCTAGGAAGGCGAGTCTTTTGACTAGCTCGGATGTACACGAACTAATCAAGTATCTTGTGGCCGTTTCCAAACCCTTCCTCCAAACTAGTACTCAGATGCAACTGGTTAAGCTTATCTTTTTAAAAGCCAGAGAAACATAGGGGCTCAGAAGGTTCCGTGGGTTGCATATACTGCCAACACGAAGAATGTGTGTGTAATGTAAAGCAACCTTTGCACATGGATTGATTGAGTGCTTGTCTAAGTGAATGAATGAATGAATACAAAGTTGAAAACTTGAAGCTACCTTTTGTTAATGTTTAGGGGCCATCCTAAAGTGTGGACAATAATTTTAAAATATTAAGATTGTAACAAGTTTTAGTTGGAACATTTATGATGCAGTAAGAATTATCATACAACTGAACTTTATTTTATCCCGAACCTAGTAAAATAAGTCAACTACAACTCAGCTTAATTCATTGTAAACTTTGATTAAAAAGGTAGCATCCAATAAACATACAACTTTTGTTTATAAACATTAACGACAAAAAGATTGTTACAATTGAGTTCCAAAACAAAAGCGTAACAACTCAAAACCGCAACATTTGTGACTACCCAGGTAAATCTGACGATACTTATGAAAATGGTTATAAAGAACATAAACACACGGCATGCACCAAACAAACTCATGAATCTATTAAAAGATCTTAATTATCAGTTTTAAAACTCATAAGTAACTGAAATTTTGACAACCAGAAGATTAGAACAAAAGCATCAGAATACAGTGATTAAAAAGCAAACTAAGGACGAGCAGGAGCAGGGCCAGCTCCAACACCTGGACGTGGTGCTTGACCAGCCTTGGGAAGATCATCCTGAAACAAACACAACACAAACTTTGATTACCAGATCGAACGAGCAACTTCACAAAAAGTATCGTCAAAAATCGAGAAAAGATTAGTTGCAAAGTCAACCAGAGGAGATACTAGGGAAAATACAAGTCAATCATTCAGAGTGAGTTAAAGCAGATAATTTCAGGTCAATTTAACTCAAATAAGTTGTTTTAAATATGTTGGCAATAATAATTAGTTTCTTTAGTAAAACTTAATTTCTGTTTTTATCCATTTGTCTTGAGAAATAGGGAAAATTGCATACATCCCCACCTTAATTTAGATAACTACATATATCCCCAATATACATGCATAAATACAATATCCTTTAAGCATGTTTTGGGGATAAGTGTAATTATGCAAGTTTAGGTGAGAAACTGAGAATATATGCAAATCCCCAGAAAAAAAATAGAACAGGCCAAATCGCCTGACCAAATAAAACACCGAAACCATCAATTTATTAAAAAAATTGACTTACCTCTGGCAAAAAGCATGACTAATCATATAGTAGGCCCATCTCACTAAAACCAGAAGTCACATTGCATATTGTATACTTAACTATATATATACAAACAAAGGCTAAGAAAGTTCCAGAAAACGATATTTGTGATCGGTTTCTAGCCTAGTATTAATCGGTGTCCATAACGTACAAGGACAATAATCCATTACATAAGTAAACAGCATGCTCAAGTAATAATAGATAAAAGAAGAAGTTAAAAGAAAAGGTGCCATACCCTTGGTCGAGTGAAACGCTTTGGAGGCTCACGGTTCCTTCTATCAGTTCGTGAACGGACCCTAACAACTTTGGAGTGAATTGCACACGAAACACAGTATTGCATCTTCAGGTACAGCTTGGGAAGTGTATACTCTGAAAGATTTTTGATAAGTCATATCACATAACCAGCCATAGTTTAAACTTTAGATAAATCAAACCGAATGTAACATTCAAAACATACGATCAAAAGCGCAGGCTTCTTGAACATCCCTAACGGCTGCTTGCTCCACAATATTCCTCACAAGAAACCTCTTAATAGCCTTGTCCTAATAAACCACACATACAAAAGTAGTCAAGATAATGCCTTGCATACCTAGTTAATACATAACAAAGTCATTACAGTAAAAGTAGATTATTATTATTAATATACACAAATAACAAGAAGAAAAGCAGAGTTCCATTAACAGAAACTGAATTTCATTAAGAAGGGTATTTTTGGTTAGCATAGATTGGCTTAATCCTGTTTGGCTTATCTTCAACAAGCCAAATATTGGGCTTGTTTTTAAAGAAAATCCAAATAAGCAAAACAAAACAAAACAAAACAAAATCAAAGCCAAACACCCCCTAAATACATGGATCCATGATCTAAGAGGGTGTTTCGGATTGCTTGTTTTATGTTTATCTCCTTACGATTTTTTTTTTATTTATCTCCTATTTGCGTATTGCTATTTGCTTGTTTTTTTAGCAAATAAGCAATAACAAAAACTCTTAACAAAGACTACTTATCTGCTTATGTTGCAAAAAAAAGCACTTTTTATCATTTATTTTTCTGGCAGACAAGCGATTATAAATAAGCAATCTCAAATTCCCCCCTAAGAACGCTCCCAACAGTCTAGTCACTTTGCTCATCCCTTCTTGTCGATTCACCGACATCATAGGCGACGTCTCATCAGTTAACCGACAAACATACGTAGGTTCCACCTTCAGTTTACAAGTCGCTATATATCATTTACATCTCCTAATACATAATGTTTTTCTACAAGCAATAATTATACGACGCTAATACAGAAAACCTGACGAATAGTGACGTCATGTCACCATCGGGAGGACTGTTAGCTATATGCGGTATAATACAGTCACAAAATCATAAAAATCCATGAATATGTATTGAAATTATCTCATTTTAATATCATATATATATATATATCCGACTTTTCTAGAGTATCAAATTAGAATAGGAAAGAATGAAAACCTTAGGGCAACATTTGCCACAGTTGGAGCAACGAATAAACTTGACGTGTCCACGTCCATGCTTGTTTCTTCCTCCATTTCTTCTCTTGAACGTCTGACCACACACATTTCTTTAAAAATTAATTATATAAAACTACTACAATACAATTAATTAATACTAGATAAATCTAAATAATAATAATTATTATTATTATATGAGAGTAACTCACCATCCTTGCAGCTCAAACAAAAAGAAGTTTTCTGTAAGATGGGAAAACACCGCGCCGCCGCCACAGCAAACTTATGAGTTATTAGGGTTTTGATGTATGTGTGGGAAATATAAGGCGTATGATTTTGATAACTCTTTTTATTTCTAACAGGCCGTCTGACTGACATAATGTATGGGCTCATATGTCAATGTAGCCCATTGAGGCCCAAGAATATAAATCAACGAAATCGTAGATTAAGGTTTTATTGATGGATTAAAAACACTACAAATATTTCATTTCGTGTGAACAAATTCAAAATTTTGTCACACTTTTATGTGTGTAAAAATATGCAGAATTAAATGTGTATGAAAATTTCTTCACACTAAAAAGTGTGTAGAATTAAAACTTCATACTTTTGAGTGTGAACTTTCATAAAAAAATTTTGTAACACCCCATTTGTCCACGCTAACTAAAAAGATAGCGTGAACGGTTGAAGTTTATTAAAGTGTGGTATATCTTGACCTTTGGATTGAAATCAAATGTCAAGATTCAAAGATCATCTTTAAATCTTGATCCTTAATTTCAAATCAAGGGTTATGATCACCAACTTTACCAATAAAATTATATGTAACTTTAGAGGATTCTCATTCGGTAAAATCACTTAGTCATATTTCAATAGCGGCCAAACTTGCATGGTTGCTTACAAAGGCTAACGTGCAAACCATCACACCAAAGGTGTGGTTAAAAATTCATACACATTAAATATATTGGTATTGACAGATTCAAATAGGTTTTGGACATTAACATGACCATCTTTACAAACACTTTTTGTCAAACCTACTGACATTATATTATATTATATAAATATATATATATATGGTAGAGATCCTGGAAGAAGGTGTCTTAAGGAGAGAAGGGAGAGAAGGTCCTATAGGTCAATTCGAACGTGACATGTGTCAAAATGAAAAAAAATGTGCGGTGGCATTTTGGTAAATAAATCAAACTTTTTTGAAGCTTTGTCAGCCTGGGTTCTGGATCAGCTTGGGTTCTGATCAGTTTGGTAGGTCAGCTTGGTCAGCTTGGGTTCTGGGTTAGCTTGGTTGGTCAGCTTGGTCTAGGTCAGCTTGGGATCTGATCAACTTAGTTGGTCAGCATGATCAGTTTGGTCAGATTGGGGTCAGGGTCTGATTGGGTCAGCTTTGGGTCAGGTTGGGCCAGGTTGGGTTAGCTTGGGGTTGGGTCAGCTTGGGGTCTGGGTCAGGTTGGGTCAGCTTGACACAATCTACACAAATGTAGATTATGGTTTTGGGTCAGCTTGGGGGCTGGTTCAGGTTGGGTTAGCTTGGTTAGCTTGGGTTGGGTCAGCTTGACACAATCTAGACAAATATAGATTAATCTACACAAATGTAGATTATGAGTTTTGGGTCAACTTGGGGTCTGGGTCAGGTTGGGTCAGCTTGACACAATCTACACAAATGTAGATTATGGGTTTTGGGTCAACTTGGGGTCCGGTTGGGTCAGCTTGGGGTCTGGGTCTGGTTGGGTCATGTTGGTTAGCTTGACACAAAACTACACATAATCTACACAAATGTAGATCCCAAGCTGACCCAGATTCCAGGCTGACTAAGCTGACCAATAACCCAGGCTGACCAATCTGACCCAACAAAGCTGACCAACCAAGCTTATCAGAACCTAAGCTGACCCAGAACCCAAGCTGACCAACCAAGCTGACCTAGAACCCAGGCTGACCAAGCTGACCCAACCAAGCTGACAAACCAAGCTGATCATAACCCAAGCTGACTCAGACCCAAACTGACCCAGAAACAGGCTGACAAAAGTTTGATTTATTTACAAAAATGCCACCGCGTTTTTTTTTTAAATCTACATGTCACGTTCTGATTGTTTCATAAGACCTTCTTTCCCTTCTCTCCTTAAGACATCTTCTTATTTGATCTCTCATATATATATATATATATATATATATGGTTATTGGAGAGAATATATGTGTAAATATGTAAATATAATCATTTTTTTGATTTTTTAAATATCATCAAAGAAATGTTATTTTCTAAATATTCCACAAAAAAGTAACAAAAAACAAGCTTTATATACCCAAAATCCAAAGCACTACTGGTGTCGTCGCTTCTTTTTGTATGTACTAATTAGAGTTTATAAATTTTATTTTGAATCTAAGAGTATTTGTAGTGGTTCACACTCCCACACCATGTAGTGTGACACATCAGCGTTACGTCAACATCACATGATACCACCCAGCAAGCACATCACATCCGTAATGATAAGCATACCACACCATATTCTTATATTAAAATATTACACTTTAATTTATTAGAAAAAGCATAATGAATTTAAATGATTAAAAATAAAGCTTCATTAAATGTTACAATACTTTAAAAATAAAAATAAATAAACTATCCTCAATATAGTCCCTAGATTATTCTACACTATTAATAGAAACTTTTTATTAAGAATAAAGAAAACATCATATTAAATTTAAAACCATATAAACCATTAATCCACACTTCCAAACACTCAAAAATAATACTCCCTCCGTCCCAATTTAAATGTCCAAGTTTGACTGTCTAAGTCTTTCATTCGCATTGGCGAAAGTTATATCATTATAAAATACATTGAAAACTTAATCGATTCATATATATTACATAAGTTTTACATAACACAAATAGAATTCTAGATGGTCAAAGTTAACCATGAAAGACCAAAAATGTCAAACAATGACATTTAAATTGGGACCGGGGGGGGGGGGGGGTAGCAATCTATACACACCATGTCACCATCAATTCATAAACACACACATAAAGCGGATAAAGTTGAAGGATACTAGCTAACCCCGGCGTCGTCGATGTACCCACGTTGGCCTTCCACACGTGAACCACCCCACAACGACCCCAAATTTCTAACAGTCCACGCAACCACCGCAGTGTCGTTGGTTGTCCACGTACACCGTCGACGTAAATACCATTACGAATACTCTAATGTACAATAGAATTTAGTATTTTTTTTAATAAATTAAATCATCCATCACACAATATATGTTTTAATGAATAGACCATCCATCCATGTATGTTTTAATTGCTATAGTTGTTTTAAGCTGAATTTGTATATTGTTAGGTTATTTGTTGTAATATTGACATTACATTTATACATTATGTTCATGGCTTAGTGTATACATTATCTCAATGGTTTTGTTAATATAGCTACACATACAGAAACTGACACACCAAGACACACTAACGGCCTGTACCATGGTATCCGCTGCAACATGCTAATATATATATATATATATATATAGTTAACCGAACGATTTTAAGGCCTCTCCAAAACTAAAGATATGCTTAAACATTGCTATGTAGATTTTATCCTATGTGTCATTTTCATACTTTTTTCATAATATTTTACTCATACATTTTATGTAGATTAAATTATTAAAAGAAGTAAAAATAAAATAGAAAAGAATAAATGGTGAACAAATCGTCAACTTTTTTGGAACTAAATTTATTCGGATTTAAGTGTGCAATCTTTTTGAGACCATATTTTCTTATTTTAATTTTGATAATCAGAATAATCTATAACCAAATTAAAATATAACATCACTTTCAAATATATGTATTTAAATTGTATCAACATGAAAACAATACCGCCCAATAAATTTGGGATCACTTAACACAGTATTTACTTTTATATAATAGTCATTATAGCCTATTTAATCTACACTTTTATTGATAAGGACCATCAATTTTAATGGATTTTATACTATTTAATGGTAAAAATTTTATTCATTATTTTTTTCCAACAAAATAAAAAAAATACATCAACTTAAAAACTATCGCACATCGTGCGAGTAAAAGACCTAGTATATATATATATATATATATATTTGTATGTTTGTAATTAAAATCTTACAACACACAAAATTGATCTAAGTGGAATAATGTTATTTGAGGTTGTTTAATCTTTAGAATACGACCGAGTTTAATAATTTAATTGTCAGTTAATAGTAATACAATTCTATTTTGTTAATTTACTAGCTAATCGACCCGGGTTCAACCCGGGTTAACTGATAAACGCTTTGCAAATAAACCGAACAATACCCGGATAACTTTAAAATATATTGTCATATTAAAATGTATAAAAACAACTTTAAATAAATTGAAAGTTGTGGTAAATTATTATGTAAAAAACAAAACTAAACGGAAACAATAGTATTGTAGTTGTGGACACACGTTAAAACACATTCGGTTGGCAAAAACAAAAACAAAAACAAAAACGTTATCTAATAAAAATGTATAACGAAAAAATAGGGTGATTAAAACTTACATAATAATGTGGACATTTAATAAAAATCTATATTGATGATACATATTTAAGAAATAATATTTTGAATTTTAAATAAAAATGTATGATGATGCTAATTAAATTAAAAGGATGTGTAGTAATACAATTTTTAAAAAATCTTAATCAACCAGGATGCAATCCGAGAAGTTACAAATATATTTCGTTATAATAAATACATAAATAAAATTTGTTATAAGAGGCAGACATTGATCTTAACATTATCAAATATTGAATTCAATAATGAACAAAATATCAAAACTATAAATTTGTAATTAATAAAAATTGTTATAGGTGGACATTAATTAGACTATACAAGCTTCAAAGTATAATAATATTAGCATCATCACTATGTAATAATAATATAACCTACAACCTATAAAAATAAAACATAATTTACGTATTTATAACCATAAACTCAATACACCAACGAGGTAGACTAATAGACATGTATTTATGCATTTTAATTTCAAAATAAATTATTACTTAGAGATAGATATATATAGAAGATATCCTTAATTTTAATTTATAAATATTTTATCAAAACTTAAGTGGAAATTCTAAACTATGATGACTAAATAAAGAAAATGTTAAATTAGAATAATTATATTTTTGTAATGTGACATCATCTTTAATTATATATATGTAGGAAAGAATTACAATATGACACATAAAATTTTTGTTCTAGAATCAATCTTCCTTTATTAATAATAGAGATTTTTTCGCATTAAGCAAAATTAGCTAGGGTGGTAAATTAATTACGTGATGTCATGCCGACCCCATGCAACCTTAATCCTTAATAAGAAGTAGTCGTATAAGTATATGTTTTGAAACGTGGCAAGCTCTCTTGGCTTTATAAATATTATAAACAAATACCCATTTGCTTACAAAATTCTGTATGTTCATGTGCTCTCCCAAATTTTTTATATCCTTTTGGTCTTTCCCAACACTATAGCCCTGATCTTGAAGTATTCTACCACTACTTTCTTGTCTCAAAGTCATGGAAGTCATGGAAGATCATCAAGCTCAAGCACAAACAACAACACAATCTCAAACTCAAATCCAAAGTAGTACTAGTAGTCCTAGGAACCAATGCACTCTTGAAAGAAATGAACCTGTTAGGTCAAGATGGACCCCTAAACCTGAACAAATTCTCATACTTGAGTCCATTTTCAATAGTGGCATGGTTAACCCTCCTAAAGAAGAAACCGTTAAAATAAGAAAGCTTCTTGAGAAATTCGGTTCGGTTGGGGATGCAAATGTTTTCTATTGGTTTCAAAATCGTCGTTCTAGGTCTAGAAGAAGGCAACGTCAAATTCAAGCTAGCCTTATCAATAGTGGCTCATTAGATCAACACCAACAACAACAGTCCCCAATGCTTGCAAGATGTGGCGGTGGCGGTGTAACTGATCAGTATCAGGCTGTATACACCGCCACTACCACATCACCAGAGTTAATCATGCAACAACCACCTTCCGGTTTTTTCCCCATGCTACAATCTTTGTCACCTGTGGCTGGTTCTTCTTCCTCTTCTTCTCCTCCTCCTTCACGGATAGATGGGGGAGTTGAATATCCATTTTCTGGTCAATCTTTAACTTTCCCAGAATTTGAGCACAACACTTCCATGCCTTCTTCAAGTTTATTGCATTTAGATACTTCAAAAGTTCATTATGAATTTGGTAGGGTTACTTTATATAGAAATATATATATATATACTTTTCTTATTCTAACAATATTAATTACTCCAATTTGAAAACTATTTGTTTCATATGTAAAACGGCTTTTAATTAAAACTTAGCCAAATTTTGGTTTAGCTAGTACTCGTATAATTTACTTTGTCCATTTGAAAGATACTATATAAAACTCATCTAGTTCACAATTATTGCAATAATACCAGTCATGTATTATTAGTACATACTAAATTGATAAAGTTTTCCTGAATTATGATTCTCACATTTTAAATAAATCTTGATTTTGAAGTAGGATACTTCAATTCCTTGCTGAATAATTAAGTATATTTTTCGATTAGGAATTGAAGTGAAGGCATACTACTGGAATTAAAATGTTGAAAAATTAATTTATCTTGAATAAGCTAATTTAACTAATTATTTTTCAAAACTGAAAAATATTAATTGCACTAGCTAGGTTTGGGAATTTTGATCTTAAAAAAAGACACTTTTTATAACTTTTTCTTTTAAAGATATATACCCTGTAAGCCGTCTCGTTACCTTTGAGTAGAGATATTATGACTCTCTAAATCTTTCTCCATATCCCAAAACAGAATTGGGTATTATTGTTATCGTTGTTTTAAAGATATACCCCGGACGATATATATGCCTTACTAAGGTTTACTTGTAGCTTCAGGATTCATCACAGTGTTCATCAATGGAGTTCCGACGGAGGTGGAAAGCGGTCCACTTAACATCAAATCTATGTTCAATGAAGAGGTCATGCTAGTACACTCATCTGGTGTGCCAGTGCCTCTTGATGACTATGGTATTTCAATGCCTGGTTTGCAACATGGTGAAAGCTACTTCTTGGTAAGCAAACTTTAGTTCATTATTGTTAATCCATAACCCCCTCTCCCTCCATATCAAGCTTAATTAATTAGGTCACCTAGGTAACAAATGTCCTTTTTCAAAGTACAATTTTATGCATTTTGTATGACTAGATATCTTTCAACATGTTTTTTTGCGCATCAAAATAAATTAAATAAGCAAAATTTTGTCAATCCATCTCACTTATCAAGCTTGCTTATGTAACAAAATATCCTTTATCAAGTACAACTTTATGCATTTTGTATGGCTAAACAAATGGTATTACGGTAACATTATGTTTTTTTGTGCATTAAATAATAAGCAAGTCTAATATATGGCTAAATAAATAATAAACTAGCTAGTTACATATAACAATTAATTATAAGTCTTTTAGTAAGTCTCGAAAACCATGATGGTATAGCTTAATTTTGTTTTCAAAGGTGTCATATTTTGATTTTCAAAGTCTTTCTTTATAAATTTTGACCTTAAGTATTTTTATTTGTGTTATATATTACGAGTATTTGATAAAAACTATAACAATAGAATTTACATTGAAAACTCAATCAGTTCATATAACTTTCATCAAATACTATATTATACAAATCAAAATATTAAAGGTCAAAGTTTATAAATGAAGACTTTGAAATTCAAAGTATGACACATTTAATGGGACGGAAGGAGTATTTAATTACTTGCAATGATTAGTAAGCAACTCTAACCTACAATTTTCAGATTACCCTACTATTATATCTAAGTAATAACATTAATTTACATTGCTTTTTAACTAGTAATATACATAAATTTGAAATTGAATAATGGCAATCATAAACCAAATGATAACTTTTGGTTACCATTTTATGTCATCAAGACCATTCAATTTTCAAGTTGATATGCAAACATTTCACGCATATATATGTATGAGTGTACGTACACGCTAGCTAATATATATGTATACACACACGCATGCACGAATGAATGTGTGTGTACAGGCCGGATTCTAACAATCTTGTCACGCTATACTTTGTAACACTTCTCCTAGGTCATATGCAATTTTTTGGGTATCAGAAAATGATAAATATATATATATATATATATTATATATATACACAAAAGTCTGTTGATTTATTTGACTGTTGTTAAAACGGACAAATAGATATGTTTTTTTTACATTTGTTTTCACACAAGAAGGTGCAAGTTGCCAAAACACACTAGCATCCGCACGCTTTACCAGACAAAGTTTCTATAAATAGAAACCCGAAATACCTCTTGTCTCTAGCCTAGGATTCCTTTTCTAGGAAATTTCACTATAGTTATATACATAGCTAGGTGTCTACTCGTTGTTTTCGGGACTTAGACTCGAAATCCAAATTTTTGACTCGTAACTCAACACGTGATTTGAATCGTAAAAGTCAAGGTATTTGATGATATATACAAGTATTTATATTGTAGAAATATAGTATTATATTTATATATTAAGTTAAAAATAAATTTGAAACAATAAAAATTTATAAAAAATAATAAATTATTTGTGACCCGTGACTCGACTCGTGACTCGAAACATGATTCAGGCTGACTCGCACTAAAAAAACGAGTCATGTTACGACTCTGGGGCAACTCCGAGTCATCCACCGAGTCGACTCGTTTTTACTTTGTTTTGACTCAACTCATGACTCGTACGAATTTAACAATTATGGTTATATATATACTGTATATGCTTTGGAATTGAATATTTGAAATTATATCTTAACTTTAACATGTGAAAATTTATTTAAAAACTGAAATTTGCATGAAAGCCAGTAAATTTATCAAATATATCATTTAAAATTTAATACAATATATTATATTGGATTGGATTGTAATTATATTTTACCTATTTTAGTTTAATTTTAACAAACCTAATGACATTTTAATTATATGCTCACACACAAAGGTTCATGCAAAAACCTTTTTACAAGAAACCGTAAGAGCTTTAATATGTATTACATCATATGTTTTTTAAAGTTTATAAACGACTTTAAAATTGTGTATATACTAGTAGATTATATATATATATATATATATTATATATATAATCTCGTGTAAATAACGATGCTAAATTAATTTATAATATAACTAAAAGAGGGAGTTGGGGTACACTTGGCACCCCTAATCCCCATTCTTTAGCCTAATCTTCCATCCTTATTAATTCTTTAATTTTTTAATATTAATCTAAATTAATTTACACCTTTTGGTTTTCCATCACCAATTTACACTTTAACCCCAATCTAAAACAATTAATTTACACTTTTTGGTTTCCCATCACCAATTTACATTTTAACCCAATTTAAAATAATTAACTTACACTTTTTAATTAATATATTTTGAGACTATCCGTCCATTGGACGGACCTGCACACTAGTTATAATATATCTTAAACATACATGTCAACATCCTTTTGACAGTAAAAACTTTTCACTTTCAAATCTCAATATTATTGTATATATATATATAGGGGTTGGGTATTGTAAAATAAGTATTAAAGTAAAATAAATAAGACAAGATCATGACCCTTTGATCAAGATTAGATTGATGCATGAAGATTCACGAAACAATTGATGCAAAATGATTTTAATGATGCACGGTGATTTTTAGTGAATATAAACTTATTGTTTTATTTGTTTTACTTTAATACTTGTTTTATTTTACCTAAAACCTATATATATATATATATATATGGGAGAAGTGAAGGTAGTGTTATTATGCACCCAATTTAAGTGAAATCCTTCTTACATGCTTGATTTTTAAACCATAAAATACATTTGGGCCAATTATTAATTCATTATATATTAAATATTAAAAATTAGTATGTGAGAAGGATTTCACTCAAATTGGGCGCATAATAGCACCACCTTTACTTTTCCCATATATATATATATATATATATATATGGGTTGGTTATTGTAAAACATGTATTAAAGTAAAACAAATAAGACAAAATCTTGACCCTTAGATCATGGTTAACTTGATGCACGAAGATTTACGAATCAATTGATGTACGATGATTTTTATGATGCATGGTGATTATCACTGTAGAATAACGTATTGTTTTATTTGTTTTACATTAATACTTGTTTTATTTTACCTGAAACCTATATATATATATATATATATATGGGGATATGAGGGAGGGGATTCCCTCAAGTTGTTTCCAACTTGATTAATCAAGTTGGAAACATCTTGACCTTTGGATTGAAATCAAGGGTCAAGATTAAAAGATGATCTATCAATCTTGACCTTTAATTTCAATCTAATGATCAAGATTTGGCTATCATGACTAGTCATGTTGGCCAAATTGAGGGAATCTCCTCCCAGTGAATGTGGGGTTATCTCACACCCAATTTTGGTGAAAACTCCTCACATCTTGATTTTTTATTCCATAAAAATTAGGGGGCCATCAAATTCATTAATTTTAAAATATTAATATGTGAGAAGTTTTTCACCCAATTTAAATGTGTGACAAATCCATACCCACTTTTCCCATATATATAGATATATGAATTATAAAGTATCAATTAAAATATGTAATATTCTTGCTTTGGGAATTACATGAAACATGAGTATATTAGGATCAGATTCTGCACACAACCATATATCCATGCATATTATTGCATGAAAAATAATATTTGAATATACTATGAGTCTGTTATTCCAAATATTGCTAATAAAGCCACTTGACATTTTACAGGTATCAAGGCCCAGTTAGATAGAAATTTGAGCTCCACCCGACCACCTTTCAACACTTATTTTGTGATCTGAGCAATAAAGCTAGCTGTGAGCCATATATATATATATATATATATGGATCGATCTGCTTTCATATATACATATCCAGCCAATACTTATTCTGTTTGTTTGTTCAAAATTAAATTTTATTTATATAGTTCGTTTGAAATAATTTAAATATATTATATACATATGTACGTAATAGTTTGTATAAACATACAATAATATTGTACAAGCTAGTGATCATGAGATAAAACTATGAGTATTATGTTGATTTAGATGACGTAAGTAAATGCGCACCCGAGCCCCCAGCATATAATTAATTAATCGTATGATCAACTATATATATCAATTAAATTATATATATATATAAATATCGATCTATTGTTCTTGGCGAATTGACATTTTTGTTGACTTTCAATCTTAATCGAAAAATGTTATTTTCCCAATTTCATCCGTCATAACCCGACTCTAAAAGCCCGACCATTCATAGATTCAAATTTGGTAATATGACTGGAATGAAAACAACCGTCCAATTAAGTAATTGTAAAAAGAAACATCATTTAGCTAGCCATTAATCTATGATTCAAACCATTAATTAAAATGGAAATTAAAGGTCAATTCTGCTAGTGTGTTAGAGTTGGCTTATATATCCTAAGCTTTGGTTTTGCGCATTAGTATGGGGAGTTATAAATCTATAACAATTTTTTGTCACCCACATCAATACATGCGCGCATTTACAATGATATATTATGCAGTAAAGACGGAATATATACATTTATTGTGAAAGACTAAAAGTTGTCATATATATATATATATATATATATGTGGGAAAAATGAATATAAGGTTGTCCGACACCTAACCTTGGGTGTGGAACCACTCACATACTAATATTTTATTATTTATTGTTTAATGAATAAATGTCTAGGCCTCCACGATTTTTATGGTTTAAAAAATTAATGTGATTATCCGGCATCTAAACTTAGGTACTTAACAGCCTTATATTTTTCGTCCCCCCTCTTCTCTCTCTCTCTCTCTCTCTCTCTATATATATATATATATATATATATGGGGACAATCAAATAAGAACAGTTTTAAAATAAGAACGGTGAGAACACTTAAAAAACATCATTTTGATGCATTCAAAATCCATAAAACTAACATAGTGCTTAACTAATTATCATTATTTAACTGTTTAACAACACATTGATCAGTCAAAATTCAAAAAATCACGTTTTTTGGTGGATGCATTATTTTGAAGAATATGCATCCAAGATGGATGCACAAAACAAAAAACATGATTTTCTTGATTTTGACAGGCCAATGTGTTGTTATACACTTAAATAATGATAATTAGTTAAGCACTATGTTAGTTTTATGAACTTTTAATGCATCAAAATGATGTTTTTTAAGTGTTCTCACCGTTCTTATTTTAAGACTGTTCTCACTGAAGTGTTACCCTATATATATATATATATATATATATATATATATATCAGTCACCTCTAATCATTGATGATCTTTTTATAAAAAGGGATTTATATCCATGAACCTTCAATTCATTTTCAATAAGGTTTTCCTAGCTATGAATCATGCATATGGTACTGCCCTATTAATTTGATGGTGTAATTAATTTGATAGCGATTCTTTTTAGGTAGTCTCTGCCCTATTAAGGAACAAATTAAAGATGTAATGAGACGGGATTCCTCAAGTTGTTTTCAATTTAAATATTGGTCAAGAAGATCAAGTTAGAAACAACTTGACCATCTTGACCCTTGAATTAGTATTGTGTAATTAATTTGATGGTGATTCCTTTAGGGGGTATTTGGTAGAGTGAAATGAAAATGGTGGAAATGGAATGAAAATCACTTCCCTTGTTTGGTTATACAAGAGAATAGAAATGAAGAGGTAGAAGGGGGAATCATTTCCATTCTCATGATTCCTCCCAAAATGGTGAAAAATGGTGATAATGGAATCAAATTGCCTTTTTTTTTTCTTTTTTTCTCATGTATTTAATTATTAATTTTAATTATTTATATTATGATATTATAATTAGTTTTTGTTAAAAAAAAATTCATATTAATTTGTTTATTTTTTATATTTCTCTTATTATGATTCTCTGTTGTTACCAAACAATGTAATTATTCTCTTTCCAAATACTCATTCTCTTTCCTACTATTTCCATTCTTTATTACATTTCCATTCTCAATGATTCCCTCCTGTCAAACGCCCCCTTAAGGTAGCCTCTGCCTATTAAGGGACAAATTAAGGCTTTATGTAATGGGAAGGGATTCCTGCAAGTTGTTTTTAATTTGATTGATCAAGTTAAAAACATCTTAACCATCTTGATTTTTGGATTGAAATCAAAGGTCAAAATTAAAAGATAATATTTCAATCTAAGGGTCAGGATTCGACTAACATGACTAGTCATATTAACTAGCCAACTTAAAAGAATCCCCTCCGGCATTGCTATAAGTTTTTATAATGTTAAGGATTCACCCTGAAGTAGGTACACTGTCACCTCACTAATGGTTGTTTGAAAACATATATATATATATATATATATTTTCTTAATTACTTGAATATTTTATATGATTAAAAATTAAGCAAAATAATTTGATTATCAATAATATAATCATAATCATGTAAATGTCACTCTTTTGAGATATCCATGACTTTATTTATATTTGATTTGATGTCTACCATGTGAACCTTTTCTTATTAATGTTGTAGGGTGATTATAAACTATAATCCTCATACAAGTAACTATAAATATGTGTGGTTATCATTATCATACGTTTTAATGCCCTTTGTATATTCAACATACTAATTAGGGGGCAGTTGGATGGCTTGTGAGAGACATATATATATAAGTGCTTAGCGGGTAAAATGGACCAATTTAAAGTATGAAAAACACATAACCAAAATCAACTTTCTTCTTTGCAACAAATATTTCCATATCACTTCAACCACGACATATATTTTCTTATACATTTCTGTTTCAAAAGGTACAAATCCAATTCCGTTATCATGCATGTCATTGTTCTAGACACAATGCAATTATATCTCGCATGTTTTGAATATATGTTTTTCAATTTTCATCAAATATTGCTTTTACGAAATCAATCTTTATAGATATGCAAAGAATATATATTTAACTTTTTATATGGCTATGCATTTGATCTAAGCTCATCAACATTGTCATCTCTAAAATAATGTAATCACATTTAGTGTTTTCCTTGTTCAAATTTGTTTATTTCCTTGTTGCATCTATATGTTGTTTAACATCTAATTAAATAAGTGAGAAATACGAAGTATTAATTGTTGATTGTTTTGCATCTCTTCGTGTTTACGAAAAAGATTGATAATAGATAGATTTCCGGGTTATTTGATTAATTAGCAACGAACTTTTCATTTATCCTAAATTTAAAAAGGGGTTTGCTAAATACAGCCTTTAGGACTGTGTTTAAGGTGCATAAACTGTTTATACATTTACCATTAAAATCAGGGGGCGGACTTTTAATATGGAAGGTACAATTTTTTTTATGCACGTTAAATACAGCCGTATTTAGCATTTCCCATTTAAAAATCAAGTATAAAAATAATCCAAAATAAAAATGTGCTCGGATGTTGACACCTCTACAATTTATAAAAATAAACTTTTGTTCAGATAATTCTAATACTTGACTAGCTAATTAGCTTGGGTTCAACCCGGGCTACATAATTAAAAAGTTAAAACCAAAAAATATATACACTTATGTATATAATTTAGGAGAGTTGTGTATGTCTTCAACCATATTTGCTTCTTTGGCTTGCTAGGAGGGGATTTAGGGAAATTCTTACACATACCACTCGTAATTGTTGGAACCATGTTTAGTTGTATGTACATAGACATGTTTATTACATTTGTAGGTTGATGTTTAATAGGTTTAAATGTCTCTTTTACTATATATTGTCCATTTTACGTTAAAGTGTGTTATGTGGTGTCTCTTATTCTTCTCTAATTGTAATGTAGTCAGACAATACTCGACCAACATGTATGGTTACTAAACTTTTTATACTCTCTATCTTTTTCCTCTTTTTGGTCGAAGATGTTTTTGGAAGTAGTCTACATTCTAACTCCCCCAAGCATGACTTTTGCCGGATTAGGTACCATTGTTGTTAGTATGTAATTTGTTGTCAACACATTATAATTTTTGATATGAAGATAGCAACAAATTTATAAAGATAAACATTAATATATAAACCCGATTAGGTGATAAAAAAAAGTAAAACTAACTACGATAAATCAGTGGTAGATACTAGATATAGAATCAAAAATCAAAAGAGTTAGAATATAATCAATCATTTTTCATATTAATTTTAAAAAAATATAAGGTTACAAAAAAAAATGTAGAAAAATAAATAACATAGGGCCTAATATAAAAAAAAAAAAGTTTTTAAGGTTACAAAATAATATGTAAAAAAAATAAATAACATAGGACCTAATATAAAAAAAATAGATTTTTGAAAATAAAGAAAAATAATTATGACATCATAAATTTGTAGAAAATAGCTTAAGAGAAAATATGGGCATGCCACATAGGAAAAAAAATTCTAGAAACAATTTTGTTTTATTTATATAAGAGAAGAGAAGATATATCTAGATTTGAGAATTGATAAAAAAAAAAAAAAAAACTTCGTTACTATTTTATGCAAATTATCCAATATTATTAGTTAAAAAAAATGAATAGGTATATTATACGAGTATAATTAACAAATCTAAATTTGTATTGTAACGTTTAACAGGTGTTGAAATATAATCAAATGGGAAAGAACGTGAGACAGGAATCGTCTAATATTCAGTTACAAAATGGTAATCCGGGATGTATGAATAAATTACTTCATGCACTTAACCGTCGCCACCGATGGCAAAATGTACGAAAAGTTCTACCTAATAAACGGCAAGGCTCTGGAAAGCAAATTATAGGTCAGTATACATAATCTCTCTCTTTTTTTTGGTTCATATAAGTGTCTATGGCTCTATCAGAAAAAGATACTTTGATTATGTGACTTTGACATAACTTTGCTATCAGAAAAAGAAAGTTTTTAATTGTAAAAAGATTATTATCATTATTATTTGAGATTATAACTTTTCTATTTATTGTTTAGAAAATCAATATAAATCCTTGGGTACAATTTAGCCGCAAGATTTTATTTTATTTTATTTCAGATGGAGGGACTAGCGAGACCACAGCACATACAAGTCAGCCACAACCACCAGATGGTTACTATGATCCTAAAAAGAACATGCCCAAAGTAATTTCAACACTAAGATATTAATTTTGTATCATTGTAACTAACTGAAAGACAAACTAATGAGAAATGATATTAGTATCATAGTTTTCTATTATTCTACCACACTGTACTAGCATTACAGCATGCATGGATGTGGTAGATGAATAAAAATCTTTGGTACTAATATCATAGCCTCAAACTAATACTAGCTCCTCTTTTAGATGGAACAAGCATTACATACAACAAATACAGAAGGCAGCTCAAAGTCATCAAAATCCTCTAAGAAATTTCGAATAAGATCATTGATCTCGGACGAAATGGCCAAGCGAAGAGGGAAGCACCATCGTCGCAGACGTTCCCCTTCCCCGTCACGTTCCCCAAAAAGGCAAACCAGCACAACAAAGCAACTACTAAAAAATGAAATAGGAGGAGAAGAAAATGAAAAACCTCCCACAAAGGTTATTGAAAGCAATTGTGAAAGCCCATCAATTACTAAGAAGAAAAGAAAATGTGATATTTGTGCAGCCATGTTAACGGTCAGTTATTTGCGACAAAAGGGGTACTCAAATGAGAATCAGATTAACGAAAATCTAGATGGAAACGAGCGATCTGCTGCTCTTGAGTTTCAAGTATCAGATGGTTTGCATAGTCACAAACGGCTGACAAAGTCTTTCTCGATCCCTAGGGGGCTTGGATCGTCTAAAAGAAAAGATCGTGATGTAGAAGAACTGAAAAACAAGTTAAAAAGTTGTAAAGATATACAAACGGCAAAGGAGAAATTCATACTACCAATGAACCAATTTAAAGATATTGGAATGCCAAAGCCTATGTTGACAAGACCAGCATCATTCAAAACCCCTGCTTCTACAACATCAAAAAAGGATAAAAAGCAAATAACAATCAATTCAAAGACTCTTAAACAAAAGATTGGTTTCACTGTCAAAGATAGCAAAAAGGAGAAACGCAGGATTCTTATGGATGCCGTCTTTCACAAAATTCCTTATGGTCGTAGATCTTCCAAAGATCCGAAAAAGATAAGTCCTGACAAGATTAAGAGCAATTCCATAAGTAGTAGTGGAAGTGATCGGTCGTCATTGGTTGAGAAATCACATCTTAAAAAGACATCATCCACTAGTGAAGCAATGACCAAATACCGCAGGTTGCTAAGCCAAACATCAACTAGAGATCAAGAGAAAATACAACTTGGTGATCATAAAACAAAGTTGTTTGTAGCGGGTGGGGAACAATTTTTTGGATTAAGAGGGAAGACGCATAGAAGAATTCGTTCATTACCAAATATCAGTCCTTCCGATTTCACAGAGAGTCAAGAGTTTCCAATCAAACCAACTACGGACATACCTCTTAGTATATCCGGTGCATTATTTGATGATCAAAAGTCATTAGATCATTTCGTCTACGGAGAAAGGTTAAACGTATATACAGGTGCCAAAAGAGGTGTAGGCCAAAAAAACAAGTTACTTGAAAAAGGTAAGGTGGTTGATGAAAATCTTGGTACTTCCAATCTTCAAGAAAAAACCAATCGAAAGGATTTTAGTGATGCAACTGAAAGTAAGACTGGGGATGTTAATTTAGCTGACAAACATGAATCCAATAATGAATATATTAGAGCAAATCAACACCATAAAGTGCCTGCGGTGGATAATGAAATTACTTGCAAGGAAACAACTTTAGCTGATAAAGATGAAGCTTTTGATCACAATGTTGAAGTGTCTACAGATACTTCTATGAATGACCACCAAGATGAGCCGCGTGTTACTATCGAAGTTGAGAAAGACAAGAACTTTAATGATATTCTTGGAATGTTCAAAAAGGCTTCGGATGAACAAACAAAACTATATCAGGAAGCTGATTCTATCGTTGCTGCACGAAAGGTAACTAAAAACACAACAGTTGAAAAGGATAAAAGTATTGGCCAAAAGACTTTAGATAATCAAGAAAACAATAAGGCCAAATTACATTCTCATTTTGAGGATAACAAAGATGAGGGTGTTAATCGGATACTAGAAGATGGCAATATAACTTTAGATCATCAAGAAAATGACAATTCAGCATTCGGCTCTTGTGATGAGGCTAAAATCCAAACACACGAAGATTTTCATGTTCAGACATCTCTTGTGAATGACATTCGAAACTCTCCAAAGAAAGGTATTCTTTTATTTTCTAATCAATTTTCTAGTTTTTGGGGATGTTTTGTTTATAGCTATATATGCAAATGAAGAATTGTGTTTGATTGCAGATTTTTCTGATGAAAATAAACAACACGGGTTTTCTACTAGCACTCGACCATCTATTGCTTACAAACGACATAACAACACGAAAATAGATGCAAGGAATGGCTATATGATGGAAGATGGATTTCTACACTTGGATATAGATAAACTTAGAAACAACTCAGAATTTCAATTTGTAAAAGAAATGCTAGAACGGCCTGGTTTTCTCGAGAATCAATTTCTTGGAGAATGGTATTCGAATTACCAGCCAATCGACCCTGTGTTATTTGAGGAAGTAGAAACTAGTTTCCTTCAAAGCAAGATTCTTGAAGATTTGGATTCAATGAATGGGGAAGTTACTCAAAAGGTTATCAATGATCATCACCTTCTTCTATTTGACATAATCAATGAGGCATTACTACACCTTCAAAATAAAACATTCACTTATTGCCCACATCCATTGACATACCGCTCAAAGGTTCGTCCAATGCCTGTGGGACGTCGTCTTCTAGAGGAGGTGTGGAATATTGTTACAATGTACTTGAGTTGGAAACCCGAACAACTACAACCATCGTTAGACGATGTATTGAGTCGCGATTTGGAGAAAGGGGATGGTTGGATGAACCTCCAAACTGATGCAGAGTTTGTTGGTATTGAACTTGAAGAAATGTTGGCAGATGATCTTCTAGATGAGCTTGTTTTTGATGACCTATTGATGTAAAAGACCAACCTATATACACAAATGATTTTCACATACACTTCATATATACACATAACACCTATATTATACATACTAGCTATATACAAAAGGACTTAGAATTGGCATGTTTATATCCTTATATTATAATATAAAAGTTGAGTTATGAAACAACTCTAAAATTTAAATAATCTCTCTTCATAATTGTTGTTATAGCTCTAATTGTGTAGTTTACAAATGTATATAGCATGAGTATTTAATTCTTCATTTCTTATGTGGTTTATTAGTGATATGTGCATTATTGGAAACATATGAATTGATTATATTAATGATGATTAGGAAGTTGAAAGGGTGGAATGTGAAAGAGATATTGGGAGAGTAGTAATTGATTATATTGATAACGATTAAGAAGTTGGAAGGATGAAATGTGAAAGAGACTAAGTGCACGTTTGGTTCACAGAATGTTTTTAGAATGAATGAAATCTATCAAACGAATTAGAATTTGAAGGAATGAAATTTGACGGAATATTTTGATTTTTTGCAAATTCAAGTGTGTGAAGGAATGAGATTCCTTCTTTCATCCCTAAGGAATAAAGATTCCATCAAATGATGGAATGTGATTCCTCCTTTTTTGAACAATCAAACGTACTAAGGAATGAAATTCAATTCCAAAATCCATCAAATGCCATCAAATTCTGTGAACCAAATGCGCCCCAAGTGATGTATATGTGTGTGTAAATAAACGTTAAGTTTGTGATAAATAAATAGATGTTTAATGAGAGTTTATTAAGTTGAGGGTTATAGAATTTGTTTAGATCCTGAAGAGGGTCTATATATATGAGGAATCTATCATTCACTTCTCACTTTGCATTCTTCCCTCCTGAAATCATTTAGTTTTCGTAAGTCTCTTTAAAGCCAAAAAAATACATTTTCAAATTGGGAAGAGTAATGATATTGTTGCAAAACAACCTAAGTAAAAGGATGCTATTTTTTTTTTATCAACTTCACAAAGAGTCTCCTGTCCCGATTATTGTCATGATTTGTAGGCGTTGGGATGTGATCAACGTGAAGAACAAGTACATGAGGACCGACTTCATCATCTCTGATGAAAAGGTTTGTAGGCATGAATGTTTTCTATATAGATGTTTGTAAAAGATATATTTTCCAGTGTTTAATGTAATTATATTTTTGTGTTGGTATGGGAATGCCCTTCATTGTTTTGTCATGGCTACGATTGCTTATCGATTTAAGCCATTTCTGGAAGAAGGCTCTTTGTACATGCTGAAGAACTTTAGTGTGTTGTCGAATCCTCAAAAATACAGAATCATGAAAGATATTGAGTTCATGATCGAGCTTCATGGTTCAACCATAGTAAGAAAGGAAACTGATATATAAAAGTTGAGCCATGAATCAACTCTAAAACTAAAATAATATCTCTTTATAACTGTTGTTATAGTTCTAATTGCATGGTTTACAAATATCTGTAGTGTGGGTAGTAAATTATTGATTTGTTATGTGATTTATTAGTGGGTATGTGCATTATTGGAAGAGTTAGTAATTGATTATCCATGTAAGTATGATCTAATGTGAAGTTTTAAAATTACATTGGCCTTATTATTGAGGATGATTAGGAAGTTGAATGAATGAAATGTGAAAGAGACTAACTAAATCTCAATTGCTACCACATTTTTAGATGTTATTTTATTCATATGTAAGTACATTTAAATATTACATTAATAAACAATCTATAACAAATATACATCAACTAACGTATTACATACTTTTTCAAAATAAACAATAAACGTTAATTAACTTAATCAATTATTAGTAACAACATATTGTACATATTATGGAAGTAACGAACATTATATAAATCAAAATGATTTATCAGCTCTATAAATCACACGCTAACAATCAAAATAATAATTTTTAAATACAACTATAACGCGAAAACAAATATAATTGATCCCGGACGTGCAACGTATAGGTCTTAAGACCTCGTTTCTATTAAAATTGTTTTGTTTTCACATATTTATCATGCAGGTGATTCAGTGTCAAATATATGTTTGCAAAATTTAATTTACTAATCAACTAATGAGCCTTTTCTTTTCCGTTTCTAATTATATAATATTCATAAATTTGTTTATAAGGTGATATAGGTATATAGCTATAATTATGCCAAAATTTATATTATGTTTCATACTCAACTCAAATCAAATTGATCAGAATTAATATACTATATCCTCTCCTTTATATTTAAGCAATGAAATATATGTTCTTATAATCTGTGTTTAGATGTTGATATATGTTCATATTTTTCTTTCCACATATAATCTCATTTTTTTTTATATATAGTATGAGTTTAGAAATTAAAAAAATTTATTTCAACCATTTCAATATAAATGATGACAACGACACAAAAATTGTATACGATCCTGGTAAAAGCGAGGTATGGGGAAAGTACAATGTATACTATTTTACACCTATCGAAAGGTAGATATAATACTTTCAGAATGACCTATGCCCTAGGTTTTTACTATTAAAAAATATTCTCAATGGCGAGTCAAACCTAAAGAGTAAAGGTGAGATATCTTGATCTTAAATCCAAAGAGGGAATTCTCTCTAAAGAGAGAAGCTATCGGTCAATCCTGTTTTAATATAAATGCTCTCTAATAAATTAACATAAAAAGTACTATTATTATCCATATTCCTTTACAATGCATATTATCTCACCCCCCTTTAAAGACCAGGAATTCAATCTCCTTTTTGTCTTTTTATTTATAATTGCCTCTAACAAATCATTTTTTTTTTTGCCGCTTTGTGCCCTTTTATTAATAATTTTCTTTTCTAGTTTTATCTCTTGATTTTTTCGCATGTTATCAGTTTATAATTAAGTTAGTTTTTAAACATATGAATTATGTTAATTTATCATCATCCTTTTAAAATTTTATCCTTCTTTAAATAACTACACAACCTTTTTTACATGAGTTACATGTACATTAATAACATACACTACTGATTATTGTCACCACAACAACGTACCATTATCACCATCGTTGCCGCATCACTCGGAAATCCTGTTAAAAGATTCTAATTTATAATATATTATAAAAAAATATAGTCTATTTAAAATGTTATTAATCATTAAATTACACTATCAGTCTTTTATTTTTTATAAAATATCTTTATTAACTCTTTACATCAAATACTTTTACATCAACTATCTACACCACTCGTTGCCGCCTTTACCACCAATAGTCAGCCCTACCATCACGCCGCCACTGTCATAACTACTTCCGGATTATGCAGGTACAGTGCTAGTAAGTTATATAACTGTAAAAAAAAAAATAATAATAATAATAAACACAAATACAATAAATTTGAAATATATATTTTGAAATCCACGGATTGTACAATGAATGGATCCAAGTATTCAAAACCCGACTTATTTGGCTTCTCTTATCCATTTGATATATATAAAAAAGCAAATCTTATCTTACAAAAAAAAAAAAAAAGTAAGCTTCTCTTCAAACAAATAAAAATGGTTCTTCTTCATCTCACTCCAATTCCGTCAACTGTTTGTTGTCAATTGATATCTTCTCCATCAACTCCTCCCACTGCTTGTAAGTACCCCACCACCCATTTGTTCTTTTTACTGAATTATTCTTATTCTTATTATTATGTATTATGTAAAGACTCTGTTAGTAAAATGTTAGCCTGCCAACTGTTTGATGAAATTACCCAATGAGTAAAATAATGCACATTGATGTTCCTTCTGCTGTAGAATGTGCTTTTGACAATAGGGTGGGTGTTTTCTTTTCTTTTCTTTTCTTTTTTTTTTTTTTTTTTTTTTTTTGGCAGAATGATTGAATCAACTTGATTTAATACTTTATTGTGATATAAGCTTTAGTTACGGTTATTTAAAAGAAAAGGAAGTCTCCCAAATGTGTAACCGGACCCAACTTTAATGCCGGAAGTTAGAATGTTTGTTCTCCCAATTGGAATATCTGAACAACGAGTTAGTAGTTAGCAGTTAGCATTCGAGACACCACAGTGACATCCAACTGGGCAGTATGCGGAGCTCGAACCAGGTATGCCTGGGGGATGAATCCCAGGACCGTCGAAAACCCCCTTAATAATCCACTCATACAAATATAGAAAGTGGAATTCGATCCTTGGTGGATTTCCCCAAGGTCAAAGATCTTACCAATGGGCCACCAACCCATTGGCGGAAAAAAAAAAACCATCTTTTAGGTAAATAACCCATCTTTGAAAGGAACAGAACGAAGGTAGGTTAAGAACATCAAATTTAACCTTTAACTTGCAATTTGGTAATATTATTTTCGTCTGAAGTCAAATGTATTTGAAAGACTAAGGGCCCGTTTCTTTCTTTAGTCATTAGGTGTTGAGTGTATTAAGTGGCTAAATGTATAAATAATGTCCGGATGTATTAGGTAAAAAATAGGTAATCGACGATTATTTTTGTTTATTAAGTCAAAAAAGAAACATAAAATTTGACTGAATGTATTAAGTTCTTAATTATTAAAATTAAGTAAAAAAGAAACATTTACTAAGCGTCCAATGCAACATGGTTGGTTTTTTTGTTTGTTCAACTTATAGTAATGGTATCTATCATCTATTGCCCTTTCACATTTTAAGCTCATCACCCTCCTTTCCGCTCCCTTCCCCTTCTATTAAACCACCACCGTCAAAGACTGAATTGAGAAACCAACAGAAACCTATATGTCGATGCTACATTGTGTGGCTACTATGCTAGTCAAAGATAAAGCAAAAAAGTCAAAGAGAGATTCGGTCTCTAGTGGGTAGAAAGAACTTAAATTGGTACCATAATCATATTGTTCAGGAAAAACTCTTTGTAGCATTAGCAGCAAGTAATTTCATTCTGAATACTAGTGTCGATTGATTACACTCTTTGTTGAAGAAGCTCACCTTTTTGTGAATAATCTTAAGTTATTGTTATCTTTTATCTTTATCTTTTTCATTTTCAGTTTCTTATTTGTTGGCATACGAAAACCATTTCTTTTTTCCATATCAATTGTGAAATTAATATATTGGTGATAAAAAACTAAATGTTGGAACTTAAAATACAATGCAACTATAAAGAGAAACCCCTGTTGAAATGATAGTTGACTTCAACACAAGAGTCTTTTCAGAGGGTATAAAATTAGGAATTTAAGTGTGAAAGATATACATGAAATGAGAAATGGAAGAATCAAATGGACTGTTGACTATAAACCATTCACTATTAACCCTGTGTGTGATTTATGTATTATAAAAAGCTTATTGCCTAAAGATGCTTAGGTTATGCACTTGTGTTGCTGAGAATGTTGCCAAAGAAGGTATATGATTTTAGACACGTAAGTGTGTGGCTGTGAAATGGGGTAGAATCCTGTGCTGCTTCTCTTATTTGTTAGGATTGTATGTGTTTAATATGTAAGAGCCATCACCGACAGTCATCATACTTGGGTTTTTTTTGTTTCATGTTTTCTGTTTGAATTATCATATTTATATACTCTTTTTAGTTGTAATTGTTGGTGTTCATAATTTCAAAGTCAACTTAGTGTGTGTGATATGAGCTATTAATACATGGTGCTTACTGAAACCGAACATCTAAATCATTCTTAGCATCTTGTATATTAAATTTTATCATATAAACCTTTGGCTCCCTATTTTCTATAGTGACCCTCACTTTTGTTGTAGCCTTCATGTATGATTTCTTATGACCAATTTTCACAGCATCATTCGAAGGTGGCTAATTCGACCCGTCTACTTACATATGAGTCTAATAGTGTTATAGTATACCTCAAGCGGGTTTAAATAGTTTACTTCCTAAAAACAAAACATATTAAGTAGTTCAAATGGACCGAACGTCTAGGATAGTGTAGCGAATTCATTTAACCTCATACGTCATTTGTTTAAAACTTTATATTGTGGTTATCATATCCGACTTGTCCCATTTTCCACCTCTAATAGAAGGAACTTAACATGATGGTTGCAAATAGAGATGGTTTCTAAATCATATATCTGGTGCTTTACTGATGATGTTACTTGTGTGTGCTATGGCTACCTCTAGTTTCCAGGGTGCATAAGAAGTCAGTTAACCTACAAACAAAACTTTTCACCAGCCTACACATTCAAGGACCCAATGTTCTTAAACAAAGAGGTGGAATGGCTCTTAAGGCATCATCAGACATAGATGGTGCAGAGCCAGAGAGCACCAAACCTTTAGAAACCAAGGATGAAAGTGTTCCTGTTGAAGAGCTCCCATTGGAGTCGAAACTTCAACTGAAATTGGACCAAAAGTTAAAAATGAAGCTAGCGAAAAAGCTCAGACTAAGAAGGAAGAGGCTCGTCCGGAAGCGCCAGTTGAGGAAGAAGGGCCGATGGCCACCTTCAAAGATGAAAAAGAACAAAAATGTATAGCCTCTGAGGAATGCGTTTTACATTTCAAGAATGTTGTTTATCTTTTGGTCGCTGCATTTAGCTTGTTGTATTTTTATTCTTCTGAGTTGATGAATTGTCTACTTATACTGGTGACCGATTCCCTGAAAGATGGAAATGTAGCTGTATTTTGGTACTTGATTGGAAAAGCCACGACTTAAAGTACTTTAACTCATCCAGATTATCGCAATCTTTCACTTCTAAATATGGAGGAAAGCAATATATTTTTCTATAAGTTTGCTTCAGCTATAGCCAAGTGAAATTGTCATAATATCAGCTGTATAAATTTTTTTTGACCTCTTAACTCTTTTGTCGTGCAACAATTTAAAAGTTATATGGAATGCATCAAGATTTAATATCAAAATTAAATACTCAATGAGGCTTATAGTAAGAAATTTGAGACTGCCAAGACTGATGGACCCAAAGCAGTATATATCTATATTTGATAATAGAAGATGTGAATGAAATATAATCAATAAATAGATAAATGAACTTTCATTTCTGGGTAGGCTTGGCACCACTATTAATTTAGATACAATTACATTTTTAGATTGCTGATATAGGGGACTTAACATCAGTAGTTGTGATCTGCATGATATCTGATTTTGTTAATACATCAAAGCAAGTTAAAGAATGTGGAAGGAGATCAACATCCATAGCATTTCCAGCTTTCTCAAGCACGCTTGTGACAGGTATAATCTGCATCCAATTCCAACAAATTCACTTGTTAAATTCTAGTTCCATAAACGACAAAAACTCTCATTGATTGAAATCATGTGTTGAGCTTCCAAATTATTGACAAAACAAAAATTTGTTGACTGGTTCAACTTTTCAGCCAAAAAAAGTTAACTGTTTGATATGTTTGTCACAGGTGCCCAGAAACATATAATTTTAAGAGGTATCAAACAAGATAGTCAGCATATTAAGTGTTTGAAGACACCCAAAACGACATCTCTTTATGTACTACTGTAAGGCGGCAATTTAACCCCTTTACATATATATTGGTGAATTATGTTATAAAATGGAAGAATCAAGCAACAACAAACCTTTTCAGGATTAGCAAATGAGTTTTCATCCTTCACATTTGTAGAGGTGAGAATAGTTTTAGATCCAGAACTGCCTAGTGAGTTAGGATCCAACCCATTAATCAATATCTTCAGATTAACTGTGTTGCTTCCGAAGTTTACAACCTAAAAAATGGCATCCATCGCAAAGTTAACATTTTTATGCAACAAAATACTTATGGGGAAGAGACCCTATTTAGTAAGCTTCAATATTCTTTAAATGAAAGAACTTCAGCTGTCTGATATATGAAAATCAACCTAGTACATTTCAAGGTTCAAAATTGGCCCTCATGCTTAATCTTGCTCATCCAAAGTGTTTCTTTGTGTATTGACTAATAATTTAATGGAGCCAAGAGCCAGCAAGTGAAACAATATATTTTTGGTAGCATTTGTATCAAGCATTTGCTAGAAGATAAGAAAAATCTTCAAGTGTAGACAAGATTGAATTTCTACTTTGAGAGTGCACAAACGTTACCTTTACTCTTAAGTAGCTTTTCTTATCGTCAGGGTCTTGGAACACAATGGCCGAAGCTGCAAGTGAGTTTGACGAATTTGTTTGGAGTGTTGAATTAAGAAGAGTGGCACCGTTCGAGTATTTGAAAAAGTGTTGCATCCAATAACTTGGAGTCCCATATGATTGCGCAGAATCAAAAACTATTGCATCTGGCTGCCACCTTCACACAAGAAAAAAGTTCCGAATACCAAAAGAATTCAAAACCAAGAATAACCAGACACAAAGGCTTCCAGAAAAGAAATTTATACCGTTTGTCATTGGTATTCACAAACAAAGGTGCATAACTTGCCATTTCAACAATATCGCTGCAATAACAATAATATCAGAATACCAAATATTGGAGTAACTACAGGAGAATCTGAATTCATGTATTTATTCCTGTATTGTGATTCCTTTTAATATCTGAAATTTGCCCAAGCAAACGAATGTGAAACAAAACAATTTTCTAATTTCACTTTTAAATACTCTTTAAAATGTCACAGTTCTCGAGAGGAAACCTGTTCTTTTCTAAGCCAATAAGGAATCCAGCTTCTGCAAGTGATGCTAGAAGACTTCCTAAACCAGCATCCGTTCCAGTGACAGCATACTCACTCACAAAAGCCTAAAATAATCATCATAATTAACAACTAATGATAATCTTTTTTTGACATAATGAAATTACGAAATAACAGATACAAATGAACAAACCTTTGGACCAACACGTGATGTACGATCGAAAGCGTTTACTTTAGAAAATAAATCGTTAGCGCCGGTATAAATCTAACCATGTAAAGTAGAGCCAAAAAGAACATAAATCATTAGAAAAGATCTCATTTGAACTATTTATACATATATAAGAAATGAGGTTGATCAATAATCACGGATTCTTACATGATAATCGTACATATCTGCTGGGTGATCCAATGGTACTCTTGATCCATCGCAGTTCGAAATCATTTTGATGTCTGGATAAGCTTTTCTTATTGCGTCATAAAACTTAAGGTAATTCTCTGGTTGAGATCGTCCATAAATGCATGTGTTAGATCTATATGTTACTTCATGACTAATATTATGATCAGAATAGCCAGTAAAGAGGCGTGCATACCACGATAGAACCTCTTGCCACAGTCCTCATTCCCTATAGCAACATATTTCAACTCGAACGGCTCTGGGTGACCCATAGCAGCTCGAACAGCTCCCCATGTTGAATTGGGATCACCTCTTGCAAATTCAATGCCATCAAGAGCTTCCTATTTTAGAAGACCATTAAGATCGTAACAACTAATACATACCAATGAAAGGTGGCAATTACAACGCTTTTTTGTCTATTAGCAGGTTAACAAAGGAAATTTTTTCTACTTCGGCTAGCCTTTCCAAGCTGTTCCCATTGTCAAATTTAAATAATTATACTTCAAATTAATAATAAACTAAATTTCCTTTTTCAAACAGTTGATGTTTTATGGTTTATTGTGTTCATGTCTTTAACTTTTATTTCATGCCGAATATCTTACCATCGTCTATCTAAGACCTAGTATTTAATGCATCCCTTTACAATATTCTGACTCTCACGTTCTAAATTTTTCATGCACCTTTTAATTCTAGTCAGCGTTGAAAACAGTTCAACACAATTAACCTTCCTATAAACGTCATTGGGTTAGAGTTCATCCTTTTGACACGTTGAAGTGAACAGGTTGGTTTACGTTTGGGATATATGGACCAACCAACATGCCAACAAATTGCCAATCATAATAAAGGGATTATGTCAAACAAATACGGTCAAATAGGTCAAAAGTCTCCCATATATCCATTAACAAAAAGGGTCAAACAGATCAAAACTCTCCCAAACTCTAAAAAGGGTATTTTCAATGCATCTATTCAAAAAAACCAGAGTATTATCGAAAGATATAGTTTATGTAATCATTTACAGATAGCAATATTAAATAAAAAGATATAAATAGATCTTCTGGATTATACATGTTTTTGTTAGCCCAAACCATGCCGACCCAGGCCATTTTGACCCATTACCTAACCCACTCAACCTGTCCACATTTCCGCCTCTAAGTTGATACATATTTGATATACATTTGTTCACTTTCAACCAGTTTCAAGCATATAGAATGAAAAGGTTAACAGAATATACTTGCACAAAAGGCATGATGACAGAAGGATCAACGGACTCCTGATGACTGATTCCTGTAGATTCCCAAGGAAAAGAGGCAAAATATTAAGTAAAAAACTCTGATTATAGACCAAATGTTTTCTAAACAGGCTGATCTTAATACCGTTGTTGAAAACCCATATTGGTGAGGCACCTAGATCTTCAGCCAACTGTATAGAGAAAAAATTATTGAAAATTTTCATGAGATAACATCGGTTAAAATAACAAAAATAAACATAAAATACCAAATGCATGCATCTCTTGTTACCAGGAAAAACTCATAGTGGCCAAGGGCATCGTCAGTCCAGTAAAACCATACGTCACCATAATGACCCGGTCTCTCCTCCCATGGTCCAACAGTTTCCTTCCAGCGGAACGCATTCCTTAGAAATTCTCCTTCAACAAAGCATCCGCCTAATACCATATTTTCAACAAAACTATAAGTTTATTCTTAAAGACTGGCAAAATGGCCGGATCAGACGTATTGGGTAACAGATTAAAATGGGTAACTTTTGGTCATTGACCTAAAACTCTGTTGTCCAAAATAATAAATCTGTTGAGAACTGATTACTGTGTCAAAATGAGTACAAAAATTATAGAATTTTAATAATACAATTTATGAAAATGTGTGTTAAGAAAAACACATTAGACAACTTTCGATCCTTTTTCTTATTACCGATTTGACCTGCTACAGATAAATCATAACCCATTTGTCAGTTCATATCCCGTAGGTGCAAATTATTAGATTTTCACCCTCTGGCGAAATAAGGATGTTACTATGTATAAAAGTTAACTAAAATGTCTACCTGGAAATCTGATAAATCCTGGCTTCATATCTGCAACCTTCTTAAATAGATCTTTTCTGAAGCCATGACCCTGTTCAAATTAGAAATTCCTTTTGGAACAAATCATGGAATAAATCTTAATATAAACTCAGATGGTCACATATTTAAAGCTTTTGATATCCATAAAAACTTAAAGTTAGTAGTAGTAGTAAAGATAATAATACTAATATAAATTGAAGTGGAACCTATCCATACATAATGCTCTTAGTGGTTAAAGTTACAATACTTACTAATGATCACAAAAGGCAATTATATGTATCTAGCTTTTAATATGGGACATTCTAAAAAGAGAACTTTGGTAACTTAATATTATGATTATTATTTGGAATGTTAGAAATTGAAGTGTTAGTGTATGAAAATCAAGTACATAACAGGAAACACTACCTTGTATGTATCGGTGGGCATTAATGAAACTTGATCGAACCATATAACTCCCTTTTTGTCAGTCGTCAGCTGTAGTCTAGCATTTTTATTGCTATCTTTTGCTTCCAACTTAGCCTCCACCTTTGTCCAGTTTGATACATCACTTACTCTGTAAAAACAATGATTCCTTAGCTTTTATTAACCTAGAACTTCATTTGGAGAAATAAGGTTTAAAGATTTCATCAAGGATGGCATGGTCGGTAGTAGGTAGTTGTCAAAAAATGGCTACTCGGGTTGGTAACAGGTCAAGACACGTTCAGAATTGAAATGAGTAACTTTTACTACAGGTTGAAACGAGTCAAATCACAAACATTTTTACCTTTTTGTTTAAAATTGTTAATCCATTTAATTCTGTTACAAAAAACTTTGTTTATATAAGAATAATCTAACTTTCTCAAATACAACATCTGAAAATATATTAGAAATACACCGAGTGACTTTAACTTGTTTGACGCATTCTTTCCACATGGCCCATCTCCATTCATCGTATTTGACCCATTTGACCAGCTAGTAATGACATAACAAAGGAAACAGCCCATCATAAGTTAATGGGTCAAATTGCTAGCATTGTCCTTAGTCAGATAGTACTTAGTACTTACATGAGGTTTGTAGTAGCCAGTGTTTGCAAACCAGTAGAGTCAGTCAATGATGCTGACACGTTCACGGATCCTGAAGATCGAATATACAAAACCAAATTGTAGGTCTTCCCTTCTTCAATATTCTGAAAGCAGGTAAAAAACAAGGCATTAGCATAAGTATATAGGTAGCAGAAATTTTGGATGAAAAATTACGCATACAAGTAGGTTTTATATAAGAGCTATTTACAAAGGTTATAAAAAGGTACAGTAGCCTACATTAACAAAGTTGAAGTTGACATTCAAGAATCATCTCCAACATATTCATGATTCGGTTACTTTCTATATAGTGAAATTTAATTATAGATCAATAAATGCTAAACAGAAAAACAGCCAAATAAACTTTATGCTTTGAAAACTAGTGGAACCACTATGATTCAGTACTTTCTGTTATAGTGGAACCACAAGTATAATGGTTTGAACTTATGATTCAATGTTTCAAACTGGTTTTTCTTACCAAAAATTTTGCAACTACCAACGGTTTTCTTCTAATAAGATAAAGACAAGTATATATAATGGGTGTATGTGTTTATAATATGTTGACTTTACAGTGCAAGAATAACTCATGTAGTAACTTTGAAGTATTTCACGGACACGTGTGGTACATTTTATCTGAAAACAAGCACCAAATGAATCCAACAAATGTATGAAATGAAAGTGTATAGTCATTTAGTTATAACTGATAAGTATTACCATTCCCCAATAGCCAGGGTTATATATACCAACACCACCAACTGGACAATCATTGTCACAAAGCACCTCCATCCGAAGGGCCACTGGATTTCGCTTGAAGCATGATGAAAGTTCTGTCGATACTCTTACCAATGAGTCGCCCCCAATTATTGACCAAGGATCAATAAGTGAAGGAGAATGTCGTCCACCGGCTTCAAAACCTGTTTTCACAAATCAATGGAGATCCCATGAAATAAATTATGTATTTTACTGAAACCAAATTGATGGCTATTGCAAAAGCTGTAACAAATACTATAAAGTAACATGTTTTTGTTTGTAAATTGTCTAAACGTAAGAACCAGGTCTGGTAACACTAGTCAAAGGTAACTTTGGATATAGAGATATCATGAGTGGGTCGGGTAATGGACAAAATGGATAAAGGGATCAGGTTTAGTTTACCAATTACACACTTTCTTTTGTCCATTTTAAAAATTTGTATAAGAACACCATTGAGCTAAATATGAAAATGTAACTTTATGAATAGTGTGATTTACAAAGTTGTACGCAACAAATATACAATTTGGGTGGCATCTGACCCACTTTACTTGCTAGACTCATTTACCCATTTCCTTTTTGAAAAAGTAAATCTTAGTATCCGTCTAACCAATGAGATAAAAACATAACCAAAACATTAACCTTTTCTTACTAGTTTATTGCCAGCTCTATTACAATTCTGGGGACTACTAGTGCCGATAAAAGTTTCTGGACATACCTCTGTTGCTTACTAACTCTGCCCACAACCCGCCTGCACCAGCATGGTTGATCTCCTGCGTGACAGAACAAAATTAAGAAATGTGATTTCACCATTAAAAAAGAAACTTTCAACTTCATAATAATTATTATAACCACAATCAGTACCTCAAAGAAAACGCCAAAAAGGGTTTCAGGTATCTTCCTTGTGGAACCTTTGGAAGCGTCTACAACCAATAAGGCATTGGTATCCCCCAAAGTAGCCGAACACTCAAACACAAAGCAGAATCCAATTAGAAGCCCAATTATTAGAGCATGATGATCACTTCTTGTAGCCATGTCTTGTTCACAGGACACTCGAATCGTTTCCCTTGCCTATTATAGCAACAGAAAAGGAATCAGAGATAATAATATAACAAAATTCTGTTACAACGAACAAAAGTAGCAGTAAAGTATAAACAACCTGCAGTCGTCCTCATGTCAATAACTATTTATAGAATTAGAGATAACAATGGATTTGGTAGAGGTAGTACATGTGTTTACATCGATTTTTCATACTCTAAATACGTATCCAATCAAAACAAATAAAGAGGTTAGCAAAACATACATCATCATCATTTAGGATATACAAGTTTTCATATAGTCCACTAAAAAGTATGCTTTTTTACATGATCATGATCTATATCTCCACTAATCATTCATAGTACCTTTTATCTTGGATGAAAGGGAAATGAGTCTTTTTTTAATAATGAATGTAAAATTACTCTTAATTTTTTCATAAATGTGTACAGAATTTATTTCTTTCAACTCCTAAAAGGGGAAAGTTGTGAGTTAGCAAGGAACATCAGTTTTTCCAAAATTCATATGAAAGATTACCTTTTCGGGAGTATTTTAAGGTAAATCACATGTTTAACTAGCATATGTCATGTCAAATGTTGCTTTGAAAATTTGTTACAAGATTTGATACTTAAGCAAAAATGTGAGAACTTTTTTCATAATAAAATACTAAAAGTACAAAATAGTGTGATAATAAGAGACAAAACATGTGTAGTATAGTATTATATAGCTTGTACTTTACAAATCATGAATCTAGTACTAGGTTAAAATGACATAATCATAACACACGTTTCATCAAAACACAAGTTTCATCAAAACTATACAATTATGGTATCAAAATGTACTAAATTACTCCTAACTTTTATAAATCCTTAAAAAAGTAAAAATGTAGTCATGACATCAAAAGCTAAGGTTCAATCAAGTATTTAAGTTACTTCTAGCTTCATATAATGGTGCACGAAAACATCGTAGTTTTTTCTGACTCATGTTATGAACACATGTTTACGAGCATTTATTGAAAGAACGACTTTTGTCTTTCGTACAGTAAATGCTCGTAATATATGTGTCCAGAATCACAAATTAGATTACTCATAAACCAAAATAAAATAAATATTATCCATTTTGACTTTGGGAAAAATCAACGATCAAAATAAAAACATAACTATGGTATATCATATATTGACTTATAAACAGCATAATTCAATGATCATATGTGTCTATATGTATGATTGTGTGTGTGTATATATATATATGTATATTGAAAATCAAGAAAGAAAGAAAATACCCAGATGAAAAAACAAAAGCTTACTTTGATACATGCAGCAGAACACACCAAAAGAACAGAGAAAGAATTTGCCGAAACAAAATGAAGAGTGAATTGGGCTTAAATAGCAGTAAAAAGAACAGTGAAGAAGTTGTGTACACTGTCACTATATATGATTGCTTAACAATAATAATAATGTGTATATTATCTAAAAGTATATTTTTGGAGTAAAAGGAAGAATATGAATGATATATTGGGGTGTAAATAAAGAAAAGGAAAATGTAGAGGTGAAGAACCTCATGCTTTGTTTGATTATGAAAAGTTGTTAAATTATTATTGTTTATTTAAGGAATTAACTTTGCTTTAAAGTAACCAAAATACAAACACAAGGGACTTATCTTGTTTTTTCTAAGAAAGAAAGGAGAAAGATTCTTTGATAAGCCTTCAAAGACTTATCGATCCGTTTTAAGAAATCCAAACTTACACGTCTTTTATCTATATCCTATTGCGCACTACACTTCGCTTTGTATTCTTCTTTAGATTAGATTTGGATTTGGATTTTGGTTAGGAAAAATGGATAAGCATTATTAATGTGGTAGATTGATAAATAATTTTAAAAAATACTTGGTATATGCCCATCATGCTATTATCTCTCACATGGAGAGGATTTATTAGGTGCGTAAAATTCAGAGACTAAAAGTATGGCATTAAAGAAAATTGATTTTTTTAAAAGGAAAGTCTAAATAATATTATTTTAAATTTTAATCGGATTTACGCTAAAGAATTTCCTCACCTAATAAGAAAAAAAATAACTTAATATTACACTTTTCATTGAATTTAACTATTGGTTATATATGTGTCAATATTATATTTGTAGACATGTTTATAAAATTATCGATTATTTTTGTGTATCATTAATATATTTAGTTTGGTGGGTTTGGTGTTTGAACTTTATTTAGTTTTTTAACTCGAGCCTAATTAGTTAAATACAAATAACATAAGTATGCCAAACGATTCATAATTAAACTTTTTGTCTATCGACTAGTATTTTCTAAATTAGATTATCTTAAAAGAGTAAACCTAACTTTCCATTAACTTGTAAATCACATAACCGATGATTATAGCATTAACATGGTTTGTTGGCTGATTTGTTATGTACCTATGTCCAAAAATTTGAGCTAAGCTATATATTCTAAGGCTGGACGGAGTGGGTAGGGGAGGGGACCGGTACCGGTTGCCACACCGCGCCGACCCTCCGGTATCGGTGGGGTGGGGAGGGATTTGGGAAGGGTGGTGCCGGTTTCACTGCCGCTTGATGACCGTTATACTTGACCGTTTCTTTTTTTTTTTTTACAAGGTATACCCCTAAAGTTTTAACTATTTATAATATTAGTTCAAAATCTTTTTTTTCTTTTTGTTTTTTCCATACAATATATTATTATTTATAATTAGTTTTAATTATTGTTTTAAGTTGTATTTTTGGATTATTAAATAAATGTTTTAGTTATTATTTTAAACAAAATAAATAGAAATTAAATTAAATAGAAAAGGGTGGCGAGGGGAGAGGTGGCGAGGTGCTCCAAGCATTAGGGGAGGAGAGGGGAAGAGAAGAAAAATCGGGGAGGGGAGGGGAGGAGTGGGGAAGCCCTCCCCCAGCCTAAACAACAAGATAAAACTAGAGGTGACAAAGCGGACGAGTTGATAACTTTGTCACTAGTGTATTGATTGAAACTAAAAATTTCAAAATCCATGTAAAATGGGTCATTGGTGAAGCAAGTTTAAAAAAAATGGACAACAAATAGATACATTTTTACTTTCTATAATGACTATGCATTTTTACGTTTAATAAATTGTAGTTTGTAGTATAAGGTCTCTCCTTATAGGACACTACTTCTAACTCACTTCTAACACTATTCATCACTTCTAGACACACCCCTCCTTATAACCCTCACTTCTAACTCATTTCTAACACTATTCATTTATTATTATATTATTTTATTTTTATTTTTCACAAAATTAAACAAACACATTTTATTATTAAAAAAAAACATTACAACACTTAAAAATAAAACATTAAACACATAAACCTACAAATTAAACCCAAGAACTAAAACACATTAAACTAAAAATACAAACGAAACCTAGATATCCTTAAAATACGACCCGTACTTATCGATGAGGTTTTTACGCGTAGCCTTTATCTGCTCCAACTCGTCTTCATCTATGCCGGTGGGGATTGGCTGCTGCAGAAGTGCGAAAGCCGCCCTGACCTGCTTGCGGAAGCGACCATCCGCTCTCAACTTCCGCTCTCAGCTTCCGCTCCTCCTCTATTTTTTTCCTATCCTTATCAATTTTTCTCATCGGCTCTTCTTGCAACAAGAGCATTCGATCAAGCGTGTAGAAGGCCTATTCTGACCCACTCGAACCACCACGGCTAGAAGTGGCATCCGAACCACTTGACATTTTCCTGCTAACATTACGACCCACAGGTCTACGAATTGGGTCGTCTCTAAACGACCGATCTGCCGCCACATCCGGGTTTGCACTCGACTGCCCCAAATCTACATAATCACCCAAATCAACATAATCACCCACGCCTCTTCTGGGAACACTATGCTCTTGCCAAAAGGCAGGACAATCTTTAAGCACCTCGTAACACGCCTCAAACTAATACTTGGGTGGTCCATGAACCTCCAAGTACTCAAGGTGAGCTTGGTTGTACACTTGTCTCTCATCTGCACCGCTCTGTTGTCCATGCTCTTGCAGCCTCTTCATAATTGCTCCAAACTTCTTGGTAGTACTTTTGATCTTGTTCCACTTTCCTTGTAACTGACTTTTTATTCGTTCTCTGGTTGTGGGGTCTTGGTTGTACCATTCGATCACTTTACGCCAAAACATTGTCTCATTTTGGCTAATACCAACTGTTGAGTCTTGTGAAGCATGTGTCCACGCCCTGGACAATAAAACACATTCGTCCATGGACCACTTCGCCTTCTCAGCTGTAGCCACCCTTTTTTTTGTCACTCGTCTGGGCGGTGCAGGAACTTCTTGAACTTCTTCTTTCTCTGCAGATGCGACTCTAGTTCGTGTCGGTTGTGAAGAAGTCTCACCTACAGGCTTCTGGTTTGACCCACTAGCAGCCTGAAGTTGGTTAAATGTTGCAGCAACAGGAACTGCTGAAACTGTTCGTTAATAGTTGGCGTACCTAACAAGCTCGTAAACGATTGGTTCATCGCACCAAAGCTGCTAGAGGTCCCCGTCATATTAGACGACGACATGGAGGGGGGAGATCCCACTGGTGGAAGGGGTCCCAAACCTAGAAGCGACTCAAAATCATCCATAACATTTTGGTATTGGGCAGGGTTTTGGTGTTGGTTTGTGTTTTGGTTTTGGTTTGCAAGATTTTTGTTTCTCCTAGGCATTTTGAGTGATAAAATATTGAGAGAAAAATGTGTTTTTGAGTAAGAAATTGGAAGATGGAAGTAAAATGGGAAGAAATGGTGTTGAAATGGTGTTGTTTAAATAGGAAAAAAAAAAAGTTAGAAGAGGAGGAGCGGGCTCTTGCAACTAGCCGTTGCTAGTTTTTGAAAAAAAAAACGCTTTTTTTTATTTGAACTAGTTTAAATAAAATCAGGCCCCACATATATAGCCAAACGTTGACGGAAGCACGAGGAAGACGCAGCACCAAATGCACCTGGTGTTTATAGCGTCCAGTGCGTCTGGTTCGTCAGAAGCGGCTCAGACGCGGCAAGAAGGGGCTATAAGGACCGGCCTAAAAGCTTGTTTATTCATATATTTTAGTTGTATAAAATGTTGTATTTTAGTTTTCTTTACTAAATATGTGGTGAAAGCGGTTTGACTACTGGCGGAGTGGCGGGTAGTCATGGTGGTGGGTGTATGACTTTATGGTGACAGATTCATGGTGATGGTGTCGATGATCGTTAGCAAGTGGTCGTTCGTCTTTCACACACTAAAACAAAAATGGGTATATTCGATGGGCTAAAAGGTATTAGTTGATGGGCTTTTATAATTTAAAGGTAACAGTACTTTTGGGCTAACGGTATTGTTTGATAGTTTTTTAGGGAGTGGACCTTCTCTTGTAATTCACTAATTTGTAAAGTTGTAATCACTAAATGTTCCTCTAAAATTGTAGATGATTATTTTAATGCGGTTTTCCAAAACTTAAACCAATAAATAATTGTAGGTAGAGAATCTTATTAACTTCGAAATGTATGCCCACTAATCAAGATGTTTTTACGATTTAATCTGATTATTTCTCTCGTCACTAAAATGATGTTTATTTAGAATATTTCGAACATAGGACTTAGAATGTTATAGATAGTCTAAATATTAGGCCACATTATGGTGTGCGTATGTGTATATAATACTATACTAGTATTAACATGCGTACTATGTATGATTGTCCAAATATATTGTCTAATTACAATCATATATAATTACAATCATATTATATATAGTCGGTCTTAAAGAAATTCAAGCCTGGAAAGAATAAGAAGAAAAAGATCCTTAGGCTATGAAAATTAAATTTGACCAGCCTATAAACCAAAATATGTAAGTGCTTATCATCTTAGCTAATTCATTAGAAAACTCATCTTTTTAAAGGAATAGATATTTATAGGTAAAGTTATTAATCTTGTATTTTTAATTTTCACCTTTGTAAAGTTGATTATTAAAAGTTTTTGGAGAGTTTTAAGTTTCATTCGTGTTTGTTAGGAGTAGAATAATAATGTATTACTGTAAAATATAGCGAATCTTATTAGCTATTAACTTCGAAATGTATGCCCACTAATCAAAATGCTATAATCTGATTATTTAGAATATTTCGAACATGTGACTTAGAATGTTATAGATAGTCTAAATATTAGGCCACATTAGGGACGTGCAAATGGACCGACCCGCAAAAACCCGGCCCGACCCACGACCCGTAAGTGCATGAAAACATGAACTTTGACCCAGCCTGTGAAGGTTCGGTTCGGGCGGGTCGCGGGCAGTTCACGTTTCCTTCACTTTTTTCGGTTTTTGGCTTGAACTAACCCGACCCGCGCAACCCGTGACCCGAAAATGCCACAAAAGCTTGACCCATGACTCGGCCCGTTAGCCCTACGGTCTGGTTCAGGGTCGGGTCACGGGTTTTTTTCTCATCCCTAGGCCACATTATGGTGTGCGTATGTGTACATAATATTATATACTAAGGCGCGGTTAGTAGGGGGCTAAAGGGTGTCTAGTCTTTTCCATGCAACACATTATTTTATATAAATTTTCATTCCAAATGGTAAAGAACTCGAATCAAGTTTCGGATAAAATAACAGATATTAGGTCCGATAAAATCTTTTACAATAAGATGTCCCGATAAAATCTTCGATGGATATTAGGTGGGGTTTAGATACGATTTCCATTAACAGATTCAGGTTTGGTACAACTTTGCCCCATTTCTATATGTAAGTTAACAAGTGTAACAATTAATATTGGATATTAAGAAAGACTATATAACAAAAAGAAAGACAACTAGAAATAAAGACGCCACCCGTGACTTCATTGCTTATGGTGGAATGACGATGGAGTGACGGATGCTGAGATTAATAATTTATTATTATATCAATCAAAAGGTTAGCAATAATATCCTACGCCAACAGTTGACTTCATTGCTGCTGAATTTAATCCTACTTAGGTCAAGGCAAATGACCAAGTCAGAAAGGTACTAAAGATTGGACGATTATTCCTTTAAAGCCTTTAAAATTAATAAATATGCGTTGTAGTTGATAATATTATAAGTTTTGGGATAAAGTGGTTAGCATTATTTTCTTTAGAGATAAAGTTCAAAAACTCGCATTCTTTGCAATGCCAAAGGTTATCTTCTATCTTACTTAGAACTAGAAAGCAACATTTTTACCGTAAGTATGAGTAAGTCTCTTTACATCTAAATATATCTCATATATTGTTGAAGATGGTATTAAGATTTATATCACGTTCACGTGGAAGTGTTATTGAAAATTACTTTATTTATATATTTTTTTAGTTATTATAGGTATATGGAGGTTGTCTTTGTTCTACTTGCAAGAAGGTAATAGATAACTAGCTTATTATTAATTTTATGACCAACTTCACGATTAACATGAAAAAATACAAATTATGTAATAATATAGTATGTTAATTAAAAGGGCATGGGACAAGATTTATGGATAGATATCCATTAAATTTGTTTTAACATTATAAGTAAAGTTAGATTAAGTTTAATCTTTAAATAAAAATTAATACGAGTAGTAAAGATTAAATAGTTAAGTTTAGATTTTGATCATTAATTTTAATTCAATAGTATAAACTATAAAATGATCCAACTTTTTATACCTTTAAGGCTCCAACCTTATTTCTCATGTTTCATACTCTATATTATTAGCTAGGCTAGATAAAATAATAATACTTTTATTTTTTTAAACCATAAAACAACAATTGTATATTCTTTATTGATGTGACATGAAGAGGTTCAATATTATGATTAGGTGTGATATTATTTACATTCTAATATTATGAAAACATCAAATAATTTCCTCAAAACGAGTTATAAATTTGTAAAATGTTATACATTGTAGAAATGAGTTTGTCAAAAGATCTATACATTTAGGATCGAAGATGATTTAATATCTCCAAGTTTTGGACTGAAATTGTATTTGGAAATGTAACTGAAAATTTTATAGCATACATAAATTTACAGAAAATTTAGATTTGACTTAAACAGATTTGTCATTTTAAGTCCGTACATTTTCAACCTTCACACGGGTCTATAATATTAGGGGGGGAGGGAATACGAGACTGTTAGACATCTAAGTTG